>NW_026775562.1:6160000-6760000 GCF_031216515.1 Neocloeon triangulifer
AAATATTACAAGTCCATACACCGACATCTCCGGCCGCACTGTTGGCGGAGCACGCGAAAATATTACAAGTCCGTACACCGACATCTCCGGCCGCACTGTTGGCGGAGCACGCGAAAATATTACAAGTCCGTACATCGACATCTCCGGCCGCACAGTTGGCGGAGCACGCGAAAATATTACAAGTCCATACACCGACATCTCCGGCCGCACTGTTGGCGGAGCACGCGAAAATATAACAAGTCCGTACACCGACATCTCCGGCCGCACTGTTGGCGGAGCACGCGAAAATATTACAAGTCCGTACACCGACATCTCCGGCCGCTCTGTTGGCGGAGCACGCGAAAATATCACAAGTCCGTACATCGACATCTCCGGCCGCACTGTTGGCGGGGCACGCGAAAATATTACAAGTCCGTACATCGACATCTCCGGCCGCACTGTTGGCGGAGCACGCGAAAAAATCACAAGTCCGTACATCGACATCTCCGGCCGCACTGTTGGCGGAGCACGTGAAAATATTACAAGTCCGTACACCGACATCTCCGGCCGCACTGTTGGCGGAGCACACGAAAATATTACAAGTCCGTACACCGACATCTCCGGCCGCGTTGTTGGTGGAGCTCGCGAAAATATTACAAGTCCGTACACCGACATCTCCGGCCGCACTGTTGCCGGCGCGGGTGAAAATATTACAAGTCCGTACACCGACATCTCCGGCCGCACTGTTGGTGGAGCTCGCGAAAATATTACAAGTCCGTACACCGACATCTCCGGCCACACTGTTGGTGGAGCTCGCGAAAATATTACAAGTCCGTACACCGACATCTCCGGCCGCACTGTTGTCGGAGCACGCGAAAATATTACAAGTCCATACACCGACATCTCCGGCCGCACTGTTGGCGGAGCACGCGAAAATATTACAAGTCCGTACACCGACATCTCCGGCCGCACTGTTGGCGGAGCACGCGAAAATATTACAAGTCCGTACATCGACATCTCCGGCCGCACAGTTGGCGGAGCACGCGAAAATATTACAAGTCCATACACCGACATCTCCGGCCGCACTGTTGGCGGAGCACGCGAAAATATAACAAGTCCGTACACCGACATCTCCGGCCGCACTGTTGGCGGAGCACGCGAAAATATTACAAGTCCGTACACCGACATCTCCGGCCGCTCTGTTGGCGGAGCACACGAAGATATTACAAGTCCGTACACCGACATCTCCGGCCGCACTGTTGCCTGCGCGGGTGAAAATATTACAAGTCCGTACACCGACATCTCCGGCCGCGTTGTTGGTGGAGCTCGCGAAAATATTACAAGTCCGTACACCGACATCTCCGGCCGCACTGTTGCCGGCGCGGGTGAAAATATTACAAGTCCGTACACCGACATCTCCGGCCGCACTGTTGGTGGAGCTCGCGAAAATATTACAAGTCCGTACACCGACATCTCCGGCCACACTGTTGGTGGAGCTCGCGAAAATATTACAAGTCCGTACACCGACATCTCCGGCCGCACTGTTGTCGGAGCACGCGAAAATATTACAAGTCCATACACCGACATCTCCGGCCGCACTGTTGGCGGAGCACGCGAAAATATTACAAGTCCGTACACCGACATCTCCGGCCGCACTGTTGGCGGAGCACGCGAAAATATTACAAGTCCGTACATCGACATCTCCGGCCGCACAGTTGGCGGAGCACGCGAAAATATTACAAGTCCATACACCGACATCTCCGGCCGCACTGTTGGCGGAGCACGCGAAAATATAACAAGTCCGTACACCGACATCTCCGGCCGCACTGTTGGCGGAGCACGCGAAAATATTACAAGTCCGTACACCGACATCTCCGGCCGCTCTGTTGGCGGAGCACGCGAAAATATCACAAGTCCGTACATCGACATCTCCGGCCGCACTGTTGGCGGGGCACGCGAAAATATTACAAGTCCGTACATCGACATCTCCGGCCGCACTGTTGGCGGAGCACGCGAAAAAATCACAAGTCCGTACATCGACATCTCCGGCCGCACTGTTGGCGGAGCACGTGAAAATATTACAAGTCCGTACACCGACATCTCCGGCCGCACTGTTGGCGGAGCACACGAAAATATTACAAGTCCGTACACCGACATCTCCGGCCGCACTGTTGGCGGAGCACGCGAAAATATTACAAGTCCGTACACCGACATCTCCGGCCGCACTGTTGGCGGAGCACGCGAAAATATTACAAGTCCGTACATCGACATCTCCGGCCGCACTGTTGGCGGAGCACGCGAAAATATTACAAGTCCGTACACCGACATCTCCGGCCGCACTGTTGGCGGAGCACGCGAAAATATTACAAGTCCGTACACCGACATCTCCGGCCGCACTGTTGGCGGAGCACGCGAAAATATAACAAGTCCGTACACCGACATCTCCGGCCGCACTGTTGGCGGAGCACGCGAAAATATTACAAGTCCGTACACCGACATCTCCGGCCGCTCTGTTGGCGGAGCACGCGAAAATATCACAAGTCCGTACATCGACATCTCCGGCCGCACTGTTGGCGGGGCACGCGAAAATATTACAAGTCCGTACATCGACATCTCCGGCCGCACTGTTGGCGGAGCACGCGAAAAAATCACAAGTCCGTACATCGACATCTCCGGCCGCACTGTTGGCGGAGCACGTGAAAATATTACAAGTCCGTACACCGACATCTCCGGCCGCACTGTTGGCGGAGCACGCGAAAATATTACAAGTCCGTACACCGACATCTCCGGCCGCACTGTTGGCGGAGCACGCGAAAATATTACAGGTCCGTACACCGACATCTCCGGCCGCACTGTTGGCGGAGCACGCGAAAATATTACAAGTCCGTACATCGACATCTCCGGCCGCACTGTTGGCGGAGCACGCGAAAATATTACAAGTCCGTACACCGACATCTCCGGCCGCACTGTTGGCGGAGCACGCGAAAATATTACAAGTCCGTACACCGACATCTCCGGCCGCACTGTTGGCGGAGCACGCGAAAATATTACAAGTCCGTACACCGACATCTCCGGCCGCACTGTTGGCGGAGCACGCGAAAATATTACAAGTCCGTACACCGACATCTCCGGCCGCACTGTTGGCGGAGCACGCGAAAATATTACAAGTCCGTACACCGACATCTCCGGCCACACTGTTGGTGGAGCTCGCGAAAATATTACAAGTCCGCACACCGACATCTCCGGCCGCTATGTTGGCGTAGCACACGAAAATATTACAAGTCCGTACACCGACATCTCCGGCCGCACTATTGCCGGCGCGGGTGAAAATATTACAAGTCCGTACACCGACATCTCCGGCCGCACTGTTGGTGGAGCTCGCGAAAATATTACAAGTCCGTACACCGACATCTCCGGCCGCACTGTTGTCGGAGCACGCGAAAATATTACAAGTCCGTACACCGACATCTCCGGCCGCTCTGTTGGCGGAGCACGCGAAAATATCACAAGTCCGTACATCGACATCTCCGGCCGCACTGTTGGCGGAGCACGCGAAAATATTACAAGTCCGTACATCGACATCTCCGGCCGCACTGTTGGCGGAGCACGCGAAAAAATCACAAGTCCGTACATCGACATCTCCGGCCGCACTGTTGGCGGAGCACGTGAAAATATTACAAGTCCGTACACCGACATCTCCGGCCGCACTGTTGGCGGAGCACGCGAAAATATTACGTCCGTACACCGACATCTCCGGCCGCACTGTTGGCGGAGCACGCGAAAATATTACAAGTCCGTACACCGACATCTCCGGCCGCACTGTTGGCGGAGCACGCGAAAATATTACAAGTCCGTACATCGACATCTCCGGCCGCACTGTTGGCGGAGCACGCGAAAATATTACAAGTCCGTACACCGACATCTCCGGCCGCACTGTTGGCGGAGCACGCGAAAATATTACAAGTCCGTACACCGACATCTCCGGCCGCACTGTTGGCGGAGCACGCGAAAATATTACAAGTCCGTACACCGACATCTCCGGCCGCACTGTTGGCGGAGCACGCGAAAATATCACAAGTCCGTACATCGACATCTCCGGCCGCACTGTTGGCGGAGCACGCGAAAATATTACAAGTCCGTACATCGACATCTCCGGCCGCACTGTTGGCGGAGCACGCGAAAAAATCACAAGTCCGTACATCGACATCTCCGGCCGCACTGTTGGCGGAGCACGTGAAAATATTACAAGTCCGTACATCGACATCTCCGGCCGCACTGTTGGAGGAGCACGCGAAAATATTACAAGTCCGTACACCGACATCTCCGGCCGCACTGTTGGCGGCGCGGGTGAAAATATTACAAGTCCAGCCAGCGACGTCACTGGCCAATCTCCAAATTGTATCAACCGCAGGTAAACGGTGGGAGTAACTATGACTATCTTAAGGTACTGGAGCAATGGCAGTAGCCTCCAACGACATCTCCGGCCACAATGTTGGCGGCGCGGGTGAAAGAATTACAAGTCCGTACACCGACATCTCCGGCCGCACTGATGGCGTAGCACACGAAAATATTACAAATCCGCACACCGACATCTCCGGCCGCACTATTGGCGGCGCGAATGAAAATATTACAAGTCCATTCACCGACATCTTATTTTATCGCTGTTTTACTGATAATGTCAAATGTAGTTCATAATTTTGACAAATTTAATGTTTCAGGATTATTATCAGGTCTAGGTTCCGCCTCGTCTAAAACAATACTTTCAAATATAAGGACTACGAAAAAAGCATTCGCTCTTTTACTCTTATCATCAGAATTAGTCCAATATTTTGAATTATTGGACGTTTATTTTATCGCTGTTTTAGTGATATCGTCAAATGTAGTCCAATATTTTGACAAATTTAATGTTTCAGGATTATTATCAGGTCTATATTCCGCCTCGTCTAAAACAATACTTTCAAATATAAGGACTACGAACAAAGCATTCGCTCTTTTACTCTTATCATCAGAATTAGTCCAATATTTTGAATTATTGTACGTTTATTTTATAGCTGTTTTAGTGATATCGTCAAATGTAGTTCAATATTTTGACAAATTTAATGTTTCATGATTATTATCAGGTCTAGGTTCCGCCTCGTCTAAAACATTACTTTCAAACACAAGGACTACGAACAAAGCATTCGCTCTTTTACTCTTATCATCAGAATTAGTCCAATATTTTGAATTATTGTACGTTTATTTTATCGCTGTTTTAGTGATATCGTCAAATGTAGTTCAATATTTTGACAAATTTAATGTTTCATGATTATTATCAGGTCTAGGTTCCGCCTCGTCTAAAACATTACTTTCAAACACAAGGACTACGAACAAAGCATTCGCTCTTTTACTCTTATCATCAGAATTAGTCCAATATTTTGAATTATTGTACGTTTATTTTATCGCTGTTTTACTGATAACGTCAAATGTAGTCCAATATTTTGACAAATTTAATGTTTCAGGATTATTATCAGGTCTATATTCCGCCTCGTCTAAAACAATACTTTCAAATACAATGACTACGAACAAAGCATTCGCTCTTTTACTCTTATCATCAGAATTAGTCCAATATTTTGAATTATTGTACGTTTATTTTATCGCTGTTTTAGTGATATCGTCAAATGTAGTCCAATATTTTGACAAATTTAATGTTTCAGGATTATTATCAGGTCTAGGTTCCGCCTCGTCTAAAACAATACTTTCAAATATATGGACTACGAACAAAGCATTCGCTCTTTTACTCTTATCATAAGAATTAGTTCAATATTTTGAATTATTGTACGTTTATTTTATCGCTGTTTTACTGATAACGTCAAATGTAGTTCAATATTTTGACAAATTTAATGTTTCAGGATTGTTATCAGGTCTGGGTTCCGCCTCGTCTAAAACAATACTTTCAAATACAAGGACTACGAACAAAGCATTCGCTCTTTTACTCTTATCATCAGAATTAGTCCAATATTTTGAATTATTGTACGTTTATTTTATCGCTGTTCTAGTGATATCGTCAAATGTAGTCCAACATTTTGACAAATTTAATGTTTCAGGATTATTATCAAGTCTAGGTTCCGCCTCGTCTAAAACATTACTTTCAAACACAAGGACTACGAACAAAGCATTCGCTCTTTTACTCTTATCATCAGAATTAGTCCAATATTTTGAATTATTGTACGTTTATTTTATCGCTGTTTTAGTGATATCGTCAAATGTAGTCCAATATTTTGACAAATTTAATGTTTCAGGATTATTATCAGGTCTAGGTTCCGCCTCGTCTAAAACATTACTTTCAAACACAAGGACTACGAGCAAAGCATTCGCTCTTTTACTCTTATCATCAGAATTAGTCCAATATTTTGAATTATTGCACGTTTATTTTATCGTTGTTTTACTGATAACGTCAAATGTAGTTCAATATTTTGACAAATTTAATGTTTCAGGATTGTTATCAGGTCTAGGTTCCGCCTCGTCTAAAACAATACTTTCAAATACAAGGACTACGAACAAAGCATTCGCTCTTTTACTCTTATCATCAGAATTAGTCCAATATTTTGAATTATTGTACGTTTATTTTATCGCTGTTTTAGTGATATCGTCAAATGTAGTCCAACATTTTGACAAATTTAATGTTTCAGGATTATTATCAGGTCTAGGTTCCGCCTCGTCTAAAAGAATACTTTCAAATATAAGGACTACGAACAAAGCATTCGCTCTTTTACTCTTATCATCAGAATTAGTCCAATATTTTGAATTATTGTACGTTTATTTTATCGCTGTTTTAGTGATATCGTCAAATGTAGTCCAACATTTTGACAAATTTAATGTTTCAGGATTATTATCAGGTCTAGGTTCCGCCTCGTCTAAAACATTACTTTCAAACACAAGGACTACGAACAAAGCATTCGCTCTTTTACTCTTATCATCAGAATTAGTCCAATATTTTGAATTATTGTACGTTTATTTTATCGCTGTTTTACTGATAACGTCAAATGTAGTCCAATATTTTGACTAATTTATTGTTTCAGGATTATTATCAGGTCTATATTCCGCCTCGTCTAAAACAATACTTTCAAATACAATGACTACGAACAAAGCATTCGCTCTTTTTCTCTTATCATCAGAATTAGTCCAATATTTTGAATTATTGTACGTTTATTTTATCGCTGTTTTAGTGATATCGTCAAATGTAGTCCAATATTTTGACAAATTTAATGTTTCAGGATTATTATCAGGTCTAGGTTCCGCCTCGTCTAAAACATTACTTTCAAACACAAGGACTACGAACAAAGCATTCGCTCTTTTACTCTTATCATCAGAATTAGTCCAATATTTTGAATTATTGTACGTTTATTTTATCGCTGTTTTAGTGATATCGTCAAATGTAGTCCAATATTTTGACAAATTTAATGTTTCAGGATTATTATCAGGTCTAGGTTCCGCCTCGTCTAAAACAATACTTTCAAATACAAGGACTACGAACAAAGCATTCGCTCTTTTACTCTTATCATCAGAATTAGTCCAATATTTTGAATTATTGTACGTTTATTTTATCGCTGTTTTAGTGATATCGTCAAATGTAGTCCAATATTTTGACAAATTTAATGTTTCAGGATTATTATCAGGTCTAGGTTCCGCCTCGTCTAAAACAATACTTTCAAATATAAGGACTACGAAAAAAGCATTCGCTCTTTTACTCTTATCATCAGAATTAGTCCAAAATTTTGAATTATTGTACGTTTATTTTATCGCTGTTTTACTGATAACGTCAAATGTAGTTCAATATTTTGACAAATTTAATGTTTCAGGATTATTATCAGGTCTAGGTTCCGCCTCGTCTAAAACAATACTTTCAAATACAAGGACTACGAACAAAGCATTCGCTCTTTTACTCTTATCATCAGAATTAGTCCAATATTTTGAATTATTGTACGTTTATTTTATCGCTGTTTTAGTGATATCGTCAAATGTAGTCCAATATTTTGACAAATTTAATGTTTCAGGATTATTATCAGGTCTATATTCCGCCTCGTCTAAAACAATACTTTCAAATATAAGGACTACGAACAAAGCATTCGCTCTTTTACTCTTATCATCAGAATTAGTCCAATATTTTGAATTATTGTACGTTTATTTTATCGCTGTTTTAGTGATATCGTCAAATGTAGTTCAATATTTTGACAAATTTAATGTTTCAGGATTGTTATCAGGTCTAGGTTCCGCCTCGTCTAAAACAATACTTTCAAATACAAGGACTACGAACAAAGCATTCGCTCTTTTACTCTTATCATCAGAATTAGTCCAATATTTTGAATTATTGTACGTTTATTTTATCGCTGTTTTACTGATAACGTCAAATGTAGTTCAATATTTTGACAAATTTAATGTTTCAGGATTGTTATCAGGTCTAGGTTCCGCCTCGTCTAAAACAATACTTTCAAATACAAGGACTACGAACAAAGCATTCGCTCTTTTACTCTTATCATCAGAATTAGTCCAATATTTTGAATTATTGTACGTTTATTTTATCGCTGTTTTACTGATAACGTCAAATGTAGTCCAATATTTTGACTAATTTATTGTTTCAGGATTATTATCAGGTCTATATTCCGCCTCGTCTAAAACAATACTTTCAAATACAATGACTACGAACAAAGCATTCGCTCTTTTTCTCTTATCATCAGAATAAGTCCAATATTTTGAATTATTGTACGTTTATTTTATCGCTGTTTTAGTGATATCGTCAAATGTAGTCCAATATTTTGACAAATTTAATGTTTCAGGATTATTATCAGGTCTAGGTTCCGCCTCGTCTAAAACATTACTTTCAAACACAAGGACTACGAACAAAGCATTCGCTCTTTTACTCTTATCATCAGAATTAGTCCAATATTTTGAATTATTGTACGTTTATTTTATCGCTGTTTTAGTGATATCGTCAAATGTAGTCCAATATTTTGACAAATTTAATGTTTCAGGATTATTATCAGGTCTAGGTTCCGCCTCGTCTAAAACAATACTTTCAAATACAAGGACTACGAACAAAGCATTCGCTCTTTTACTCTTATCATCAGAATTAGTCCAATATTTTGAATTATTGTACGTTTATTTTATCGCTGTTTTAGTGATATCGTCAAATGTAGTCCAATATTTTGACAAATTTAATGTTTCAGGATTATTATCAGGTCTAGGTTCCGCCTCGTCTAAAACAATACTTTCAAATATAAGGACTACGAAAAAAGCATTCGCTCTTTTACTCTTATCATCAGAATTAGTCCAAAATTTTGAATTATTGTACGTTTATTTTATCGCTGTTTTACTGATAACGTCAAATGTAGTTCAATATTTTGACAAATTTAATGTTTCAGGATTATTATCAGGTCTAGGTTCCGCCTCGTCTAAAACAATACTTTCAAATACAATGACTACGAACAAAGCATTCGCTCTTTTACTCTTATCATCAGAATTAGTCCAATATTTTGAATTATTAGACGTTTATTTTATCGCTGTTTTAGTGATATCGTCAAATGTAGTCCAATATTTTGACAAATTTAATGTTTCAGGATTATTATCAGGTCTATATTCCGCCTCGTCTAAAACAATACTTTCAAATATAAGGACTACGAACGAAGCATTCGCTCTTTTAATCTTATCATCAGAATTAGTCCAATATTTTGAATTATTGTACGTTTATTTTATCGCTGTTTTAGTGATATCGTCAAATGTAGTCCAACATTTTGACAAATTTAATGTTTCAGGATTATTATCAGGTCTATATTCCGCCTCGTCTAAAACAATACTTTCAAATACAAGGACTACGAACAAAGCATTCGCTCTTTTACTCTTATCATCAGAATTAGTCCAATATTTTGAATTATTGTACGTTTATTTTATCGCTGTTTTAGTGATATCGTCAAATGTAGTCCAACATTTTGACAAATTTAATGTTTCAGGATTATTATCAGGTCTAGGTTCCGCCTCGTCTAAAAGAATACTTTCAAATATAAGGACTACGAACAAAGCATTCGCTCTTTTACTCTTATCATCAGAATTAGTCCAATATTTTGAATTATTGTACGTTTATTTTATCGCTGTTTTAGTGATATCGTCAAATGTAGTCCAACATTTTGACAAATTTAATGTTTCAGGATTATTATCAGGTCTAGGTTCCGCCTCGTCTAAAACATTACTTTCAAACACAAGGACTACGAACAAAGCATTCGCTCTTTTACTCTTATCATCAGAATTAGTCCAATATTTTGAATTATTGTACGTTTATTTTATCGCTGTTTTACTGATAACGTCAAATGTAGTCCAATATTTTGACTAATTTATTGTTTCAGGATTATTATCAGGTCTATATTCCGCCTCGTCTAAAACAATACTTTCAAATACAATGACTACGAACAAAGCATTCGCTCTTTTTCTCTTATCATCAGAATTAGTCCAATATTTTGAATTATTGTACGTTTATTTTATCGCTGTTTTAGTGATATCGTCAAATGTAGTCCAATATTTTGACAAATTTAATGTTTCAGGATTATTATCAGGTCTAGGTTCCGCCTCGTCTAAAACATTACTTTCAAACACAAGGACTACGAACAAAGCATTCGCTCTTTTACTCTTATCATCAGAATTAGTCCAATATTTTGAATTATTGTACGTTTATTTTATCGCTGTTTTAGTGATATCGTCAAATGTAGTCCAATATTTTGACAAATTTAATGTTTCAGGATTATTATCAGGTCTAGGTTCCGCCTCGTCTAAAACAATACTTTCAAATACAAGGACTACGAACAAAGCATTCGCTCTTTTACTCTTATCATCAGAATTAGTCCAATATTTTGAATTATTGTACGTTTATTTTATCGCTGTTTTAGTGATATCGTCAAATGTAGTCCAATATTTTGACAAATTTAATGTTTCAGGATTATTATCAGGTCTAGGTTCCGCCTCGTCTAAAACAATACTTTCAAATATAAGGACTACGAAAAAAGCATTCGCTCTTTTACTCTTATCATCAGAATTAGTCCAAAATTTTGAATTATTGTACGTTTATTTTATCGCTGTTTTACTGATAACGTCAAATGTAGTTCAATATTTTGACAAATTTAATGTTTCAGGATTATTATCAGGTCTAGGTTCCGCCTCGTCTAAAACAATACTTTCAAATACAAGGACTACGAACAAAGCATTCGCTCTTTTACTCTTATCATCAGAATTAGTCCAATATTTTGAATTATTGTACGTTTATTTTATCGCTGTTTTAGTGATATCGTCAAATGTAGTCCAATATTTTGACAAATTTAATGTTTCAGGATTATTATCAGGTCTATATTCCGCCTCGTCTAAAACAATACTTTCAAATATAAGGACTACGAACAAAGCATTCGCTCTTTTACTCTTATCATCAGAATTAGTCCAATATTTTGAATTATTGTACGTTTATTTTATCGCTGTTTTAGTGATATCGTCAAATGTAGTTCAATATTTTGACAAATTTAATGTTTCAGGATTGTTATCAGGTCTAGGTTCCGCCTCGTCTAAAACAATACTTTCAAATACAAGGACTACGAACAAAGCATTCGCTCTTTTACTCTTATCATCAGAATTAGTCCAATATTTTGAATTATTGTACGTTTATTTTATCGCTGTTTTACTGATAACGTCAAATGTAGTTCAATATTTTGACAAATTTAATGTTTCAGGATTGTTATCAGGTCTAGGTTCCGCCTCGTCTAAAACAATACTTTCAAATACAAGGACTACGAACAAAGCATTCGCTCTTTTACTCTTATCATCAGAATTAGTCCAATATTTTGAATTATTGTACGTTTATTTTATCGCTGTTTTACTGATAACGTCAAATGTAGTCCAATATTTTGACTAATTTATTGTTTCAGGATTATTATCAGGTCTATATTCCGCCTCGTCTAAAACAATACTTTCAAATACAATGACTACGAACAAAGCATTCGCTCTTTTTCTCTTATCATCAGAATAAGTCCAATATTTTGAATTATTGTACGTTTATTTTATCGCTGTTTTAGTGATATCGTCAAATGTAGTCCAATATTTTGACAAATTTAATGTTTTAGGATTATTATCAGGTCTAGGTTCCGCCTCGTCTAAAACATTACTTTCAAACACAAGGACTACGAACAAAGCATTCGCTCTTTTACTCTTATCATCAGAATTAGTCCAATATTTTGAATTATTGTACGTTTATTTTATCGCTGTTTTAGTGATATCGTCAAATGTAGTCCAATATTTTGACAAATTTAATGTTTCAGGATTATTATCAGGTCTAGGTTCCGCCTCGTCTTAAACAATACTTTCAAATACAAGGACTACGAACAAAGCATTCGCTCTTTTACTCTTATCATCAGAATTAGTCCAATATTTTGAATTATTGTACGTTTATTTTATCGCTGTTTTAGTGATATCGTCAAATGTAGTCCAATATTTTGACAAATTTAATGTTTCAGGATTATTATCAGGTCTAGGTTCCGCCTCGTCTAAAACAATACTTTCAAATATAAGGACTACGAAAAAAGCATTCGCTCTTTTACTCTTATCATCAGAATTAGTCCAAAATTTTGAATTATTGTACGTTTATTTTATCGCTGTTTTACTGATAACGTCAAATGTAGTTCAATATTTTGACAAATTTAATGTTTCAGGATTATTATCAGGTCTAGGTTCCGCCTCGTCTAAAACAATACTTTCAAATACAATGACTACGAACAAAGCATTCGCTCTTTTACTCTTATCATCAGAATTAGTCCAATATTTTGAATTATTAGACGTTTATTTTATCGCTGTTTTAGTGATATCGTCAAATGTAGTCCAATATTTTGACAAATTTAATGTTTCAGGATTATTATCAGGTCTATATTCCGCCTCGTCTAAAACAATACTTTCAAATATAAGGACTACGAACGAAGCATTCGCTCTTTTACTCTTATCATCAGAATTAGTCCAATATTTTGAATTATTGTACGTTTATTTTATCGCTGTTTTAGTGATATCGTCAAATGTAGTCCACATTTTGACAAATTTAATGTTTCAGGATTATTATCAGGTCTAGGTTCCGCCTCGTCTAAAACATTACTTTCAAACACAAGGACTACGAACAAAGCATTCGCTCTTTTACTCTTATCATCAGAATTAGTCCAATATTTTGAATTATTGTACGTTTATTTTATCGCTGTTTTACTGATAACGTCAAATGTAGTCCAATATTTTGACAAATTTAATGTTTCAGGATTATTATCAGGTCTATATTCCGCCTCGTTTAAAACAATACTTTCAAATACAATGACTACGAACAAAGCATTCGCTCTTTTACTCTTATCATCAGAATTAGTCCAATATTTTGAATTATTGTACGTTTATTTTATCGCTGTTTTAGTGATATCGTCAAATGTAGTCCAATATTTTGACAAATTTAATGTTTCAGGATTATTATCAGGTCTAGGTTCCGCCTCGTCTAAAACATTACTTTCAAACACAAGGACTACGAGCAAAGCATTCGCTCTTTTACTCTTATCATCAGAATTAGTCCAATATTTTGAATTATTGTACGTTTATTTTATCGCTGTTTTAGTGATATCGTCAAATGTAGTCCAATATTTTGACAAATTTAATGTTTCAGGATTATTATCAGGTCTAGGTTCCGCCTCGTCTAAAACAATACTTTCAAATACAAGGACTACGAACAAAGCATTCGCTCTTTTACTCTTATCATCAGAATTAGTCCAATATTTTGAATTATTGTACGTTTATTTTATCGCTGTTTTAGTGATATCGTCAAATGTAGTCCAATATTTTGACAAATTTAATGTTTCAGGATTATTATCAGGTCTAGGTTCCGCCTCGTCTAAAACATTACTTTCAAACACAAGGACTACGAGCAAAGCATTCGCTCTTTTACTCTTATCATCAGAATTAGTCCAATATTTTGAATTATTGCACGTTTATTTTATCGCTGTTTTACTGATAACGTCAAATGTAGTTCAATATTTTGACAAATTTAATGTTTCAGGATTGTTATCAGGTCTAGGTTCCGCCTCGTCTAAAACAATACTTTCAAATACAAGGACTACGAACATAGCATTCGCTCTTTTACTCTTATCATCAGAATTAGTCCAATATTTTGAATTATTGTACGTTTATTTTATCGCTGTTTTAGTGATATCGTCAAATGTAGTCCAACATTTTGACAAATTTAATGTTTCAGGATTATTATCAGGTCTAGGTTCCGCCTCTTCTAAAAGAATACTTTCAAATATAAGGACTACGAACAAAGCATTCGCTCTTTTACTCTTATCATCAGAATTAGTCCAATATTTTGAATTATTGTACGTTTATTTTATCGCTGTTTTAGTGATATCGTCAAATGTAGTCCAACATTTTGACAAATTTAATGTTTCAGGATTATTATCAGGTCTAGGTTCCGCCTCGTCTAAAACATTACTTTCAAACACAAGGACTACGAACAAAGCATTCGCTCTTTTACTCTTATCATCAGAATTAGTCCAATATTTTGAATTATTGTACGTTTATTTTATCGCTGTTTTACTGATAACGTCAAATGTAGTCCAATATTTTGACTAATTTATTGTTTCAGGATTATTATCAGGTCTATATTCCGCCTCGTCTAAAACAATACTTTCAAATACAATGACTACGAACAAAGCATTCGCTCTTTTTCTCTTATCATCAGAATTAGTCCAATATTTTGAATTATTGTACGTTTATTTTATCGCTGTTTTAGTGATATCGTCAAATGTAGTCCAATATTTTGACAAATTTAATGTTTCAGGATTATTATCAGGTCTAGGTTCCGCCTCGTCTAAAACATTACTTTCAAACACAAGGACTACGAACAAAGCATTCGCTCTTTTACTCTTATCATCAGAATTAGTCCAATATTTTGAATTATTGTACGTTTATTTTATCGCTGTTTTAGTGATATCGTCAAATGCAGTCCAATATTTTGACAAATTTAATGTTTCAGGATTATTATCAGGTCTAGGTTCCGCCTCGTCTAAAACAATACTTTCAAATATAAGGACTACGAACAAAGCATTCGCTCTTTTACTCTTATCATCAGAATTAGTCCAATATTTTGAATTATTGTACGTTTATTTTATCGCTGTTTTAGTGATATCGTCAAATGTAGTCCAATATTTTGACAAATTTAATGTTTCAGGATTATTATCAGGTCTAGGTTCCGCCTCGTCTAAAACAATACTTTCAAATATAAGGACTACGAAAAAAGCATTCGCTCTTTTACTCTTATCATCAGAATTAGTCCAAAATTTTGAATTATTGTACGTTTATTTTATCGCTGTTTTACTGATAACGTCAAATGTAGTTCAATATTTTGACAAATTTAATGTTTCAGGATTATTATCAGGTCTAGGTTCTGCCTCGTCTAAAACAATACTTTCAAATACAAGGACTACGAACAAAGCATTCGCTCTTTTACTCTTATCATCAGAATTAGTCCAATATTTTGAATTATTAGACGTTTATTTTATCGCTGTTTTAGTGATATCGTCAAATGTAGTCCAATATTTTGACAAATTTAATGTTTCAGGATTATTATCAGGTCTATATTCCGCCTCGTCTAAAACAATACTTTCAAATATAAGGACTACGAACAAAGCATTCGCTCTTTTACTCTTATCATCAGAATTAGTCCAATATTTTGAATTATTGTACGTTTATTTTATCGCTGTTTTAGTGATATCGTCAAATGTAGTTCAATATTTTGACAAATTTAATGTTTCAGGATTGTTATCAGGTCTAGGTTCCGCCTCGTCTAAAACAATACTTTCAAATACAAGGACTACGAACAAAGCATTCGCTCTTTTACTCTTATCATCAGAATTAGTCCAATATTTTGAATTATTGTACGTTTATTTTATCGCTGTTTTACTGATAACGTCAAATATAGTTCAATATTTTGACAAATTTAATGTTTCAGGATTGTTATCAGGTCTAGGTTCCGCC
Organism: Neocloeon triangulifer; assembly: GCF_031216515.1. Classification (NCBI taxonomy): domain Eukaryota; kingdom Metazoa; phylum Arthropoda; class Insecta; order Ephemeroptera; family Baetidae; genus Neocloeon; species Neocloeon triangulifer. Next base: position 6,176,033 of record NW_026775562.1, read on the forward strand.
TCGTCTAAAACAATACTTTCAAATACAAGGACTACGAACAAAGCATTCGCTCTTTTACTCTTATCATCAGAATTAGTCCAATATTTTGAATTATTGTACGTTTATTTTATCGCTGTTTTACTGATAACGTCAAATGTAGTCCAATATTTTGACAAATTTAATGTTTCAGGATTATTATCAGGTCTATATTCCGCCTCGTTTAAAACAATACTTTCAAATACAATGACTACGAACAAAGCATTCGCTCTTTTACTCTTATCATCAGAATTAGTCCAATATTTTGAATTATTGTACGTTTATTTTATCGCTGTTTTAGTGATATCGTCAAATGTAGTCCAATATTTTGACAAATTTAATGTTTCAGGATTATTATCAGGTCTAGGTTCCGCCTCGTCTAAAACATTACTTTCAAACACAAGGACTACGAGCAAAGCATTCGCTCTTTTACTCTTATCATCAGAATTAGTCCAATATTTTGAATTATTGTACGTTTATTTTATCGCTGTTTTAGTGATATCGTCAAATGTAGTCCAATATTTTGACAAATTTAATGTTTCAGGATTATTATCAGGTCTAGGTTCCGCCTCGTCTAAAACAATACTTTCAAATACAAGGACTACGAACAAAGCATTCGCTCTTTTACTCTTATCATCAGAATTAGTCCAATATTTTGAATTATTGTACGTTTATTTTATCGCTGTTTTAGTGATATCGTCAAATGTAGTCCAATATTTTGACAAATTTAATGTTTCAGGATTATTATCAGGTCTAGGTTCCGCCTCGTCTAAAACATTACTTTCAAACACAAGGACTACGAGCAAAGCATTCGCTCTTTTACTCTTATCATCAGAATTAGTCCAATATTTTGAATTATTGCACGTTTATTTTATCGCTGTTTTACTGATAACGTCAAATGTAGTTCAATATTTTGACAAATTTAATGTTTCAGGATTGTTATCAGGTCTAGGTTCCGCCTCGTCTAAAACAATACTTTCAAATACAAGGACTACGAACATAGCATTCGCTCTTTTACTCTTATCATCAGAATTAGTCCAATATTTTGAATTATTGTACGTTTATTTTATCGCTGTTTTAGTGATATCGTCAAATGTAGTCCAATATTTTGATTAATTTAATGTTTCAGGATTATTATCAGGTCTAGGTTCCGCCTCGTCTAAAACAATACTTTCAAATATAAGGACTACGAACAAAGCATTCGCTCTTTTACTCTTATCATCAGAATTAGTCCAATATTTTGAATTATTGTACGTTTATTTTATCGCTGTTTTACTGATAACGTCAAATGTAGTTCAATATTTTGACAAATTTAATGTTTCAGGATTGTTATCAGGTCTGGGTTCCGCCTCGTCTAAAACATTACTTTCAAACACAAGGACTACGAGCAAAGCATTCGCTCTTTTACTCTTATCATCAGAATTAGTCCAATATTTTGAATTATTGCACGTTTATTTTATCGCTGTTTTACTGATAACGTCAAATGTAGTTCAATATTTTGACAAATTTAATGTTTCAGGATTGTTATCAGGTCTAGGTTCCGCCTCGTCTAAAACAATACTTTCAAATACAAGGACTACGAACAAAGCATTCGCTCTTTTACTCTTATCATCAGAATTAGTCCAATATTTTGAATTATTGTACGTTTATTTTATCGCTGTTTTAGTGATATCGTCAAATGTAGTCCAACATTTTGACAAATTTAATGTTTCAGGATTATTATCAGGTCTAGGTTCCGCCTCGTCTAAAACAATACTTTCAAATATAAGGACTACGAACAAAGCATTCGCTCTTTTACTCTTATCATCAGAATTAATCCAATATTTTGAATTATTGTACGTTTATTTTATCGCTGTTTTAGTGATATCGTCAAATGTAGTCCAACATTTTGACAAATTTAATGTTTCAGGATTATTATCAGGTCTAGGTTCCGCCTCGTCTAAAACATTACTTTCAAACACAAGGACTACGAACAAAGCATTCGCTCTTTTACTCTTATCATCAGAATTAGTCCAATATTTTGAATTATTGTACGTTTATTTTATCGCTGTTTTACTGATAACGTCAAATGTAGTCCAATATTTTGACAAATTTATTGTTTCAGGATTATTATCAGGTCTATATTCCGCCTCGTCTAAAACAATACTTTCAAATACAATGACTACGAACAAAGCATTCGCTCTTTTACTCTTATCATCAGAATTAGTCCAATATTTTGAATTATTGTACGTTTATTTTATCGCTGTTTTAGTGATATCGTCAAATGTAGTCCAATATTTTGACAAATTTAATGTTTCAGGATTATTATCAGGTCTAGGTTCCGCCTCGTCTAAAACATTACTTTCAAACACAAGGACTACGAACAAAGCATTCGCTCTTTTACTCTTATCATCAGAATTAGTCCAATATTTTGAATTATTGTACGTTTATTTTATTGCTGTTTTAGTGATATCGTCAAATGTAGTCCAATATTTTGACAAATTTAATGTTTCAGGATTATTATCAGGTCTAGGTTCCGCCTCGTCTAAAACAATACTTTCAAATACAAGGACTACGAACAAAGCATTCGCTCTATTACTCTTATCATCAGAATTAGTCCAATATTTTGAATTATTGTACGTTTATTTTATCGCTGTTTTAGTGATATCGTCAAATGTAGTCCAATATTTTGACAAATTTAATGTTTCAGGATTATTATCAGGTCTAGGTTCCGCCTCGTCTAAAACAATACTTTCAAATATAAGGACTACGAACAAAGCATTCGCTCTTTTACTCTTATCATCAGAATTAGTCCAATATTTTGAATTATTGTACGTTTATTTTATCGCTGTTTTACTGATAACGTCAAATGTAGTTCAATATTTTGACAAATTTAATGTTTCAGGATTGTTATCAGGTCTAGGTTCCGCCTCGTCTAAAACAATACTTTCAAATACAAAGACTACGAACAAAGCATTCGCTCTTTTACTCTTATCATCAGAATTAGTCCAATATTTTGAATTATTGTACGTTTATTTTATCGCTGTTTTAGTGATATCGTCAAATGTAGTCCACATTTTGACAAATTTAATGTTTCAGGATTATTATCAGGTCTAGGTTCCGCCTCGTCTAAAACATTACTTTCAAACACAAGGACTACGAACAAAGCATTCGCTCTTTTACTCTTATCATCAGAATTAGTCCAATATTTTGAATTATTGTACGTTTATTTTATCGCTGTTTTACTGATAACGTCAAATGTAGTCCAATATTTTGACAAATTTAATGTTTCAGGATTATTATCAGGTCTATATTCCGCCTAGTCTAAAACAATACTTTCAAATACATTGACTACGAACAAAGCATTCGCTCTTTTACTCTTATCATCAGAATTAGTCCAATATTTTGAATTATTGTACGTTTATTTTATCGCTGTTTTAGTGATATCGTCAAATATAGTCCAATATTTTGACAAATTTAATGTTTCAGGATTATTATCAGGTCTAGGTTCCGCCTCGTCTAAAACATTACTTTCAAACACAAGGACTACGAGCAAAGCATTCGCTCTTTTACTCTTATCATCAGAATTAGTCCAATATTTTGAATTATTGTACGTTTATTTTATCGCTGTTTTAGTGATATCGTCAAATGTAGTCCAATATTTTGACAAATTTAATGTTTCAGGATTATTATCAGGTCTAGGTTCCGCCTCGTCTAAAACAATACTTTCAAATACAAGGACTACGAACAAAGCATTCGCTCTTTTACTCTTATCATCAGAATTAGTCCAATATTTTGAATTATTGTACGTTTATTTTATCGCTGTTTTAGTGATATCGTCAAATGTAGTCCAATATTTTGATTAATTTAATGTTTCAGGATTATTATCAGGTCTAGGTTCCGCCTCGTCTAAAACAATACTTTCAAATATAAGGACTACGAACAAAGCATTCGCTCTTTTACTCTTATCATCAGAATTAGTCCAATATTTTGAATTATTGTACGTTTATTTTATCGCTGTTTTACTGATAACGTCAAATGTAGTTCAATATTTTGACAAATTTAATGTTTCAGGATTGTTATCAGGTCTGGGTTCCGCCTCGTCTAAAACAATACTTTCAAATACAAGGACTACGAACAAAGCATTCGCTCTTTTACTCTTATCATCAGAATTAGTCCAATATTTTGAATTATTGTACGTTTATTTTATCGCTGTTTTAGTGATATCGTCAAATGTAGTCCAACATTTTGACAAATTTAATGTTTCAGGATTATTATCAGGTCTAGGTTCCGCCTCGTCTAAAACATTACTTTCAAACACAAGGACTACGAACAAAGCATTCGCTCTTTTACTCTTATCATCAGAATTAGTCCAATATTTTGAATTATTGTACGTTTATTTTATCGCTGTTTTAGTGATATCGTCAAATGTAGTCCAATATTTTGACAAATTTAATGTTTCAGGATTATTATCAGGTCTAGGTTCCGCCTCGTCTAAAACATTACTTTCAAACACAAGGACTACGAGCAAAGCATTCGCTCTTTTACTCTTATCATCAGAATTAGTCTAATATTTTGAATTATTGCACGTTTATTTTATCGCTGTTTTACTGATAACGTCAAATGTAGTTCAATATTTTGACAAATTTAATGTTTCAGGATTGTTATCAGGTCTAGGTTCCGCCTCGTCTAAAACAATACTTTCAAATACAAGGACTACGAACAAAGCATTCGCTCTTTTACTCTTATCATCAGAATTAGTCCAATATTTTGAATTATTGTACGTTTATTTTATCGCTGTTTTAGTGATATCGTCAAATGTAGTCCAACATTTTGACAAATTTAATGTTTCAGGATTATTATCAGGTCTAGGTTCCGCCTCGTCTAAAACAATACTTTCAAATATAAGGACTACGAACAAAGCATTCGCTCTTTTACTCTTATCATCAGAATTAGTCCAATATTTTGAATTATTGTACGTTTATTTTATCGCTGTTTTAGTGATATCGTCAAATGTAGTCCAACATTTTGACAAATTTAATGTTTCAGGATTATTATCAGGTCTAGGTTCCGCCTCGTCTAAAACATTACTTTCAAACACAAGGACTACGAACAAAGCATTCGCTCTTTTACTCTTATCATCAGAATTAGTCCAATATTTTGAATTATTGTACGTTTATTTTATCGCTGTTTTACTGATAACGTCAAATGTAGTCCAATATTTTGACAAATTTAATGTTTCAGGATTATTATCAGGTCTATATTCCACCTCGTCTAAAACAATACTTTCAAATACAATGACTACGAACAAAGCATTCGCTCTTTTTCTCTTATCATCAGAATTAGTCCAATATTTTGAATTATTGTACGTTTATTTTATCGCTGTTTTAGTGATATCGTCAAATGTAGTCCAATATTTTGACAAATTTAATGTTTCAGGATTATTATCAGGTCTAGGTTCCGCCTCGTCTAAAACATTACTTTCAAACACAAGGACAACGTGCAAATCATTCGCTCTTTTACTCTTATCATCAGAATTAGTCCAATATTTTGAATTATTGTACGTTTATTTTATCGCTGTTTTACTGATAACGTCAAATGTAGTTCAATATTTTGACAAATTTAATGTTTCAGGATTGTTATCAGGTCTAGGTTCCGCCTCGTCTAAAACAATACTTTCAAATACAAGGACTACGAACAAAGCATTCGCTCTTTTACTCTTATCATCAGAATTAGTCCAATATTTTGAATTATTGTACGTTTATTTTATCGCTGTTTTAGTGATATCGTCAAATGTAGTCCAACATTTTGACAAATTTAATGTTTCAGGATTATTATCAGGTCTAGGTTCCGCCTTGTCTAAAACAATACTTTCAAATATAAGGACTACGAACAAAGCATTCGCACTTTTACTCTTATCATCAGAATAAGTCCAATATTTTGAATTATTGTACGTTTATAATTTCGCTGTTTTAGTGATATCGTCAAATGTAGTCCAATATTTTGACAAATTTAAAGTTTCAGGATTATTATCAGGTCTAGGTTCCGCCTCGTCTAAAACAATACTTTCAAACACAAGGACTACGAACAAAGTATTCGCTCTTTTACTCCTATCATCAGAATTAGTCCAATATTTTGAATTATTGTACGTTTATTTTATCGCTGTTTTAGTGATATCGTCAAATGTAGTTCAATATTTTGACAAATTTAATGTTTCAGGATTATTTTCAGGTCTAGGTTCCGCATCGTCTAAAACAATACTTTCAAATATAAGGACTACGAACAAAGCATTCGCTCTTTTACTCTTATCATCAGAATTAGTCCAATATTTTGAATTATTGTACGTTTTTTTTTATCGCTGTTTTAGTGATATCGTCAAATGTAGTCCAATATTTTGACAAATTTAAAGTTTCAGGATTATTATCAGGTCTATATTCCGCATCGTCTAAAACAATACTTTCAAATATAAGGACTACGAACAAAGCATTCGCTCTTTTACTCTTATCATCAGAATAAGTCCAATATTTTGAATTATTGTACGTTTATATTATCGCTGTTTTAGTGATATCGTCAAATGTAGTCCAATATTTTGACAAATTTAAAGTTTCAGGATTATTATCAGGTCTAGGTTCCGCCTCGTCTAAAACAATACTTTCAAACACAAGGACTACGAACAAAGCATTCGCTCTTTTACTCTTATCATCAGAATTAGTCCAATATTTTTAATTATTGTACGTTTATTTTATCGCTGTTTTAGTGATATCGTCAAATGTAGTCCAATATTTTGACAAATTTAAAGTTTCAGGATTATTATCAGGTCTAGGTTCCGCCTCGTCTAAAACAATACTTTCAAACACAAGGACTACGAACAAAGCATTCGCTCTTTTACTCTTATCATCAGAATTAGTCCAATATTTTTAATTATTGTACGTTTATTTTATCGCTGTTTTAGTGATATCGTCAAATGTAGTTCAATATTTTGACAAATTTAATGTTTCAGTATTATTTTCAGGTCTAGGTTCCGCCTCGTCTAAAACAATACTTTCAAACACAAGGACTACGAACAAAGCATTCGCTCTTTTACTCTTATCATCAGAATTAGTCCAATATTTTGAATTATTGTACGTTTATTTTATCACTGTTTTACTGATAACGTCAAATGTAGTTCAATATTTTGACAAATTTAATGTTTCAGGATTATTATCAGGTCTAGGTTCCGCCTCGTCTAAAACAATACAAGGACTACGAACAAAGCATTCGCTCTTTTACTCTTATCATCAGAATTAGTCCAATATTTTGAATTATTGTACGTTTATTTTATCGCTGTTTTACTGATAACGTCAAATGTAGTTCAATATTTTGACAAATTTAATGTTTCAGGATTATTATCAGGTCTAGGTTCCGCCTCGTCTAAAACAATACTTTCAAATATAAGGACTACGAACAAAGCATTCGCTCTTTTACTCTTATCATCAGAATTAGTCCAATATTTTGAATTATTGTACGTTTATTTTATCACTGTTTTACTGATAACGTCAAATGTAGTTCAATATTTTGACAAATTTAATGTTTCAGGATTATTATCAGGTCTAGGTTCCGCCTCGTCTAAAACAATACAAGGACTACGAACAAAGCATTCGCTCTTTTACTCTTATCATCAGAATTAGTCCAATATTTTGAATTATTGTACGTTTATTTTATCGCTGTTTTACTGATAACGTCAAATGTAGTTCAATATTTTGACAAATTTAATGTTTCAGGATTATTATCAGGTCTAGGTTCCGCCTCGTCTAAAACAATACAAGGACTACGAACAAAGCATTCGCTCTTTTACTCTTATCATCAGAATTAGTCCAATATTTTGAATTATTGTACGTTTATTTTATCGCTGTTTTACTGATAACGTCAAATGTAGTTCAATATTTTGACAAATTTAATGTTTCAGGATTATTATCAGGTCTAGGTTCCGCCTCGACTAAAACAATACTTTCAAATATAAGGACTACGAACAAAGCATTCGCTCTTTTACTCTTATCATCAGAATTAGTACAATATTTTGAATTATTGTACGTTTATTTTATCACTGTTTTACTGATAACGTCAAATGCAGTCCAATATTTTGACAAATTTAATGTTTCAGGATTATTATCAGGTCTAGGTTCCGCATCGTCTAAAACAATACTTTCAAATATAAGGACTACGAACAAAGCTTTCGCTCTTTTACTCTTATCATCAGAATTAGTCCAATATTTTGAATTATTGTACGTTTATTTTATCGCTGTTTTAGTGATATCGTCAAATGTAGTCCAATATTTTGACAAATTTAATGTTTCAGGATTATTATCAGGTCTAGGTTCCGCCTCGTCTAAAATAATACTTTCAAATACAAGGACTACGAACAAAGCATTCGCTCTTTTACTCTTATCATCAGAATTAGTCCAATATTTTGAATTATTGTACGTTTATTTTATCGCTGTTTTAGTGATATCGTCAAATGTAGTCCAATATTTTGACAAATTTAATGTTTCAGGATTATTATCAGGTCTATATTCCGCCTCGTCTAAAACAATACTTTCAAATACAAGGACTACGAACAAAGCATTCGCACTTTTACTCTTATCATCAGAATTAGTCCAATATTTTGAATTATTGTACGTTTATTTTATCGCTGTTTTAGTGATATCGTCAAATGTAGTCCAACATTTTGACAAATTTAATGTTTCAGGATTATTATCAGGTCTAGGTTCCGCCTCGTCTAAAACATTACTTTCAAACACAAGGACTACGAGCAAAGCATTCGCTCTTTTACTCTTATCATCAGAATTAGTCCAATATTTTGAATTATTGTTCGTTTATTTTATCGCTGTTTTAGTGATATCGTCAAATGTAGTCCAATATTTTGACAAATTTAATGTTTCAGGATTATTATCAGGTCTATATTCCGCCTCGTCTAAAACAATACTTTCAAATACAAGGACTACGAACAAAGCATTCGCTCTTTTACTCTTATCATCAGAATTAGTCCAATATTTTGAATTATTGTACGTTTATTTTATCGCTGTTTTAGTGATATCGTCAAATGTAGTCCAATATTTTGACAAATTTAATGTTTCAGGATTATTATCAGGTCTATATTCCGCCTCGTCTAAAACAATACTTTCAAATACAAGGACTACGAACAAAGCATTCGCTCTTTTACTCTTATCATCAGAATTAGTCCAATATTTTGAATTATTGTACGTTTATTTTATCGCTGTTTTAGTGATATCGTCAAATGTAGTCCAATATTTTGACAAATTTAATGTTTCAGGATTATTATCAGGTCTAGGTTCCGCCTCGTCTAAAACAATACTTTCAAATACAAGGACTACGAACAAAGCATTCGCTCTTTTACTCTTATCATCAGAATAAGTCCAATATTTTGAATTATTGTACGTTTATTTTATCGCTGTTTTAGTGATATCGTCAAATGTAGTCCAATATTTTGACAAATTTAATGTTTCAGGATTATTATCAGGTCTAGGTTCCGCCTCTTCTAAAACAATACTTTCAAATATAAGGACTACGAACAAAGCATTCGCTCTTTTACTCTTATCATCAGAATTAGTCCAATATTTTGAATTATTGTACGTTTATTTTATCGCTGTTTTACTGATAACGTCAAATATAGTTCAATATTTTGACAAATTTAATGTTTCAGGATTGTTATCAGGTCTAGGTTCCGCCTCGTCTAAAACAATACTTTCAAATATAAGGACTACGAACAACGCATTCGCTCTTTTACTCTTATCATCAGAATTAGTCCAATATTTTGAATTATTGTACGTTTATTTTATCGCTGTTTTAGTGATATCGTCAAATGTAGTCCAACATTTTGACAAATTTAATGTTTCAGGATTATTATCAGGTCTAGGTTCCGCCTCGTCTAAAACATTACTTTCAAACACAAGGACTACGAACAAAGCATTCGCTCTTTTACTCTTATCATCAGAATTAGTCCAATATTTTGAATTATTGTACGTTTATTTTATCGCTGTTTTACTGATAACGTCAAATGTAGTCCAATATTTTGACAAATTTAATGTTTCAGGATTATTATCAGGTCTATATTCCGCCTCGTCTAAAACAATACTTTCAAATACAATGACTACGAACAAAGCATTCGCTCTTTTACTCTTATCATCAGAATTAGTCCAATATTTTGAATTATTGTACGTTTATTTTATCGCTGTTTTAGTGATATCGTCAAATGTAGTCCAATATTTTGACAAATTTAATGTTTCAGGATTATTTTCAGGTCTAGGTTCCGCCTCGTCTAAAACAATACTTTCAAATATAAGGACTACGAACAAAGCATTCGCTCTTTTACTCTTATCATCAGAATTAGTCCAATATTTTGAATTATTGTACGTTTATTTTATCGCTGTTTTACTGATAACGTCAAATGTAGTCCAATATTTTGACTAATTTAATGTTTCAGGATTATTATCAGGTCTATATTCCGCCTCGTCTAAAACAATACTTTCAAATACAAGGACTACGAACAAAGCATTCGCTCTTTTACTCTTATCATCAGAATTAGTCCAATATTTTGAATTATTGTACGTTTATTTTATCGCTGTTTTAGTGATATCGTCAAATGTAGTCCAACATTTTGACAAATTTAATGTTTCAGGATTATTATCAGGTCTAGGTTCCGCCTCGTCTAAAAGAATACTTTCAAATATAAGGACTACGAACAAAGCATTCGCTCTTTTACTCTTATCATCAGAATTAGTCCAATATTTTGAATTATTGTACGTTTATTTTATCGCTGTTTTAGTGATATCGTCAAATGTAGTCCAACATTTTGACAAATTTAATGTTTCAGGATTATTATCAGGTCTAGGTTCCGCCTCGTCTAAAACATTACTTTCAAACACAAGGACTACGAACAAAGCATTCGCTCTTTTACTCTTATCATCAGAATTAGTCCAATATTTTGAATTATTGTACGTTTATTTTATCGCTGTTTTACTGATAACGTCAAATGTAGTCCAATATTTTGACTAATTTATTGTTTCAGGATTATTATCAGGTCTATATTCCGCCTCGTCTAAAACAATACTTTCAAATACAATGACTACGAACAAAGCATTCGCTCTTTTTCTCTTATCATCAGAATTAGTCCAATATTTTGAATTATTGTACGTTTATTTTATCGCTGTTTTAGTGATATCGTCAAATGTAGTCCAATATTTTGACAAATTTAATGTTTCAGGATTATTATCAGGTCTAGGTTCCGCCTCGTCTAAAACATTACTTTCAAACACAAGGACTACGAACAAAGCATTCGCTCTTTTACTCTTATCATCAGAATTAGTCCAATATTTTGAATTATTGTACGTTTATTTTATCGCTGTTTTAGTGATATCGTCAAATGTAGTCCAATATTTTGACAAATTTAATGTTTCAGGATTATTATCAGGTCTAGGTTCCGCCTCGTCTAAAACAATACTTTCAAATATAAGGACTACGAAAAAAGCATTCGCTCTTTTACTCTTATCATCAGAATTAGTCCAAAATTTTGAATTATTGTACGTTTATTTTATCGCTGTTTTACTGATAACGTCAAATGTAGTTCAATATTTTGACAAATTTAATGTTTCAGGATTATTATCAGGTCTAGGTTCCGCCTCGTCTAAAACAATACTTTCAAATACAAGGACTACGAACAAAGCATTCGCTCTTTTACTCTTATCATCAGAATTAGTCCAATATTTTGAATTATTAGACGTTTATTTTATCGCTGTTTTAGTGATATCGTCAAATGTAGTCCAATATTTTGACAAATTTAATGTTTCAGGATTATTATCAGGTCTATATTCCGCCTCGTCTAAAACAATACTTTCAAATATAAGGACTACGAACAAAGCATTCGCTCTTTTACTCTTATCATCAGAATTAGTCCAATATTTTGAATTATTGTACGTTTATTTTATCGCTGTTTTAGTGATATCGTCAAATGTAGTTCAATATTTTGACAAATTTAATGTTTCAGGATTGTTATCAGGTCTAGGTTCCGCCTCGTCTAAAACAATACTTTCAAATACAAGGACTACGAACAAAGCATTCGCTCTTTTACTCTTATCATCAGAATTAGTCCAATATTTTGAATTATTGTACGTTTATTTTATCGCTGTTTTACTGATAACGTCAAATGTAGTTCAATATTTTGACAAATTTAATGTTTCAGGATTGTTATCAGGTCTAGGTTCCGCCTCGTCTAAAACAATACTTTCAAATACAAGGACTACGAACAAAGCATTCGCTCTTTTACTCTTATCATCAGAATTAGTCCAATATTTTGAATTATTGTACGTTTATTTTATCGCTGTTTTACTGATAACGTCAAATGTAGTCCAATATTTTGACTAATTTATTGTTTCAGGATTATTATCAGGTCTATATTCCGCCTCGTCTAAAACAATACTTTCAAATACAATGACTACGAACAAAGCATTCGCTCTTTTTCTCTTATCATCAGAATTAGTCCAATATTTTGAATTATTGTACGTTTATTTTATCGCTGTTTTAGTGATATCGTCAAATGTAGTCCAATATTTTGACAAATTTAATGTTTCAGGATTATTATCAGGTCTAGGTTCCGCCTCGTCTAAAACATTACTTTCAAACACAAGGACTACGAACAAAGCATTCGCTCTTTTACTCTTATCATCAGAATTAGTCCAATATTTTGAATTATTGTACGTTTATTTTATCGCTGTTTTAGTGATATCGTCAAATGTAGTCCAATATTTTGACAAATTTAATGTTTCAGGATTATTATCAGGTCTAGGTTCCGCCTCGTCTAAAACAATACTTTCAAATACAAGGACTACGAACAAAGCATTCGCTCTTTTACTCTTATCATCAGAATTAGTCCAATATTTTGAATTATTGTACGTTTATTTTATCGCTGTTTTAGTGATATCGTCAAATGTAGTCCAATATTTTGACAAATTTAATGTTTCAGGATTATTATCAGGTCTAGGTTCCGCCTCGTCTAAAACAATACTTTCAAATATAAGGACTACGAAAAAAGCATTCGCTCTTTTACTCTTATCATCAGAATTAGTCCAAAATTTTGAATTATTGTACGTTTATTTTATCGCTGTTTTACTGATAACGTCAAATGTAGTTCAATATTTTGACAAATTTAATGTTTCAGGATTATTATCAGGTCTAGGTTCCGCCTCGTCTAAAACAATACTTTCAAATACAATGACTACGAACAAAGCATTCGCTCTTTTACTCTTATCATCAGAATTAGTCCAATATTTTGAATTATTAGACGTTTATTTTATCGCTGTTTTAGTGATATCGTCAAATGTAGTCCAATATTTTGACAAATTTAATGTTTCAGGATTATTATCAGGTCTATATTCCGCCTCGTCTAAAACAATACTTTCAAATATAAGGACTACGAACGAAGCATTCGCTCTTTTACTCTTATCATCAGAATTAGTCCAATATTTTGAATTATTGTACGTTTATTTTATCGCTGTTTTAGTGATATCGTCAAATGTAGTCCACATTTTGACAAATTTAATGTTTCAGGATTATTATCAGGTCTAGGTTCCGCCTCGTCTAAAACATTACTTTCAAACACAAGGACTACGAACAAAGCATTCGCTCATTTACTCTTATCATCAGAATTAGTCCAATATTTTGAATTATTGTACGTTTATTTTATCGCTGTTTTACTGATAACGTCAAATGTAGTCCAATATTTTGACAAATTTAATGTTTCAGGATTATTATCAGGTCTATATTCCGCCTCGTTTAAAACAATACTTTCAAATACAATGACTACGAACAAAGCATTCGCTCTTTTACTCTTATCATCAGAATTAGTCCAATATTTTGAATTATTGTACGTTTATTTTATCGCTGTTTTAGTGATATCGTCAAATGTAGTCCAATATTTTGACAAATTTAATGTTTCAGGATTATTATCAGGTCTAGGTTCCGCCTCGTCTAAAACATTACTTTCAAACACAAGGACTACGAGCAAAGCATTCGCTCTTTTACTCTTATCATCAGAATTAGTCCAATATTTTGAATTATTGTACGTTTATTTTATCGCTGTTTTAGTGATATCGTCAAATGTAGTCCAATATTTTGACAAATTTAATGTTTCAGGATTATTATCAGGTCTAGGTTCCGCCTCGTCTAAAACAATACTTTCAAATACAAGGACTACGAACAAAGCATTCGCTCTTTTACTCTTATCATCAGAATTAGTCCAATATTTTGAATTATTGTACGTTTATTTTATCGCTGTTTTAGTGATATCGTCAAATGTAGTCCAATATTTTGACAAATTTAATGTTTCAGGATTATTATCAGGTCTAGGTTCCGCCTCGTCTAAAACATTACTTTCAAACACAAGGACTACGAGCAAAGCATTCGCTCTTTTACTCTTATCATCAGAATTAGTCCAATATTTTGAATTATTGCACGTTTATTTTATCGCTGTTTTACTGATAACGTCAAATGTAGTCCAATATTTTGACAAATTTAATGTTTCAGGATTGTTATCAGGTCTAGGTTCCGCCTCGTCTAAAACAATACTTTCAAATACAAGGACTACGAACATAGCATTCGCTCTTTTACTCTTATCATCAGAATTAGTCCAATATTTTGAATTATTGTACGTTTATTTTATCGCTGTTTTAGTGATATCGTCAAATGTAGTCCAACATTTTGACAAATTTAATGTTTCAGGATTATTATCAGGTCTAGGTTCCGCCTCTTCTAAAAGAATACTTTCAAATATAAGGACTACGAACAAAGCATTCGCTCTTTTACTCTTATCATCAGAATTAGTCCAATATTTTGAATTATTGTACGTTTATTTTATCGCTGTTTTAGTGATATCGTCAAATGTAGTCCAACATTTTGACAAATTTAATGTTTCAGGATTATTATCAGGTCTAGGTTCCGCCTCGTCTAAAACATTACTTTCAAACACAAGGACTACGAACAAAGCATTCGCTCTTTTACTCTTATCATCAGAATTAGTCCAATATTTTGAATTATTGTACGTTTATTTTATCGCTGTTTTACTGATAACGTCAAATGTAGTCCAATATTTTGACTAATTTATTGTTTCAGGATTATTATCAGGTCTATATTCCGCCTCGTCTAAAACAATACTTTCAAATACAATGACTACGAACAAAGCATTCGCTCTATTTCTCTTATCATCAGAATTAGTCCAATATTTTGAATTATTGTACGTTTATTTTATCGCTGTTTTAGTGATATCGTCAAATGTAGTCCAATATTTTGACAAATTTAATGTTTCAGGATTATTATCAGGTCTAGGTTCCGCCTCGTCTAAAACATTACTTTCAAACACAAGGACTACGAACAAAGCATTCGCTCTTTTACTCTTATCATCAGAATTAGTCCAATATTTTGAATTATTGTACGTTTATTTTATCGCTGTTTTAGTGATATCGTCAAATGTAGTCCAATATTTTGACAAATTTAATGTTTCAGGATTATTATCAGGTCTAGGTTCCGCCTCGTCTAAAACAATACTTTCAAATATAAGGACTACGAACAAAGCATTCGCTCTTTTACTCTTATCATCAGAATTAGTCCAATATTTTGAATTATTGTACGTTTATTTTATCGCTGTTTTAGTGATATCGTCAAATGTAGTCCAATATTTTGACAAATTTAATGTTTCAGGATTATTATCAGGTCTAGGTTCCGCCTCGTCTAAAACAATACTTTCAAATATAAGGACTACGAAAAAAGCATTCGCTCTTTTACTCTTATCATCAGAATTAGTCCAAAATTTTGAATTATTGTACGTTTATTTTATCGCTGTTTTACTGATAACGTCAAATGTAGTTCAATATTTTGACAAATTTAATGTTTCAGGATTATTATCAGGTCTAGGTTCTGCCTCGTCTAAAACAATACTTTCAAATACAAGGACTACGAACAAAGCATTCGCTCTTTTACTCTTATCATCAGAATTAGTCCAATATTTTGAATTATTAGACGTTTATTTTATCGCTGTTTTAGTGATATCGTCAAATGTAGTCCAATATTTTGACAAATTTAATGTTTCAGGATTATTATCAGGTCTATATTCCGCCTCGTCTAAAACAATACTTTCAAATATAAGGACTACGAACAAAGCATTCGCTCTTTTACTCTTATCATCAGAATTAGTCCAATATTTTGAATTATTGTACGTTTATTTTATCGCTGTTTTAGTGATATCGTCAAATGTAGTTCAATATTTTGACAAATTTAATGTTTCAGGATTGTTATCAGGTCTAGGTTCCGCCTCGTCTAAAACAATACTTTCAAATACAAGGACTACGAACAAAGCATTCGCTCTTTTACTCTTATCATCAGAATTAGTCCAATATTTTGAATTATTGTACGTTTATTTTATCGCTGTTTTACTGATAACGTCAAATATAGTTCAATATTTTGACAAATTTAATGTTTCAGGATTGTTATCAGGTCTAGGTTCCGCCTCGTCTAAAACAATACTTTCAAATACAAGGACTACGAACAAAGCATTCGCTCTTTTACTCTTATCATCAGAATTAGTCCAATATTTTGAATTATTGTACGTTTATTTTATCGCTGTTTTACTGATAACGTCAAATATAGTTCAATATTTTGACAAATTTAATGTTTCAGGATTGTTATCAGGTCTAGGTTCCGCCTCGTCTAAAACAATACTTTCAAATACAAGGACTACGAACAAAGCATTCGCTCTTTTACTCTTATCATCAGAATTAGTCCAATATTTTGAATTATTGTACGTTTATTTTATCGCTGTTTTAGTGATATCGTCAAATGTAGTCCACATTTTGACAAATTTAATGTTTCAGGATTATTATCAGGTCTAGGTTCCGCCTCGTCTAAAACATTACTTTCAAACACAAGGACTACGAACAAAGCATTCGCTCTTTTACTCTTATCATCAGAATTAGTCCAATATTTTGAATTATTGTACGTTTATTTTATCGCTGTTTTACTGATAACGTCAAATGTAGTCCAATATTTTGACAAATTTAATGTTTCAGGATTATTATCAGGTCTATATTCCGCCTCGTCTAAAACAATACTTTCAAATACAATGACTACGAACAAAGCATTCGCTCTTTTACTCTTATCATCAGAATTAGTCCAATATTTTGAATTATTGTACGTTTATTTTATCGCTGTTTTAGTGATATCGTCAAATGTAGTCCAATATTTTGACAAATTTAATGTTTCAGGATTATTATCAGGTCTAGGTTCCGCCTCGTCTAAAACATTACTTTCAAACACAAGGACTACGAGCAAAGCATTCGCTCTTTTACTCTTATCATCAGAATTAGTCCAATATTTTGAATTATTGTACGTTTATTTTATCGCTGTTTTAGTGATATCGTCAAATGTAGTCCAATATTTTGACAAATTTAATGTTTCAGGATTATTATCAGGTCTAGGTTCCGCCTCGTCTAAAACAATACTTTCAAATACAAGGACTACGAACAAAGCATTCGCTCTTTTACTCTTATCATCAGAATTAGTCCAATATTTTGAATTATTGTACGTTTATTTTATCGCTGTTTTAGTGATATCGTCAAATGTAGTCCAATATTTTGATTAATTTAATGTTTCAGGATTATTATCAGGTCTAGGTTCCGCCTCGTCTAAAACAATACTTTCAAATATAAGGACTACGAACAAAGCATTCGCTCTTTTACTCTTATCATCAGAATTAGTCCAATATTTTGAATTATTGTACGTTTATTTTATCGCTGTTTTACTGATAACGTCAAATGTAGTTCAATATTTTGACAAATTTAATGTTTCAGGATTGTTATCAGGTCTGGGTTCCGCCTCGTCTAAAACAATACTTTCAAATACAAGGACTACGAACAAAGCATTCGCTCTTTTACTCTTATCATCAGAATTAGTCCAATATTTTGAATTATTGTACGTTTATTTTATCGCTGTTTTAGTGATATCGTCAAATGTAGTCCAACATTTTGACAAATTTAATGTTTCAGGATTATTATCAGGTCTAGGTTCCGCCTCGTCTAAAACATTACTTTCAAACACAAGGACTACGAACAAAGCATTCGCTCTTTTACTCTTATCATCAGAATTAGTCCAATATTTTGAATTATTGTACGTTTATTTTATCGCTGTTTTAGTGATATCGTCAAATGTAGTCCAATATTTTGACAAATTTAATGTTTCAGGATTATTATCAGGTCTAGGTTCCGCCTCGTCTAAAACATTACTTTCAAACACAAGGACTACGAGCAAAGCATTCGCTCTTTTACTCTTATCATCAGAATTAGTCCAATATTTTGAATTATTGCACGTTTATTTTATCGCTGTTTTACTGATAACGTCAAATGTAGTTCAATATTTTGACAAATTTAATGTTTCAGGATTGTTATCAGGTCTAGGTTCCGCCTCGTCTAAAACAATACTTTCAAATACAAGGACTACGAACAAAGCATTCGCTCTTTTACTCTTATCATCAGAATTAGTCCAATATTTTGAATTATTGTACGTTTATTTTATCGCTGTTTTAGTGATATCGTCAAATGTAGTCCAACATTTTGACAAATTTAATGTTTCAGGATTATTATCAGGTCTAGGTTCCGCCTCGTCTAAAACAATACTTTCAAATATAAGGACTACGAACAAAGCATTCGCTCTTTTACTCTTATCATCAGAATTAGTCCAATATTTTGAATTATTGTACGTTTATTTTATCGCTGTTTTAGTGATATCGTCAAATGTAGTCCAACATTTTGACAAATTTAATGTTTCAGGATTATTATCAGGTCTAGGTTCCGCCTCGTCTAAAACATTACTTTCAAACACAAGGACTACGAACAAAGCATTCGCTCTTTTACTCTTATCATCAGAATTAGTCCAATATTTTGAATTATTGTACGTTTATTTTATCGCTGTTTTACTGATAACGTCAAATGTAGTCCAATATTTTGACAAATTTATTGTTTCAGGATTATTATCAGGTCTATATTCCGCCTCGTCTAAAACAATACTTTCAAATACAATGACTACGAACAAAGCATTCGCTCTTTTACTCTTATCATCAGAATTAGTCCAATATTTTGAATTATTGTACGTTTATTTTATCGCTGTTTTAGTGATATCGTCAAATGTAGTCCAATATTTTGACAAATTTAATGTTTCAGGATTATTATCAGGTCTAGGTTCCGCCTCGTCTAAAACATTACTTTCAAACACAAGGACTACGAACAAAGCATTCGCTCTTTTACTCTTATCATCAGAATTAGTCCAATATTTTGAATTATTGTACGTTTATTTTATTGCTGTTTTAGTGATATCGTCAAATGTAGTCCAATATTTTGACAAATTTAATGTTTCAGGATTATTATCAGGTCTAGGTTCCGCCTCGTCTAAAACAATACTTTCAAATACAAGGACTACGAACAAAGCATTCGCTCTTTTACTCTTATCATCAGAATTAGTCCAATATTTTGAATTATTGTACGTTTATTTTATCGCTGTTTTAGTGATATCGTCAAATGTAGTCCAATATTTTGAAAAATTTAATGTTTCAGGATTATTATCAGGTCTAGGTTCCGCCTCGTCTAAAACAATACTTTCAAATATAAGGACTACGAACAAAGCATTCGCTCTTTTACTCTTATCATCAGAATTAGTCCAATATTTTGAATTATTGTACGTTTATTTTATCGCTGTTTTACTGATAACGTCAAATGTAGTTCAATATTTTGACAAATTTAATGTTTCAGGATTGTTATCAGGTCTAGGTTCCGCCTCGTCTAAAACAATACTTTCAAATACAAAGACTACGAACAAAGCATTCGCTCTTTTACTCTTATCATCAGAATTAGTCCAATATTTTGAATTATTGTACGTTTATTTTATCGCTGTTTTAGTGATATCGTCAAATGTAGTCCACATTTTGACAAATTTAATGTTTCAGGATTATTATCAGGTCTAGGTTCCGCCTCGTCTAAAACATTACTTTCAAACACAAGGACTACGAACAAAGCATTCGCTCTTTTACTCTTATCATCAGAATTAGTCCAATATTTTGAATTATTGTACGTTTAATTTATCGCTGTTTTACTGATAACGTCAAATGTAGTCCAATATTTTGACAAATTTAATGTTTCAGGATTATTATCAGGTCTATATTCCGCCTAGTCTAAAACAATACTTTCAAATACATTGACTACGAACAAAGCATTCGCTCTTTTACTCTTATCATCAGAATTAGTCCAATATTTTGAATTATTGTACGTTTATTTTATCGCTGTTTTAGTGATATCGTCAAATATAGTCCAATATTTTGACAAATTTAATGTTTCAGGATTATTATCAGGTCTAGGTTCCGCCTCGTCTAAAACATTACTTTCAAACACAAGGACTACGAGCAAAGCATTCGCTCTTTTACTCTTATCATCAGAATTAGTCCAATATTTTGAATTATTGTACGTTTATTTTATCGCTGTTTTAGTGATATCGTCAAATGTAGTCCAATATTTTGACAAATTTAATGTTTCAGGATTATTATCAGGTCTAGGTTCCGCCTCGTCTAAAACAATACTTTCAAATACAAGGACTACGAACAAAGCATTCGCTCTTTTACTCTTATCATCAGAATTAGTCCAATATTTTGAATTATTGTACGTTTATTTTATCGCTGTTTTAGTGATATCGTCAAATGTAGTCCAATATTTTGATTAATTTAATGTTTCAGGATTATTATCAGGTCTAGGTTCCGCCTCGTCTAAAACAATACTTTCAAATATAAGGACTACGAACAAAGCATTCGCTCTTTTACTCTTATCATCAGAATTAGTCCAATATTTTGAATTATTGTACGTTTATTTTATCGCTGTTTTACTGATAACGTCAAATGTAGTTCAATATTTTGACAAATTTAATGTTTCAGGATTGTTATCAGGTCTGGGTTCCGCCTCGTCTAAAACAATACTTTCAAATACAAGGACTACGAACAAAGCATTCGCTCTTTTACTCTTATCATCAGAATTAGTCCAATATTTTGAATTATTGTACGTTTATTTTATCGCTGTTTTAGTGATATCGTCAAATGTAGTCCAACATTTTGACAAATTTAATGTTTCAGGATTATTATCAGGTCTAGGTTCCGCCTCGTCTAAAACATTACTTTCAAACACAAGGACTACGAACAAAGCATTCGCTCTTTTACTCTTATCATCAGAATTAGTCCAATATTTTGAATTATTGTACGTTTATTTTATCGCTGTTTTAGTGATATCGTCAAATGTAGTTCAATATTTTGACAAATTTAATGTTTCAGGATTGTTATCAGGTCTAGGTTCCGCCTCGTCTAAAACAATACTTTCAAATACAAGGACTACGAACAAAGCATTCGCTCTTTTACTCTTATCATCAGAATTAGTCCAATATTTTGAATTATTGTACGTTTATTTTATCGCTGTTTTAGTGATATCGTCAAATGTAGTCCAACATTTTGACAAATTTAATGTTTCAGGATTATTATCAGGTCTAGGTTCCGCCTCGTCTAAAACAATACTTTCAAATATAAGGACTACGAACAAAGCATTCGCTCTTTTACTCTTATCATCAGAATTAGTCCAATATTTTGAATTATTGTACGTTTATTTTATCGCTGTTTTAGTGATATCGTCAAATGTAGTCCAACATTTTGACAAATTTAATGTTTCAGGATTATTATCAGGTCTAGGTTCCGCCTCGTCTAAAACAATACTTTCAAATATAAGGACTACGAACAAAGCATTCGCTCTTTTACTCTTATCATCAGAATTAGTCCAATATTTTGAATTATTGTACGTTTATTTTATCGCTGTTTTACTGATAACGTCAAATGTAGTCCAATATTTTGACAAATTTAATGTTTCAGGATTATTATCAGGTCTATATTCCACCTCGTCTAAAACAATACTTTCAAATACAATGACTACGAACAAAGCATTCGCTCTTTTTCTCTTATCATCAGAATTAGTCCAATATTTTGAATTATTGTACGTTTATTTTATCGCTGTTTTAGTGATATCGTCAAATGTAGTCCAATATTTTGACAAATTTAATGTTTCAGGATTATTATCAGGTCTAGGTTCCGCCTCGTCTAAAACATTACTTTCAAACACAAGGACAACGTGCAAATCATTCGCTCTTTTACTCTTATCATCAGAATTAGTCCAATATTTTGAATTATTGTACGTTTATTTTATCGCTGTTTTACTGATAACGTCAAATGTAGTTCAATATTTTGACAAATTTAATGTTTCAGGATTGTTATCAGGTCTAGGTTCCGCCTCGTCTAAAACAATACTTTCAAATACAAGGACTACGAACAAAGCATTCGCTCTTTTACTCTTATCATCAGAATTAGTCCAATATTTTGAATTATTGTACGTTTATTTTATCGCTGTTTTAGTGATATCGTCAAATGTAGTCCAACATTTTGACAAATTTAATGTTTCAGGATTATTATCAGGTCTAGGTTCCGCCTTGTCTAAAACAATACTTTCAAATATAAGGACTACGAACAAAGCATTCGCACTTTTACTCTTATCATCAGAATAAGTCCAATATTTTGAATTATTGTACGTTTATAATTTCGCTGTTTTAGTGACATCGTCAAATGTAGTCCAATATTTTGACAAATTTAAAGTTTCAGGATTATTATCAGGTCTAGGTTCCGCCTCGTCTAAAACAATACTTTCAAACACAAGGACTACGAACAAAGTATTCGCTCTTTTACTCCTATCATCAGAATTAGTCCAATATTTTGAATTATTGTACGTTTATTTTATCGCTGTTTTAGTGATATCGTCAAATGTAGTTCAATATTTTGACAAATTTAATGTTTCAGGATTATTTTCAGGTCTAGGTTCCGCATCGTCTAAAACAATACTTTCAAATATAAGGACTACGAACAAAGCATTCGCTCTTTTACTCTTATCATCAGAATTAGTCCAATATTTTGAATTATTGTACGTTTTTTTTTATCGCTGTTTTAGTGATATCGTCAAATGTAGTCCAATATTTTGACAAATTTAAAGTTTCAGGATTATTATCAGGTCTATATTCCGCATCGTCTAAAACAATACTTTCAAATATAAGGACTACGAACAAAGCATTCGCTCTTTTACTCTTATCATCAGAATAAGTCCAATATTTTGAATTATTGTACGTTTATATTATCGCTGTTTTAGTGATATCGTCAAATGTAGTCCAATATTTTGACAAATTTAAAGTTTCAGGATTATTATCAGGTCTAGGTTCCGCCTCGTCTAAAACAATACTTTCAAACACAAGGACTACGAACAAAGCATTCGCTCTTTTACTCTTATCATCAGAATTAGTCCAATATTTTTAATTATTGTACGTTTATTTTATCGCTGTTTTAGTGATATCGTCAAATGTAGTCCAATATTTTGACAAATTTAAAGTTTCAGGATTATTATCAGGTCTAGGTTCCGCCTCGTCTAAAACAATACTTTCAAACACAAGGACTACGAACAAAGCATTCGCTCTTTTACTATTATCATCAGAATTAGTCCAATATTTTTAATTATTGTACGTTTATTTTATCGCTGTTTTAGTGATATCGTCAAATGTAGTTCAATATTTTGACAAATTTAATGTTTCAGGATTATTTTCAGGTCTAGGTTCCGCCTCGTCTAAAACAATACTTTCAAACACAAGGACTACGAACAAAGCATTCGCTCTTTTACTCTTATCATCAGAATTAGTCCAATATTTTGAATTATTGTACGTTTATTTTATCACTGTTTTACTGATAACGTCAAATGTAGTTCAATATTTTGACAAATTTAATGTTTCAGGATTATTATCAGGTCTAGGTTCCGCCTCGTCTAAAACAATACAAGGACTACGAACAAAGCATTCGCTCTTTTACTCTTATCATCAGAATTAGTCCAATATTTTGAATTATTGTACGTTTATTTTATCGCTGTTTTACTGATAACGTCAAATGTAGTTCAATATTTTGACAAATTTAATGTTTCAGGATTATTATCAGGTCTAGGTTCCGCCTCGTCTAAAACAATACTTTCAAATATAAGGACTACGAACAAAGCATTCGCTCTTTTACTCTTATCATCAGAATTAGTCCAATATTTTGAATTATTGTACGTTTATTTTATCACTGTTTTACTGATAACGTCAAATGTAGTTCAATATTTTGACAAATTTAATGTTTCAGGATTATTATCAGGTCTAGGTTCCGCCTCGTCTAAAACAATACAAGGACTACGAACAAAGCATTCGCTCTTTTACTCTTATCATCAGAATTAGTCCAATATTTTGAATTATTGTACGTTTATTTTATCGCTGTTTTACTGATAACGTCAAATGTAGTTCAATATTTTGACAAATTTAATGTTTCAGGATTATTATCAGGTCTAGGTTCCGCCTCGTCTAAAACAATACAAGGACTACGAACAAAGCATTCGCTCTTTTACTCTTATCATCAGAATTAGTCCAATATTTTGAATTATTGTACGTTTATTTTATCGCTGTTTTACTGATAACGTCAAATGTAGTTCAATATTTTGACAAATTTAATGTTTCAGGATTATTATCAGGTCTAGGTTCCGCCTCGACTAAAACAATACTTTCAAATATAAGGACTACGAACAAAGCATTCGCTCTTTTACTCTTATCATCAGAATTAGTACAATATTTTGAATTATTGTACGTTTATTTTATCACTGTTTTACTGATAACGTCAAATGCAGTCCAATATTTTGACAAATTTAATGTTTCAGGATTATTATCAGGTCTAGGTTCCGCATCGTCTAAAACAATACTTTCAAATATAAGGACTACGAACAAAGCTTTCGCTCTTTTACTCTTATCATCAGAATTAGTCCAATATTTTGAATTATTGTACGTTTATTTTATCGCTGTTTTAGTGATATCGTCAAATGTAGTCCAATATTTTGACAAATTTAATGTTTCAGG
Organism: Neocloeon triangulifer; assembly: GCF_031216515.1. Classification (NCBI taxonomy): domain Eukaryota; kingdom Metazoa; phylum Arthropoda; class Insecta; order Ephemeroptera; family Baetidae; genus Neocloeon; species Neocloeon triangulifer. The sequence goes on from NW_026775562.1 coordinate 6,201,101, forward strand.
ATTATTATCAGGTCTAGGTTCCGCCTCGTCTAAAATAATACTTTCAAATACAAGGACTACGAACAAAGCATTCGCTCTTTTACTCTTATCATCAGAATTAGTCCAATATTTTGAATTATTGTACGTTTATTTTATCGCTGTTTTAGTGATATCGTCAAATGTAGTCCAATATTTTGACAAATTTAATGTTTCAGGATTATTATCAGGTCTATATTCCGCCTCGTCTAAAACAATACTTTCAAATACAAGGACTACGAACAAAGCATTCGCACTTTTACTCTTATCATCAGAATTAGTCCAATATTTTGAATTATTGTACGTTTATTTTATCGCTGTTTTAGTGATATCGTCAAATGTAGTCCAACATTTTGACAAATTTAATGTTTCAGGATTATTATCAGGTCTAGGTTCCGCCTCGTCTAAAACATTACTTTCAAACACAAGGACTACGAGCAAAGCATTCGCTCTTTTACTCTTATCATCAGAATTAGTCCAATATTTTGAATTATTGTTCGTTTATTTTATCGCTGTTTTAGTGATATCGTCAAATGTAGTCCAATATTTTGACAAATTTAATGTTTCAGGATTATTATCAGGTCTATATTCCGCCTCGTCTAAAACAATACTTTCAAATACAAGGACTACGAACAAAGCATTCGCTCTTTTACTCTTATCATCAGAATTAGTCCAATATTTTGAATTATTGTACGTTTATTTTATCGCTGTTTTAGTGATATCGTCAAATGTAGTCCAATATTTTGACAAATTTAATGTTTCAGGATTATTATCAGGTCTATATTCCGCCTCGTCTAAAACAATACTTTCAAATACAAGGACTACGAACAAAGCATTCGCTCTTTTACTCTTATCATCAGAATTAGTCCAATATTTTGAATTATTGTACGTTTATTTTATCGCTGTTTTAGTGATATCGTCAAATGTAGTCCAATATTTTGACAAATTTAATGTTTCAGGATTATTATCAGGTCTAGGTTCCGCCTCGTCTAAAACAATACTTTCAAATACAAGGACTACGAACAAAGCATTCGCTCTTTTACTCTTATCATCAGAATTAGTCCAATATTTTGAATTATTGTACGTTTATTTTATCGCTGTTTTAGTGATATCGTCAAATGTAGTCCAATATTTTGACAAATTTAATGTTTCAGGATTATTATCAGGTCTAGGTTCCGCCTCGTCTAAAACAATACTTTCAAATATAAGGACTACGAACAAAGCATTCGCTCTTTTACTCTTATCATCAGAATTAGTCCAATATTTTGAATTATTGTACGTTTATTTTATCGCTGTTTTACTGATAACGTCAAATATAGTTCAATATTTTGACAAATTTAATGTTTCAGGATTGTTATCAGGTCTAGGTTCCGCCTCGTCTAAAACAATACTTTCAAATATAAGGACTACGAACAAAGCATTCGCTCTTTTACTCTTATCATCAGAATTAGTCCAATATTTTGAATTATTGTACGTTTATTTTATCGCTGTTTTAGTGATATCGTCAAATGTAGTCCAACATTTTGACAAATTTAATGTTTCAGGATTATTATCAGGTCTAGGTTCCGCCTCGTCTAAAACATTACTTTCAAACACAAGGACTACGAACAAAGCATTCGCTCTTTTACTCTTATCATCAGAATTAGTCCAATATTTTGAATTATTGTACGTTTATTTTATCGCTGTTTTACTGATAACGTCAAATGTAGTCCAATATTTTGACAAATTTAATGTTTCAGGATTATTATCAGGTCTATATTCCGCCTCGTCTAAAACAATACTTTCAAATACAATGACTACGAACAAAGCATTCGCTCTTTTACTCTTATCATCAGAATTAGTCCAATATTTTGAATTATTGTACGTTTATTTTATCGCTGTTTTAGTGATATCGTCAAATGTAGTCCAATATTTTGACAAATTTAATGTTTCAGGATTAATATCAGGTCTAGGTTCCGCCTCGTCTAAAACAATACTTTCAAATATAAGGACTACGAACAAAGCATTCGCTCTTTTACTCTTATCATCAGAATTAGTCCAATATTTTGAATTATTGTACGTTTATTTTATCGCTGTTTTACTGATAACGTCAAATGTAGTCCAATATTTTGACTAATTTAATGTTTCAGGATTATTATCAGGTCTATATTCCGCCTCGTCTAAAACAATACTTTCAAATACAATGACTACGAACAAAGCATTCGCTCTTTTACTCTTATCATCAGAATTAGTCCAATATTTTGAATTATTGTACGTTTATTTTATCGCTGTTTTACTGATAACGTCAAATGTAGTTCAATATTTTGACAAATTTAATGTTTCAGGATTATTATCAGGTCTATATTCCACCTCGTCTAAAACAATACTTTCAAATACAATGACTACGAACAAAGCATTCGCTCTTTTTCTCTTATCATCAGAATTAGTCCAATATTTTGAATTATTGTACGTTTATTTTATCGCTGTTTTAGTGATATCGTCAAATGTAGTCCAATATTTTGACAAATTTAATGTTTCAGGATTATTATCAGGTCTAGGTTCCGCCTCGTCTAAAACAATACTTTCAAATATAAGGACTACGAACAAAGCATTCGCTCTTTTACTCTTATCATCAGAATTAGTCCAATATTTTGAATTATTGTACGTTTATTTTATCGCTGTTTTACTGATAACGTCAAATGTAGTTCAATATTTTGACAAATTTAATGTTTCAGGATTATTATCAGGTCTAGGTTCCGCCTCGTCTAAAACAATACTTTCAAATATAAGGACTACGAACAAAGCATTCGCTCTTTTACTCTTATCATCAGAATTAGTCCAATATTTTGAATTATTGTACGTTTATTTTATCGCTGTTTTAGTGATATCGTCAAATAAAGTCCAATATTTTGACAAATTTAATATTTCAGGATTATTTTCAGGTCTAGGTTCCGCATCGTCTAAAACAATACTTTCAAACACAAGGACTACGAACAAAGCATTCGCTCTTTTACTCTTATCATCAGAATTAGTCCAATATTTTGAATTATTGTACGTTTATTTTATCGCTGTTATACTGATATCGTCAAATGTAGTCCAATATTTTGACAAATTTAATGTTTCAGGATTATTATCAGGTCTAGGTTCCGCCTCGTCTAAAACAATACTTTCAAACACAAGGACCACGATCAAAGCATTCGCTCTTTTACTCTTATCATCAGAATAAGTCCAATATTTTGAATTATTGTACGTTTATTTTATCGCTGTTTTAGTGATATCGTCAAATGTGGTCCAATATTTTGACAAATTTAATGTTTCAGGATTAATATCAGGTCTAGGTTCCGCCTCGTCTAAAACAATACTTTCAAATATAAGGACTACGAACAAAGCATTCGCTCTTTTACTCTTATCATCAGAATTAGTTCAATATTTTGAATTATTGTACGTTTATTTTATCGCTGTTTAACTGATAACGTCAAATGTAGTTCAATATTTTGACAAATTTAATGTTTCAGGATTATTATCAGGTCTAGGTTCCGCCTCGTCTAAAACAATACTTTCAAATATAAGGACTACGAACAAAGCATTCGCTCTTTTACTCTTATCATCAGAATTAGTCCAATATTTTGAATTATTGTACGTTTATTTTATCGCTGTTTTACTGATAACGTCAAATGTAGTTCAATATTTTGACAAATTTAATGTTTCAGGATTATTATCAGGTCTAGGTTCCGCCTCGTCTAAAACAATACTTTCAAATATAAGGACTACGAACAAAGCATTCGCTCTTTTACTCTTATCATCAGAATTAGTTCAATATTTTGAATTATTGTACGTTTATTTTATCGCTGTTTTACTGATAACGTCAAATGTAGTTCAATATTTTGACAAATTTAATGTTTCAGGATTATTATCAGGTCTAGGTTCCGCCTCGTCTAAAACAATACTTTCAAATATAAGGACTACGAACAAAGCATTCGCTCTTTTACTCTTATCATCAGAACTAGTCCAATATTTTGAATTATTGTAAGTTTATTTTATCGCTGTTTTAGTGATATCGTCAAACGAAGACCAATATTTTGACAAATTTAATGTTTCAGGATTATTATCAGGTCTAGGTTCCGCCTCGACTAAAACAATACTTTCAAATATAAGGACTACGAACAAAGCATTCGCTCTTTTACTCTTATCATCAGAATAAGTTCAATATTTTGAATTATTGTACGTTTATTTTATCGCTGTTTTACTGATAACGTCAAAGGTAGTCCAATATTTTGACAAATTTAATGTTTCAGGATTATTATCAGGTCTAGGTTCCGCCTCGTCTAAAACAATACTTTCAAACACAAGGACCACGATCAAAGCATTCGCTCTTTTACTCTTATCATCAGAATAAGTCCAATATTTTGAATTATTGTACGTTTATTTTATCGCTGTTTTAGTGATATCGTCAAATGTGGTCCAATATTTTGACAAATTTAATGTTTCAGGATTAATATCAGGTCTAGGTTCCGCCTCGTCTAAAACAATACTTTCAAATATAAGGACTACGAACAAAGCATTCGCTCTTTTACTCTTATCATCAGAATTAGTTCAATATTTTGAATTATTGTACGTTTATTTTATCGCTGTTTTACTGATAACGTCAAATGTAGTTCAATATTTTGACAAATTTAATGTTTCAGGATTATTATCAGGTCTAGGTTCCGCCTCGTCTAAAACAATACTTTCAAATATAAGGACTACGAACAAAGCATTCGCTCTTTTACTCTTATCATCAGAATTAGTCCAATATTTTGAATTATTGTACGTTTATTTTATCGCTGTTTTACTGATAACGTCAAATGTAGTTCAATATTTTGACAAATTTAATGTTTCAGGATTATTATCAGGTCTAGGTTCCGCCTCGTCTAAAACAATACTTTCAAATATAAGGACTACGAACAAAGCATTCGCTCTTTTACTCTTATCATCAGAACTAGTCCAATATTTTGAATTATTGTAAGTTTATTTTATCGCTGTTTTAGTGATATCGTCAAATGAAGTCCAATATTTTGACAAATTTAATGTTTCAGGATTATTATCAGGTCTAGGTTCCGCCTCGACTAAAACAATACTTTCAAATATAAGGACTACGAACAAAGCATTCGCTCTTTTACTCTTATCATCAGAATAAGTTCAATATTTTGAATTATTGTACGTTTATTTTATCGCTGTTTTACTGATAACGTCAAATGTAGTCCAATATTTTGACAAATTTAATGTTTCAGGATTATTATCAGGTCTAGGTTCCGCCTCGTCTAAAATAATACTTTCAAATATAAGGACTACGAACAAAGCATTCGCTCTTTTACTCTTATCATCAGAATTAGTCCAATATTTTGAATTATTGTACGTTTATTTTATCGCTGTTTTAGTGATATCGTCAAATGAAGTCCAATATTTTGACAAATTTAATGTTTCAGGATTATTATCAGGTCTAGGTTCCGCATCGTCTAAAAAAATACTTTCAAATATAAGGACTACGAACAAAGCATTCGCTCTTTTACTCTTATCATCAGAATTAGTCCAATATTTTGAATTATTGTACGTTTATTTTATCGCTATTTTACTGATAACGTCAAATGTAGTTCAATATTTTGACAAATTTAATGTTTCAGGATTATTATCAGGTCTAGGTTCCGCATCGTCTAAAACAATACTTTCAAATATAAGGACTACGAACAAAGCATTCGCTCTTTTACTCTTATCATCAGAATTAGTCCAATATTTTGAATTATTGTAGGTTTATTTTATCGCTGTTTTACTGATAACGTCAAATGTAGTTCAATATTTTGACAAATTTAATGTTTCAGGATTATTATCAGGTCTAGGTTCCGCATCGTCTAAAACAATACTTTCAAATATAAGGACTACGAACAAAGCATTCGCTCTTTTACTCTTATCATCAGAATTAGTCCAATATTTTGAATTATTGTACGTTTATTTTATCGCTGTTTTTCTGATAACGTCAAATGTAGTTCAATATTTTGACAAATTTAATGTTTCAGGATTATTATCTTGTCTAGGTTCCGCCTCGTCTAAAACAATACTTTCAAACAAAAGGACTACGAACAAAGCATTCGCATTTTTACTCTTATCATCAGAATTAGTCCAATATTTTGAATTATTGTACGTTTATTTTATCGCTGTTTTAGTGATATCGTCAAATGTAATTCAATATTTTGACAAATTTAATGTTTCAGGATTATTATCAGGTCTAGGTTCCGCATCGTCTAAAACAATACTTTCAAATATAAGGACTACGAACAAAGCATTCGCTCTTTTACTCTTATCATCAGAATTAGTCCAATATTTTGAATTATTGTACGTTTATTTTATCGCTGTTTTAGTGATATCGTCAAATGTAGTCCAATATTTTGACAAATTTAATGTTTCAGGATTATTATCAGGTCTAGGTTCCGCCTCGTCTAAAACAATACTTTCAAATACAAGGACTACGAACAAAGCATTCGCTCTTTTACTCTTATCATCAGAATTAGTCCAATATTTTGAATTATTGTACGTTTATTTTATCGCTGTTTTAGTGATATCGTCAAATGTAGTCCAATATTTTGACAAATTTAATGTTTCAGGATTATTATCAGGTCTAGGTTCCGCCTCGTCTAAAACAATACTTTCAAATATAAGGACTACGAACAAAGCATTCGCTCTTTTACTCTTATCATCAGAATTAGTCCAATATTTTGAATTATTGTACGTTTATTTTATCGCTGTTTTACTGATAACGTCAAATATAGTTCAATATTTTGACAAATTTAATGTTTCAGGATTGTTATCAGGTCTAGGTTCCGCCTCGTCTAAAACAATACTTTCAAATATAAGGACTACGAACAAAGCATTCGCTCTTTTACTCTTATCATCAGAATTAGTCCAATATTTTGAATTATTGTACGTTTATTTTATCGCTGTTTTAGTGATATCGTCAAATGTAGTCCAACATTTTGACAAATTTAATGTTTCAGGATTATTATCAGGTCTAGGTTCCGCCTCGTCTAAAACATTACTTTCAAACACAAGGACTACGAACAAAGCATTCGCTCTTTTACTCTTATCATCAGAATTAGTCCAATATTTTGAATTATTGTACGTTTATTTTATCGCTGTTTTACTGATAACGTCAAATGTAGTCCAATATTTTGACAAATTTAATGTTTCAGGATTATTATCAGGTCTATATTCCGCCTCGTCTAAAACAATACTTTCAAATACAATGACTACGAACAAAGCATTCGCTCTTTTACTCTTATCATCAGAATTAGTCCAATATTTTGAATTATTGTACGTTTATTTTATCGCTGTTTTAGTGATATCGTCAAATGTAGTCCAATATTTTGACAAATTTAATGTTTCAGGATTAATATCAGGTCTAGGTTCCGCCTCGTCTAAAACAATACTTTCAAATATAAGGACTACGAACAAAGCATTCGCTCTTTTACTCTTATCATCAGAATTAGTCCAATATTTTGAATTATTGTACGTTTATTTTATCGCTGTTTTACTGATAACGTCAAATGTAGTCCAATATTTTGACTAATTTAATGTTTCAGGATTATTATCAGGTCTATATTCCGCCTCGTCTAAAACAATACTTTCAAATACAATGACTACGAACAAAGCATTCGCTCTTTTACTCTTATCATCAGAATTAGTCCAATATTTTGAATTATTGTACGTTTATTTTATCGCTGTTTTACTGATAACGTCAAATGTAGTTCAATATTTTGACAAATTTAATGTTTCAGGATTATTATCAGGTCTAGGTTCCGCCTCGTCTAAAACAATACAAGGACTACGAACAAAGCATTCGCTCTTTTACTCTTATCATCAGAATTAGTCCAATATTTTGAATTATTGTACGTTTATTTTATCGCTGTTTTACTGATAACGTCAAATGTAGTTCAATATTTTGACAAATTTAATGTTTCAGGATTATTATCAGGTCTAGGTTCCGCCTCGTCTAAAACAATACTTTCAAATATAAGGACTACGAACAAAGCATTCGCTCTTTTACTCTTATCATCAGAATTAGTCCAATATTTTGAATTATTGTACGTTTATTTTATCGCTGTTTTAGTGATATCGTCAAATAAAGTCCAATATTTTGACAAATTTAATATTTCAGGATTATTTTCAGGTCTAGGTTCCGCATCGTCTAAAACAATACTTTCAAACACAAGGACTACGAACAAAGCATTCGCTCTTTTACTCTTATCATCAGAATTAGTCCAATATTTTGAATTATTGTACGTTTATTTTATCGCTGTTATACTGATATCGTCAAATGTAGTCCAATATTTTGACAAATTTAATGTTTCAGGATTATTATCAGGTCTAGGTTCCGCCTCGTCTAAAACAATACTTTCAAACACAAGGACCACGATCAAAGCATTCGCTCTTTTACTCTTATCATCAGAATAAGTCCAATATTTTGAATTATTGTACGTTTATTTTATCGCTGTTTTAGTGATATCGTCAAATGTGGTCCAATATTTTGACAAATTTAATGTTTCAGGATTAATATCAGGTCTAGGTTCCGCCTCGTCTAAAACAATACTTTCAAATATAAGGACTACGAACAAAGCATTCGCTCTTTTACTCTTATCATCAGAATTAGTTCAATATTTTGAATTATTGTACGTTTATTTTATCGCTGTTTAACTGATAACGTCAAATGTAGTTCAATATTTTGACAAATTTAATGTTTCAGGATTATTATCAGGTCTAGGTTCCGCCTCGTCTAAAACAATACTTTCAAATATAAGGACTACGAACAAAGCATTCGCTCTTTTACTCTTATCATCAGAATTAGTCCAATATTTTGAATTATTGTACGTTTATTTTATCGCTGTTTTACTGATAACGTCAAATGTAGTTCAATATTTTGACAAATTTAATGTTTCAGGATTATTATCAGGTCTAGGTTCCGCCTCGTCTAAAACAATACTTTCAAATATAAGGACTACGAACAAAGCATTCGCTCTTTTACTCTTATCATCAGAATTAGTTCAATATTTTGAATTATTGTACGTTTATTTTATCGCTGTTTTACTGATAACGTCAAATGTAGTTCAATATTTTGACAAATTTAATGTTTCAGGATTATTATCAGGTCTAGGTTCCGCCTCGTCTAAAACAATACTTTCAAATATAAGGACTACGAACAAAGCATTCGCTCTTTTACTCTTATCATCAGAACTAGTCCAATATTTTGAATTATTGTAAGTTTATTTTATCGCTGTTTTAGTGATATCGTCAAACGAAGACCAATATTTTGACAAATTTAATGTTTCAGGATTATTATCAGGTCTAGGTTCCGCCTCGACTAAAACAATACTTTCAAATATAAGGACTACGAACAAAGCATTCGCTCTTTTACTCTTATCATCAGAATAAGTTCAATATTTTGAATTATTGTACGTTTATTTTATCGCTGTTTTACTGATAACGTCAAAGGTAGTCCAATATTTTGACAAATTTAATGTTTCAGGATTATTATCAGGTCTAGGTTCCGCCTCGTCTAAAACAATACTTTCAAACACAAGGACCACGATCAAAGCATTCGCTCTTTTACTCTTATCATCAGAATAAGTCCAATATTTTGAATTATTGTACGTTTATTTTATCGCTGTTTTAGTGATATCGTCAAATGTGGTCCAATATTTTGACAAATTTAATGTTTCAGGATTAATATCAGGTCTAGGTTCCGCCTCGTCTAAAACAATACTTTCAAATATAAGGACTACGAACAAAGCATTCGCTCTTTTACTCTTATCATCAGAATTAGTTCAATATTTTGAATTATTGTACGTTTATTTTATCGCTGTTTTACTGATAACGTCAAATGTAGTTCAATATTTTGACAAATTTAATGTTTCAGGATTATTATCAGGTCTAGGTTCCGCCTCGTCTAAAACAATACTTTCAAATATAAGGACTACGAACAAAGCATTCGCTCTTTTACTCTTATCATCAGAATTAGTCCAATATTTTGAATTATTGTACGTTTATTTTATCGCTGTTTTACTGATAACGTCAAATGTAGTTCAATATTTTGACAAATTTAATGTTTCAGGATTATTATCAGGTCTAGGTTCCGCCTCGTCTAAAACAATACTTTCAAATATAAGGACTACGAACAAAGCATTCGCTCTTTTACTCTTATCATCAGAACTAGTCCAATATTTTGAATTATTGTAAGTTTATTTTATCGCTGTTTTAGTGATATCGTCAAATGAAGTCCAATATTTTGACAAATTTAATGTTTCAGGATTATTATCAGGTCTAGGTTCCGCCTCGACTAAAACAATACTTTCAAATATAAGGACTACGAACAAAGCATTCGCTCTTTTACTCTTATCATCAGAATAAGTTCAATATTTTGAATTATTGTACGTTTATTTTATCGCTGTTTTACTGATAACGTCAAATGTAGTCCAATATTTTGACAAATTTAATGTTTCAGGATTATTATCAGGTCTAGGTTCCGCCTCGTCTAAAATAATACTTTCAAATATAAGGACTACGAACAAAGCATTCGCTCTTTTACTCTTATCATCAGAATTAGTCCAATATTTTGAATTATTGTACGTTTATTTTATCGCTGTTTTAGTGATATCGTCAAATGAAGTCCAATATTTTGACAAATTTAATGTTTCAGGATTATTATCAGGTCTAGGTTCCGCATCGTCTAAAAAAATACTTTCAAATATAAGGACTACGAACAAAGCATTCGCTCTTTTACTCTTATCATCAGAATTAGTCCAATATTTTGAATTATTGTACGTTTATTTTATCGCTATTTTACTGATAACGTCAAATGTAGTTCAATATTTTGACAAATTTAATGTTTCAGGATTATTATCAGGTCTAGGTTCCGCATCGTCTAAAACAATACTTTCAAATATAAGGACTACGAACAAAGCATTCGCTCTTTTACTCTTATCATCAGAATTAGTCCAATATTTTGAATTATTGTAGGTTTATTTTATCGCTGTTTTACTGATAACGTCAAATGTAGTTCAATATTTTGACAAATTTAATGTTTCAGGATTATTATCAGGTCTAGGTTCCGCATCGTCTAAAACAATACTTTCAAATATAAGGACTACGAACAAAGCATTCGCTCTTTTACTCTTATCATCAGAATTAGTCCAATATTTTGAATTATTGTACGTTTATTTTATCGCTGTTTTTCTGATAACGTCAAATGTAGTTCAATATTTTGACAAATTTAATGTTTCAGGATTATTATCTTGTCTAGGTTCCGCCTCGTCTAAAACAATACTTTCAAACAAAAGGACTACGAACAAAGCATTCGCATTTTTACTCTTATCATCAGAATTAGTCCAATATTTTGAATTATTGTACGTTTATTTTATCGCTGTTTTAGTGATATCGTCAAATGTAATTCAATATTTTGACAAATTTAATGTTTCAGGATTATTATCAGGTCTAGGTTCCGCATCGTCTAAAACAATACTTTCAAATACAAGGACTACGAACAAAGCATTCGCTCTTTTACTCTTATCATCAGAATTAGTCCAATATTTGGAATTATTGTACGTTTATTTTATCGCTGTTTTAGTGATATCGTCAAATGAAGTCCAATATTTTGACAAATTTAATGTTTCAGGATTATTATCAGGTCTAGGTTCCGCCTCGTCTAAAACAATACTTTCAAATACAAGGACTACGAACAAAGCATTCGCTCTTTTACTCTTATCATCAGAATTAGTTCAATATTTTGAATTCTTGTACGTTTATTTTATCGCTGTTTTAGTGATATCGTCAAATGTAGTCCAATATTTTGACAAATTTAATGTTTCAGGATTATTATCAGGTTTAGGTTCCGCCTCGTCTAAAACATTACTTTCAAACACAAGGACTACGAACAAAGCATTCGCTCTTTTATTTACTCTTATCATCAGAATTAGTCTAATATTTTGAATTATTGTACGTTTATTTTATCGCTGTTAAAGTGATAACGTCAAATGTAGTCAAATATTTTGACAAATTTAATGTTTCAGGATTATTATCAGGTGTAGATTCCGCCTCGTCTAAAACAATACTTTCAAATATAAGGACTACGAACAAAGCATTCGCTCTTTTACTCTTATCATCAGAATTAGTCCAATATTTTGAATTATTGTACGTTTATTTTATCGCTGTTTTAGTGATATCGTCAAATGTAGTCCAATATTTTGACAAATTTAATGTTTCAGGATTATTATCAGGTCTACGTTCCGCCTCGTCTAAAACATTACTTTCAAACACAAGGACTACGAACAAAGCATTCGCTCTTTTATTTACTCTTATCATCAGAATTAGTCCAATATTTTGAATTATTGTACGTTTATTTTATCGCTGTTAAAGTGATAACGTCAAATGTAGTCAAATATTTTGACAAATTTAATGTTTCAGGATTATTATCAGGTGTAGATTCCGCCTCGTCTAAAACAATACTTTCAAATATAAGGACTACGAACAAAGCATTCGCTCTTTTACTCTTATCATCAGAATAAGTCCAATATTTTGAATTGTTGTATGTTTATTTTATCGCTGTTTTACTGATAACGTCAAATGTAGTTCAATATTTTGACAAATTTAATGTTTCAGGATTATTATCAGGTCTAGGTTCCGCCTCGTCTAAAACAATACTTTCAAATACAAGGACTACGAACAAAGCATTCGCTCTTTTACTCTTATCATCAGAATTAGTCCAATATTTTGAATTATTGTACGTTTATTTTGTCGCTGTTTTACTTGCGGTATTCTTTTCTCTGCTTCATCTTTAATAATTCTCAGATACTCATAAGGAGATTTGCTATCTTCCTTTCCCCAGTAACTGGGCAACCTAATTTTTGATATCTCTTGACGCAATGAATTTATTGAAATCTCTGTTCCAGGTGCTTGTACTACATTGAACTGTGCTATTGTGTTTCCTAATGTACTTGGATCATTTGGTGGAAGAGGAGAGCGATGTTGTCTGTTTTCACCCAACCTCACAATGTCCAATTGTCTACTCTGCTGAGAATTCATTCTCCGAACAGGCTGCTGCTGTTGCCCTGATTGAAAGCCTGCTTGCCCTCTTATGAATTGTTTAGGTTGAGTATGTTGCTCGTCAAAATCAATCAGTACATCATCCTCCTTTTGAGGTTGTTTCTCCCTTTTATTCTGTAATTGTTTTCTCCACATCAATTCGCGATATTCCTTTTGATTTTCAGCCATCAAGTCAAAAATTGTTTTTTCCACTTTTGGTGGAGCCTGCTCTTTTTGCTCTAATTTTTCCCTCTCTAGAAACCAATCTCTTTTTTGTTTTTCAAACTCCTGCATTTCCCACTTTTGTTTTTCAGCATACTCTTGAGCTTGTCGTTTTAATTTAGCTTGTTCAATTTGCATAGCTTTCATTGCTTGCTCCATTTCTAAGAATTTGCGATTCGCTGCCTCTAATTCTATTTCTCCTGCTAAATTCTGATTCGTCTTTTCTCTTTCAAGGTGAGCACTCGGAGGTCTGTCCAGCATGTCGTACCAAGACGAACTACCTGAACGATCATCTCCTTGTTCTCCACACTCTGACTGTTCTAACTCCATTGAGACACGCGATATTCTTCGGTCTCTGCCAGCCACTTCCCTGTTGTGTTGTACCTGATGTTGTGTTTGTGAGCCTTGCAAGAAAGATCTTTGACCTCGTGAATCTTCGACTACTTTTTTCTTTGTGCCTGTTTCTGATCTATTTTGTTGTTTTTCCCAAGCATGCAATTCTGCCTCTGTAATTCCACTCTGTCTATTTTTGTTTCGTAAATCTCTTTCCTTTATTTTCTCCATAATCAAATTTTGCTGTCTTGCTACTGTTTCTCTAATCAGAACTAACATTTGCCTTTGTTGCTCACAACCAGGTTCTAATGAATGAGCTATATCTAACTGACCTTTAGCCCAATCTCTCAACTCAAACAACTCTTTTTCAAAACTCTGATATGAATCATTTGCATGTGCTAGTTTTTCTCCTCCTGCTGCTCCTTGTAAATTGTTGCTGTACTGCTGCTGACTTTGCTGTTGCTGTTGCTGTATCTGTTGTTGTTGTTCTCTGTATTTTTCTACCTTTTCGGCATCGGACAACTCCTGCCTTAAATTAACACCAGATTGTTGGTCTCGAGAGCTTGACTTTTCCCTCTCACTAAATTCCATGCTTTCAACCATGCTTAGTATATCTTGTGTCTCATCTACTATTTCTACTTGAGTGATTTTGTCCGGAGACTGAATTGAGTCCCAGTCCTTCAGTAAACTATCTGCCCTTGTAGCATTATTCTCTCTAACTGTATTCAATTTCTTTTGTAGCTCAAAATGCAATTTATCCTGCTTGACTTGTCTACTAATCTCTTGTATTTGCATTTGTTTTTCAGATTTTGTTGCTTCTTTCTTATTAAAAAATCCTAACCAAAACTCTGTTTCTTTCTCAGTTAGTTTTTCCCAGTGAATGTCTTATGCCTGAATTAGATTTAAACTTTTATTTATCATCTGGGTCTGTCCATCTGTTTGCTCCGGACTGTGATGTGCTGTGCTCGCCGCCAAAGGGAGACCCGGAAGCTCACCTGTGACTCTCTCTTTACTTTGCCAATTCGCCATACCTGCGAAAGGTTGGGAACTCGAGTAAGGTACAAAATGCTGCGAGAGACGTGCTGCGTCTCCGCCTTGCAACAAATTTTCCCGACTACTGAACAGCATCAAATCATTTCTAGCCGTCAAAGTTGCCTCAAGGTCACCGGAGTAACCCTGAGTTCCTTGCTGTACTCGGATAGCTTCGTCCTGATAACCGGGTGCTTCTTGTTGCTGACCTCGGCCGCGGCCAACATCAAGCGACCCTCTTGATCTGTTTAAGCGGGTTGTTTGTGGGTTCATTTTTATTCAAGGTCATATACCAAAATGGAAAAAATTTTTTACTCTGCCATCTTGATTTTCATCTCTATTATTGTTTTGTGCCAAATGGCATTAACCTTGCCCTCAGACCAGCGTTCAGGCCCCCAATTGCGGTATTCTTTTAGTCCCAGAGGATGGGAATATCCTCTGAGGGTACCGACCTTTATTCGGGACTGGCGTTACACCTGCTAGGGGACAGGTAGTGTCAATAGCCAGCCTGAAAGTGATACCGCTTGGTCTTTGATGTCGGGTTCTACAGGTCAATGATTCGCATAAGGCTTGATTTCATATTTCTCTTTTCCGTAAATTACCTCTCTTAATAACTACCCTATCAACACTTACGGCTACCTCGGTCTGTTGCCGATTAGCCCCCCACTGAATATTCCAACCCTCAAGTCTTATACTGTTATTTTATCAACCCCGAAGGACACGGCGTAAAATAATATTCAGTGCTTGAACGGTTTAGGAGATACTGAACTCTCTGCTTTATTAATATCAAGGAATAGGATTTACATAGGGTGACATCTATTGGAAATATATACAAATATATCAAATGTCCCCGCATACTGATAACGTCAAATGTAGTTCAATATTTTGACAAATTTAATGTTTCAGGATTATTATCAGGTCTAGGTTCCGCCTCGTCTAAAACAATACTTTCAAATACAAGGACTACGAACAAAGCATTCGCTCTTTTACTCTTATCATCAGAATTAGTCCAATATTTTGAATTATTGTACGTTTATTTTATTGCTGTTTTAGTGATATCGTCAAATGTAGTCCAATATTTTGACAAATTTAATGTTTCAGGATTATTATCAGGTCTAGGTTCCGCCTCGTCTAAAACATTACTTTCAAACACAAGGACTACGAGCAAAGCATTCGCTCTTTTACTCTTATCATCAGAATTAGTCCAATATTTTGAATTATTGTACGTTTATTTTATCGCTGTTTTAGTGATATCGTCAAATGTAGTCCAATATTTTGACAAATTTAATGTTTCAGGATTATTATCAGGTCTAGGTTCCGCCTCGTCTAAAACAATACTTTCAAATACAAGGACTACGAACAAAGCATTCGCTCTTTTACTCTTATCATCAGAATTAGTCCAATATTTTGAATTATTGTACGTTTATTTTATCGCTGTTTTAGTGATATCGTCAAATGTAGTCCAATATTTTGATTAATTTAATGTTTCAGGATTATTATCAGGTCTAGGTTCCGCCTCGTCTAAAACAATACTTTCAAATATAAGGACTACGAACAAAGCATTCGCTCTTTTACTCTTATCATCAGAATTAGTCCAATATTTTGAATTGTTGTATGTTTATTTTATCGCTGTTTTACTGATAACGTCAAATGTAGTTCAATATTTTGACAAATTTAATGTTTCAGGATTATTATCAGGTCTAGGTTCCGCCTCGTCTAAAACAATACTTTCAAATACAAGGACTACGAACAAAGCATTCGCTCTTTTACTCTTATCATCAGAATTAGTCCAATATTTTGAATTATTGTACGTTTATTTTATCGCTGTTTTAGTGATATCGTCAAATGTAGTCCAATATTTTGACAAATTTAATGTTTCAGGATTATTATCAGGTCTAGGTTCCGCCTCGTCTAAAACAATACTTTCAAATATAAGGACTACGAACAAAGCATTCGCTCTTTTACTCTTATCATTAGAATAAGTCCAATATTTTGAATTGTTGTATGTTTATTTTATCGCTGTTTTACTGATAACGTCAAATGTAGTTCAATATTTTGACAAATTTAATGTTTCAGGATTATTATCAGGTCTAGGTTCCGCCTCGTCTAAAACAATACTTTCAAATACAAGGACTACGAACAAAGCATTCGCTCTTTTACTCTTATCATCAGAATTAGTCCAATATTTTGAATTATTGTACGTTTATTTTATTGCTGTTTTAGTGATATCGTCAAATGTAGTCCAATATTTTGACTAATTTAATGTTTCAGGATTATTATCAGGTCTAGGTTCCGCCTCGTCTAAAACAATACTTTCAAATATAAGGACTACGAACAAAGCATTCGCTCTTTTACTCTTATCATCAGAATTAGTCCAATATTTTGAATTATTGTACGTTTATTTTATCGCTGTTTTAGTGATATCGTCAAATGTAGTCCAATATTTTGACTAATTTAATTTTTCAGGATTATTATCAGGTCTTGGTTCCGCCTCGTCTAAAACAATACTTTCAAACACAAGGACTACGAACAAAGCATTCGCTCTTTTACTCTTATCATCAGAATTAGTCCAATATTTTGAATTATTGTACGTTAATTAAATCGCTGTTTTACTGATATCGTTAAAATTTATTCCTATATTTTGACTTAATTAATGTTTTAGGATTATTGACAGGTCTCGGTTTCACCTTGTCTGAGCGCACCATCTTAAGGTACGTTTATGTGTAATTTTAATTATTGCACGTGCCTCCGCCGACATCTCCAGCTGAACTGCTGTGAGCGATTAGTTTAGATGATGATATGAAAATAAAATGAAATTTAGAAAATGAATTCTAGTAGAGTAGGCACGGTTTTTACTTACAATTGCTTCCTTTTCAAATGAATTGTATTAACAATTGAATGTAAACAATGTATTAATATGTATATGCTACAATATTTTTAATTTTCAAAATTTTTTAAATAATACATGTTCTGCGTGCCGATAATACAACAATTATCGAAAAAATCAGTCTTCGTACTCGCTTCGAAAAGCATTTTCACATATGTATTGCCTGATTTAAAAAAATTTCAAAAAATCTAATAATTTACGGTCATTTCTTCCAGAAGGACTAACTAAAGATCACCTATGGTTCCGACAATATGCTGTCTGCTCAGTGGTCTCAGTAACCCGCAGCAGGAGTTCTCCGCCTAATCCCAGTAATCCAACTGCAGAGAAAACCAGAGAAAATGGAGATGAATTGATTTAAAGATTTCTTTTCCTCTCAAACATAAATAAATGAATATGCTAATGCTAAGTTTAAGAGTTTCTGGCAACCAGATTTTATTTGCACAGATTTACATAATAACAGCAAGTTTCAAATTAATATAATTCTGTGTGGCCTTTTTTGTGCTATCCAGTTGAGGCTTTGAAGCCACGCACTTACAATTTGGATTTCCATACATACATATTGAACTGCCTATGAGATCAGACATATTTATAAATTTATTATATTTATATTGTGTTGTAAAGTATTTAAATTTACCAAAATAAACATCATCATGCGAGTGAAAAAAATCAAGCAATTATCACAATGCCAATCTGTCTCTAAACACAAAATATTTTTGATCATTAATTTAGCTGTTCACTTTTTGTAATCGTCTCTCATGGAAGTGGCCACGGAAGGCCGGAGAAGTCGACGGGTCCGCCGAGTCCGGCGTCGGCCTCCAGCAGCGACATGATGACAGCCATGGCCGCCTCGTCGTTTCCGTCGTTGGACGCATTGCTGTGGTGCTGCGGAGGGGTGGCCGTTGTGGTTGAGTTGGCCGAGGGCGACTGGCCGTTGGGTGGTGACGCTTGGGGAACCACAACGGTGGCTGAGGGCGCCATCATGTCGCGGAGCAGAAGCTCCTCTTCGTCCTTCTCCTCGTTGCACAGCGTCACCGAGTGACTGCTCTGCCGCGTCAGGGCATTGTTCCGTTGGTAACTTTCACCACCGTTGCCAATCAACTGCAAAATTTGGTCTGATATTAAATGAAAAAGTAATTAAGCAATTTATCGATTTCAGAAACAAAATAAAGAAAAGACTTAATTTTTACAAATTCTCTTAAGAGGAGTAAGATATTTTCCGCTATAAGATTTTTAGTAATTTTATTAGTGTTAACAAAAAATCTTGTCAAGCATCAGTCTAAATATTTTGACAATCATTTTTCATTTTTAGGTTCATTCAAGAAAAACCATTAAAAAAAATCAAATTTAATTTCTACATTAGCTACTTTTTGCGAAAGTAAAATGGTTTTCAGTGAAATTCAAAACATGACATGAAATGTTTCATTTTTTTGATTTTTTTCATATTCTGCAGCCGATCTTTTTTTCGGATTACTGTCTCATGTGTACCTGTAGTGAGCTTTGGCCAAGTTCAAATCCAGGCGATGACGGCGAGTTGCTGATGGAGGGCGATTCTGAAGGCACCGTTCTGCGTCGAGTGTCCAGCGCCTCCTCTGCAATTTGCCGGCCAATTTTACTTGCTTCCACGTGCGAACTTATGACGCGTGTGATTTCCCGACCGCCTGGACTTCCGTTCGCTACAAAAATTTTTTTTCCTTAAAATCGAATGATTCAGATCAGATATTTTAATGAAATTAATAACTTATCATTTCAGTCCAAACATGAAAATATTTTCATACTTTTTCCTATGTTATCGCAGAAAAAGTTGTCCAGATTAGCAGGAACGAGTGGCGTAAGTTGCTGCTGCTCTGGTTGCTGACCGTTTGTAATCCGCAGCAGACAGTTCTTGGCCACCAGGTACTCAACGTCTCTGGTCCACGGATTGCTAAAGGCCCGCCACTCACTCTGCATGCGAACGTAAGATCCATCCTTACTACGGAACCTGTAACCCTAAAATAAAATTCAAATGATTTGCATAAATAAAAAATTAATATAATAATCCACAAGGTCAAACACGTTCATGGATCGATTCTGGGAGTTTTCAATAAATTTAATTCTCAAAAAATTTTAACACACAAAAAATAAGTATTATTTAATCTGATCCTTTGAGTGGTACTGTCAGCAATATTTCATTTTAAAGACCCAATTACATGATATACAAATGAGGTTTACATTCTATCATGATTTTGTAAGCGTAATAAGAACAATAAACCTCAAAAGGAACAAATAAAAATTGAAAAATTAGCAGAAATTAATTTTACCCAAATGGCCCTTTTGGGTATCATAAAATTTTTCCTTCAATTTGTCAGCAAAATTTTTTTTTTAATAAAAAAATTAATTAATAAATAATTAAATAATCAAGATATTAAAAAAAATTTATTTTTCATTCATTGAATTCAAAACCGAATAATATTTTAAAATTACTTAATCATAAACTACTATTTACTTTAATCAGAATTGTGAATTTGGACTTACTTGCGTGGTGACGCGGTCGGTCGACTGGAGGGCGGCCTTGTGCGCCTCAGCGAGGTGGGACACGTCGTCGGGACAGTAGTACTCGTACATGCTGGTGCCGAGCAGCTCCTGCGGCAGGAAGCCCAGCACCAGGGTGGCCCTTTGGTCGACGAAGAGGAACTTGCCATCGAGCGCGTGTCGCGACACAAACTCGATGCTGCGCAGGTTGGGCGGCGCCTGCGACGGATTCGGGTGGTGGCCGACGGACGGCGGAGGCGGCTGGATGCGGCCGACGGCCACCAGGCACGACAGGTGGCTCGCTGACTCGCCGTCCTCGCTGTCCGGCTCCTCAAGACCCATCTTGGCCGGCGCCCACGATTTCAGGTATCCCGTGCATTGGATCACGCTGTAGCGCCGATCTGCACATGCAGAATGCAATTAAATACAAAATTTCATGGGTAATTCATTTAAAAATAAATAATAATTGATTTCAAATCTTACAATTCATCAGATACAGTATTTAATAAAAAATAATTTTTAAATCAAAGAAAAACAAAACTAGAGAACTTTTCTATTGTTATTATTTGATGAAAAATGCGTTTTCTATTTCAACTATTTGAACTATTCAAAGGAGATTGTTTACAGTTTTACACACAAAAAAAGACCGGCCGTTTCTATAACGCAATGATTTTTATTGAGGATTTTGGTATAAAATATGAAAAATTTTTAAAGATTAGACTCCTTTAGACGTTGGTTTAAACAACTTGAGATAATAAGCCTATATTTTCATTTTAAGAATTATATTTAAAAATTATTTCAATACAAAATTAAATAAAATTTTATTTAATTTATCTCACCACGTCGTCTGATAATTTTTCCAGCTTCATCTGTTTAATTTTTTAAAATAAAATTCCCATTTTTTTCTGAAGTTTTACTCACCCAAATCTTTACTAGAGCATAAACGCTCTGCAAATTAAAAAATTAAAATTTTTTGTCAATAATTTGAAGTAAAAATTGATATTTATAATTTATTTATTCTTGCCTGAATTCTGCGACTTTTTTCTTCTGTGGCAGGCCGGATTAGAGTTGCCGTTGGACGTCGTGTCCACTTCCTCCTTGACTTGGCTGCTGGCCTTGCACTTCATCCGACAGAAAAAGGACCGTCGGGCGCCTGGACACAGTCTGGACACCCCCTGCGGCATGTCCGTCTTCACAGGTAGCATAGCTGGAAGTTTGATTTTTTTTTTCAAATTATTTCCACTCAAAAAATCTTGAAAAATTATTACTTTTGGCATCAATCAGTCTCTCTCGCGGGCTGAGGTCGGAGCTGGACAGTTGCTCCTTGACCTTGGCCACGTCCTTTGGGTGCAAAATGTCAAACCAGCTCTGACCCAGCAGGTCACCCTGAGAGTAGTTTAGCACCTGCGATACTGATTCTGACACGTACAAAATTCGTCCTCGGTCGCAGCCCACAACAAATAGAAAACCTTCGGCGGCCTAAAAATTAAAAAAAAAAATCTCAATTTTATGTTCACACAAAATGGTATTAGATGATGAGAGCGTTAATATCAGGTCAAAAATGTACCTTTTTTAAATTTAATTGTTTAATTTTGAACAAATATTATTTGTAGAAATGAAAATTTGCGGAATTGCAAAGAATTTTAAAATTCCTTTCAGAAGGAACTATCATTATAGAATTCTGAGATCTGAGATCAGAGAATTATTAAACACAGAAAGAAAATTTACAACTTATCATTGAAATCGTCTCATTTTAAACTCTCCGCAGAATTCAAATTTTATTATTACCTGGAGGATGAGGTGCTTGAGTTCCTCGTCGGTGAGGAAAGCCGGTTTGTAGTGTCCCTCGGTGTACGAGTGGACGGCGCCGCGGATGGTCTTAAGGTGCTGCACGGCCATCCGCAGGACGGTCAGCTTGTCTAGCTTTCTGGACATGGCGTGACACATGGGCACCATTTTGGACAGTTCTGTGATGTACGTGTTCATTTTGTCGCGCCGTCTCTTCTCGATTTCACTGTGGTTTTGTCTGTTAAGAAAGAAAGAAAGAAAAAAATCCCACTTTGATTAAAAAAGAAAGTAAATTGAAATTATGCGAAAATTGAATGAATCATTATGAGCCCTTTCTAACGGCGGAAGAAACGGTAATTGAAACCATACAACAATTAAAAAATAATGGTTAA
This sequence comes from Neocloeon triangulifer, assembly GCF_031216515.1. Lineage (NCBI taxonomy): Eukaryota > Metazoa > Arthropoda > Insecta > Ephemeroptera > Baetidae > Neocloeon > Neocloeon triangulifer. The sequence goes on from NW_026775562.1 coordinate 6,223,355, forward strand.
TGTTGCGGTATTAAATTTACAGCGTTATTTCTGAATATAAAAATAGTGGCGGCGAGCACCGTTTAATTCTGCAAAAAGTGCGCGCAGAGATCGGGCAACTTTTTCTTCACGAATCGCAATTCAGTGGAATTCCCTGCTGCTGCGTTAAAAAAAATATACGGTTCCTCAATTTAAATATTGCATGTAAGGAATATGAGACTCGTTGATAAATTTTTTCCCCTTTTCGGCTCCAGTTCGGCAAGTAGGTTTAATTTGGAAATACTTTTGCTTTCAAGTTAAGCTTATGAGTTTTACGAAGTTGTTTTCTAGGGCTGTCTGCCAATTCTCTCAATGAGAGTTTTCCCAAATAATCTTTGACCTGTTGTGAGAGAATAAACGAATTGAATTTGAGATTGATGATCACTTTTAGTCTTGACCAAAATCCAATAGTAATTAATGCTAGAATATTAAACTCGCTTCCAGTAAACGTTAAAATGATTGAAGATAAATCTGAATTTATCTATAAAATAAGAGAAAGTGAATACAAATATCAGTTCTATAACATGAAAGAGTTTTTGAGTGGAAAATTGTCTAAGTATTAATTAAGTTAAATGACGTATAATTGTGAAAATGCGTTGATAATTTAATGAAATAAAAGATCTATTGTATTCTGTGCGACTTATTTTTTAACATATTTTCGACTTGCCGAAAAAAAAATATGCCACCCCATCCGATGACAACAAATTAGTGAGAGCTCAAGGGCGGCCGCAAAAACTCGTAGAAAAAATTTGGCCGCAGCACGAATAGCATTATTGGCGCCAACAAGAGCTTCCTTTTGTGTGTCTCTTTGGTTGCCCTTGGGGTGCTTCCCCTTGGCCACGGACCGAGTGATGTCACACTTGTTCATAATCCGATCACCGAGACGGGGGTTAAAAATACGTGTATATAAATGGATTAGAAATGGTGAACGCGTTATGCAATCAGAGTACGCCGAACTCACTTCTTGCAGCTGTCCTCGGCACTGCGCGGCATTTTGCCCCCGGCCTCGTCACCCAGCAAATCATCGTCCGCATCGCTCGCATCCCTAAAAAAATATAAAAACACACACAATGTAATAAATTATAAATTTTAAGAAATTTAAATTCTTATTCAATGTTTTTCTCAGATGGTAAAAAGTAAAATTGTTTATTTTTTAAATAGATACTGTTTTAATTGTGAATTTGAAAACTAACAATACCAATTTTTGTTCTTAGTTTCTTGGATTTAAATTGCTAAAATTTTAACAGCATCAGTTAACGTAACTTTTAAATTAATAATATAATAATTTAATGCTGAAAGGGATAACATTATTTTTAAGAATTGGTATTTGGATCGATTTTTTAAATTTGTCAAATGAAATGTATAAAATAAATATAACAAGTAAAATCTAATTGAGCTGTAAAAATTTACAAGTCACTAAACAATTCGGAATTTTTAGCCAAATTTTTCTATTAGTGGTGCCTTCGTGATAAACAATAGTTATTCTTTTGATGTAAAATATTCAAACAAATAATCAATAAAACTTAAAATAATGGAAGGCAACAAATGAATATTTTTAACGATAATTCTTGTTTTCTAAATTTATGATTTATTGGTTATTTCCATTCAAAAATTAGATTAGATTATTAAACATGAAAGGCTCTGTCTTATGTTTTATGTGAATTTATAGCCTCTTTGATTAATTCAAGCCATTTCTGTTTTGAATTTAGTGTGGCACACTGTTAATTTTAGTTTCTTTCCATTAAAATGCAAAGGGAATATCGTGCGTTTCTGTCCTATCAGTGCATCAATTCATTTCCGCTTCATTACGTACTCTTGGGCAATGCAGTGAAATTAACTTTAGTTTGAAACTCTCGGCAGTCATTTTAAAAACAAGGTCACACTCGGTGCATTACCTTCTTTCCGATGAATAATTCATCTTCCCTCTCCAAATTGATGCAGCACTGACTTTTGCATCAATGGTATATTGAAGTGCAAAATTATGCGTGCGACAGTGGAGAGCGAAGAATCTCAGGAGAAAATTGAAATTCCAAGCAACGTCATGATATGATTATCCGTACATACAGGCCATCATTATTATGTACAACTGACAAAATGCATCCAACCCGGATCATCTCGTTTGCGCAACAAAACGGAATTTGCATCTTTCTTCCTTTTGAATAAAATTAAAAAATTAACTTTTTCTTCCGGTTAGCATAGAAATCATATAAGATATTTATAATTTATTATTTATTTGTTTGAAGAAGTTGACACTCCAGGAGATGATCAGGGAAATGAAGATAGTCGGGCTTATCCTCGTTGTAAAAACTTGTTTATATTAAAAAACAAAACGGCTCTACCAGTTTCGGTCACGGTCAATAGGGTCGCAGACCGTGACTGAAACTGGTAGAGCCGTTTTGGTTTTTAATATAAACAAAAATTTTTACAACAAGGACAAGCCCGACTTTCTTCATTTCAAATGTAATTTATAACGATAAATTATAATGTAACAATGTGGACTAGCAAGCAATAATAATAATAATTAAATTATTACAATTAAATCATCAGTTTTACAGAAACGGAGAAATTGGACAATAAAAATTTTTGTGTTTTGTTTCAATATTCGTTTAACCGACATGTGAGTGAATAGAGGAATTGAATTTAATCATGAACTACAATTTTGCGGATAAAAATGGGTTCGTTGGCAATTTTTTAACTAATAAATTAAAAATATTTCAAAATAATTTGCATACTTCTTAGCAAAAGACTAACATTTACATTCCTGGCAGGTGACAGGTTTTGAGAATAAATTATAATGAATTACTTTCTTATCAGTGTAGGAATCAATGTATTTTAATTAAAAACGAGCTTTTATTGCAGAAAATTTCTCTCTTAACGACGAGTTTGGATAAATTTACAAATTAATTAACGAAGAAAATAAGAATTATGAAATCAACAAGCAGTGATCGATCCTTTGAGCCGCCGTGTTATTATTACTGCGCTGCCTCTCCTAATTAGTTTCTCGCACTTATTAACTCGGTTAATTAATACGTAATCGAAATCGAGCTGCGCCGATAATCAAATCAAGTCGCGACTTCAAAGACGCACGTCCCTTGTTGCGGCGGGAAACCTTGAGTGTGTGAAATTGTTTATTCGTCGCCAACGCACTAAATTTGCGGTGCAGATTCATATCGAGGGTGCAGACACTTGAACGGGTGCCCCTTCTACGCAAAGTAACTGGATCAAAAATCCAAATACTCCTTCCACATATTACAAGTAATGTAACTTTAATTAACTTGATTCATTTTCTTCAATATATTTATGCACGTGGCTGCAAGTTTAACGCTCATTTTTATATGCGGTTAAGAATAAATAGCGCTCATGAAAATCGGAAAAAAATTCTACTGCAAAACGAAAATAAAATTCCAGGGAAAAATTTAAAAATATTTTTCAGTGTTTAGCAAGATAATTCACAAAATCAATTTGGTAACAAATAAAAAATTTGAATATTTAAAAAATAATTCGAGTTAAAATTTGAATGTGATGAATCTGAGAAAATTTTTATATTAGGTATATTAGGTCTGGATAGGTGAAATTTGAAGTCCTTAAGAACATTCAAAAGTATAGCTTCTTGCCATTCGTGGGGGGTTTTAGAGGGTTTTTTGACACTTTTCTTGCGTGCTGATTCTATTTGCGAGAAATAGACAATAATAACAAATTATGATTACAATTACAATTGATGATTTTTTAAATAAAGTTGAACCCAAAAATAATAAAAAAAAAAATTGGGTGGTGCCTTCTGTACCACCAATAAAGGGCACAAGCCGACAAGACTTTGTCTTGGCCTGACCGCAAAATAAAAAAAAAAATTAAAAAAAAATAAAAAATTATTGTAACTCATTTTTTCCCCCATTACTATTTTACATTCAAAAAGTAAGTAACTATCATTTCTCGTCGCACGCTCCCACTGTAAGCACCTAAAAGCCGTATAGTTTATTTTTGAAAAATTTACCCTCCTCCAAAAAATAAAATTGGCTCAAAATAAATCAACCTCATGAAAGTTGGAAATGATCAATGTTAAGATCCTACAAATAAAAAAAAAACTCATTTTTATTATGTGAGATTTTAATCAAAGAAGTTCTTTTTTCCCCAATATTTCCACAATATTTTAAGTGGTGACTACAGCATTTCAAATCGAGACTTGGCGTAAAAACAAAAAATTTATAGGAAGCCAAAGTGGGAACTCACGTGAAGGAGGCTTTTCGTTTTCTGGACGGGGTCATGGCCGAGTGGTGGTTGTGGTGGTGCGGGTGGCGTTGACTGGACGTTACCGTGTCTGCCTGCTGCGGTTCCATGGGCATCAGGTTGGGGGCGGCGGTCAGGTGCTGTGACGCGGCGACGCCACCTACAGAATGGTGTGTGGCTCCGATTTCCGCCCCCAGGTACATCGAGTTTGAACAAGAACTTCTGGAAAATGACAAGAAAACATAACAACTATTAATGCGGGAACAAATTTGACATCACGAATTAAATAAGCAGTTTACAAAAATATTCGATAGTTTTGGGCTCAAATTATATTTAAAACAGTCTATTTTGTGTGAAAAGGCCTCTCTAGCAATTCAGATTCTAATGCAGTAAATTTAAATTGTTATTAATTTCTGCCATCGCTGATTTTCATAGAGGGCAAGGAGCACGTTATTAATAACTATTCAAAATTAAAATAATTCAAAATCAAATATATAAAAAAATTGATAAAAAATATTCAGGAAAAACGAAAAAAATCAACTTGGTTTCAGTCTCACGTGTTTTGAAAAATTTGCAAAGATCTGTTGTTTAATTGTTCGGGCGCGAATAATTTTTTTTTCATTTGCTTCTTAGACGAATAATGAGCCTCTCCGCTTTGCAGACTGAGTTGACACGGCAAGGACGTAAAAGCTAACGTGCATGCGGCGGACGTGGAAAATATGCTCCGTTTGCAATTCACCGCCGTGACGTATAGACACACATTTTGAATTCTGTGTGTAGTTCACCAACGACTCGTGTCTCGCTTGTTGTCATTGAAATCATTTCACAGTGAAAAAATTGAATGGATGAAATATGAGTTGGCATTAAAATTAAAATCTGGCAGAATTAACACCGCATTTAATATTCCGAGATTGTCTCCTCGTGTGTAAATTCAGTAAATTTCTGCAAGCATAAAAATAATATAATTATTTTGATGTGTATTAGTAAATATATAAGGTAAATTTTTCCAAATCATAATAGCAAAAAAAATTGGATTATAACATAACATTGAATTAATTGAAGTAATCTTAATTAATTTCATCAAATCCCTATAAAGCTACTTATTATTCTAAAATTTCAAATAAAATGCCAGGTTTTACGTTGATTTTTTTCAGAATTTGGAGAAATATTCTATTGAATCGTAAAATTATTTTATCACTTTCCAACAATTTCTTCTGTTTCTTATGTTTTCACTCAATTTACAAACTTTTTTCTTTTCTAGGACTTTACATTTGCCCACTTAAGTGACGTTTTCACTAGATTATTAAAAAGAAAAATTAAAATGGGTTGTGCCTTCTGCACTGACAAGAATATGTCTTGGCCTAACGCTAAAAAAATAATAAAATAAAAAAGCTTATTTTGATCTTATTATTATCATTTATTCTTTTTGTAAACAATTCATTCATGCTTTTAATTGTTGCTAAGTCCTAAAATGCGATTGAGTATAAAATAAAATAAATAATATAATACAAAAAAATAAGCTTTCATTATTAAATTTCGTCAGATCAGAGGTTAAATATTAAGTTAATGGAAATGAAGCGATCGGGCCTTTCCTCGTTGCAGAAAATTGTTTTCATATTAAAAAAAAAATGGCTCTACCAGTTTCGGTCACGGTTTGCGACCCTATTTCATAGCAAACGCGCTGCTCGCTGACTAATACAAGAATCATAACACAAGAAATCATTTTTGAATAAAAACAATTTTCTGCAACGAGGAAAAGCCCGATCGCTTCATTTCTATGATCATCTCCTCGAGTGTCAACTTCTTCAAACAAATTAAGTTAATATTTGGGATATTGATTGATTTACAGAAAGAAATATGAAATGAGCTGTACGCGAAAAAGATTAAAAATTGTGTTTTATTGCATCGCTTATATTATGCTGTATTATGATGCAATATTTCAAATATATTTGTCCTAATTCACCCATTTGCAACTTGGTCGAGTTTAAAATGGAAATGGTAGAAAAAGAAACATATACACAATACTTTTGTTTATCCGAATGGAGAATAAATTCAACCATAAAAAATAATATTTTGCCCTGACAAATTTACGACACTCCATTTTAAACCTTAATTGTACCGTTCATTAGGTTTTTTCAACTGTTCAAAGAAAATTGAAAATAAAATCTCTTTTTGCTTGTAATGAAACATCTAAAAGTATTTTCTTAGCCTTTGATTGAATTGGAATGGTTTGAAAAGAAATGTTTGGAACATTTTTCTTTGCAAAATTTTTAATTCAATTAGGTAAATATATAGATAAATTTAATTGCCGACATTTAATAGCACAATCACTCAGTTGCTTCATCTTTTCATGAATTTTTTAAACATTTTTATTCTTCGGTTTTTCTCTTTATATTTGTTTGTGTGAAATTGGCGTTTTTCCCTAGGAACCATTCATGAAACTTGGCAACTAAGGTAGTTGACGTTAACATTACAATTCGGAGGAGGATTTCGGACTGTGCATCATACTGAGGATTTGGGGGTGCATAGGGGTAAAGGGGTCGCCGGCCGCCGGGGCTTAGGTGGCTGCTCATGTGTAATAATTAGCACCTGCGACTGACGTCACCTAGGGCTGCCAGTGACAGCATCAGGTATTCATCCGCGCTATTGTGCGGCTGCCGAGCAGAAAAAGGCGCTCTTTCAAAGAATGAGAGACCCATTATATTAAAGTGATTTAAAATCGATCACCAACAGATATCTGCCGTTCGTTTTGAAACAACTCACGCATATTTATTGTTTTCCTCGTTGAAAAATGGCACAAAAAAGGGCAGCAAGTGGAGCACGACTGATTTAGATCGGCCTTCACTGATTAAATCGTTGCCAATCTCTTAAGTTAAAATAGAAACTACATAGGCTTCAACTGAGGATCATTTCAAATAATATGAATATATTTCAGCATGAATAGAACAGTTGTGAGATTGATAGTCTAAAGTGAGTATAAAAGGATTGGAAGTTGGTTAAAGACAACTTAATTTAGTATAGTTTTAAATCATATAATTACTAAACAAAAATATTATCTGCAAAAAACTTCTTTTTTATAGACAATATATAAGGTTCAAATAGTACAACTCCAGCCAAGCTTGAAAGCTTGGTGCTCATATTGACTGACAAGAACAAAATGCTTAACAATTTTTTTTTTTTTTGTACGTCATGCACACAATGAGTTACATACAAGTTTTTGAGTAAAAATGTGATTCTGTTCATCGACATGAATAATTTTTAGATTTTGTAATTCACTTCAGTTTTTAATTTAATTCTTTTTTTAATTCAGGCTGTAAAAGATTCCATAATCGCAGCACAATATGCTCGGAGTTTTGGTAAGAAAATTTAAAAATTCTTGTATTATTTGAATGAGTTTAAGGCACTCCATGGTCGGAATCTAAATTTTCTCGCACAGTACATTTAATAATTTAAATAATAATAATAATATTATTATTCTTTATTGACTTGTGAGACGGCGCCACGATGTAATGTATTTTATCAACATGCCAATATTTAAAATTTGAACTGATTAACTTGCATTTGGTTTCTGGAGCACAAATAAGATTTTCTCTTGCAGAGATATGAAGGCAACCAGATCAACTGCTACCCTCATTACAAAATATCAAATTAATATGCCAAAAAAAAAATCCAATTTACGCGATTATTATCAATTTTTTCCCGAGATAAAGCAATGTATATTATTTACAGTGTAATTTTCACAAGATTTATCACTTCAATGCACCAAAAACATTATATTAACACTGTGAAGTTTTATTATTCTTTTATTATTTGTTATTATTGTTGTTGATTTGTCCAAATTGTTTCTCTAACAATGTAAGCATTGTTTGGAGCTATACAAAACGCTTGAAATATCCAAGCGCCTGCCTCTCAAATAAGATGCAACCTGCATTGCATGAAAGTTTTGTTACACCAGCGGTGCTTTTAATAATCCTTTGGGCTCTTAATTTGAGAACTAATTTAATTCAAATTTTTTCATTTTGGAATGAGGCGTGAATTTAATTTTAACTGCTGAGATTTACTTATTTGCTATACAGTCGATAAAAGGGGAAATGAAAATAAAAAAATACGCAATCCAAGAGAAGAACTATGTTGTGTAAAATTTACACTCGTTTGCAAACGTTATTGGCAATCGGCGTGAAGTTTTTTTTTATTTCTAGATCAGTAGCTTTCATCTTATTGTTAGTTTCACCTGTTTTGGTTAAATTCGATTGTTAAGTGCCATCGGTAGCGCCGTTATATGTCCAGGAAACGATTTGGGCCAATTTTTGTGATTTAATATTTTGGTGCAAACAGACACAGTTTGAGATTAAAATTTTACTTTTAAAGATGGTTTACAGCAAATTTACCTTTGGTTTTTCGAATATTATTTATGATAAAAATTATTAATAAATAATAATGATTTAATAAAATCTTTTCATTGACGAAATCTTTTCCATTAAAAGTTATTAGAACAATTATAACAATTTATTATATTTTGAACTTTTTTATTTTAATGAGTTCTTCAGGCCACTTTGAGAAGAATAATATTCTTTAATTGTATATCATTCACGATACCGTTATGACAACTGCACTATGGATGTCACAAAAGTTAATTCAAATTTGCGAAAGACCTTCACATAAACGGAGAATCTGGAAAATCATATGGAAAATCTAAGTTATCTTCACTGAGAAAATAGTTTACCTGAACGGTTTTAGGTCCAAAGACAATTCAATTCAGAGATTTAAAAAAAAAACTTGTAAAAAAGGTGACAATTTGTTTTATGATCGGTTTGAGTTTTTCGGATATAATGTTATTTTATTTAATATTATAATGACTTGACGTGTTCTACGGGCAACATTGACTTATTTTTTAGGTATTTATGTGCATGTTGTTGACTGCAAATTTTTGCTAAAATAAACCTATTACCTGTGAAAATTTACCCCTAATTGCAAGTTCAAAATTTTGATTTTAAGTTCCAGCGATAATTTTAGAATACCAAAATCGATTTGATGAAATTTTCAATAGTTTCAGCTAAGATTGCTTTTTTTAATATTCAAAGGCAATAAATTTTAATTAAAAAAAAAAAAAACAGCTCGTGACCTATGAAGTCTCAGAAGAAAATGTCACTGTAACAGTGTGGAGATGGCAACAGAGTTTGCCGCATTATAAATCATTCACGAGACCGAATCGAATGTCAAACAAATCAGAATTTCTAATTGGCGAGAGACCTTCGGCCAAGGATCTGGTCTCGGTCATGGAAATCCAAAAAGGTCTTTAGTCAAAATTTGACTCACTCCTGCATGACGTTGAGGTCGTAGTAGACCTGCTGCTGGGGTTGCTTCATCGTGTCCTCGAGGGCGAGCAGGTCATCCTGCAGAAGGCGCACGTACGGTGGCAGTTCCTGGCCACAGAAGTTGCGCGCGACCATCGCGTCCGATCGGTCCTCGCGGACTGCGGCCTCCGCCGGGGCCCCGCAGGGGGCGGCTAGAGGTGGTGCCGCCGAGCAACGCCAATCGCGCGCCGCCGCTCCGCCCATTTCTCGCGGGACTCCCTCGCTAATTAAAATTACCACCGACCCCCGCGAGCAGACGAATCAAACTTTTTTGATTGTCTGTCCATCCAAGGTGTGCTGTTTTGTAACAATATGTATTATGCTAATTTGGCGACCTCACCGAAAAATAACCGAAATTCGCCAAGACCGATTTCCTGTTGGGTGAAATTTTATATATTTCATTGTAAATGAAAAACTGCTCTCATTCAAATCAACCTCATTTGGTTGGACTAAAAATTATTGCAAAACAGGCCCCACTATTAAATTGCAATAATTCATGATTACTTGAATAGACAATTTTTAATTTTTCAATCCAAATTTTGCTTTCAAATTTTTACAAAAGTCATTTTAAAGATTCGGGAATTTAATATGATTTTTTAAGTTAAAATGTTTACTGAAAATTTGAATTTATTATTGGTACCTTGAGAAATAATTTTTGGCAAAAGGCTAAATAGTTGATAGTGAGGGTTGAAGTTTTGAATTGAAAATTAAATTTCTTTTAGAATGAGAACTTGGAGTCGTAAAAGAATTCCACTCTTTGTGTCGGTGTGGTAAAATTTTGAGAATGGTTTAGATTGAAATAAAAAAACTTGCCATTCAATAAAATTTCAATTTTAATCAACTGCCTCTTTAGTTAACAATAATAAAATTTTATTACAAAAATCACCCATTTTCCTGATTTTCAAAATTTTTAATATAAGAAAAGTATGTAAGCCCTTTATCTGTATTGGCCTCAGAATAAAATATCTACCAAACGAACTGTAGACATGCGCGACAAAACAATTTAAAACTAAACATTACGCAATTAATGAAAAAAATTTGGAATTATTTTACAAAATATTATTTCTGGGTATATTGACTCATTAATTTCTATTGTTTTATTGCATCAATAATCGTTATTTGTTTGTTTAAAGTTCGTTTTAAATTGACTTGAAATTTTGGAATTTTGTTTACTTCAACGAAATTTCAATGTTAATTTATTTTTAAATTTTCAAGCACGTCAATTACGCATGAAGATTATTTGTTAATTTGAGACTTCTCTTCTTACACAGCAGCGTACAAAGCCAAAAATTGGAGAAGATAAGATTATGTATGCGCAAGTGTTAAAAAGACGGTTACGCTTGGAAATTTGCCATGGCGTAAACAGCTTTCGTTTGTTGCAAGTGTTGGAGAAAAATCGCGAGAACAGTTTTGATGCTCTCTTGGTTAATTTACCCCATCTCGCACGTAACGCGGCTGGAAGCCTTTTGCAGATTCATATGTGAGGTAACCGCTTCACAGGCCTGTCGAGGACATGCACACACACTTTGCATAATTTTAAACCTCGTTTCTGCGGCTGATCGGCAGCAACACGTGCGACGCAAAAAGTTCAGCAACAACAACAAAGTCGACTTCGGCGAGAAAAGAAAAATAACAATTATTTTCTACAATCAATTAAAAAAAAAGGGGCAAAATGTGTAATGGATCGGTCCAGTTGAGCTATTTGGAATTGAGCCTAAAAAAATTGAATGTGGACATTTTAATTAGTTTTTTGAGCATTGGTTTTCTCGCTCCACGTTAAGATTTCGTTTGAAAAAAAAAGAACATGAATTTTTTTTATTTTTGATAGGATTTTGCACATTTACCAGCTATTTTGTAACAAAAATATCCATTCAATTTAAATTTTAAAACTAATTATTAACACCATCTAATTTGCAATTATTGAAAGAAAGAGAAAACGTGAAATTAAACTTTCTCCGAATTAGTTATTTTAATTTTTAGTCTTCTCGTTTTTCACCATTATTTTCATGATTTTATTAAATAGGGGAGATAAATCATGGATATTATTGTGTGAACGACTTATCGTTGCAATTTTTTATTTTGACATCTTAACTGTTTAACGTCAAAATATAGTTTTCCTGTTAAATGATGGTGCAAGGAATAACAAATAACAATAGTAGCAAAAATAAGTGTCAAAGCTTATAAAAAATTATTAAACTGAAATCGTAAATGCACTCTTAGATAGCGATGTGATTATAATTTACAGATTGACTGGTTATTTTATTCACCAGAAAATCATTCATGAAAATTATTAAAGAAATAGCTCTTATATATCTTTGAATAGCCCATAATTATGGTTACCACAGTTTTCGTTTCGAAAATGATCCTAAGCATTATTGTTGTAAATTGATTTGTAAAATTTTCTAAGTTAAGTCGGAAAAAAATGAGTTTCAAATAAAAGAATTATAAGCATCATTTTAATGAATTTTACATTCTCATTCCTCAACTAATTGAAAGCCCCCAAAAGTCTGGTATTGTGCTTCAAAGAGGCGATCGGTCTGGGGGTTGGTCGCTGCTTTTCTATTTAGGGGTTGCTGGTGGTCAGCCCATAGCTGGAGAGTCGCAAAACCAATTATGTATTAGGTTTCCTTCATTCTTTTGCCGGTCGCAGGCACAACTTGATACTTTTTGCTCACAACACACCGCATTCGTAATTGAAGATAAGGGGCATGTAAAATATGAATAAACTCTCATCATTATTGTATAAATATGTGTTCGTTAAAATAGAAAAATTAACCAACGCAACCTTTATTTGCATTCTGCATTTTACCTTTCCCTTTCCTGTAGGAGGAAAATTATTAAAAAGATTTACTATCAAAATATTTTGAATTAGAGGACACAGTAGAATTGATATTACTTAACAAGAGATGCGTTTTATGTAGCCAAAAATACAAGATAAATGCGTCAAAACTTAAAAATATCAATTTCGTTAAAAATGAAATAATAAAATGGATTCCTCGCTCCCCTCGACTTATGGTGAAATTCTTAAATAAAGCCGCAAATTCTTAAATATTATTTGTCATTTGTCAAAATTTTTATATCACATTGTTTACATTAAATTGTTGAATTTCTTCTCATGTTCTTCACTTACAGTTTTTTTTTTAATTTTTGTGTATTACGTTACTGAATTGATGGTGTGAATGACAATGTATTGATTGGAGAATAAATAATTTTTAGGCACTCTGTTATGTAAGTTCCTGGCAATTAATGTGTTCAAATGACTGCCCATTTTTGCACTCATCATAATATGGACTATTTGAATTCATATTTGATTGGCTTAAAATTAAAAAAAAAATTTAAATTTTTTTACAATTATCCGTTAACAAGTTGACAGAGAGAAAAAATTGTTAATAAAATTAGCCAAATAAAATAGGGTCCACCGATCGCGGTACTACGAGAGGGCTCTGCTACCGCGGCGAAGAATTCTGTGCTCGCGGGAAAATCCAACAGATGGCATCGAAGCCATCGAAACCGTTCTGCCCATTATGAGCACCGTAACGTGCAGAATATAAGCAGATAAACCCTTTACGGTGAAGCTTACGTTTAATCACTTTAAAGAATTAATTAGCTTCATTATTTTAACTATGATGTTTAGGAATTAAATTCACCTGAAATGTAAAATACATGGTTTTAAAAGCAAAATTTTAGAAAATTCCAAACTTCATTTTTTGCAGTAGTGCATTATTTTAAACTGTAGAAATGTTAATTTTAATTCATCCAGTAATACTAGAATAAAATATTTAACTGTTGAAATTATTTTGATTCCAAGTTTGTTTTGAAGTTTGTAATTTGATATGAATAAAATTAAAACAAAATATTTTCTCCCTTTTTTCAATCAAGATAATTTAATTTGCTCCATTTTTATGTATTTGGTACGCGAGATAATAAAAATAGAAATAAATAATATATTTTGGTCCAATTTCCTAAACGTAAAAAAGAATTTGTAAATAAAATTAGAACTTGGAATTCAATTGCCAACGTGTTTGGACTTTTTTCTCTTTACTTATTTATTTATTTATTTTATTTATAAAAGTAAGGATTAAAATAAATTAATTCATTATTCAATCTCCCTTATGACTGAAAATCAGCGCATGCCAAACACATGCGCCATTTCTAATGTCAAACGACGAATAAATTATTATTGACATTTTTCTTCATTCGCATTACACCATATTTAAATTCCGACTGCAAATTCTATTTTAAAATAATTAGCAATGGGAGTGGAAAAAAATAAACGAGTGCTGTGCAGATCTGAAGCACCAACGTGATAGGGCGTGTGTCATTGTTGTGACCTTGCAATAACAGCTATTGTCGCATTTATTCGAGATGACCATCAGCGTGTTCTCTCAATCGACTCTCTCTGTTTATCTCTCTCGTTTTATTGACGATAGAGAGGCGACCGATTATTGTTCCGGCACTCCTGCTCTTTGCCATTCATATATTTTCCGTCTGATATATTTCATTGTGCAATTTAAAACAATAGCAAAAGCAATGCTAATAATATAGTTTGATCAAAATCTGCAAAAATATCATATATCATACAAATCATAATTATCTGGTTTTTTCTTCAAAATATTTGTTTTTATGTTATTTGGATAAAATTTTGCGTGTAGAATTTATTCTGAAATGTCCAAAATTTATAAAAAAAATTAATTTCGCTTCTCTGAAATCTTGTTAATAAAAAAAGGCAATACAAACTTCTTGAAATTAAAAAAAATAAAAAATCGAAATTTCTAAATTATTAAATTGTCACGAATAAAAACCACCAGGAAGATCCTTTTAGAGAGTATGCTTTTTTAATTGTCAATTCCTATCTCTTCAATATTTTTAGAGAAGTAAAAATCAAGACGCGTTTGTATTAACCAAAATTAAATAACCTAAAAGTCTAAAAAGATAAAAAATTATAAAAATATATCATTCTGGGTATAATATGATGGTTATCACTAGAAAATATAGGCAAAGTAATTATGTTTCCATTGAAAAGCTATGATAGAAAAGAAGCAGAAATCCATGCGCATTTTAAATGATAATAATAAACTAGCTTCCAATTTTATTTGCATTTCACATTTCAAACGATATATTAATATATCATTATGTATATTTCTTTTGAATCGCCAAAAAAATATGTTGGATCTTGCCCTCTGGAAGCTCAATAAAGGGCAACTATTGTCTTGGCCCCTAAAAAAGATGCATAAAAACTGACAAGTCCGAACCTTCTCAATTGAGGTTAATTCAAGTCTAATCAGATGCAACAAATTGCTCCGGAGCTCATCCATTTAAATGAGATAATCTACAACAAGATGGGTGGATTAAAATAGGTCCAACTCACGGAATATCTTATTAATGGAATCAATTGAAAAAGATAAATTTTTTGATAATTATTAAATGTCTTTCATCTTTCATGTTATATAACAAGAGGCGTGTCCTCAATTCAATGGAGATTTTTGGTATTTGTATTGCAGGGAGTTTGAAAGGTTTTTATATAACGAGCCGACCGGTCTTACTTTAATACATAGGTGAAGCAGTCGAGAAGCCTCGCGTGGTGCATGTTATGTAACGTGCAGACCTCCTTTTACAAAGCCATTATCTTATCAACTGCCAACGACTCGTGTTTTTGACCTCCAAAGATTGTTATCATTTGATTCTTAAAATTAAAATCCAGTAAATTTTTATAAATTTGGTTAATTACGATTTATTTTATATTTTGGTTCCGAAAAGAAAATCGCTCAAACATTTAATGTTTAAACACTCAGTTTCACGCTGACGAAAATTGACCTTGGATCTCGCGATACAGCAGGCGGTCTAACAGATTAGGTCACAACTGGTTCTGCTCATAGCCCAGTCACAGCCGGGCCAACCGCTAGAAACTTTTTTCACTTTCTCGCCCCAATCACCAATGGGAAAGTTAATTCAAATTAAATTTCATATATCTATTAAGCAACAATAAAAATAATAATTTATTAAACCTAGCAATTGTTTTTACAGTTTCCATATAAATTTTTATCATTTCTCCAAAACCTTTCTTTTGTATTCAAGACAAATGTATCACTTTTAATATCGTTCTCGAGCAACACATTTCATTTACCATCATATACATGCATTAATTACATTTCTTTTTTTAAATTAATACACGACTAAAAATGATTAATTCAAGTCGAGATTTTTAATTTTTACCAATCATTGAAAGACTTTTAAAAAAAATAAAAAAAATGCCCTGATTTTTTTTCTTTAATCTTTAAAAATAAAGATCATTTTGATTAACTGATGTAGTGTATGACAGTCCTGAAATAATAAAAATTCATGTTCAATTCAATTCACATTTATTTTTCTCAAAACAAGTCTGAGCAATCAATTGTGAAAAATTCTTTGGGCGAAAAAAGGAACATTAAAAGCGGAGCCTTTCCAGTATTTTAAAATCTTAATCATTGCGTTCATCTATATAGTAATTATATTAATATTTCAGTATCCAATTTTTTTTGTAAAAATTTCATTTATAAAAAATTGCAATTACGTTTGAGCTGGGGACCCATGATGTTGACTTCCGGCCAACAGTTTTACAATTCAAGTCAATTTAGAAAAAGCTTTTTCCTCTTATTCCGTGCGTGGATGATGTTCAACCAAGCATAATTTTCCGTCACATGAATAAAAAAAATAAAAAAATGTAATATTTCATTTGAATTTTTTATTTACAGAAAATTGTTTTTATGCACTATTGAGATTATTTATAGTAATTAATTAATTATATCACTGATAATTCAATTTTTACTATTGTAATATTTATTAAACATTTAACATGGAAAAATACTTTATATTGCTTTTTTTGAATTTATTTGGGCAACCAGAACCATTTTTCCTCTCTTCTCTTGAAAAGTGTGAAGCGTGTGTCATTCATGAAAGTGTCTCTCACCTGGATATTGTGCAAAAATCAATCATGCAAGCAGCACATCAGTGCCACGAGATTCAAATTTATGAAAAGTGCGGACCGGATGGACGTATGCGGCAGAAAAAGGCAAAATCGCAAATCAGCCGATCGAGTGACGGCAACGTGATCCGAACGAAGCCTTGGTGACGTTTAAAGAATTAATCACACCAATGCTTGAAACTTAAAAGGATATAATATGCAAAATTCAAATACTTTGAAAGCGAAAATGAACATGCATTTTTTGGTTTTTTTTTTCATTCAAAAATTCCAAAATATCTGATTAAAAACGAATTGAATAGAAATTTATGAAGAAAATTGTACATAATAATTGAATTAACCTTATCATTATTATTAATTGTAGCTTTATATTGCACTAAAATGGAATGTTATGTCTTTTTATTCAGCATAAATAGAGGCATGCGTAAAAAATAGCACATTATATTATTTAATTTCATGTACTTAATAGGCTAATCCGAAATAATTATTATTTATAATATTTCCAAATTTTCTTTGGGATAACTTCATAAACTGTTCAATCTGTTAAATACATATTGAATAAATAAAATGTTCAATTAAAAAAACATCAGCTTCTCTGAGCATTTAAAAACGGCCAGAGTTGCAGACAACAATTAAAAGTTTTTGAAAAAAAGCCGATATGAAATGCAAATCATCATAAACCCTCAATTTTGAAATTCTACCACAAAATTAGCATTTTAATTTATATCAAAATGAAATTGGATTTTCTTTTAAAATTCCACATATTTTTATTATTTATTCACATACTCCAGCTTTTTTTTAAATTTCCTAATTAGTTGAACTGAAGAGTTTTGTAGGCAAAAACGCCTGCTGGGAACTTGCATTCGTCTCATAAACCATATTCATATCTGGCGATACATGGCCGTTGGAAGCACCTTGTTATCAAGCGCTAAAAAAGCTTCAGCTCGCAAACACCACCAACGTATGGTCAGCACGTCTATTTCTGGCCACGCAAGAAGCTAACAAGTTACGTAACTCGTAGTTTCGCTAAATTAAAATTGGCGAGGTTTTGTTTCTAAATTTCAAAACTTGCGAAAATTGAGGGAGACTTTGATGTCTTTACCATGATCCAGTCGTGAGTTGGCAACAGGCCAGAGATCTTTAATTTTTCAATTTATCTGCGACTTATTTTTTTTTTCTTCGTTGCATAACTGATAAATATTTTAATGAGCCTCTCTCACAAAGCGAGCAAAGTTCAACGCTGATTAGAACATCGATTCGGAGCTTAAATTCTAATATAATTTCTGTCCAATGTGTCTAGCGAGATATTTTTTAAACACATGTGAAAGAAAAAACTCGTCTGGCGAGATTAAAATTTCGTGCATATTAGTACATATATTTCGTAAAATTTCGAAGAGAAGAGTGGGGCGAGTTGCAAAATTTGAAGTGATACGTACAAACCGCAATGAGAAAAAATTATTTTTTCATTTATCTGATACAGCCTCTGGAAACAAAATATATTTTGGCGCTGGAATTTTACTGTAAAAAAGAAAAATTTAAATTAGGTTTTGATCTTTTGATACCACTTAGCATTTCATTTTTCATTTTTTTTAATGAATTATTGTTTCTCAATTTCTATTCCTTAGGATAAAACTATTTTAAATTGTTAAATAAATATTCGTAATAACTTTTAACAATAAATTTGGAAAAATATTGAAATTGAAGAGAGATTAAGAGAGCAAGTGATGGTAGTGGTGAAAGCATCGAAAAAAAAATTTTACCAAAATTTTTAAATACTATGTTATTACATCATAAATTATAAAGTTTCGTCAAGAAAGCAATTGATGCTAAAAACAGTGAAACAATTGTTCAACTCTATATAACTTTATCTGTACATTAAAAATTTTGTTTCGAGTAAAAAAAATAAGCAATAATAATAATAATCCTTTTATGAGAAAAATTGGTGCAAAAGAAGCAGAATTAATCAATCTAAATTCTTGTAGTTAAAAAATATTTATTATTAAATATAAAGTAATTATATAAAATCAATAAAAAGAACTTCACAAAACGTCAATAACTTATTATCATAAAATATCAAAATTAATCAACCTATGTGCCTGCAATGACTTGTGAACGTTTCAAGTAAATATGCAAAGAGCTGGAAATGCAAACTT
The DNA here is from genome assembly GCF_031216515.1 of Neocloeon triangulifer. Lineage (NCBI taxonomy): Eukaryota > Metazoa > Arthropoda > Insecta > Ephemeroptera > Baetidae > Neocloeon > Neocloeon triangulifer. Next base: position 6,242,062 of record NW_026775562.1, read on the forward strand.
TCGAACGAGCATATCAGGATCGATCAAAATCCATCGGACCGACGCCGCCGATTGCAAATCAGATTCTCGCCGCTCGAGTAGAGCCCTATATTGGATGGAGACACAAAAGTGTGCTCAAACACCCATTAACAGACTTCCTGGTCAGATGAGGCATCAAACTGAACGATCACGAGAGGAGAAATAATAATAATAAAAAAATTTACCAACCGGTTTTGTTGGCAGGAGAGTCAATGCCACGCGACTATTTTTATCTTTTGGGTGCGGAATTAAGGTTTAATTATAAACCGGCAGCAGGGGGAGTATTTTTGGCACGTCTTGTCGCCAAACCGAGGTGAGAATGGAGGCGTATTGCGAATTTTAACATCTTATTTAACTTAAAAACTTCTTGTAATTGGCCTTCGTTAAATTCAATTCAATTTATTTTGCTCCAAACAAGTCAGACAATCTTTTGTGAAAAAAATTGGTTGGGAGAAAAATAGGCACAAAATGCAAGTGAACTTCTCACTGAAACTCATAATGGAGTATTTATTTTATTTACAGACAAACTATTAATTTTAATTAGAACTTTGTTTTAACTCTAATCTTTAATAGTTTGTTTCTTGATAAACTGTTGTTTAATTCCATTATGATTTTTTTTGATAATGAAATTTTAAGGGTCAAATGGACTGGATCTATTCAATTTGAATGGAGAATAAAGAAGAATGTGATGAAAAAGATTGGAATTTTTTAATACACTTTTGATGCTATGGAGTTTAAAAAAATATTATGCTGATCATATTAAAATATTATTATTAATTATTATTATAGATTTTTCTTCTGATTCAAAAGAAAAAAATTTAATTTATTTGCAACAATTGTATCGTTTTATTTAATAGGTGTTAAAAAGAAAACTAAAAAAGTAAAATTAATGTGAAACTTGAATAAGATTTTGATGTGTGCGGAGAATGAACTCGATTGTGCGATTTAAACTTTGGTCCTCTTAATACATCATTGACAGAGTGCGATAAAAAAGTTTTTGATTCCTTATCAGTCCGAGAGCCACTCCTTCTAGCTACGCTGCATGTTACATAATTCCATAGAGATAAAGTGAATACATTTTAATATTGAGTATATAATTATATTCGTATTTATTGCGTATATATAAATCGAAAAATTTTTCAGCGCAAATCATAATCAGTATTAAAAATTACAATTTGCGGTAGTTTTTGAAAAATTTAATTTAAATTTTAGGTTTAATCAAAATGAAAAAAAACTTCTTCCATCGATTTCATGTGTATTGTGTAAATTAAAACCAGAGTATCACAAGCAGCAGAGTAATAAAATCAAAGAGAGTTTCATGAACTATTAAAATATGGACGAGCCAAAATTGTTCTTGTGAGAAATCTGGAAGAATGAGGGTTTTTTTAAAGGTTTTGATGTTTTTTGCTAATCAATTGTAGGATAAATCTTATTTATTTCAAAATAACTGTTCCAAAGTGAACAATCTAATCCTATGATAGGTGAAAATATTACTTTCAATAGGTGGTTTTAAACCCATAGTTTAGCTTCGAAAATAATGAATAATTATTAGTTTATTTTCCTAAAGTTCAACAAGCGGTTTTAAATTAGACCTACCTCTTTGCGAATCTTCCTCCATCTCACATTTATTTGAAAGTTGATCGAGCACCACTGAAGCAAGCACCAAAATTCACAAACACTTGTCAACGTAAGAAGATTTCCGCACTATTTGTACCACGTGTAGGTCGTGTGCTCGGCGTGGCACGGTCGCCGCCAACCGACTGGACCGACGACGGCGTGTGTTGTTGGACGCTTGTGGGCCTCCTCTGCTGGTGTGGGGGTCACGTGATGCCTATGTTTTGTGGGTTCGCTGCGATATAGAGTTCGCTCTCCTCTCCGCACATGCAAAATCGCGCACAGCTACTCACGAGACGCTAATTGCGTCAAAGTGGCCAAACGTTGAAGTAAAATATACAATTATTTGCAAATCGCTCTGCCACTGGGTTATGCAACGGGATGACAAAAAAATCATGTGCCTAGCTGAAAAATCGAGCAGTTCTGTCACAGCAGAAGACCTAAAAAAGTTTCCTCAAACAGAAAATTAATCGATGTTTTTTCCATTTGGTCAATTTTGTATAGCTCTTTAATCTAACAGAATAGAGTTCATTTAAAATCTAAAATGCGATGCAAATTTGCAATTCCAATTTGAATGGATTTATATGCAGCATAAATTTCAATATTTGTTTATTTAAATTATGGACCGGATATGAGTAGAAATTTAAATTTAAAAGACTATTAAAAAATTTTCTCCTGTTCATTTTTCCCTTTTTAAGGTCTGTAAGTATAAAGATAACTTCATATACATATAATATCATGTATGGTTGCATTTAGTTGCAAAGTAAATTTATTGTGTAATGAACAATGGCAACTTTGTCCCACATGCAAACTCACCAAATAAAATTTAAGAAACAATAATTAAATTAATTTTTATAGCAATATTTTCAAATAAATTTCCAAAGAAAGAATTAAAATTCAGTCAAAACCAATTCCAAATATTTGATTCGGGCCTAAAATTTATAATTATTTTTTATATTGTTGTAGGAAAAAAGAAATCAATACTGATTGCAACCATCAGCCCACATATTATATTTTAGGCAATATGATTTTATTTACGGGTAAAAATACTTCATTTGATTTAATATCCATACAAATTATATTTTTCATTTCAATTAATTCTATTTTCTCTCCACTTTAATTGCGTTTTCTGAGCTTGAAGCTTTAACGAATATATTATTAACAGTAAAGTGTTAAAAAAAGTAGTGTGAACACAACTAGGTGTACAAAGGGTGTCTAAAGCTAATTGGTCTTCCTAAAATTAGTTTTACAATTAAGCTTATTCCGATAGTTATTACAAAAAACAAAGTCAGTTAATTCTGACTTTTGCAGCCTCTCATAGGCTTAGTTTTCGCTCATTAGCCCATTACATTCTAGAATATGATGTAAATCGCAATTAGATTACTTTTTATAGAATAAATTATTAGCAAAAAATGAAATAAAAAAACCTTTTGTAAAAAAGGCACCATGACTAACAGATTTTTCTGAACGTCGTGTAAAAGTATAAAAAATGTTTTTTAAACTTTTTTTAAAATATAAAAGTACAAACTATTATTAATTTCATCATCAGGAGCTGAAAGAAATATAATGTCGTAAAGAGCCAAAAATTAAAATTCAATTTAAGAAGAAAAGTTATACTTCACATTAAAATAAAAAAAAGAACTGGGTGATTAACATAAATACGTGTCTTTTAAATATATTACTCGCGAATCGATTTGTCCGAAATCGTCTTTCGGTGGGTACATCTCATATTTGTGTGTGCAAAAGACCGAGCGAAAAACTGGCACGCAATCGCGACATAATTGTCACCCCAGTCGGCGTGTCGTGTTTCGCTGGAGCACAATTATTATTACACGTTCTCTCTCTCCCTGCCGTTTTAATTTATCACTGGAGCTTGATTGCAGTCGGCGTTGGCTGGCTGGCGTTCGTTCATCAGCGGCCTATTTACTTTGGCCATTATGCTGCCGGAGAGAGAGCAAGAGAGAGAGTGCGTTGTGCGGGCTGCGTGGTGTGCGGGCGCAGGCAGCGCAGCAGCCAGACGTGAGCGGAGGCAGAGCCGCCCCCAGTCAGTCTATGTCGGGCCGTCGGAGGTGCTGCACCCGCCAAATCTCTCTTCTCTCTTCCTCTCTCACCTCCTCCACCTTTCACTCTGATCTGCCCAACGTGTCCACCTGTTTGCAAAGTGCACTCGCAACATGAAGTGAAAAACGGATTCGCAAACTTTCGGGGGCCGCCACCGACAGATTTGCCGCTGAAAAGGTGAGAATTAAAAAAGAAATTTCCGGATTTTCTGTCATAGATTTTCGATAGAATTGCAACAATTCTATACTAGTTTCGTTTCTTCAACTTTGGTGCTGCAAAGAAAAAAACGGGAACATTTCGTGTTTAGATTTTCACAAATTCCATCTTTTTTGGGGGAAGAATGAAAAATTATTTTTAATTTCAACGGACAAATCTAAAATATTAGTATCAGTATGAAACAGATAAAACTACAGTTCACTTTAAATTTTTGTAATTTTTTGTTACAAAATATTATTTTCTATATCGGATCTTGAAGTTGCTGTTGTGGAACCTTTTGGCACTCAAGGTGATCATTTTGTGATGAAATTTATAGTTTTGTTGATTTGTTGAATTGTTTCCGCATGATTTTCTGGCTCATGCAAAAACAAACAAGTTGCTCATCTTCACTGAGGAGGCTGGATTTTATTGCATAAAAATATTATTTGTCGAAAAATTGAGGATTTATTACAAAATCTTACAGCAACGCTCGCCCAACCGATATTTCATATTTATTTCAATATTTCCCTCCTGGGGATGTTAAATTTTGATTAAAAAATTTCTTATAAAATTTGCTGTGTATTAGATTTTTCTCTCCAAGTGGATAATTTATAACCCAATTTAAGTCACATTAGAATCTCATGAACGGAAGTATAATTTAATTTAAATGAAATCAATTATTCTGAACAAGTTCAATGGTTAAAAAGCGTTAGTACTGTATTTTTGCATAAGAATTGCCAAAATTCTGCCTTCAAAAACTTAAATGTTTGGTAAAAAATACGGGCTTGCATTTTAATGAGGCAATTTTCACTGTACGGCCCAACAAATATTTAAAATATTTTACGAAAAACATACATTGTTTTATGAATCGTTTTAATTAAAATTTTGAATATTTAAAATGCAATTCTATTGAAGCATTGTTACAAAAATACTTTTAGAAATTTTGAGTAACCCTAATGAATAAAAAAATGTCTAAATTAATAGCAATAATTCTCACTCGATTATAATTTTCTGTGCTTTTCTTACGCAGTATCGGTTTATTTCGATTTATTCATTTGATTATTTCGATGATTTTCAACGCTCATTCAATTAATGCTGTGATAACACGTATTGACTAATGATTATATAAACCATATTTACTTTCAAACAACATTATGTTACTGCACACGGAGATCTTTTTTGCCGATATAGCGTGCGAAATAGATTGAGAGTTACTGCGTGAAGAAATTACATTTTCTCGAAGCCACCTGTCACATGCACTTCTGCGTTGCTAGAGAGGGCACTTCGAAGAAATAGGGGATGCGAAAAAGCAGCAGCACCTCAAGGTTGGAGAAGGAGCGAGACGTGTCAGCAATCAGTCTTATAAAACGCCTTGAATCGGATCATCCGGATTGAACGGCAGAAAAAAATTAGAAAAAATATTAAATAAACAAGGCGATAAGTTTTAATTTTGGTCGTAAAAGTAGACAAAATTTAATGGTTTAGGATGTCAAAATCGGGATAATAGACCTGTTAAATTTGGTATTCCTATTTTATTTTTATTGTATTCTGAAATTGGAAGCGAATGATGATTTTTTTTATTTCAAACATCCAAGAAAAATTTATTATATATTATTTTCTTTAATTTTATTTGAACTACTGCTAACTGTTCAATTTGACCATAGTCAATGCAAATCTAGATTTTTTTTAAGAATAATAAATCTTGTTCACTACCAGCCTAATATTCAACGTGAAAAATATTCCCTGAGTTAATCGTACACCCCTCTAATGATTTAAAAAAATTATTTTCAATAAAATTTTCAAGGAAATAATTTTCAACCTCCTTATCATTCTTTCTTTGATATCAATGAATCAAGTCGCCTAATCTATTTAATTTTCAAGGCGAATCCCTTTTTTGTGGACGTAAAGGATCAGAAACGACTTTTTGATTGAATTTCGCAGCTGTCGGTCGGAAGAAAAAGACACACAGCCGTTTAATGAATAATGCAAGCGGGACATTTGATTCCAATTGGAAACGGCGCAAATGAAAGGAGTGCTGTTTGCTCGCCGCTCGAGCCATTGTGCTGAGAGACACAACTGCGGCAGAGAGATTGCGATGTGAATTACAGCATCTCTCTTGACGCCGCTGCTGGAGACGAGGCCACCCTCCAGAGATTTATTGGCTTTTGTGCTGTGTTATTGCACAAAGGTCTCGCAAAATCTTCCAGACCGGGTTTAAAGTTTGCTAAAATAAAATTATATAAAATTAAATGTTTTGACACACGGAAAAGTTTGCGCAGCTATTTTGATCTTAAGAAATTTTATTTCATTCGTAAAAATTAATTAATTCAATCCTTTAGATTCATTCTTAAAGTGGCTTCAGTAAAAATATAAAATTCTTGAGTTTCATGGAATAATGATGTTGCAGAAAAAACAAATGATCTGCAAAATCTGGAAAATAAAACTGATAGATCCGTGTTTGTTTTTTAAATTTACTATTAACTTTACTTTTATGGAATTAATTGAATTTATATTTAAATTATGTACTTTTATATTATTAATATTGATTTTTGTCTTCATTGTTAAACATAAAATAATTTGCGAAATATAGGAAAAATTTGGAAAAATCCGCAACACTACTAGAAAGATTTTTTCTAAACGTTCTGAGCTGCATTTGAGCACAAAATTAACTGTTGTAAAGTGTAGAGCAGTTTCAGGGTTTATTTTTAAGAGGTTTTATCGTTTAATCGTGGTTCTTTAAAGCCAAGTTATTCTCAAACAGTTTCAGTAAAGCCACCTCTAACCTCTTAAAAAAGTCATTAAGCTAGATAAAATTAATACTTTTGTCCTCTTTTAGATAATCATTTTTTGACAACTTCAATTTCTGAAAGTGAAATTAAATGATAAAATAAATAAATAATAAAGTTTTATTGAAAAATGAAACTAAAAGTGCGATTCTTTGATACGCGCCTCATTATTTTATTATTAAAACGTTTTTTTTTTTTTACTTGGTTAACAAGTTTTAAATGAACCGCAATCAGACGCAAAAGCCTCTGTCAAAATGACGGGGTTGGTGCTCATTAGCCGTGGCAGCAGCAGAAAAAGTTGTGCGGCCACCGGGGGCACTTTGCTGAAACAGACGAAATTGTTTTTTGTTTGCTCTTAATTTTTTTGAGTGGTGCTGCAGAACAAACACTCGCGCAGTGTCACGGGGCAGACTTTGGGGAGACACATACCAGCATGGCTGTCAACCGCGTTGATTCACTACGACACCGACGACCCACTAACACTTTGTGTGTAATGATAAAAGGATTAAAGTGATGCAAAAAGGAGATAAATTTGCTGCAAGTGGGCCGACGATCCTCTGCGGCTAAGTCGTGTGATTTATAATTAAAAGCAGTGGCGAGATAATCAATTTTTGTTACTTTTTCTGGACGCAACGTACGCTGGAAGAAATTTGCAATTTTAATTCAAACGTCGAGTTTCAAATTATGCAACATGGCAAACACAAATGCTTGCACTGCTGTCTGAATGTTCAGGGGTTAATTGTGCTGATGTTGATCAAATAAAATTATTCATTACTCTGAATATTCATCCTTTATTCCCAAGCAAATTGTATTTAAATAAATTAGCCACATTTTAATTATAAATTGTTGAAATACGTATTTAAATGCCGAGAGTGTCTTCATTATGGTTTGTGAAAACCTAGCCGTAAAAAATCCGGGCACCCGAAGACGCGGAAAAACGGGAGCGTTGGGAAAAATTCCGGCACACCTACGATTTCGGCCTCCTTCGCTAACTTATGGCCGAAAAACACCTTATTTCGGGATTCAAAACTCGCAGAAAAAAGGGCTCTTCAGATCCGCACCAAAATTTAATACGATTTAAGGGTCTGGGTCCTCTTTCAACTAAAAAAAACTTTGGATTCGGCGCGTTGCGATTAGTCGGAGAAGCGAGCAGTAACGCGATCCGAGGATGAAAAAAGGTTGATTTTTTTTTTTTGCCAACGACCCGCGAACCCGACGTCTCATTTTTCCGCGTCAACACCGTGCGGTCCAGTCAAATTTTGGTTTTAAATATCTCCATCCGCTTCAATCTATATAACATTATTTTTCATTATTTGCTATCTATTCCAATTTATTGATGTGCTGTATTTTTTATAATATAAATTTTTAATTTCAACCAATTTCAATATTAATTTTAATACTTTATTATAATTCTTATTTTTCCCTGTATTTTAATATATTTCAAAAAATTTCTTAGTACACGTTCTTTTGCTAATTTATTAATTACAAAACTTTCTTACAATATACATTCAAAACAATGTCAGTTTTCATACAATATTTTAAATAAATTATATTCAATGTATGTAAATAATGTGATGTAACAATCTGGACAAATAATCAACAATAATAATAATTCATTCCATTTTTTTTCTCATCCTATTTTAATTTGAAACTGTAATTCTTTATATTCAATAGCAAAATTTTTTACCAATTTTATTTTCAATTTCTTTTAATTGATTACGTGTTTCAAGTTTATTTTCCCACCGTGCCTCTAATTTTAATATCTTATTACATCTCTTCTTTTCTTTCATGTATTCCGATTTAGAATACAGCATTGCTTAGGTAGCTCCAACTTGAGCGTTTTTTGGTTTTTTTTTTTTTTTTTTTTACAAATTTTTCCCATTTCTTTATTCCCCTTTCAAAAGAATACAATTAAACCTACAGGGCTTTGAGCACCTCTGCCAACTGCTTCTTCTTCTTCTTCCTGGCGGGCTTCTGCTCCGGGCCTTTTTGTTCCTTGGCTGCAGCCTTCTCCTCGGGACCTTTCTGCTTCTTGGCGCGGGTCTTCTGCACGAGTCCATTGGGCTCCTTGGCGGCGGCCTCCGGCTCCTTGTTCAATGTTGCCAACTTCTCCTGGCCATCTTCCTTTTCCTTCTCGGCGGGTCTCTCGGCCACTTCGCCTTTGGCGTTGATCTCGACCGTCTCTAGCTCCTCCAACGCCAGCTTCTCAGCCTTCAACATTGCTATTTCTTTACGCAGTTTGGCGTTTTCCTCCTCCAACATCTCGCGCTTCCTCCGTTCTTGGTTGTGCAGACGCTCCACAACGGCCGCCCGCAATTCGCCCCGCTTGTCTTTCCACTCCTTCTGCAGTTGCAGCAGCTTCGCGTTGATATCATCGTACGGGGCGTACACGACCAGCCCCATTCTTCTCTCTTCATTCTGAGTCACCAGGATCGTGTGGTGACTGGCCAGGTCATTCGATGCCACACTCGGCGGTGTATTCGGTGTGGCCCCGACCTCCAGATCGTCCACCCTCAATCGCTTCTCAGGGGTCCTCTCTGTGGCTCGCTTCATGATTCCTTTCTTCCGGCTGCTCTTCGATCCAATGCTCTGTACTTCCAAATTCATCTATATTTATTTTTTTATTCTCATCTTACTATTAAATATTTAATTCAATTAATCCACCCTCTTTCCTATTATTCTACAGCTCTCTTTACACTTTTATTTTTTTAATTGCAATTTTAATTTTATTTAATATTTTTAATATATAAATAACTCCATATATACTCTTTATTGTGAATAATGGCAAAATTAGTAAAAAATATTAATAATACATTTATTAATTGCTGTGAGCAAATTCTGAACTAAGTTTTATTGGCTGTGCTATCTGCCCTGCTCGCGGCTATCTCTATGTTCTCTATGTTTTCCATATACGCGTCTACCACCTCCGTCGCTTTTTTACCCTTTTAAGGGCCGCTTCATCCCGGGTTATTTTGGTGCCACCCTTAAATTCAAAATGGCCGCCCCAAAAGGGCAAACCTTAAAAATGCGTGATTTATTTAATTAAAAATTCACCCCGACACCCTAGAGGGCCCAAATTCGGAGAGGGTGTGCTCTGAGGGGTGCTTCCTTGACTGCCAACGCGTGGCCGACTCGGCCGATCCTGAAGTGCCGAAATTCGGCCACCGAAAAAAAAAAACACCCAGATTCAACTATATTTGATGACGGATTCCGAAAAGCACGGTCAAATCCGTTCAGAAATTTGACCCTCGCCCGGGCCGATTCCACGTTATCAGCCCTCAAATTTCGGCATTTGTGTTTCCGAGGTTTTTTCCACTTTCAGCAAACATTTTAACACGCTTCAGTGCATCTCAGGGGTGCGTTCGAGGTGTCGATGGATACCTCTTGGTGATGACCTTTGAACCCTGAGGTTTACCTTTGCGACTGCAATCACCCGTAGCGATTTACAACCCTCCTAAGGTGGTCCTCAGGCATCGATTTTCACGTTTCTCACTACTTTCAACAGGCTTTTCGGTACAGTTGCGCGGACCTCAAGGGTGCGCTCGGGGTATCTGCCGATTCCACCTCAACCTATTTGTCACCTCCAGCGTTCGGTATTTTGTCCTGAGAGATCCAAAAGAGTAGTATATAAAATACGGGGACTGACCCCAGAAACTCGACGCTGATTGGTCGACAGAATTAGACTCTTCTTTGTCACAAAAGATATTTATTTTGCAACTCGGTTTAAAGCTTTAAGAAAATTACTGGCTTTCACAAGAAACGACCTTATTGGTGCGGTTGGCCCCTCAGGCGGCATATTTTATCAGTTTGATTCTCTTCTTGTTATATAAATTCAGAATCACGCACCGAACTCGTACACACGAGATGCTCTTAGTGCTCTTCTCCCTGCAGATCTCATCATTACAAGCCACCCTCTTTTTTGAGGCCATTCGAGCTGCGGCCATTATGCAGATATCACATTTCCATCGAGCGGAATTGCAAATACCGCTCGCTTTTTTATGCTTTAGCGGCGGCGGTGGCGGATTCCACCACAATAACGAGCGACCGACCGACCCGCCAGCTCAAGCCGCGTTATTATCTTGCGAATTTATTCGTGTAATGGAGACTGCGGACCGCAATTTTCCTCTTTGCCGTCACATCTTTCACGCTGAAAAATTTTCCTGTTAGAATTTAAGTTGAAAATCCAATTTTTTTTTCTTCAAATGATGTATTATTTTAAAACTTATAAAATACAGGGACTCTTCTTTTCATCTAAAAGTTTTGAATAAATTATCACCGTTATCGCACTTTCAGAGCCACCACAAATTACTATAGTGTATACTAAATTATTGAAGCAAGCTTAATATGTTATTTATTAATGCCCTATTATTGACCAATGGTTCGTCGCAGATATCATTGCAGCGCGCCCCATTTTCAACAAATGTTTGTCTCAAATGTTTCTTTGCCATACTTCAAAATCAGGACATGCACAAAAAATTTTCTTAATAGATTAGGGACTTGGATTGAAATTATTTTCGTTTCCGTCCGAGGAAAGTTTATTCCCAGCAGACGTGGTAGTTCGGAGAAATAATTCTGCTCGGCGCACCCACCGAGAAACGACGCTTTGCCGAGAACCGATTTTGTGTGGTGCTGCCAAAGTCCCATTCAGACTTTGAGGTCTACCGTTCGCACGAGCGCAAATTTTCATTAAGGAATCCGCTTTCGATATACCTGTCTGTATCAAACCGCTACGAGGGTATTTGCAGGTATGCGTCGTGGGAGCTTTTCACACTCGAGCACGCAAATTTGGTTGCCTTTGATCGACGCCAGCCTAGCTCAGCTTAATCCACCTTCGGAAACTCGATTTGCTCGGTCCAGCTTTGCCCGTTTTTCATTTCAAAGAAGTCAGCTCTCATGATTTCTCCCTTTTTAAAACAATTCATTTTTAATGTTTTTGGTCTTTTTCTAGAAAGCTTTTTGTTAGTTATTTAAAACGCCAAATTTTATGTGCCGTGCTTTGCCTCAATGTGATAATAATTCTGGTGTTAGGCGAGTGAAAGGTGCTGCTAATATTTATATCTGCAATTTCACGTTGTAAACAATGTAACAACAATAAATTTATTGCTATTATTATTGTTCCCAACGCTATTTCCACAACAAATTTTATTTTGGCTGAAAGAACATTTTTTATTTTCGTTCCTGTCACGGAAAATTGTTCGATCTCTGGGTACGACCTCACCTGTCTATCGCATTGTTTCTTATGGGAAAGTGATGGGGGAAGATCGGACAATTTTCCACAACAGTGACGTTTTCCATTTTACACCACTGAAAAATTTAAAAAAAAAATCAAAATTATCTACTACTTTCTAACCGAATTTTTCGTTCTCTAGTAAAATTTATGGAATTTTTTTTTATTTTAATCTTAAAAAAATTCAATTAAACCATTTGATTATAAAATTTAATAAATTTAGCTGTAAATATATATTAATCCAAACATAAAAATCCAAATTAAAAAAAAAAAAACCGGAGCATGCCTTTTGCAAGCTCAAAAGACACACCGTGACCTATAATTATAGTTATGCAATAATAACAATAATAAAGAGCACCTTGTCTCCCCCCCCCCTGAGTTATTGAATTATAACTCAATTTTAATTTTGAATTGAATATTTATTATTCGATTGAACCAAATTGGCAATTTATGAGACGATTTAAAAGGAGACAAACCCCGTTTTTTTCCACTTTTAATGAGTGCTATATCTTATAGTGGTCCATAAAAATCTGTACACATTCAGTTTTAAAATTTTGATAGTAAAAATTCTAATATAACAATTAATACTAACGATTTCTTAAAAACAAAGATAGTTAATAGCGTTTTTTGGACAAGTGAAAATTTTTAATTTAGCAATTGCATATAAATTAAAACCAATTTTGCTTGTTGCAGCTGAATTTTGAACAAATGCGGCCAGACACTATAGCGTTGCAATAAATTTCAACTGTCTCGTCGTTTTGTTGGCAAGAGTATAGAATTGCACGTGTCTCCCTCGGGAAGAGACGTTCGTTTTGCACATTGGCCGCTTCACGCGATCCACCGACATTTGCGTTCCGAAAAGGGTCTATCCGCAGCCCAAACCAGAGATAGCAGGGCCGAGCCATTAAACCTTCCGCCCTAATCCTCGCTTGTCCTGGTGCATTAGCGGCGAGAAAGAGCCAAAGTGTGTTTGTCTATGTGAGAAGCGGCAGAAAAAGACAGGGGGTGAGAGAAGAAATTGTCTCTCTTTCTCTCTCAAACCCTTTAACGCGACGGCAGTTCGCCTTTAAAAATCTGGCACGCGAGCCAAGAAGAATTCGCCGTCGTCGCAGCCGCGCCCGGGGGCTCTTCTTGCAAAGTACGGCCTGTAATATCGAGAGCGAAATTTGCGCCGAATTAGCCCCGAGATGGAAATATATGCATCAGGGGTCGTTGATTCACGCGTCGATTTATGCACGGCTGGAGTTGAAAGGGGTAGAGTAGAGAGGAATCGTCGGAATGCGATCGGAAAACCGATTTGCTGCGAATGAATGCGATTCGACACGCAAATAAAATCCATAAATGAATTATTCATCGCATTAGCAGCAGATTTACGGTTGTGTTTGCTTTGATCTGCAAATCACCAAATTATGAAAAGAAAATAAAAAGTGCAGAAATTTAATGAAAAAAAAAGAATAGCATATTTATCAGTTGTGAATGACTGATTTACTGTCACTCATTATTATTATTTATTCCATTTTCTACAATTGACAAATATTTTCATATACAAATATTTTGCATATAAAAAAAAGTAAGAAAGGCTTGAAGTAAAAAATTCTCTTTGCTAGAACATAAATCCTATTGAAGCTTGTCAAATTGGGTAAATAAAATAACTTCAAACACAACCCATCAAGGAACTCCTGTCTTAAAATTGAACAACATTGAAATTAGAGCTAGGGTGAACATTTAAACTAGATCCATATGGGAAATTAATTGAAGTAATAATTCTAACAATTTCATATTTATGTGAGAATTTATAGCCAATCCATCGTCTGATATTCATTGGCTTGCTTAAAAAATTTTCATTCTCAATATAAATAATTATATCTCCAATTAAAGAAGTGTAAAATTATTTTCCAAGAATGATTTAAATTTCATCTTTTTTTATTATTGACTTGGAATGAAATAAACTTAGTTCAATTGTGTCGTTCATTGAATATTGCGTGATACTGCTGCATAATTCCTGAATTTGAGATTGAAAAATATTCACGTGGGTTGTTTTTAGATACACATGAGATAAAAAATTAAAGCATTTTAAAAATTAGAAAAAATCGGGAAAGTGACGCTCGGAAATCTCGAAGGCAAGAAGCAATTATTTTTCCATTGAAGGAGATATTGTTATTTTTGCTTCAAACGTGGAAGGTACGTCTGTCGAGGTCCTCAAGAAGAAGCTCCTGCGCCCGAAGAATCAATCGCGACCTTGGTTCCTGGTTGGCAGAGTGCACGGGGGTTGCCATGACGACTGCGGCCCCAGCGCAGATCTGCCCACCAGAGCCAATTTGCCAGCCGAGGGCCTCCCGCGCGCGCAAAGAATGCACTTTTAGCGAAGCAGTTCGGAAACAGGACTGCACTCGGCCCCGGCTAATTATGAGACACCCCCGAGGCGCCGCCGGGGGATGCTGTGGTTAATTAGGCTACGGAGCACAAAAAGGAGAGCAAGGGAAGGAGCTTTTTGTCCCTCGCCTCCTTGCAGAGGTGTGATTTTCCACCCTATTACAGGGAGGGAAAATATAAAGAGGTGGAAATTTTTATTTAAACATTTTGCGTAATTTAAGTTATAAAGGGTTTGAAAATTTGGTTGCAAAATTAACTTTGAGCTCAAAATTTTTTATTGTTGCGGAGTTTACAATTTGAAAATTATCAGTTATTATCTGAACTTTTCAGGGGAAAAAACGAAGCTCTAATAAAATTTTTTTGAAGAAATTGACACTCGAGGAGACGATTATGGAAGTGAATAGATCAGACTTTTACCCTGAAATTTTTTTTTTAAACAAAACGAGTCTACCAGTTTTGGCGATGGTCCGCGTCGTCCGCGACGCTATTTCTTGAGCAAGAAAAAGATTACAAAAATTTCCAAAGTTTAAAAACAACATTTTATTTAAAATAATAAAATAAAATAATGTGATTTTTCAATTTTTCAAATTTTTGGTTTTTTTCTCATCAAATAGGATCGCAGACCGTGACCGAAACTAGAAGAGCTGCTTTAATTTTTGGATAAAAACAATTTTACGAGGGAAAACCCAAACTCTTCACTCAAATATAAAATAAATATAAATAAATAAATTCAACATGTAAATTAAAGATAAAAGAAAGAATTTGTTGCTTTTTGTTAAATAAGTCTTTCCCACATTTTTGGTCGGATTTCTATCCTTAAATCAAAATTGGAAGATTAAAGAAATTTTTTGAGCTGCTATTAATTACGGCAAATTTTTATAGGCTAGCAACTTTTAAACGTGAATACATTTTTCAACGACTTTTTTGTGGTAAATTAACGTAAGCAAAAGTTGAAAAATTTGTTCATCAGACGATAATTTTTTGTTGATGGATTAATTTAAAATAAATACAAAGTTTCTAACTAAAATTTCATGTCCTTTAATTTATTATCCGGATATTAATATGCAAATTAATCTCCACTTGAATATTTTACAACTTCAAAAGATAAGTCTTCAGCTCACTTTGGAAAATAATATCACGGATGCTGAGCAACTTTTCATTCTATTTGTGTACTGCGGAACTGTGCTTTGCAAAGTTTGTTTACGACAAACACAACTTCGACTAATTAGTGTGCACGTAAACCATACAGCAAACATCATATTATAAATTATTACTCTACTGCGCTCTCATTCCAACCTGATTTATTCGTTAACGAATTAATTAATTCGAAATGTAAAGTTTATCAATTTATATTTTTTTTGCCGTGAAATGAAGATCGTTTAATTTAAAAAAATTATACAGGCGATTGATATTCAAGCCGATTTTTGAAAAGTAAGAGGAATCTTTGCTTTTTTTGAGAATTTTTATAAATTAATAAATATGGAGAAAATACATGAAATTTTCAAATTATTAAAATAAGGTTCTGAATTAACAATTTTCAAGTGAATCACTATAGGAACTCAAAATTATATATAAACAAGATCAATTTATCCAATCACCGCGATTTTGGTCTAGGCGATTCGTGTAATCTTTTCCGCTAAAAAGAATTCCTCAGATTACTTCCCTTTTCTTCTCTCTCTGGCAAAAAGCTTGGTGTAGCAAACGGCGTTCATTTGTCCAGGCAAGTGAGATAATTCCTTTGTAATCAAAACTTTTTCATTTCGAGCCGGTGGCTCTTACTTTTTTTGTAGGAAAAACGGCGAGTTCATCAAGTGCGGGCGAAAAAAGGTCCACTTCATTATTTGGGTTCTTTTTTCACTTTGGCCGGGGCAAACGAACCGAACGCGCACTACTTGTGTTTGTCTTGGCATGGCTAATGTGATTTTCAATTACGCCTGCGGGGCTTCTGTTTGCGCGACCGATCGGTTTGCTGATCTGGATAAGGCGCCATGGCAACCGCCGCCGACTCACGCAGGGATGCATTATGCAAATTGAGCGGCGCGAAAGAGAGCAGCAGATTAACGTTTTAAATTACTCCTTGCACGATCACAGTAATTAAGGACACGTACACAAAATCAAATTACGTCTTTCAATTTTATCCAAGCTCACAATCAGTAACAATTCGGGGGGGGGGGACAATTTAAAATATTAAATTTGAATATTTAAAATATTAAATTGAATCATCGCAATTAAATAAATATCTCAGTTCATTGGTCGTAGCCATGTTAACTAAAATAAAAAAATATTTTTAATCATTGCTCAAAAAGACAAAACTTTGCAAAATTTTTTAAGATCACAAACTGACTTAGAAGTTATAGTCTTCTGAAAACTGAAATTAAACATGGAGATTAAATTTTTTTTTTACCTAGACTATAACTTAAAACAATGAATCGTGATCACTGCTTTTATTTTCTGTAATTCTTGTTTCTTAATTATCGGGAGGAAAAAAATTAAGTAGCTTTTGTGTGCAAAATTAGTTTCGTTATAGTCAGTTTTTGTAATTCGTCACTGTATTGAAATGTTGGTGTTGCTCTTTTTAGAGCGTAAGAATTTTAAAAACCATTGTTGCATATTTTTGTTTTGCAGAAAATAATAACCGAGGATTGATGTTGCATAAATTATTTAATAAGCTCTCCAAAAAAAAAACAAATAATGAAATTTTTGCAATACACTTCAGGTCACATAGTTGGAGCTAAATATCTCAAAATTTCGCTGGTTTTCACGTGGTTTTATAGTAAACTCCCTAAATTATAATAAAAAATAAAAAAAATGCAGATTTCAGGGGGAATTTTGAAAAATCCAAAATTTTTTATTCTCTCGGCTTCCCTTAGTCTTACAACAAAAATCCAGATATATTTCAAATCATCTCGTCAAGCTCTACCACTCTCTTGGCTTCAAATATATAGGTCAAAGTGCAAGGTTACGATTTAAAAAAAAAAGAGTCGATCGGTTGTAGTTGTGAAGGAACTACGTGGACTCTATGGGGAATAAACTTCTGAACTTTATCTGTGCGGTTCACAGAGAATTGCGATTCCACGCACGCCTTTTATAATCCCGTTTGATATTGACCCTTGCGGCTTTTCTTATCTCGTCGCGCGGCAAATAGCAGCGCCGAACGAAGATTGCATCTGGACGAAAATAAGTCGAGCACCGTTTTATTTTTCGCCTCAAATTTCCGTGCGCGAAAATAAGCGCCACCCGCGGCTTTGTTTGCGGGGGAGAAAGAAAGAAAGAAAGACTGTGTACGGCAGAGAAGCAGAGACAAAGTAATAAAATATTTCGCTTTGAATAGGGGTAAGATTGAGTAATCTTCTCACGTAGACTGGAAACTGGTTGGCTGAGAGTGTCGCAAGGAAGAAGCAACCCCCGCTCGCTTTTTTTCTTCTCTTTATTTACGACAAGGTGGCGTGACTGCTGCTGATGCTCTGAGGATTTCATTTGCCTCGCATGACGAGTGAGTCTTCTTTTAATGTCCACCCTCTCCCAGGGGGTGTGTGTGTGTATGCACGAGACTACCCCATTCCGCTTAATGGATCATCGCGCCATGTTGGGAAATTGTCCCTTCGCGAAAATGTAATGCGGCCTCAATTCACTCTCCACTTTTGGCCGAATTGGGACAAGGCTTTAATTGTGATTAAATTTTTGCTGACAAAATATTTAATTAACCCATAAAATTTTAAATTTAGAATATCTAAATTTTATTGCTTCCGATTTCTTTAAAAAAAATTAGGGCTCTGATTTATGCTTTAAAAATAATAATTCCACATTATTTGCATGAAGTTTCCAATGAAAGAGTTTTCCTTTCAAAAAATAAAAATAACAAGTCTTTAAAAAAACCGAGGTAAAAAATATACTATCATATCAGATCAATTGATAATATCTGTGAACGAAAAATTGCAATACTTTATTTTTACCAATTTCTAAAAAGAAAAAAATTGTAGGCTCTGATCAATTAGAGAATTTCACATCCTTGGCGATTTGCTGAAATGTATTATTCTTTATTCACCGATCCGAAGGCAAGATCTCAGGAAATATTTACTCAGTTCCAGAGGCTGCCTTTCATCCCATTAATTAATACGCTGAACTTTCTCGTTTTCTTCGCGTCACCAACCTCTTAGGCTAATTAAGCCGGCGAGCGGAAAGGTTAAAGGTCTCATCCGGACGCGAATCTCTGAGCATAAAAGAAGAATTATCTTAATCATCACAATGAATAATTTCCTTTCTAATCTTGTTTTATTTGTTTGCCTTATAAATTTACCAGACATCTAGTGGAAATATATACACATATATCAAATGTCCCCGCAATTTATGAAGTCTTGTTTTGTTAATTATAGGACATTACTAATCTAGAAAATTATAAAATATGAATCCATTAATCTAAGATAAAAATCGTTTCTTTATTAAATTATTGTTGTGTATTGGTCCGTCCAAAATTTTTACAATTATTTTACCTCATTTTTAATAAACAAATTGTTTGAAAGAAAGATAATTGTTATTAGACTAAAAAAAAAATCACTGGCATTAATTTTGCTTATACTCCCAAAATCGCTGAAATTGTTTTATGATTGATTTTCACAATAAATTTTTATTTTTGTAAATTAGAAAGAAATTTTTCACCAGTCCATTCATAAATATATTGCAACGTCTTAAAAATGGAAATTTTTCAAAATGAAAATACAAAATAATAGTTCATTACGAAGTGGAAAATGAAAACTTGTTTCCCCCTCAGTATTGTGAATGCTGTGGAGTGGTGGATTCAGGTCAAAAAGGTATATGCGCAGTACTTTTCTAAAGCTCTTCAAGATGGACGTGGCACATTTTTATCTTCACCTGTGCACTTTTTCAGTCTAAAAGATGATTAATTTCAATTTGTCGTCATCTCCTAACGTGCAAAAAGGAGCAAGCTCTAACGTGTAAACTCCTCGCACATCTGCAGAGCTTCCGATCGAAACGAAAACTTTCCTTTTTTTTGCACCTGCCCAACAACTTCCCTCCTTTCGTTTTCTGCCGATGAAAAAAGTTTCTAAAGAACGAAATGGAAAACCCTCTCGTCGCAAAATAATAATAATGGTGATAATATCTTCTTTTCCTCTTCTCGCAGTGGAAGAGGTGAGAAAGAGAAAAAGTGTTTCCAAGTCTCTCTTCTTCTGTGGACGGAAAGTTCGGAAGAAGCGGTGATCTCTATCTAACGGCCGAAAGGAAAATCGTGTCAAAAGCTCGCCTCCCTTCGATTCTGCAGGGAGAGATGCCCACCTATATCAATACAATAAGACCACCGCCTTGACCCAAACTGATTCACCGGCCACACAGCTCTTTTACTATATACACTAGAAAAACAAACTTGTCTTGAAGGGCCCCTGACCCTGAAGTCAAATTCTTTATGGTTTCAACGCATTTAATACAGCAGCCCCAACTCCTCAAATTTGTTGGGTGCGTGAGGAGATAAAATTTAAATGATTCAGGTTGTAAATATGGTGGACCGCCTTTCATCCGAAAGGAATTTGTCCGAAAATGCCTTTTCGGACTTCATCCGAAAATTTGGAAATAGTCCGAAAAAAATCGGAATTTATCTGAAAGGAAATAGGCCGAAAATGCCTTTTCAGACTTCATCCGAGTTATCCGTCACTGGGGAATTGAATAAATTTTTGATATTTTCATATGTTCTTTTATTAATGTGATTAGAAAAGTATAAATTCTGTTCCATCTGATAAATTTGTGGCATAAAAATGGTAATATATAAGATTCTTTTTAAATTATTGCATTGAGCTTGATGTTGGCAAAGTTTTAGTGGGATAATTAAAAATTATTTTTATTTTATAACAATGCCTTAAAAATGCCAATTTCCTTAGGAATGACTTACTGAAAATTGAAAATTTCCGCGTGTAACTTGTGTCCCAATATATGCTGAGAAAAATTTGTCACGTGACGTGCGCTTGTGTCGCTTTGTCCGGTAAGTTTTGTCTGCTGTAACTTGTTGCCGCATCACAAAACCACACAGTTTTTCCAAACTGTTTGCCAGGTATAAGAAGTTTATATCAGCATTAAACTTGTTTATGTTCAAACTCCTAATACTACAATTGATTCCTCGTCCATTTTTCTTTATTTCACCTAATTTAATAATTCAAGGTTAAAAATTGAAATAATTTCCAGGCAACAAAGAGAAAAAACCATAATTTGCAATGTCACTTAATCTTAAGATAATAATGAAATACCCTCTTTGCATAACTAACAAAAAGGGTCATGCATATTAAAATGATTCGATTAAGCGTTTCCCCGGTGGATCGAAAGTGATTTTTCGCTTGTGGTGTTCGCAGTGATGCATGGACGTAAACGACTTCCTCTGTGGCTTCCGCTGCCGGAGCTAACACCGCCTCTGCCAGGGGTCGCCGCCGCCGCCTCCGCAGCCGCCTCCACCATTGTTGTTGCTGATGTGCATGTCGCTCATGGCGACGCAAGGTAATATTTTTGTGGGAAAACCTCCGCCGGCGTCTCGTTATGCTGCTAGCAAAAAAATGAAAGCAGGGTGACATTTGCGGAAAGCGGTTCTGACAGCTAGAGAGAGAAATGGACGCCGTCGACAGAAACGAAAAAAAAGTAGCGGCGCGTCTCATTCCTGTTAACTTTATGGCTCTTTTGACCCTTGCCTGAGAAGTGGAATTCGTGGAATTCTCATTTTGAAGGATATCTTTAAAGATTAAAGTGGTGTTGGGTGGATTTCACAGAATAAAAAATAGATTCAGTCTTTTGGCCAAGATTAAAAGATTCTAGTTGTTTCAGGCTTAAAATGTTCTTTCTTGAAGAAGCTTAAGTATTGACATTTCTTGATCCACAAAATAAAAAAATCATGAACAGACTACCAAAGTTTTGTCCGAAGTATTTTGAGGTTGTTAAAATAAATTTTCAAAACATCATAAATATTTTATTTTCATTTCATGGAGTTTGAAAATTAATGTTTTAAATTAAATTAAATTTGATTTTCTACAATTATTTCTGTCAATGGATAGTATCAGAAAGTTCTGTGATGTTGGAAATTTTGTTCTGTAAACAAACATAAATTGAAAACGGTATTTAAAAAACTGTTGCAACGTTGCAAGCAACAATTTTTTTTCACTATTTGTTGCTTATATTTCCAAATGGTATTTTTGTGTGAACAACCTAGTTTTCTATTAAAAAAATTTATAATTCCTTCGCTAACTGAGTCACTCTTTTCCTGAGTTAACCAACCACAAGTAAGAACGAATTTAATTACTAAAAATTCCCCCAGAGCCATTTAAGACGTGCTGCTTTCTCTCTGTTTGACGAATGAACCTCCGCCTTCCTTTTCCACGTATTTCTATGGGGCCCCATCGGGTTTTCCCCATTTTGAACCTAAAAAGTGTCTGTAGTTCTTTTACGAACGGCAAGTATTTTCTTGTCACAATCGGTCAACCCAACAGGTTTCATTTCCACGCGTCGTGCAGATTAATCTTCATAAAACGGAGCAATAAATGTCGGTGCAGCGCCGCCAACACACTGCCGTCCATCGTCATGTTAGGGGAGGAAAATAAACAGCGACAAACCGTTCTTTGTAATTGCCCCGCACATTCAAAAGTAAACGCAGGGAATAAACGGCTATTGCGTTACGCCAAGTTGCTTAAACTCTGATTTTGAAGATAATTGTATGAATTTTTGAATAATTTTTGCTTTAATTTCTTTTTAATCATTTTAATCCAATGTTTATTGAAAGAATTTGACCCAAGTTTTAAAGAAGGTTATGAAATGAATTAGAACATTGAATTCTTCAATTTTTTTAAAAGTAATTTATGAGCAAACCAAAGAATGAAAATCAAAGTTGTATTGCTCGAATAGGAATTTCTTCAAGGTATTTATAAGAAAGAATTACAAATTCTATTTATGTAAGTCCATCCAATCTTGAAACCTATAAAACTGCTGTTGAAAAAATTGAGCAGGTTGGTTAACAATTAATCCAAATTATTGCTTATTGTTAGATGCGTCAAGGAAATTTATTCTATGAATCACTGACTGCCTGTTGATTTTTTTTAGTGTATAAATTAAAAACATTAACTGTTTTTAATAGACGAAGAGTATTAAGATAAAATTTTGAACATAATTTCCTACTATCATTAAAAATTTATTTAAAAATTTTGTATTTCAATAAAGAAATGAAATATGACAAGGCATCGTTTGAATCAAATTGAATGAACAATTAAATTTTAATTAAGAAATTGGCACTCGAGGAGAGGATCGTGGAAGCGAAGTAAACAGTCTGCGTTGAAAAATGGTTTTATATTTAAAAAAAAAATGGCTCTAACAGCTTTGTTTGCGGTCTGCAACTCTATTTCATGAGCAGCGAGATTTAAATATTAAAATATCTCAAATCGTCAAATTCAATTATCATTAAATTTTCCTTGTCGACGGAGTTGTCAAGTGAAATGAAAATGTTGCTTTTTCCCTATCGAAGCAAATCCAACGCCCTCTTTAATTTGATTCGATTGTGTGGCAGGTGACGAGATCCCAGGAGACGAGACCAGACCGTCAGAGAGCAACGCGTCGCCGCAGCACTCGGCGCCTCCGACCGCTTCGGTAATTTTAATTATTCTCGCGGCGCATATTGTTGTGTGCATTGATCCGAGCGCGTGTGTGTTTTATTTTTCGGTTGAATCAGAGCGAGGACGAAGTGGCAGGCGTCGCCGCCAGCAACAGCAGCAGAGCGCGTCTCAACTCGCACCAGGTAGGCAACCCGCGCGACACCCGTGTCGAGCAAAAAGCACGCCTCGCCATTTGGCAGGGGAGATGAAAGCTCATTCAAAAGCATCCGCCCGGGATTCTTTTCAATTTGCGCATTTTCTGCCTTTTTAACTCGGAATTAATATTTATTTCCCGCTCGCTGGTCATCACATTGGCCGTAAAGTTTCTCCTTTTTTTACGATTCTGGTTTACGAGCAGCCAACTTTTGCAACCTCTTGTAAATTTTCCATAAAGATGGACAGTTATCAGAAACGCGGTCGTAAAGTTTTATGAATTGTTGCTGATCTACTCTCTTGGCAAGGTTTACTTACATTTCTGGCCAAGAGATAAATTTTAATCAGATTCATACTTTTGTTTAACCGCAGAAGTAATTATTTTAATGATAGATTTGTTATAATTATAAATTTTTTAAGATTAAATAATCCAATCTCATACGCTGATGACGGTTTTTAAAATTTTTTATTATAAAGAATTAGTTCAAACTCAATGTTTTGTATTGGTTTCTTAAATTTTGACCGGTTTTACTCTCTAAAAATAAATTTCAGTTTAAATTGCTTATTTTTTGACCAAAAATTGTTGCTGTTTTTACGAAGGATGAGTCCCAAGAGGCGAGCAAACACCAGCGGAAGCCGTCCGTCCTGCAGAAGGCGGGCCGATGGGTGCGCACCCGGCTGGGCCGCCCCCTGGCAGAGAACGACCTGGAGGCCGACGGGGTCAGTGACCCCGCCGACGACGCCGACTACTTCCTGGAGAAACTGGCGTTGGGGGCGTCGGCCCAGGCGATGGAAGGTGGAGGCGGCTCCCGGGGGCGGTGCGCCTGTTGCGGGGGCGGAAAGATGAGCTGCTGCCCCCGGGCCATCGACCCCTCCAAACCCTTTCACTATCGGGTGAGTTAAATTACAAATACGGAATAACAGAAACAAAAAAAACTTTACATTCTAATTTAAAAATATTTTGTTGAAATTAATTTGGTAAGATTTTATTTATAAATTTCATTTTCATTACAAAATTATTTTCTTTGATTTAAAATAATTCCTCTTGAAGTTTTATGAAACGATTTTGAGATTTCCACTACAATGTCAAATAACTGGCATTTGTTTGTGCAAGATTGACATTTTACATTTCAGTTAATTAATTCTCAAAATCGATTTAGGCCTATTTAACACATGTCATTTTGTGCTACTTTTGCTTCCCTCATTAAACGTGATCTGGAGACCAAACATCACGCTCTTCCTCTCTTGATTTATATGTAGGCCGAGTGCATGTGTGCTCTGAAGAACCTACCCTGTTTTCCTCACAGCTTAATGGCCCCAACCGGCGAGTCACACGGCATGAAGTGGTGCTGTGTACAAAACAGCTACACGTTTTGTGCACACAGATTTTGAGAATAAAAGCAGACAAGTGTGTGCTCGCGATTGATTTGAGAATTATATTGTATTCATTCTGGCCCTTGAATTAAAAATTAATAAATAATTTATTTTTATCATAATTATTATTACTGTTTATTTTTCCGAATTACTGACAAAAATTAATATTTAAAAAAGAGCAATTGGGAGATTTTAATTTCTGGATTTTTGTATTATTTTTTAATTGTGTGAAGTCCAATGTTTTTCATTTAGCAAGATTTTTTTAATTTTCTTTAACATTCATGCTAGAAATTCAACTTTTGAAATTCTGTAATGGCTCTTTTTTATTATTTTCAACAAATTAAACTGTATTGAAAATTAATATTTTAATCTTTGGGTATAATTCTTTTAAAATCAGCGCCCTGCGCATTTTAAAATTTTTTTCAGTCCTATAACAATTATTAGATATTTGGCTTTTCAGGGACTTTTTAAATCACAATTAGCCTAAAAAGTGCTTTTGTAGGAAATAGAGTTTTTTTCCGAAGAAATTGGCAATCGAGGAGGAGATCATGGAAGTGAAATTGCATATTTGAATCGCCAATTGGGCTTTTTCACATGTTATTGATGCATTAAGTGATAATAAAACTCATTAAACTGTATCAAATTGGTGACATTTGTGAGATAAAAAAATGTGATTAAGGAGAAGAAAATCTTGTTTGTTTTAGTGGTTAATCGTGGTGACGATCGCCGTTTTGTACAACATGGTGTTCGTGGTGGGTCGCGCCGTCTTCTGGGAACTGGACAACGCGACGCCGTACCTGTGGTTCGCGCTCGACTACCTGTGCGACGCCATCTACCTTGCCGACATGGTGGTGCACGCCCACGAGGGTGAGTAATCAGCTTTAATTGCACCCCCTGTACATAACCGTCCGTCACGAGACTTGGTCGGTCAACACGGCTTAATTCTCCTCCTTTTGTTTGCGCGGCGCTTAATGAGCCACTGTCAATATCAGCCAAAAGAATATCACCACTTGTTTGTACTCTTTGCGTGCGTGTGTGTACCGAATTGACCTCCGCCCGCCAAAACACACGTTTCGTCGCACAACGAAAAGAGAAAGAGCAAACGACGGTGTTAACCTCCTTATAAGCCCTTGATGGAGAGGAACCTGCCGATCAAAACGACTATTAAGCTATCAAAAAAGTGTCCTCAACGACGTATTTGAATTTAGATCCTCCTACCCCAAATATTATAAAAATTTTATACCTGATATTTGTATAAAAAATCACATATCTTTCGTCTGGCAGATTTGCAAGAAAATTAATAATGAAAATTACAAAATAAAGCTAGAAATTATGATTATTTTTGATAACGAATTGGCCTTTAAAACATTAAATTTTTTGCCAAAAATTAAAAAGAACGTTGCATTATGATGAAATTGGATTGCAGATACGTTCATTACGTTCAATTTAGGTAAATTGAATTGACGCAGTAATTGACCAATATATAACCAAAAAAAAATCTGTAATAACAACACCAACGAAAACATAACTCTAATTATTTCTCAGGACATCACCTTCGGTCCGCGGAAAATCGCTCAATTTATTATAGTTGATTTGTTCACTCAAAAATTTTGAATGAAAGCGAAACAATTTCAATGCTCAAAATTTTATTTATCATGTTATTTTCTACATACAAAATTTTTTCAAACAATACACACATCTGCGAAATCTTTTTTTCTCTTACTGTCAAAACATTTTACTGTTCTTTCGAACCTAAATCAGAATAGTCAATTGCAATAAAAAGTTGTGTCATCCAAACGAAATAAAATTATTTCGAATCAAGCAGTGAAATTCGCCTTCAGAGCCGAAATGAGAGGGAATTTTCCTCCGCCACAAAAGTTGCGAAAATCTTCATAATCAATAGCCCAGACCATGACTCCGCCGAGACCGTTGTCCTTTGCGTATTTGCCCTTTTTCCATGAAATTAATTTTAAAATATCAAGTAAATATTCAATTTTGCACCTTCACTTCGACCGATTGTTTATTCTCGTAGCCAACCCAAAGGGTGCTTCTGTACGCGTAGGGCACTTGTTGGGCGGCGTTCCACTGGACGGTCCATCCGGTTTGGTTTTTCTGGTACATGCAGATCTGTCCAACAGGAAGTTGCAAAATGTTAACTGCGCGTTTTATTTTTTAATGTGAACCTCAGAGAACATTAAAAGGCCCGCTTCCTGCGACCAAGGTCCTAACGCGCCAGCACCGACAGTCACGGCTCCCAAACCGTTCGAGGTCGCGCTTTTCAGAGTAAACGATCGGCCGTAAAGGGGCACTCCGAGCACGATTTTCATCTTGTCCACGCCCTGCTTTATCCAGTACTGGACCGTAGCGTCCTGGAAAATTAAATTCAAACTCAAATTATACTTTTCATTAATAAATATTGCAAATAATTATTATTTATACTAGTATATTCCTGAATTTAAAAAAAAATGAAACATCACAATTTATGTCCTCTTAAAGCTTATTGCAGTAGTTTTTTTTTTATCATGATTCCAATGGTGGCGTATTCCTCATCTCTCAAATTTTAAAGAATTTATTTTAGGTAATTTTTCCTTGAATAAAGTTTATTTTCATTCGATTTTTAATGTTCAATTTTTTTTCAATAAGATCCCTTTAAAATTGTTAATACAATAATTTAAGTCACTAATTTAAAAAATATTCAAGGGAATTACGGAACTGAATTATTATAAATATTGGATGATCTATAAATGGAATTAATTTTCATAACACACTCACTTCATGCAAAATTTAGTTTTTTTTATGAAACTAATATATTTATGATAATATTTAAATTCTAGGAATTATAAAATTTTAAGTCTTTGGTGCACCATGTCAGTTTTTAAAAATTGTTTCTGAACTTACTGAATTCATAGTCTTGTCAGTATCAATTGAAGCGGCGTACAGAGGCGAATTCTCTCCGCTCTTTCCATCCCCATAGGAGTGAAAGTCGTACGTCATCAAATTTATGAAATCCAGATTTCTAAATTAAAAAAATATTAATATAAATAGTTGAATTCAAAAAATTTAAAGTCGTAGCTAACGTTGCGAGGGTTGGCACATCATATGAAGTGCCGTAACTGTTGATGTCGGCCGAAAAAGCGGCGCTCAAAAGCAGATTGGCCGGCGTGAACTTCGCCCTCAGTTCTTTGATAAGAGACGCAAAATTTGCCTGATTGTTATTTCGATTATGCGTTTTTGTTTTAGATTTAATGGAAAATTTGTACTTTATCGGCGGCAATTCCACCTCTTTGCGCCGGATATTCCCAGTCGATATCAAGCCCGTTGAATCCCCATTTGACCAAAAAGTTGTACAAATTGGTCACGAAAGCTGTACGTAGGGCGACGTTATTGCAAATGGTCGAGTAAGTTGCAGACCCTTCGCTCCACCCTCCGAGCGCAACCATGGTCTTCAAATTTGCATTTTTCAATCGCAAATTGTTGAAATCCTTAAATCCGTCTGAAATTTGAAATCAAACTTCAAAATTTGCTGTCCATGAGATTGTTTTGTATTTTATTCTATCATTGTTACTTTTTAATTTTATTTTGAAAATATCTAAATTGATACTGATTTAAAATTATGTAACCCTATATTTGAAATTAAAGAAAAATTGTAAGCAGTTTGATTGTAAATTTAAACTTGCTTAGTGAGACATCGTTCCATGAATCGAGAATCTTCACAGTGCCATTAGTATTGGCGCCGATAAAAGCGTAGATGACGTGCGTGCACAAAAAAGGGTCAATGTTGGTGACATTGAACTGGGCAACGCCCGTTCGGTAATTAGCCCAGCTTCCGTAGTAGCAAACCACTTTCTCTTTAAGATTTATCAAATTTCATTCAAAATTAATATTTAAGTAAAAAAACAAAACAGAGACTTACTCTGGGCCGAGGCCAGCGAAGAAAAAGCCAGCAAAAGTGCTAAAGTCACGTAGGTGCTTCGTGGCATTTTTGTACAGAAACAGACCAACAGTCTGCTTTTATACGCTTGAGCGTTTCCTGTTTTACCCAAGTGGCACGTAAAAACCTGACAATGATTGACGTGAAAGTTGGAAAACGCGAAGCGTATTGTTCACAATTATTTATTGCCGGAGAGATGCGATATTATACTATAAAGTTTGAAATTTGAATGTTTCTATCTGACAATTCAAGGTTCAAAATTTTATTAACGTGATATTTCGCAACAAATATATTAGAGCAAATTTTTGTTCAAAATTATTTGGAATATCTTAATTGCAGAAAATATATTCTCTTTACTGATATAAATTGTAAATTATTCATTTGGAAAAATTCGCTTTTTTCATTAATTTGCGACAACCTTTTTGGGTTCAGTCGAGGGAACTGGACCAGGTGCTTAATTGCACAGCTGTGGGTGCCCTGTGACTTAAGCTTAGATTGTCGCTAAATAATACTATTAATGCTTGAAGAAGTTGACACTCGAGGAGATGATCATGGAAATGAAGTGATCGGGCTTTTCCTCGTTGCAGAAAAAGCCCGATCGCTCCATTTCCAGTATTAATGCTTCTCTTAATAAAATCAATGAGTTTGCACTTCTATAACTGATCTCAATTAACTGACCCTCTCACCCGTAATACCTTCAGCTCACCCTGAAGACCTCCTGTGCAAGGACACAGCCCGCCGGGAGTGCGGTGACCCCAAAGACTTATTTAATATCACTAATGCTAATATTCTAGGAATTAAAAAATAGTAACCAGACTTTATGCTTAGGAAGTCAAACACACACTGTTCTTCTTTTGTGCAGCACAGAATTGTAGCCTTCTCTAGTTTGAGGGGAAATACAGGAGGAGTGGGATAACATATTACATGCACACAGAATAATATTATTCATTAAATTACCGTTATAATAGAGTAATAATTGTTGCCAATAATTCAGGGGCTGGGAAGGGCAATAAATATTATTGCCCTTCCCAGCCTCTGATTTTTTTGACAACTATTATTATTGAGCTAATCTAATCTAACCGACACTAGCAGGTTCTGCTGGATCCCGGGGTCTCAATAACATGGATGCACCTCAGAACCAAACCGCCCGCCCTCGCCCCCCACCCACTGAAGCCTATCACACACGCAGGGAAGGTGGAAACCCTTTTTATTTTTATTTTTTTATTCTTCGATGGCATAAACTTGGTTTAGCGGCAACTCGATGATGCTGCAAAAGACAAACTGAAAAGAGACAGATTAGGAATTAGAAGTATGGGAAATTGGATCTGGTTAAGATTTATTGATTTTGATTAGGTGGGGATTTCTGCTGCAAGTAATGAGTTAAATAAGTAATGAGTTAAATATTCATCCAAGTGCTGCCTGAACTAAACGTGGCTTGATTAACAAGAATCGGTGTTTCCAACGTAACATGGCCTATTTTAATCTACTCTTATTATTCCGTGTATATATTCCTCGCAACAATTATCAATTTTTTTAAATCTTTGATTTATATTTTGTAAATGTCTTTTTTATAAAATTTCAAGAAATAACATAATAGTATCTTCTCAATCTGATATAAGTTTGTCATAATAATTAATTATATTATTTTTTTTTCTTTCATATACATACTCTAAATAATGATGTGCATAATTAAATAATATTCTGTTTTTATTGTCAAATTTTCTTATTCCATTACATGATACTCAATAAAATTAAACAAGAATAGCCAATTCATCAATTGCAATAATAAATCAAATCATCCCAATGAAATAAAATAGTCTCAAATCAAGCAATGAAATTTGCCTTAAGAGCCGAGATGAGCGGGAATTTTCCTCCGCCACATAAGTTGCGAAAATCTTCATAGTCCATAGCCCAGACCATGACTCCGCCCAGACCGTTGTCCTTTGCGTATTTGCCCTTTTTTCAAGAAGATAACTTTTAAAATATCAAAATTTTTAAAGTTTTCTGATTTTCCACCTTCACCATGACCGACTGTTTGTTCTCGTAGCCGACCCAAAGGGTACTTCTGAACGCGTAGGGTACTTGTTGGGCTACGTTCCACTGGACGGTCCATCCGGTTAAGCTCATCTGATAGTAGCAGATCTGTCCAAAAGGAATTTTTGAAATGATTGTGCTTTGTTTATACTTCTTGCATTCCGAACCTCCCAATACATTAAAAGTCCCGCTTCTTTCGACCAGCCTCCTGCAACGCCAGCACCGACAGTCGCGGCGCCCAAACCGTTCGAGGTCGCGCTTTTCAGGGTGAACGATCGGCCGTAAAGGGGCACTCCGAGCACGATTTTCATCTTATCCACGCCCTGTCTAATCCAGTATTGGACCGTAGCGTCCTGGAAATTTCAATTTCAACACGCATTTGATACATTTTATTAAAATATCCATTGGAAATTATATAATTCTATATAATAATAAATAATATTCATTTTAAAAACTGTAAATAAAATTGTGAATTATAATTTTTATCTTTTTAAAAGATAAATTAAAATTATCAAATCAATTAGGCTTAATCTAAATTAGGGTAACTATAATTCTTCTAAAATGGGGCTCTATTTTCTTTGTTTAAATATTAGAAATGTCTCTTTGAAATCTGATATAAAAATTAGTCTGTCTTACCGAATTCATAGTTTTGTCAGTATCGATTGAAGCGGCGTACAGAGGCGAATTCTCTCCAGTTTTTCCTTCTGCAGAGGAGTGGAAATCGTACGTCATCAAATTGATGAAATCCAGATTTCTGTATAAATATAAATCTTTTTTGAATTAAGAATTTTAAAAAAGATCATAACTAACGCGGCGAGAGATGGCAAATCATATGTAGTGCTGTAACTGTTGATGCCTGCAGAAACGGCAGCGCTCAAAAGCAGTTTGGCCGGCGAGAACTTAGCCCTGAGCTCTCTGACCAAGGATGCAAAATTTGCCTGTTTTAAATTTTATTTCAGATGTTTTTAAATTTCAAGGAAAATTTCAACTTTATCGGCGGCGATTCCACCTCTCTGCGCCGGATATTCCCAGTCGATATCAAGCCCGTTGAATCCCCACTTGACAACAAAGTTGTACAAATTGGTCACGAATGCTGTACGCAGGGCGACGTTATTGCAAATGTTTGAGTAGGTTGCAGATCCTGCGTTCCACCCTCCCAGCGCAACAAGCGTCTTTAAATTCGCGTTTTTTGATCGCAAATTGTTGAAATCTTTGTATCCGTCTGGAATTTGCAATCAAAATCAAATATCATGAATCTATCAATCTATTTGCATGAGATAGCTTTGAGAATTTTTTGCTATTAAATAACAACAATTTGGTTAATTAAGCAAAATTAATAATAAGTTTTGCAATTTTAAAGTTATCAAAATTGTCATTTTAAAAAATATGTAGTTCATGCAACATTTGAAATAAAATTTAATTTTAAAGCCAAATATTTAAATAAATTTAAACTTGCTTAGTGTGACATCGTTCCAAGAATCGAGAATCTTTACAGTGCCGTCCGTATTGGCGCCAATGAAAGCGTAGATGAGGTGCGTGCACAGAAAAGGGTCAATGTTGGTGGCGTTGAACTGACCATTGCCTGTTCGGTAATTGGCCCAGCTACTGTAGTAGCAAACGACTTTCTCTTCAAGATTTATAAAATTTCAGTTTATCTTGAAGAAAAGAAAGCGGAAAAGAGACTCACTCTGGGCTGAAGCCAACGAAGAAATGGCTAGCAAAATTGCCAAAGTTACGTAGGCGCGTCGGAGCATCTTGTACAGAAAGAGACCAGCAGTCCGCTTATATATGCTCGAGTTTCCTGTTTTTCCGAGTGATTGAGGTGAAAGTTGGAAAACGCAAAGTAATAATTATTGCAAGGTTAAACTAAAAGATTGTGCGATAGTAATTTCTAAATTGCAAAACCTTGCAATGAATGACCAGCGCAGCGGCGCAATAAATCATTTTAAAAATTACTTGTGGGCTTCGTTCCACTGCATGGTCCATCCGGTTCGGCCCTTCTCATATGTTCAGTCCAACAGGGAGTTTCGAAATTATTGCGATTTTGTTCCAAACCCCAGACTAGATTTACGAGTGGCACATAAATATTTGACAATGATGGAGGTGAAAATTTATAAACTCAAAGTAATGATTTATTGCCGGACAGTTGCTAGGCTGAAACTAAAAGGTTTTGCAATAATATTTTCTAATACCTGAACGGGTTTACAACGGCGGCCGAGTTTCTTTGGGTATTCGGGCGTTTTAGAAGACATCTGCTAGTTGCAAACCCTTTCTTCTCTATTCAAATTTTACATCTTTGTATGGATTGAGAGGAATAAATAATAATATAATTAATAGTTTCCACTATTTTATGGAAGGGAAACTATCTTTTGCACGAAATTAATTTTTTAAACGTCTATTAGTTTTTTTCCATATTTTATAAAATGATTTCTGAATATCTTAATTGAAAAGAATTCATTTGGAAATTTAATTAAATCGCCTATGAGTTTGCGTATTATTTATGGCTTTTTCTACAGTTACAAGTAAATCTTTGCTCCAATTAATTAATGTAACAAGTACACAAATCCTTAACTCAACCTACAAGTTTCACTCAAGGAATGAAATTAAATAAATTAACAGAATTTTCCCAGTTTATTTCTTTAAAGCCAAGAAAATTTGACACTTGAGGAGATGACAATTCAAGCCAAGGATACTTTTTTTGAAGATATAAAACTTTCTTTTTTGCAAAAATGTAATTGTAGAACTACTTTTTAATATATACCACTTGCTCAAAGGTAATAACTAGTTAGATGATTTTAGCAAAGACTAATTATAATTTTTTAATCCATGACACCTACAGATGTAAAAAAGAAATCTCAATTCTAAATAAAAAGTTTGTTACCGGAATTTTCAGTGACGCTAACTCTGTGCATGTAGCGCCCTGTTATTTGCAAGTGGTCTCTCTTGGCATCGTCACGTCGAGGTGCTCTTTTGAAATAATAATTGTCGCAATTAAGAGCAGTTCGAGCTAAGTGCTCGACAAACATGGCGCGGAAATCGATATCGGAGAGGACGACATTGGCGATTGCAGTAAAGCCAAGGACGTGAACGCGGCCATGCGAAAATTGCATTATTTGATCCCTTTGTAATTGGACTGGTCAAAATACACTCCACACTTGTGGAAACTTAATTTGCTCCAAAAGTAGTGTAATTAGAGAAAGTAGACGTTTATGCTTACAACACACACAATTCGCTCATAGAGACGTGCTGCCCCGGTATTTCACTGTTATATGAACAGCGTATCAATTTGAAAAGAGATTTTCTTACGTTTGATGCATTAATGAGTGGGGAAGATTTTATTTTGAGCCATGAAAAATTCCTAAAGCCTGGGCAAAAAATTTTACAAGGAAATGTAAAGTAAAAATAAGAACAGTTTGCCAGTGGTAACTCAATTGCGAATTCGACGTTCCTTCAATGAGGCAAATTATAGTTAGGAGATTGGTCTCTGATTTAGGATTAAATGTGAAATCATAAAAATGGTCTGATAAATGAACACTCTTATAATTCGAAATTAGCTTCAAATTTAACAAGTGGTTATTTAATAATAATAAAACTAGTCAGCCTAGACACTGCATCTCCTAACAATAATTTGCCTCATTGAAGGAGCATAGAATTCGCAATTGAGTTACCACTAGCAAATTGACCATATTTTTACAACCTTTTTACATTTGCTTGAAAAATTTTTTGCCCAGGTACTAGGAATTTATCATGGTTCGAAATAAAATCTTCCCAACTCATTAATGCTTTAAACGTAAGAAAATCTCTTATCAAATTGATAGGCTGTTCATAACAGTGAAATACCAGGGCTGCACGTCTACGAGTAAATTGTGTGTGTTGCAAGCATAAACGTCTACTTGAGGTTTCTAGAGCTTGATTTGAAAGGAGGTCTGAAATATGGGTCTTAAGGAGCCAGGACAATTTTTCAAAATCATCGACTGTTGTCTATATAAGGATAAATAAAGCACAGGGTTTTCTAGAGCTTGATTTGAAAGGTGGTCTGAAATATGGGTCTTAAGGAGCCAGGACAATTTTTCAAAATCATCGACTGTTGTCTATATAAAGATAAATAAAGCACAGGGGTTTCTATAGCTTGATTTGAAAGGTGGTCTGAAATATGGGTCTTAAGGAGCCAGGACAATTTTTCAAAATCATCAACTGTTGTCTATATAAGGATAAATAAAGCACAGGGTTTTCTAGAGCTTGATTTGAAAGGTGGTCTGAAATATGGGTCTTAAGGAGCCACGACAATTTTTCAAAATCATCGACTGTTGTCTATATAAGGATAAATAAAGCACAGGGGTTTCTAGAGCTTGATTTGAAAGGAGGACTGAAATATGGGTCTTAAGGAGCCAGGACAATTTTTCAAAATCATCGACTGTTGTCTATATAAGGATAAATAAAGCACAGGGGTTTCTAGAGCTTGATTTGAAAGGAGGTCTGAAATATGGGTCTTAAGGAGCCAGGACAATTTTTTAAAATCATCGACTGTTGTCCATATAAGGATAAATAAAGCACAGGGGTTTCTAGAGCTTGATTTGAAAGGAGGACTGAAATATGGGTCTTAAGGAGCCAGGACAATTTTTCAAAATCATCGACTGTTGTCTATATAAGGATAAATAAAGCACAGGGGTTTCTAGAGCTTGATTTGAAAGGAGGTCTGAAATATGGGTCTTAAGGAGCCAGGACAATTTTTCAAAATCATCGACTGTTGTCTATATAAGGATAAATAAAGCGCAGGGGTTTCTAGAGCATGCTTTGAAAGGAGGTCTAAAATATGGGTCTTAAGGAGCCAGGACAATTTTTCAAAATCATCGACTGTTGTCTATATAAGGATGACTAAAGCTGGGGGTTTCTAGAGCTTGATTTGAAAGGTGGTCTGAAATATGGGTCTTAAGGAGCCAGGTCAATTTTTCAAAATCATCGACTGTTGTCTATATAAGGATAAATAAAGCACAGGGTTTTCTAGAGCTTGATTTGAAAGGAGGTCTGAAATATGGGTCTTAAGGTGCTAGGACAATATTTTAAAATCATCGACTGTTGTCTATATAAGGATGACTAAAGCTCGGGGTTTCTAGAGCTTGATTTGAAAGGTGGTCTGAAATTTGGGTCTTAAGGAGCCAGGACAATTTTTCAAAATCATCGACTGTTGTCTATATAAGGATAAATAAAGCACAGGGGTTTCTAGAGCTTGATTTGAAAGGTGGTCTGAAATATGGGTCTTAAGGAGCCAGGACAATTTTTCAAAATCATCGACTGTTGTCTATATAAGGATAAATAAAGCACAGGGTTTTCTAGAGCTTGATTTGAAAGGAGGTCTGAAATATGGGTCTTAAGGTGCCAGGACAATTTTTCAAAATCATCGACTGTTGTCTATATAAGGATAAATAAAGCACAAGGGTTTCTAGAGCTTGATTTGAAAGGTGGTCTGAAAAATGGGTCTTAAGGAGCCAGGACAATTTTTCAAAATCATCGACTGTTGTCTATATAAGGATAAATAAAACACAGGGGTTTCTATAGCTTGATTTGAAAGGTGATCTGAAATATGGGTCTTAAGGTGCTAGGACAATTTATTAAAATCATCGTCTGTTGTCTATATAAGGATAAATGAAGCACAGGGGTTTCTAGAGCATGCTTTGAAAGGAGGTCTGAAATATGGGTCTTAAGGAGCCAGGACAATTTTTCAAAATCATCGACTGTTGTCTATATAAGGTTAAATAAAGCACAGGGGTTTCTAGAGCATGCTTTGAAAGGTGGTCTGAAATATGGGTCTTTAGGAGCCAGGACAATTTTTCAAAATCATCGACTGTTGTCTATATAAGGATGACTAAAGCACAGGGGTTTCTAGAGCTTGATTTGAAAGGAGGTCTAAAATATGGGTCTTAATGTGCTAGGACAATTTTTTTAAATCATCGACTGTTGTCCATATATGGATGACTAAAGCTCGGGGTTTCTAGAGCTTGATTTGAAAGGTGGTCTGAAATATGGGTCTTAAGGAGCCAGGACAATTTTTCAAAATCATCGACTGTTGTCTATATAAGGATAAATAAAGCACAGGGTTTTCTAGAGCTTGATTTGAAAGGAGGTCTGAAATATGGGTCTTAAGGTGCTAGAACAATATTTTAAAATCATCGACTGTTGTCTATATAAGGATGACTAAAGCACAGGGTTTTCTAGAGCTTGATTTGAAAGGAGGTCTGAAATATGGGTCTTAAGGAGCCGGGACAATTTTTCAAAATCATCGACTGTTGTCTATATAAGGATGACTAAAGCACAGGGGTTTCTAGAGCTTGAATTGAAAGGTGGTCTGAAATATGGGTCTTAAGGAGCCAGGACAATTTTTTCAAAATCATCGACTGTTGTCTATATAAGGTTAAATAAAGCACAGGGGTTTCTAGAGCTTGATTTGAAAGGTGGTCTGAAATATGGGTCTTTAGGAGCCAGGACAATTTTTCAAAATCATCGACTGTTGTCTATATAAGGATGACTAAAGCACAGGGGTTTCTAGAGCATGCTTTGAAAGGAGGTCTGAAATGTGGGTCTTAAGGAGTCAGGACAATTTTTCAAAATCATCGACTGTTGTCAATATAAGGATAAATAAAGCACAGGGGTTTCTAGAGCTTGTTTTGAAAGGAGGTCTGAAATATGGGTCTTAAGGAGCCAGGACAATTTTTCAAAATCATCGACTGTTGTCTATATAAGGATAACTAAAGCACAGGGGTTTTTAGAGCTTGATTTGAAAGGTGGTCTGAAATATGGGTCTTAAGGAGCCAGGACAATTTTTCAAAATCATCGACTGTTGTCTATATAAGGAAAACTAAAGCACAAGGGTTTCTAGAGCATGCTTTGAAAGGAGGTCTGAAATATGGGTCTTAAGGAGCTTGGACAAATTTTCAAAATCATCGACTGTTGTCTATATAAGGTTAAATAAAGCACAGGGGTTTCTAGAGCTTGATTTGAAAGGTGGTCTGAAATATGGGTCTTTAGGAGCCAGGACAATTTTTCAAAATCATCGACTGTTGTCTATATAAGGATGACTAAAGCACAGGGGTTTCTAGAGCATGCTTTGAAAGGAGGTCTGAAATATGGGTCTTAAGGAGTCAGGACAATTTTTCAAAATCATCGACTGTTGTCTATATAAGGTTAAATAAAGCACAGGGGTTTCTAGAGCTTGATTTGAAAGGTGGTCTGAAATATGGGTCTTAAGGAGCCAGGACAATTTTTCAAAATCATCGACTGTTGTCTATATAAGGATAACTAAAGCACAGGGGTTTTTAGAGCTTGATTTGAAAGGTGGTCTGAAATATGGGTCTTAAGGAGCCACGACAATTTTTCAAAATCATCGACTGTTGTCTATATAAGGAAAACTAAAGCACAGGGGTTTCTAGAGCATGCTTTGAAAGGAGGTCAGAAATATGGGTCTTAAGGAGCTTGGACAATTTTTCAAAATCATCGACTGTTGTCTATATAAGGTTAAATAAAGCACAGGGGTTTCTAGAGCTTGATTTGAAAGGTGGTCTGAAATATGGGTCTTAAGGAGCCAGGACAATTTTTCAAATTCATCAACTGTTGTCTATATAAGGATAAATAAAGCACAGGGTTTTCTAGAGCTTGATTTGAAAGGTGGTCTGAAATATGGGTCTTAAGGAGCCACGACAATTTTTCAAAATCATCGACTGTTGTCTATATAAGGATAAATAAAGCACAGGGGTTTCTAGAGCTTGATTTGAAAGGAGGACTGAAATATGGGTCTTAAGAACCCAGGACAATTTTTCAAAATCATCGACTGTTGTCTATATAAGGATAAATAAAGCACAGGGGTTTCTAGAGCTTGATTTGAAAGGAGGTCTGAAATATGGGTCTTAAGGAGCCAGGACAATTTTTTAAAATCATCGACTGTTGTCCATATAAGGATAAATAAAGCACAGGGGTTTCTAGAGCTTGATTTGAAAGGAGGACTGAAATATGGGTCTTAAGGAGCCAGGACAATTTTTCAAAATCATCGACTGTTGTCTATATAAGGATAAATAAAGCACAGGGGTTTCTAGAGCATGCTTTGAAAGGAGGTCTAAAATATGGGTCTTAAGGAGCCAGGACAATTTTTCAAAATCATCGACTGTTGTCTATATAAGGATAAATAAAGCACAGGGTTTTCTAGAGCTTGATTTAAAAGGAGGTCTGAAATATGGGTCTTAAGGTGCTAGGACAAGTTTTTTAAATCATCGACTGTTGTCTATATAAGGATAAATAAAGCACAGGGGTTTCTAGAGCTTGATTTGAAAGGTGGTCTGAAAAATGGGTCTTAAGGAGCCAGGACAATTTTTCAAAATTATCGACTGTTGTCTATATAAGGATGACTAAAGCACAGGGGTTTCTAGAGCTTGATTTGAAAGGTGGTCTGAAATATGGGTCTTAAGGTGCTAGGACAATTTTTTAAAATCATCGACTGTTGTCTATATAAGGATAAATAGAGCACAGGGGTTTCTAGAGCTTGATTTGAAAGGTGGTCTGAAATATGGGTCTTAAGGAGCCAGGACAATTTTTCAAAATCATCGACTGTTGTCTATATAAGGATAAATAAAACACAGGGGTTTCTAAAGCTTGATTTGAAAGGTGATCTGAAATATGGGTCTGAAGGTGCTAGGACAATTTTTTAAAATCATCGTCTGTTGTCTATATAAGGATAAATAAAGCACAGGGGTTTCTAGAGCTTGATTTGAAAGGTGGTCTGAAATATGGGTCTTTAGGAGCCAGGACAATTTTTCAAAATCATCGACTGTTGTCTATATAAGGATGACTAAAGCACAGGGGTTTCTAGAGCATGCTTTGAAAGGAGGTCTGAAATATGGGTCTTAAGGAGTCAGGACAATTTTTCAAAATCATCGACTGTTGTCAATATAAGGATAAATAAAGCACAGGGGTTTCTAGAGCTTGTTTTGAAAGGAGGTCTGAAATATGGGTCTTAAGGAGCCAGGACAAATTTTCAAAATCATCGACTGTTGTCTATATAAGGAAAATTAAAGCACAGGGGTTTCTAGAGCTTGATTTGAAAGGTGGTCTGAAATATGGGTCTTAAGGAGCCAGGACAATTTTTCAAAATCATCGACTGTTGTCAATATAAGGATAAATAAAGCACAGGGGTTTCTAGAGCTTGTTTTGAAAGGAGGTCTGAAATATGGGTCTTAAGGAGCCAGGACAAATTTTCAAAATCATCGACTGTTGTCTATATA
Organism: Neocloeon triangulifer; assembly: GCF_031216515.1. Taxonomy (NCBI): domain Eukaryota; kingdom Metazoa; phylum Arthropoda; class Insecta; order Ephemeroptera; family Baetidae; genus Neocloeon; species Neocloeon triangulifer. The sequence continues at coordinate 6,281,721 of NW_026775562.1, forward strand.
AGGAAAATTAAAGCACAGGGGTTTCTAGAGCTTGATTTGAAAGGTGGTCTGAAATATGGGTCTTAAGGAGCCAGAACAATTTTTCAAAATCATCGACTGTTGTCTATATAAGGATAACTAAAGCACAGGGGTTTTTAGAGCTTGATTTGAAAGGTGGTCTGAAATATGGGTCTTAAGGAGCAAGGACAATTTTTCAAAATCATCGACTGTTGTCTATATAAGGAAAACTAAAGCACAGGGGTTTCTAGAGCTTGATTTGAAAGGTGGTCAGAAATATGGGTCTTAAGGAGCCAGGACAATTTTTCAAAATCATCGACTGTTGTCTATATAAGGATAAATAAAGCACAGGGTTTTCTAGAGCTTGATTTGAAAGGAGGTCTGAAATATGGGTCTTAAGGTGCTAGGACAATTTTTTAAAATCATCGACTGTTGTCCATATATGGATGACAAAAGCTCGGGGTTTCTAGAGCTTGATTTGAAAGGTGGTCTGAAATATGGGTCTTAAGGAGCCAGGACAATTTTTCAAAATCATCGACTGTTGTCTATATAAGGATAAATAAAGCACAGAGGTTTCTAGAGCTTGATTTGAAAGGTGGTCTGAAATATGGGTCTTAAGGAGCCAGGAATATTTTTCAAAATCATCGACTGTTGTCTATATAAGGATAAATAAAGCACAGGGTTTTCTAGAGCTTGATTTGAAAGGTGGTCTGAAATATGGGTCTTAAGGAGCCAGGACAATTTTTCAAAATCATCGATTCTTGTCTATATAAGGAAAATTAAAGCACAGGGGTTTCTAGAGCTTGATTTGAAAGGAGGTCTGAAATATGGGTCTTAAGGAGCCAGGACAATTTTTCAAAATCATCGACTGTTGTCTATATAAGGATAACTAAAGCACAGGGGTTTTTAGAGCTTGATTTGTGTTGTGATGTTGGTAACTTCATACATACATATGTAAATATTGTACGGTTGGTACAACTGCAAACCAAATAAAATTAGAACTTTTCTACCCTTTGAACTGAACGCACGTCTCTCTCTCGTTCTCCCTTCCGGAGAGCGGCCGCTGGCCGCCCTCGAACATTTGAGGCCTTTTACAAAGGCCGTACGAGCTACAGCAAATTGGCGACGAGGCGAACTTAGCGGCGGAAGGAGGAGAGGACGACGAAGAGGAACCGTCGGAAGCGAGAAGACGGCGTGGACAGTCATCCGCGTGAAGGCCACGTGTTGCGGCAACCGGAAGTTGGCTTGGTAGGTGTCCGGAGGCGGACCAGTCCGGCACCACTGATACCAAGGCCGTCCCAGCGCAAAAGGCAAGTGGTTAAAAGGGAAAAGAAGAAGTCTCCGCGTCTGATTGCGAAAAATCAGCACTGCACGTGGTGAGCAAGTCGAGCCGAAAACGTGGTGAGAAAAAAAGAGGGTGCAAAGCATTGACAAGTGAAACACTAGCCGCAGAATATTATTTCCACCATCAGTGTCTTCGAGACTGGAAATAATCTAGTGAAGTTTAAGGTGAGAATTGAAGGGCCAGAAGGAAGGAATTTCAGGCCAAAAAGGAGTCTTCGAGACTTTTGCCTTAAAAAAAAAGAGGGTTTTTTCTCAAAGGTTTTGAAAAAAAAAAATGGTAGTAAGTTGTTGTAATTAAATGACTAGATTTGCAGCACACCATTCCTGAGAAAATCTATAACCTGATTGCTTGTACGTAGCCACCAAGAAAACACACGGCAGTGAAGAAGGAGGGCCTCTCAAGAAAGAAAAAGAGGTTCCGTAAAAAGAAGAAAGAAAAGAAAGAGGAAGGAAGGAGAAGAGTCTGGAGCGGAACTTGTGGAGCGACAAGGTGGTCCAAGGAGAAGACGAGACCACAGTCAGCTGCAAGGAAGCCCCGCCTCGAAAAGGACTTCAACCAGAGTGGGACTCAAGAAAGCAGTCAAGAGCAGCAGGACAAGTAGCTGCCAAGAGAAAGGGGTGTGCACCAGCACCAACGGCCGAGACATCGGAGGCCGTCGGACAGAAGGCGTGTGGCGCCCTGTCCACCTGAGACGCCGGGAGGAGGCAGCCGCCTTCTCTGGCCATCATGTGAGGGACCCGAAGGGTGCAACCGCATCCTTGGGCCGTCGACCTGAGTGGAGGGGATCTCCTCAGGGGTCGCTTAGAAGTACCGGACTACAAAGAGTCCGAGGTGTAAAACGAGGAGCCGAGTGTCCAGCATGGAGAAGATGAGAACAGCAACTGGCAGTTCAGACCGTGCCAAGTGTGCTGGAACATTTTCGGTTTTCATTTGAAAATTTAGTGATTGAGCGAAATTCAAGTAAATTAGTAATGCAGAAATACAGTTTTAAACAACCAAATTTCAGTTAAAAATTCAGGAAAGTAAAATGAATTAAAGTTTCAAATTAAATTTCCTAATCTGAGAATAAGTTTCAGAGTTTAATCAAGGAACTCAATTTAGTAAACAAATTTTCAAAGGTTTTTGAGTAAGAGTAATTCTTGTGAATGGATGTAAATGTGATTTTGTAACAATGTTTCCAAATTAATCAATTTCTTGCTCCAACGCCAAATGCAACAGTTCTCCTTAAAGTGCGTAAATTAAAACTTGTTTTTATCTTAGGCGGGAGGTGTTGTGATGTTGGTAACTTCATACATACATATGTAAATATTGTACGGTTGGTACAACTGCAAACCAAATAAAATTAGAACTTTTCTACCCTTTGAACTGAACGCACGTCTCTCTCTCGTTCTCCCTTCCGGAGAGCGGCCGCTGGCCGCCCTCGAACATTTGAGGCCTTTTACAAAGGCCGTACGAGCTACAGCAATTTGAAAGGTGGTCTGAAATATGGGTCTTAAGGAGCCAGGACAATTTTTCAAAATCATCGACTGTTTTCTATATATGGATGACTAAAGCTCGGGGTTTCTAGAGCATGATTTGAAAGGTGGTCTGTAATATGGGTCTTAAGGAGCCAGGACAATTTTTCAAAATCATCGACTGTTGTCTATATAAGGATGACTAAAGCTCGGGGTTTCTAGAGCATGATTTGAAAGGTGGTCTGTAATATGGGTCTTAAGGAGCCAGGACAATTTTTCAAAATCATCGACTGTTGTCTATATAAGGATGACTAAAGCACAGGGGTTTCTAGAGCTTGATTTGAAAGGAGGTCTGAAATATGGGTCTTAAGGAGCCAGGACAATTTTTCAAAATCATCGACTGTTTTCTATATATGGATGACTAAAGCTCGGGGTTTCTAGAGCATGATTTGAAAGGTGGTCTGTAATATGGGTCTTAAGGAGCCAGGACAATTTTTCAAAATCATCGACTGTTGTCTATATAAGGATAAATAGAGCACAGGGGTTTCTAGAGCTTGATTTGAAAGGTGGTCTGAAATATGGGTCTTAAGGAGCCAGGACAATTTTTCAAAATCATCGACTGTTGTCTATATAAGGATAAATAAAACACAGGGGTTTCTATAGCTTGATTTGAAAGGTGATCTGAAATATGGGTCTGAAGGTGCTAGGACAATTTTTTAAAATCATCGTCTGTTGTCTATATAAGGATAAATAAAGCACAGGGGTTTCTAGAGCATGCTTTGAAAGGAGGTCTGAAATATGGGTCTTAAGGAGCCAGGACAATTTTTCAAAATCATCGACTGTTGTCTATATAAGGTTAAATAAAGCACAGGGGATTCTAGAGCTTGATTTGAAAGGTGGTCTGAAATATGGTTCTTTAGGAGCCAGGACAATTTTTCAAAATCATCGACTGTTGTCTATATAAGGATGACTAAAGCACAGGGGTTTCTAGAGCTTGATTTGAAAGGAGGTCTGAAATATGGGTCTTAAGGAGTCAGGACAATTTTTCAAAATCATCGACTGTTTTCTATATATGGATGACTAAAGCTCGGGGTTTCTAGAGCATGATTTGAAAGGTGGTCTGTAATATGGGTCTTAAGGAGCCAGGACAATTTTTCAAAATCATCGACTGTTGTCTTTATAAGGATGACTAAAGCACAGGGGTTTCTAGAGCTTGATTTGAAAGGTGGTCTGAAATATGGGTCTTAAGGTGCTAGGACAATTTTTTTAAATCATCGACTGTTGTCTATATAAGGATAAATAGAGCACAGGGGTTTCTAGAGCTTGATTTGAAAGGTGGTCTGAAATATGGGTCTTAAGGAGCCAGGACAATTTTTCAAAATCATCGACTGTTGTCCATATAAGGTTAAATAAAGCACAGGGGTTTCTAGAGCTTGATTTGAAAGGTGGTCTGAAATATGGGTCTTTAGGAGCCAGGACAATTTTTCAAAATCATCGACTGTTGTCTATATAAGGATGACTAAAGCACAGGGGTTTCTAGAGCACGCTTTGAAAGGAGGTCTGAAATATGGGTCTTAAGGAGTCAGGACAATTTTTCAAAATCATCGACTGTTGTCAATATAAGGATAAATAAAGCACAGGGGTTTCTAGAGCTTGTTTTGCAAGGAGGTCTGAAATATGGGTCTTAAGGAGCCAGGTCAATTTTTCAAAATCATCGACTGTTGTCTATATAAGGAAAATTAAAGCACAGGGGTTTCTAGAGCTTGATTTGAAAGGTGGTCTGAAATATGGGTCTTAAGGAGCCAGGACAATTTTTCAAAATCATCGACTGTTGTCTATATAAGGATAACTAAAGCACAGGGGTTTTTAGAGCTTGATTTGAAAGGTGGTCTGAAATATGGGTCTTAAGGAGCCAGGACAATTTTTCAAAATCATCGACTGTTGTCTATATAAGGAAAACTAAAGCACAGGGGTTTCTAGAGCTTGATTTGAAAGGTGGTCAGAAATATGGGTCTTAAGGAGCCAGGACAATTTTTCAAAATCATCGACTGTTGTCTATATAAGGATAAATAAAGCACAGGGTTTTCTAGAGCTTGATTTGAAAGGTGGTCTGTAATATGGGTCTTAAGGAGCCAGGACAATTTTTCAAAATCATCGACTGTTGTCTATATAAGGATGACTAAAGCTCGGGGTTTCTAGAGCATGATTTGAAAGGTGGTCTGTAATATGGGTCTTAAGGAGCCAGGACAATTTTTCAAAATCATCGACTGTTGTCTATATAAGGATGACTAAAGCACAGGGGTTTCTAGAGCTTGATTTGAAAGGAGGTCTGAAATATGGGTCTTAAGGAGCCAGGACAATTTTTCAAAATCATCGACTGTTTTCTATATATGGATGACTAAAGCTCGGGGTTTCTAGAGCATGATTTGAAAGGTGGTCTGTAATATGGGTCTTAAGGAGCCAGGACAATTTTTCAAAATCATCGACTGTTGTCTATATAAGGATAAATAGAGCACAGGGGTTTCTAGAGCTTGATTTGAAAGGTGGTCTGAAATATGGGTCTTAAGGAGCCAGGACAATTTTTCAAAATCATCGACTGTTGTCTATATAAGGATAAATAAAACACAGGGGTTTCTATAGCTTGATTTGAAAGGTGATCTGAAATATGGGTCTGAAGGTGCTAGGACAATTTTTTAAAATCATCGTCTGTTGTCTATATAAGGATAAATAAAGCACAGGGGTTTCTAGAGCATGCTTTGAAAGGAGGTCTGAAATATGGGTCTTAAGGAGCCAGGACAATTTTTCAAAATCATCGACTGTTGTCTATATAAGGTTAAATAAAGCACAGGGGATTCTAGAGCTTGATTTGAAAGGTGGTCTGAAATATGGTTCTTTAGGAGCCAGGACAATTTTTCAAAATCATCGACTGTTGTCTATATAAGGATGACTAAAGCACAGGGGTTTCTAGAGCTTGATTTGAAAGGAGGTCTGAAATATGGGTCTTAAGGAGTCAGGACAATTTTTCAAAATCATCGACTGTTTTCTATATATGGATGACTAAAGCTCGGGGTTTCTAGAGCATGATTTGAAAGGTGGTCTGTAATATGGGTCTTAAGGAGCCAGGACAATTTTTCAAAATCATCGACTGTTGTCTTTATAAGGATGACTAAAGCACAGGGGTTTCTAGAGCTTGATTTGAAAGGTGGTCTGAAATATGGGTCTTAAGGTGCTAGGACAATTTTTTTAAATCATCGACTGTTGTCTATATAAGGATAAATAGAGCACAGGGGTTTCTAGAGCTTGATTTGAAAGGTGGTCTGAAATATGGGTCTTAAGGAGCCAGGACAATTTTTCAAAATCATCGACTGTTGTCCATATAAGGTTAAATAAAGCACAGGGGTTTCTAGAGCTTGATTTGAAAGGTGGTCTGAAATATGGGTCTTTAGGAGCCAGGACAATTTTTCAAAATCATCGACTGTTGTCTATATAAGGATGACTAAAGCACAGGGGTTTCTAGAGCACGCTTTGAAAGGAGGTCTGAAATATGGGTCTTAAGGAGTCAGGACAATTTTTCAAAATCATCGACTGTTGTCAATATAAGGATAAATAGAGCACAGGGGTTTCTAGAGCTTGTTTTGCAAGGAGGTCTGAAATATGGGTCTTAAGGAGCCAGGTCAATTTTTCAAAATCATCGACTGTTGTCTATATAAGGAAAATTAAAGCACAGGGGTTTCTAGAGCTTGATTTGAAAGGTGGTCTGAAATATGGGTCTTAAGGAGCCAGGACAATTTTTCAAAATCATCGACTGTTGTCTATATAAGGATAAATAAAGCACAGGGTTTTCTAGAGCTTGATTTGAAAGGAGGTCTGAAATATGGGTCTTAAGGTGCTAGGACAATTTTTTTAAATCATCGACTGTTGTCTATATAAGGATAAATAAAGCACAGGGGTTTCTAGATCTTGATTTGAAAGGTGGTCTGAAAAATGGGTCTTAAGGAGCCAGGACAATTTTTCAAAATCATCGACTGTTTTCTATATTTGGATGACTAAAGCTCGGGGTTTCTAGAGCATGATTTGAAAGGTGGTCTGTAATATGGGTCTTAAGGAGCCAGGACAATTTTTCAAAATCATCGACTGTTGTCTTTATAAGGATGACTAAAGCACAGGGGTTTCTAGAGCTTGATTTGAAAGGTGGTCTGAAATATGGGTCTTAAGGTGCTAGGACAATTTTTTTAAATCATCGACTGTTGTCTATATAAGGATAAATAGAGCACAGGGGTTTCTAGAGCTTGATTTGAAAGGTGGTCTGAAATATGGGACTTAAGGAGCCAGGACAATTTTTCAAAATCATCGACTGTTGTCCATATAAGGTTAAATAAAGCACAGGGGTTTCTAGAGCTTGATTTGAAAGGTGGTCTGAAATATGGGTCTTTAGGAGCCAGGACAATTTTTCAAAATCATCGACTGTTGTCTATATAAGGATGACTAAAGCACAGGGGTTTCTAGAGCACGCTTTGAAAGGAGGTCTGAAATATGGGTCTTAAGGAGTCAGGACAATTTTTCAAAATCATCGACTGTTGTCAATATAAGGATAAATAAAGCACAGGGGTTTCTAGAGCTTGTTTTGCAAGGAGGTCTGAAATATGGGTCTTAAGGAGCCAGGTCAATTTTTCAAAATCATCGACTGTTGTCTATAAAAGGAAAATTAAAGCACAGGGGTTTCTAGAGCTTGATTTGAAAGGAGGTCAGAAATATGGGTCTTAAGGTGCTAGGACAATTTTTTTAAATCATCGACTGTTGTCTATATAAGGATAAATAAAGCACAGGGGTTTCTAGATCTTGATTTGAAAGGTGGTCTGAAAAATGGGTCTTAAGGAGCCAGGACAATTTTTCAAAATCATCGACTGTTGTCTATATAAGGATGACTAAAGCACAGGGGTTTCTAGAGCTTGATTTGAATGGAGGTCTGAAATATGGGTCTTAAGGAGCCAGGACAATTTTTCAAAATCATCGACTGTTTTCTATATATGGATGACTAAAGCTCGGGGTTTCTAGAGCATGATTTGAAAGGTGGTCTGTAATATGGGTCTTAAGGAGCCAGGACAATTTTTCAAAATCATCGACTGTTGTCTATATAAGGATAAATAGAGCACAGGGGTTTCTAGAGCTTGATTTGAAAGGAGGTCTGAAATATGGGTCTTAAGGAGCCAGGACAATTTTTCAAAATCATCGACTGTTGTCTATATAAGGATAAATAAAGCACAGGGTTTTCTAGAGCTTGATTTGAAAGGAGGTCAGAAATATGGGTCTTAAGGTGCTAGGACAATTTTTTTAAATCATCGACTGTTGTCTATATAAGGATAAATAAAGCACAGGGGTTTCTAGATCTTGATTTGAAAGGTGGTCTGAAAAATGGGTCTTAAGGAGCCAGGACAATTTTTCAAAATCATCGACTGTTGTCTATATAAGGATGACTAAAGCACAGGGGTTTCTAGAGCTTGATTTGAATGGAGGTCTGAAATATGGGTCTTAAGGAGCCAGGACAATTTTTCAAAATCATCGACTGTTTTCTATATATGGATGACTAAAGCTCGGGGTTTCTAGAGCATGATTTGAAAGGTGGTCTGTAATATGGGTCTTAAAGAGCCAGGACAATTTTTCAAAATCATCGACTGTTGTCTATATAAGGATAAATAGAGCACAGGGGTTTCTAGAGCTTGATTTGAAAGGTGGTCTGAAATATGGGTCTTAAGGAGCCAGGACAATTTTTCAAAATCATCGACTGTTGTCTATATAAGGATAAATAAAACACAGGGGTTTCTATAGCTTGATTTGAAAGGTGATCTGAAATATGGGTCTGAAGGTGCTAGGACAATTTTTTAAAATCATCGTCTGTTGTCTATATAAGGATAAATAAAGCACAGGGGTTTCTAGAGCATGCTTTGAAAGGAGGTCTGAAATATGGGTCTTAAGGAGCCAGGACAATTTTTCAAAATCATCGACTGTTGTCTATATAAGGTTAAATAAAGCACAGGGGATTCTAGAGCTTGATTTGAAAGGTGGTCTGAAATATGGTTCTTTAGGAGCCAGGACAATTTTTCAAAATCATCGACTGTTGTCTATATAAGGATGACTAAAGCACAGGGGTTTCTAGAGCTTGATTTGAAAGGAGGTCTGAAATATGGGTCTTAAGGAGTCAGGACAATTTTTCAAAATCATCGACTGTTTTCTATATATGGATGACTAAAGCTCGGGGTTTCTAGAGCATGATTTGAAAGGTGGTCTGTAATATGGGTCTTAAGGAGCCAGGACAATTTTTCAAAATCATCGACTGTTGTCTTTATAAGGATGACTAAAGCACAGGGGTTTCTAGAGCTTGATTTGAAAGGTGGTCTGAAATATGGGTCTTAAGGTGCTAGGACAATTTTTTTAAATCATCGACTGTTGTCTATATAAGGATAAATAGAGCACAGGGGTTTCTAGAGCTTGATTTGAAAGGTGGTCTGAAATATGGGTCTTAAGGAGCCAGGACAATTTTTCAAAATCATCGACTGTTGTCCATATAAGGTTAAATAAAGCACAGGGGTTTCTAGAGCTTGATTTGAAAGGTGGTCTGAAATATGGGTCTTTAGGAGCCAGGACAATTTTTCAAAATCATCGACTGTTGTCTATATAAGGATGACTAAAGCACAGGGGTTTCTAGAGCACGCTTTGAAAGGAGGTCTGAAATATGGGTCTTAAGGAGTCAGGACAATTTTTCAAAATCATCGACTGTTGTCAATATAAGGATAAATAAAGCACAGGGGTTTCTAGAGCTTGTTTTGCAAGGAGGTCTGAAATATGGGTCTTAAGGAGCCAGGTCAATTTTTCAAAATCATCGACTGTTGTCTATATAAGGAAAATTAAAGCACAGGGGTTTCTAGAGCTTGATTTGAAAGGTGGTCTGAAATATGGGTCTTAAGGAGCCAGGACAATTTTTCAAAATCATCGACTGTTGTCTATATAAGGAAAACTAAAGCACAGGGGTTTCTAGAGCTTGATTTGAAAGGTGGTCAGAAATATGGGTCTTAAGGAGCCAGGACAATTTTTCAAAATCATCGACTGTTGTCTATATAAGGATAAATAAAGCACAGGGTTTTCTAGAGCTTGATTTGAAAGGAGGTCTGAAATATGGGTCTTAAGGTGCTAGGACAATTTTTTTAAATCATCGACTGTTGTCTATATAAGGATAAATAAAGCACAGGGGTTTCTAGATCTTGATTTGAAAGGTGGTCTGAAAAATGGGTCTTAAGGAGCCAGGACAATTTTTCAAAATCATCGACTGTTTTCTATATTTGGATGACTAAAGCTCGGGGTTACTAGAGCATGATTTGAAAGGTGGTCTGTAATATGGGTCTTAAGGAGCCAGGACAATTTTTCAAAATCATCGACTGTTGTCTATTTAAGGATATAAAGCACAGGGTTTTCTAGAGCTTGATTTGAAAGGAGGTCTGAAATATGGGTCTTAAGGTGCTAGGACAATTTTTTTAAATCATCGACTGTTGTCTATATAAGGATAAATAAAGCACAGGGGTTTCTAGAGCTTGATTTGAAAGGTGGTCTGAAAAATGGGTCTTAAGGAGCCAGGACAATTTTTCAAAATCATCGACTGTTGTCTATATAAGGATGACTAAAGCACAGGGTTTTCTAGAGCTTGATTTGAAAGGAGGTCTTAAATATGGGTCTTAAGGTGCTAGGACAATTTTTTTAAATCATCGACTGTTGTCCATATAAGGATAAATAAAGCACAGGGGTTTCTAGTTCTAGAGCTTGATTTGAAAGGTGGTCTGAAAGATGGGTCTTAAGGAGCCAGGACAATTTTTCAAAATCATCGACTGTTGTCTATATAAGGATAACTAAAGCACAGGGGTTTCTAGAGCTTGATTTGAAAGGTGGTCTGAAATATGGGTCTTAAGGAGCCAGGATAATTTTTCAAAATCATCGACTGTTGTCTATATAAGGATAAATAAAGCACAGGGTTTTCTAGAGCTTGATTTGAAAGGTGGTCTGAAATATGGGTCTTAAGGAGCCAGGACAATTTTTCAAAATCATCGACTGTTGTCTATATAAGGATAACTAAAGCACAGGGGTTTCTAGAGCTTGATTTGAAAGGTGGTCTGAAATATGGGTCTTAAGGAGTCAGGACAATTTTTCAAATTCATCGACTGTTGTCTATATAAGGATAAATAAAGTACAGGGTTTTCTAGAGCTTGATTTGAAAGGTGGTCTGAAATATGGGTCTTAAGGAGTCAGGACAATTTTTCAAAATCATCGACTGTTGTCTATATAAGGATAAATAAAGCACAAGGTTTTCTAAAGCTTGATTTGAAAGGAGGTCTTAAATATGGGTCTTAATTAGCCAGGACAATTTTTCAAAATCGTAGACTGTTGTCTATATAAGGATGACTAAAGCTCGGGGTTTCTAGAGCTTGATTTGAAAGGTGGTCTGAAATATGGGTCTTAAGGTGCTAGTACAATTTTTTTTAATCATCGACTGTTGTCCATAAATGGATAAATAAAGCACAGGGGTTTCTAGAGCATGCTTTGAAAGGAGGTCTGAAATATGGGTCTTAAGGAGCCAGGTCAATTTTTCAAAATCATCGACTGTTGTCTATATAAGGATAAATAAAGCACAGGGGTTTCTAGAGCATGCTTTGAAAGGAGGTCTGAAATATGGGTCTTAAGGAGCCAGGACAATTTTTCAAAATCATCGACTGTTGTCTATATATGGATGACTAAAGCTCGGGGTTTCTAGAGCTTGATTTGAAAGGTGGTCTGAAATAAGGGTCTTAAGGAGCCAGGACAATTTTTCAAAATCATCGACTGTTGTCTATATAAGGATAAATAAAGCACAGGGTTTTCTAGAGCTTGATTTGAAAGGAGGTCTGAAATATGGGTCTTAAGGTGCTAGGACAATTTTTTTAAATCATCGACTGTTGTCTATATAAGGATAAATAAAGCACAGGGGTTTCTAGATCTTGATTTGAAAGGTGGTCTGAAAAATGGGTCTTAAGGAGCCAGGACAATTTTTCAAAATCATCGACTGTTTTCTATATTTGGATGACTAAAGCTCGGGGTTACTAGAGCATGATTTGAAAGGTGGTCTGTAATATGGGTCTTAAGGAGCCAGGACAATTTTTCAAAATCATCGACTGTTGTCTATTTAAGGATATAAAGCACAGGGTTTTCTAGAGCTTGATTTGAAAGGAGGTCTGAAATATGGGTCTTAAGGTGCTAGGACAATTTTTTTAAATCATCGACTGTTGTCTATATAAGGATAAATAAAGCACAGGGGTTTCTAGAGCTTGATTTGAAAGGTGGTCTGAAAAATGGGTCTTAAGGAGCCAGGACAATTTTTCAAAATCATCGACTGTTGTCTATATAAGGATGACTAAAGCACAGGGTTTTCTAGAGCTTGATTTGAAAGGAGGTCTGAAATATGGGTCTTAAGGTGCTAGGAAAATTTTTTTAAATCATCGACTGTTGTCCATATAAGGATAAATAAAGCACAGGGGTTTCTAGTTCTAGAGCTTGATTTGAAAGGTGGTCTGAAAGATGGGTCTTAAGGAGCCAGGACAATTTTTCAAAATCATCGACTGTTGTCTATATAAGGATAACTAAAGCACAGGGGTTTCTAGAGCTTGATTTGAAAGGTGGTCTGAAATATGGGTCTTAAGGAGCCCGGACAATTTTTCAAAATCATCGACTGTTGTCTATATAAGGATAAATAAAGCACAGGGGTTTCTAGAGCTTGATTTGAAAGGTGGTCTGAAAAATGGGTCTTAAGGAGCCAGGACAATTTTTCAAAATCATCGACTGTTGTCTATATAAGGATGACTAAAGCACAGGGTTTTCTAGAGCTTGATTTGAAAGGAGGTCTGAAATATGGGTCTTAAGGTGCTAGGACAATTTTTTTAAATCATCGACTGTTGTCCATATAAGGATAAATAAAGCACAGGGGTTTCTAGTTCTAGAGCTTGATTTGAAAGGTGGTCTGAAAGATGGGTCTTAAGGAGCCAGGACAATTTTTCAAAATCATCGACTGTTGTCTATATAAGGATAACTAAAGCACAGGGGTTTCTAGAGCTTGATTTGAAAGGTGGTCTGAAATATGGGTCTTAAGGAGCCAGGATAATTTTTCAAAATCATCGACTGTTGTCTATATAAGGATAAATAAAGCACAGGGTTTTCTAGAGCTTGATTTGAAAGGTGGTCTGAAATATGGGTCTTAAGGAGCCAGGACAATTTTTCAAAATCATCGACTGTTGTCTATATAAGGATAACTAAAGCACAGGGGTTTCTAGAGCTTGATTTGAAAGGTGGTCTGAAATATGGGTCTTAAGGAGTCAGGACAATTTTTCAAATTCATCGACTGTTGTCTATATAAGGATAAATAAAGTACAGGGTTTTCTAGAGCTTGATTTGAAAGGTGGTCTGAAATATGGGTCTTAAGGAGTCAGGACAATTTTTCAAAATCATCGACTGTTGTCTATATAAGGATAAATAAAGCACAAGGTTTTCTAAAGCTTGATTTGAAAGGAGGTCTTAAATATGGGTCTTAATTAGCCAGGACAATTTTTCAAAATCGTAGACTGTTGTCTATATAAGGATGACTAAAGCTCGGGGTTTCTAGAGCTTGATTTGAAAGGTGGTCTGAAATATGGGTCTTAAGGTGCTAGTACAATTTTTTTTAATCATCGACTGTTGTCCATAAATGGATAAATAAAGCACAGGGGTTTCTAGAGCATGCTTTGAAAGGAGGTCTGAAATATGGGTCTTAAGGAGCCAGGTCAATTTTTCAAAATCATCGACTGTTGTCTATATAAGGATAAATAAAGCACAGGGGTTTCTAGAGCATGCTTTGAAAGGAGGTCTGAAATATGGGTCTTAAGGAGCCAGGACAATTTTTCAAAATCATCGACTGTTGTCTATATATGGATGACTAAAGCTCGGGGTTTCTAGAGCTTGATTTGAAAGGTGGTCTGAAATAAGGGTCTTAAGGAGCCAGGACAATTTTTCAAAATCATCGACTGTTGTCTATATAAGGATAAATAAAGCACAGGGTTTTCTAGAGCTTGATTTGAAAGGAGGTCTGAAATATGGGTCTTAAGGTGCTAGGACAATTTTTTTAAATCATCGACTGTTGTCTATATAAGGATAAATAAAGCACAGGGGTTTCTAGATCTTGATTTGAAAGGTGGTCTGAAAAATGGGTCTTAAGGAGCCAGGACAATTTTTCAAAATCATCGACTGTTTTCTATATTTGGATGACTAAAGCTCGGGGTTACTAGAGCATGATTTGAAAGGTGGTCTGTAATATGGGTCTTAAGGAGCCAGGACAATTTTTCAAAATCATCGACTGTTGTCTATTTAAGGATATAAAGCACAGGGTTTTCTAGAGCTTGATTTGAAAGGAGGTCTGAAATATGGGTCTTAAGGTGCTAGGACAATTTTTTTAAATCATCGACTGTTGTCTATATAAGGATAAATAAAGCACAGGGGTTTCTAGAGCTTGATTTGAAAGGTGGTCTGAAAAATGGGTCTTAAGGAGCCAGGACAATTTTTCAAAATCATCGACTGTTGTCTATATAAGGATGACTAAAGCACAGGGTTTTCTAGAGCTTGATTTGAAAGGAGGTCTGAAATATGGGTCTTAAGGTGCTAGGACAATTTTTTTAAATCATCGACTGTTGTCCATATAAGGATAAATAAAGCACAGGGGTTTCTAGTTCTAGAGCTTGATTTGAAAGGTGGTCTGAAAGATGGGTCTTAAGGAGCCAGGACAATTTTTCAAAATCATCGACTGTTGTCTATATAAGGATAATTAAAGCACAGGGGTTTCTAGAGCTTGATTTGAAAGGTGGTCTGAAATATGGGTCTTAAGGAATCAGGACAATTTTTCAAAATCATCGACTGTTGTCTATATAAGGATAAATAAAGCACAGGGGTTTCTAGAGCTTGATTTGAAAGGTGGTCTGAAATATGGGTCTTAAGGAGCCAGGACAATTTTTCAAAATCATCGACTGTTGTCTATATAAGGATAACTAAAGCACAGGGGTTTCTAGAGCTTGATTTGAAAGGTGGTCTGAAATATGGGTCTTAAGGAGTCAGGACAATTTTTCAAAATCATCGACTGTTGTCTATATAAGGATAAATAAAGTACAGGGTTTTCTAGAGCTTGATTTGAAAGGTGGTCTGAAATATGGGTCTTAAGGAGTCAGGACAATTTTTCAAAATCATCGACTGTTGTCTATATAAGGATAAATAAAGCACAAGGTTTTCTAAAGCTTGATTTGAAAGGAGGTCTTAAATATGGGTCTTAATTAGCCAGGACAATTTTTCAAAATCGTAGACTGTTGTCTATATAAGGATGACTAAAGCTCGGGGTTTCTAGAGCTTGATTTGAAAGGTGGTCTGAAATATGGGTCTTAAGGTGCTAGTACAATTTTTTTTAATCATCGACTGTTGTCCATAAAAGGATAAATAAAGCACAGGGGTTTCTAGAGCATGCTTTGAAAGGAGGTCTGAAATATGGGTCTTAAGGAGCCAGGTCAATTTTTCAAAATCATCGACTGTTGTCTATATAAGGATAAATAAAGCACAGGGGTTTCTAGAGCATGCTTTGAAAGGAGGTCTGAAATATGGGTCTTAAGGAGCCAGGACAATTTTTCAAAATCATCGACTGTTGTCTATATATGGATGACTAAAGCTCGGGGTTTCTAGAGCTTGATTTGAAAGGTGGTCTGAAATAAGGGTCTTAAGGAGCCAGGACAATTTTTCAAAATCATCGACTGTTGTCTATATAAGGATAAATAAAGCACAGGGTTTTCTAGAGCTTGATTTGAAAGGAGGTCTGAAATATGGGTCTTAAGGTGCTAGGACAATTTTTTAAAATCATCGACTGTTGTCTATATAAGGATAAATAAAGCACAGGGGTTTCTAGAGCTTGATTTGAAAGGTGGTCTGAAATATGGGTCTTAAGGTGCTAGGACAATTTTTTAAAATCCTCGTCTGTTGTCTATATAAGGATAAATAAAGCACAGGGGTTTCTAGAGCATGTTTTGAAAGGAGGTCTGAAATATGGGTCTTAAGGAGCCAGGACAATTTTTCAAAATCATCGACTGTTGTCTATATAAGGATAAATAAAGCACAGGGTTTTCTAGAGCTTGATTTGAAAGGAGGTCTGAAATATGGGTCTTAAGGTGCTAGGACAATTTTTTAAAATCATCGACTGTTGTCTATATAAGGTTAAATAAAGCACAGGGGTTTCTAGAGCATGCTTTGAAAGGAGGTCTGAAATATGGGTCTTAAGGAGCCAGGACAATTTTTCAAAATCATCGACTGTTGTCTATATATGGATGACTAAAGCTCGGGGTTTCTAGAGCTTGATTTGAAAGGTGGTCTGAAATAAGGGTCTTAAGGAGCCAGGACAATTTTTCAAAATCATCGACTGTTGTCTATATAAGGATAAATAAAGCACAGGGTTTTCTAGAGCTTGATTTGAAAGGAGGTCTGAAATATGGGTCTTAAGGTGCTAGGACAATTTTTTAAAATCATCGACTGTTGTCTATATAAGGATAAATAAAGCACAGGGGTTTCTAGAGCTTGATTTGAAAGGTGGTCAGAAATATGGGTCTTAAGGAGCCAGGACAATTTTTCAAAATCATCGACTGTTGTCTAAATAAGGATAAATAAAGCACAGGGTTTTCTAGAGCTTGATTTGAAAGGAGGTCTGAAATATGGGTCTTAAGGTGCTAGGACAATTTTTTTAAATCATCGACTGTTGTCTATATAAGGATAAATAAAGCGCAGGGGTTTCTAGATCTTGATTTGAAAGGTGGTCTGAAAAATGGGTCTTAAGGAGCCAGGACAATTTTTCAAAATCATCGACTGTTTTCTATATTTGGATGACTAAAGCTCGGGGTTACTAGAGCATGATTTGAAAGGTGGTCTGTAATATGGGTCTTAAGGAGCCAGGACAATTTTTCAAAATCATCGACTGTTGTCTATTTAAGGATATAAAGCACAGGGTTTTCTAGAGCTTGATTTGAAAGGAGGTCTGAAATATGGGTCTTAAGGTGCTAGGACAATTTTTTTAAATCATCGACTGTTGTCTATATAAGGATAAATAAAGCACAGGGGTTTCTAGAGCTTGATTTGAAAGGTGGTCTGAAAAATGGGTCTTAAGGAGCCAGGACAATTTTTCAAAATCATCGACTGTTGTCTATATAAGGATGACTAAAGCACAGGGTTTTCTAGAGCTTGATTTGAAAGGAGGTCTGAAATATGGGTCTTAAGGTGCTAGGACAATTTTTTTAAATCATCGACTGTTGTCCATATAAGGATAAATAAAGCACAGGGGTTTCTAGTTCTAGAGCTTGATTTGAAAGGTGGTCTGAAAGATGGGTCTTAAGGAGCCAGGACAATTTTTCAAAATCATCGACTGTTGTCTATATAAGGATAACTAAAGCACAGGGGTTTCTAGAGCTTGATTTGAAAGGTGGTCTGAAATATGGGTCTTAAGGAGCCAGGACAATTTTTCAAAATCATCGACTGTTGTCTATATAAGGATAAATAAAGCACAGGGTTTTCTAGAGCTTGATTTGAAAGGTGGTCTGAAATATGGGTCTTAAGGAGCCAGGACAATTTTTCAAAATCATCGACTGTTGTCTATATAAGGATAACTAAAGCACAGGGGTTTCTAGAGCTTGATTTGAAAGGTGGTCTGAAATATGGGTCTTAAGGAGTCAGGACAATTTTTCAAAATCATCGACTGTTGTCTATATAAGGATAAATAAAGTACAGGGTTTTCTAGAGCTTGATTTGAAAGGTGGTCTGAAATATGGGTCTTAAGGAGCCAGGACAATTTTTCAAAATCATCGACTGTTGTCTATATAAGGATGACTAAAGCTCGGGGTTTCTAGAGCTTGATTTGAAAGGTGGTCTGAAATATGGGTCTTAAGGAGTCAGGACAATTTTTCAAAATCATCGACTGTTGTCAATATAAGGATAAATAAAGCACAGGGGTTTCTAGAGCTTGTTTTGCAAGGAGGTCTGAAATATGGGTCTTAAGGAGCCAGGTCAATTTTTCAAAATCATCGACTGTTGTCTATATAAGGAAAATTAAAGCACAGGGGTTTCTAGAGCTTGATTTGAAAGGTGGTCTGAAATATGGGTCTTAAGGAGCCAGGACAATTTTTCAAAATCATCGACTGTTGTCTATATAAGGATAACTAAAGCACAGGGGTTTTTAGAGCTTGATTTGAAAGGTGGTCTGAAATATGGGTCTTAAGGAGCCAGGACAATTTTTCAAAATCATCGACTGTTGTCTATATAAGGAAAACTAAAGCACAGGGGTTTCTAGAGCTTGATTTGAAAGGTGGTCAGAAATATGGGTCTTAAGGAGCCAGGACAATTTTTCAAAATCATCGACTGTTGTCTATATAAGGATAAATAAAGCACAGGGTTTTCTAGAGCTTGATTTGAAAGGAGGTCTGAAATATGGGTCTTAAGGTGCTAGGACAATTTTTTTAAATCATCGACTGTTGTCTATATAAGGATAAATAAAGCACAGGGGTTTCTAGATCTTGATTTGAAAGGTGGTCTGAAAAATGGGTCTTAAGGAGCCATGACAATTTTTCAAAATCATCGACTGTTTTCTATATTTGGATGACTAAAGCTCGGGGTTTCTAGAGCATGATTTGAAAGGTGGTCTGTAATATGGGTCTTAAGGAGCCAGGACAATTTTTCAAAATCATCGACTGTTGTCTATATAAGGATGACTAAAGCACAGGGGTTTCTAGAGCTTGATTTGAATGGAGGTCTGAAATATGGGTCTTAAGGAGCCAGGACAATTTTTCAAAATCATCGACTGTTTTCTATATATGGATGACTAAAGCTCGGGGTTTCTAGAGCTTGATTTGAAAGGTGGTCTGAAAAATGGGACTTAAGGAGCCAGGACAATTTTTCAAAATCATCGACTGTTGTCTATATAAGGATGACTAAAGCACAGGGTTTTCTAGAGCTTGATTTGAAAGGAGGTCTGAAATATGGGTCTTAAGGTGCTAGGACAATTTTTTTAATTCATCGACTGTTGTCCATATAAGGATAAATAAAGCACAGGGTTTTCTAGAGCTTGATTTGAAAGGTGGTCTGAAATATGGGTCTTACGGAGCCAGGACAATTTTTCAAAATCATCGACTGTTGTCTATATAAGGATAACTAAAGCACAGGGGTTTCTAGAGCTTGATTTGAAAGGTGGTCTGAAATATGGGTCTTAAGGAGCCAGGACAATTTTTCAAAATCATCGACTCTTGTCTATATAAGGATAAATAAAGCACAGGGTTTTCTAGAGCTTGTTTTGAAAGGAGGTCTAAAATATGGGTCTTAAGGAGCCAGGACAATTTTTCAAAATCATCGACTGTTGTCTATATAAGGATAACTAAAGCACAGGGGTTTCTAGAGCTTGATTTGAAAGGTGGTCTGGAATATGGGTCTTAAGGAGTCAGGACAATTTTTCAAAATCATCGACTGTTGTCTATATAAGGATAAATAAAGCACAGGGTTTTCTAGAGCTTGATTTGAAAGATGATCTGAAATATGGGTCTTAAGGAGCCAGGACAATTTTTCAAAATTATCGACTGTTGTCTATATAAGGATAAATAAAGCACAGGGGTTTCTAGAGCTTGATTTGAAAGGTGGTCTGAAATATGGGTCTTAAGGAGCCAGGACAATTTTTCAAAATCATCGACTGTTGTCTATATAAGGATAAATAAAGCACAGGGTTTTCTAGAGCTTGATTTGAAAGGAGGTCTGAAATATGGGTCTTAAGGTGCTAGGACAATTTTTTTAAATCATCGACTGTTGTCTATATAAGGATAAATAAAGCACAGGGGTTTCTAGATCTTGATTTGAAAGGTGGTCTGAAAAATGGGTCTTAAGGAGCCATGACAATTTTTCAAAATCATCGACTGTTTTCTATATTTGGATGACTAAAGCTCGGGGTTTCTAGAGCATGATTTGAAAGGTGGTCTGTAATATGGGTCTTAAGGAGCCAGGACAATTTTTCAAAATCATCGACTGTTGTCTATATAAGGATGACTAAAGCACAGGGGTTTCTAGAGCTTGATTTGAATGGAGGTCTGAAATATGGGTCTTAAGGAGCCAGGACAATTTTTCAAAATCATCGACTGTTTTCTATATATGGATGACTAAAGCTCGGGGTTTCTAGAGCTTGATTTGAAAGGTGGTCTGAAAAATGGGACTTAAGGAGCCAGGACAATTTTTCAAAATCATCGACTGTTGTCTATATAAGGATGACTAAAGCACAGGGTTTTCTAGAGCTTGATTTGAAAGGAGGTCTGAAATATGGGTCTTAAGGTGCTAGGACAATTTTTTTAATTCATCGACTGTTGTCCATATAAGGATAAATAAAGCACAGGGTTTTCTAGAGCTTGATTTGAAAGGTGGTCTGAAATATGGGTCTTACGGAGCCAGGACAATTTTTCAAAATCATCGACTGTTGTCTATATAAGGATAACTAAAGCACAGGGGTTTCTAGAGCTTGATTTGAAAGGTGGTCTGAAATATGGGTCTTAAGGAGCCAGGACAATTTTTCAAAATCATCGACTCTTGTCTATATAAGGATAAATAAAGCACAGGGTTTTCTAGAGCTTGTTTTGAAAGGAGGTCTAAAATATGGGTCTTAAGGAGCCAGGACAATTTTTCAAAATCATCGACTGTTGTCTATATAAGGATAACTAAAGCACAGGGGTTTCTAGAGCTTGATTTGAAAGGTGGTCTGGAATATGGGTCTTAAGGAGTCAGGACAATTTTTCAAAATCATCGACTGTTGTCTATATAAGGATAAATAAAGCACAGGGTTTTCTAGAGCTTGATTTGAAAGATGATCTGAAATATGGGTCTTAAGGAGCCAGGACAATTTTTCAAAATTATCGACTGTTGTCTATATAAGGATAAATAAAGCACAGGGGTTTCTAGAGCTTGATTTGAAAGGTGGTCTGAAATATGGGTCTTAAGGAGCCAGGACAATTTTTCAAAATCATCGACTGTTGTCTATATAAGGATAAATAAAGCACAGGGTTTTCTAGAGCTTGATTTGAAAGGAGGTCTGAAATATGGGTCTTAAGGTGCTAGGACAATTTTTTTAAATCATCGACTGTTGTCTATATAAGGATAAATAAAGCACAGGGGTTTCTAGAGCTTGATTTGAAAGGTGGTCTGAAAAATGGGTCTTAAGGAGCAAGGACAATTTTTCAAAATCATCGACTGTTGTCTATATAAGGATGACTAAAGCACAGGGTTTTCTAGAGCTTGATTTGAAAGGAGGTCTGAAATATGGGTCTTAAGGTGCTAGGACAATTTTTTTAAATCATTGACTGTTGTCCATATAAGGATAAATAAAGCACAGGGGTTTCTAGAGCTTGATTTGAAAGGTGGTCTGAAATATGGGTCTTACGGAGCCAGGACAATTTTTCAAAATCATCGACTGTTGTCTTTATAAGGATAACTAAAGCACAGGGGTTTCTAGAGCTTGATTTGAAAGGTGGTCTGAAATATGGGTCTTAAGGAGCCAGGACAATTTTTCAAAATCATCGACTCTTGTCTATATAAGGATAAATAAAGCACAGGGTTTTCTAGAGCTTGATTTGAAAGGAGGTCTGAAGTATGGGTCTTAAGGAGCCGGGACAATTTTTCAAAATCATCGACTGTTGTCTATATAAGGATGACTAAAGCACAGGGGTTTCTAGAGCTTGATTTGAAAGGTGGTCTGAAATATGGGTCTTAAGGTGCTAGGACAATTTTTTAAAATCATCGTCTGTTGTCTATATAAGGATTAATAAAGCACAGGGGTTTCTAGAGCTTGATTTGAAAGGTGGTCTGAAATATGGGTCTTAAGGAGCCAGGACAATTTTTCAAAATCATCGACTGTTGTCTATATAAGGATAAATAAAGCACAGGGGTTTCTAGAGCTTCATTTGAAAGGTGGTCTGAAATATGGGTCTTAAGGAGCCAGGACAATTTTTCAAAATCATCGACTGTTGTCTATATAAGGTATAACGAATTTTAATTAATTTCCAAAATTAATATTAAATTCTCATGTGATATTATTTTCAATAATCCCTTCCTTTTCCTTTTACACAAATAATAAATAACGCGTGTGCGGCGAGCAAGTTAAAGAAGAGAGAGAGCGAGCGAGCAGCAGGCAGCGAGTGATAAGAACAATGAAGGTCATTGACTCCCTCCTTCGCTGCAGCCGGTCAAAGTGCAACGCTTGCCACCATACAGGTAAACCGGGGAAGAGCACGGTGCTCTTATGCGAATCAAATCAGTCTCGCCCAGCCAAATTCAACGGGGCCGCCTCGCGCCGTGGTACCGGCGAGGCGAGAGCTCAAACTTTCACCCTTTTGGGGTGGATTTAATTTGCATCTGGTCTGTGGACCGACAGAGTAAGTTACTCTAAAATTCTTGGTTTAATCGGGCGATTAATAATCAAGAGCAACCTTCTGATTGCTCAAATCAAATTTCTTCGGGCAGGGTTTTATTCTTAAATTAAAGACTGGTTTGATTGCGCACCCTAGGTTTGCCCTGGTGGGCGGTCACCCCTGGACGGACTTGCTTCCTGAGTCCATGGCCGCCACCAGAGCCGTGTCCCTGGCGTCGTAAGGGACAGGCGGACAGGTCCCACGTCACCTTCGACCTGACCGCGTGGCTTCACCATCCAGCCACCCAGACCGGCAGCCATCGTGCCAATTCGATCGACTCGAGCAACAACTCGCCGCGACCATCACCTCCGATCACTCCGCACCATCAAGACAACGAACTCGATAAGTACAATTTGCGAGTGCAACTTCAGTGATATAATACGAAACGCGTAAAAGGCCTATTTCATAATATTTGTATATTAATCATGTGAAACACATTTTCCTTACCTAATCCATATTACCTCATTTGAATATCACATTTTTTCTATTTTCAAAATAACCAAAACTTTCATTAAAATTTAATCAAAAAATAATAAGTTTCAAATTGAGTTTTTCCTAAAATTAAATTATCTGCATTTTATTTGTGTGCTTTCAACCCTCTCACAAGTTTAAAAAAGGTCTACCTGCACCTTGAGATAAGAAGCCGAGGTTAAAATAAATAACGGATTAAAGTTAACTTTTTAATCGTTATAAAGGATAAATAAAGCACAGGGGTTTCTAGAGCTTGATTTGAAGTGTGGTCTGAAATATGGGTCTTAAGGAGCCAGGACAATTTTTCAAAATCATCGTCTGTTTCTATATAAGGATAAATAAAGCACAGGGGTTTCTAGAGCTTGATTTGTAAGGAGGTCTGTAATTTGAAAGGTCTGTATTAAAAGATATGCTATTCAGTTGGCAATTTGATATGCTTTCACAAAACAAATACTCATTAGTCGTTTCGTGCTGGTCTCTGATTTAGGATTAAATGTGAAATCATAAAAATGGTGTTAATTGAACACTCTAATGATTCGTGATTTGCTTCAAATTAAACAAGGAGTTATTAAATATTTAATATTAATAAAACTGGAAAATCCTCTCGAATATTCTCTCATATCTTGTTCCAAAAATATAAAATTTATAAAAAAACTATACTAACTATAACTTTTGTCAAAATTAAAAAAAAAAATCACCCAAAATTTTGCAAATTTTGTATAAAATATCACTTCCAATTTTAAAGGGATAATTTACAAACTCTTTCCTAATTTATCCACGAAATTGCGAAAAGCCGTGAAGTCTGGGAAGAAATTGAGCCAGACGCTTCTTTGCGTCGCCAAACAAAAGGCGTGCGTCTCTATATTTATGGAAACCAAACAAAGGCTCCAACTTGCGAAGAGATGCTGTAGATTCTCCGGGGCCGAGATCTCGTTACAAGCAATGCGTTGTTGAGAGAGATTATTCTGGGATGAGATTCGCCTCGCCGTTCTGAGACGGGAGAAGAAGAGTCGAGTGCCGTCGGTCGGGCAAGAAAATTTATTGTTCTCAATTTTTCTCTGTGCCTTGCGGAGAGATTGAGAGCTTCTCTGGCTGAAGCATCGGCGGTGCAATTAGTCAAATCGGGTAAAAGGCACGACCGCGAGCGGCAAAAGGAAATTTCCCCGTTTTTTTGCTTGACCTAGAAAATTTTAATATCTTACATACGTACAATAGCAGATTTGTTTTGTTACCTATCATTTTTACTTTTAAAAATTCTAAACTATTTGAAATAAGATGGCCAGAAACGAGATATAAAACATAATATCTGATCTAAAAATTCATATATTTGTAAGGTTTACAAGTCAATCAAGTTTGAATAATTTTTTCTGGAAAAACAATTTGGCATAGAAAGGTTTGATTTCTTTCAAACTTTATCAGATTAATGTTATTATTCGCTTTTCATAAAATTGTTTGACCTGAATTCTTCAATTAAATTTTACTTTAAATTTTAAAAAAGCCAATTTAATATTCAGTCTGATAAAATTTAAATTATTTATCTCGCCTCTCCTTTGTAATGGGATCCTCAGCAAAATTGATTGCATATCTAAAACATTTTGAGCTTGGTTTCCTCTTGTATCTAATTTAGTTTAATTTGACATTTCGTATCATGGAATCCAAGCAAATTGTTTCCGAGGCAAATTGCTCAGTCTCAAAATAACAAAGGAAGGTGAGGCAGGAAAGGAAAGTCGCGCAGTGCTGACGGAGATTAGAGAAGATTTGGGCGAATGATAATTAGCTAGCAGGGGTTGCGCTCGCCCTTGGTGGGCTTGACTGCCTAATAATCCTCTCAGCATGCATCTTGTCAAACAGCGGCCTCCCGTCGACGCAGGGCATATCGATTGATTCGCTTCTTGCTGGACTTTGATTGAGTGCGCGGGCGGGCGCACCGAAATTGCCCCGGGCCTCTTCCATCATCGCAAAGCCCGGAAAGAAAAAATTAGGACAGTTTTGTCGCGTTTTTCTCTCTTCAATAAAGGCAGCATGGCTCGGTGCGTTTTCTTCCAATGCGGAAAACCAGGAGAGAAAGTTTCTTTTAATTAAGAGGAGAGTTGAGAAATATAATGAAGTTTTGTTGCGATTTTGTTGCAGGATATCTAGAGCAAGGCCTGATGGTGCGGGACACTGGCAAGCTGAGAAAGAACTACTTGAAGTCTTTCCGCTTTAAGGTCTGAAATTTACAAATCCACGTTTCACAGAAATGGAAAGAATTTCATATTATTTCTTAAACTCTTTCAATTTAATGGATATTTCCTATGTCGTTAGTTTTGACTTAATTGTTTTGGCTTTTAAATTATGATATTTTTCAACCAACTCATTTTTCTATTACAAGACACGGATTTTGTTTCATGTATTTTTTTCATAAGAAATGCAAACTTTTTCTCATTAAAAAAAAAAAAATACCACATTATTTCTCGTTTTTAAATTAACTGGATGCATTCTGATATTTTTTTATTTAGAGATGTTTTTTTAAAAATTATTTAATTTCCAAAAATTCGACCAGTGTGAAATTTGATTGTTATTTGATGGCAAATTTATTTACTGTGGAACGCAGATGGACACGTTGAGCGTGCTGCCGACGGACCTGCTGTACATGGTGTTGCTGCGGTCGGCGGTGATGGCGCCGACGACCGCCGCCTCCGCCGCCTCCAACTCAAGTGACCTTCTCGGCGACCTGGTCGCCGGTAGTCCGGCGCCGCCGTTCAGGCCTTGCGGCGCCGGGCCCCACGTGCCGTGCCCGGTGATTGTGCGGCTCAACCGACTGATGCGCATACCGCGGCTGCTCGAGTTCTTCGACCGCACCGAAACCAGGACCAGCTACCCCAACGTCTGTCGCATTCTCAAGGTCAGTTCTTTCACACCAAAACAATTACTGAGTGATAAACCATTCTAGGTTTTTTACTACGCTTTGTTTTGATCCAAAACCGACAAATCTTTCAAACTGCGTCACCAATTTGTGCTCCTAAATTGAAGAGATCACAAAAATTTGCAAAATTAAAATCCTTCTTATTATTAATAATCATTAATAATTATTTTTTTTAATAATTTCCTTTAAATCTATCATCTTTATATCACTTCATGTGTCTATGCCTCTATAAATTAACAACTCCTTTGAAATATAGGCGTCCACATTTCCCAAGCGGTTAATTTTGAAAACTGGAAAACACATCAAACTTTATTGTTTATTTGTGTTACAAAAATAACAATTTTAATTCCATTGAATAAAACGTTTACTGAAAGCATGAAACATTTTCCGATATTTCGATCTGGCAAGGATCAATTTTTATTTTAATATCGAGTATAAATGGATGCTATTATAAAAATTAACTCTAATTATAATAATTGAAAATAATAATATTTCATGTATATAAGGGAAAATTTGTTTGCTTACAGAAAAAAAATTCGCGCTCATCCAACAGTAATTCAAAGTAAATTCTCAAAATATGATTTTTTTTGCATTAATTCTTTTACTTGTTAATAAATTCTAGAAACTTATAAGAAATTAACAAATAATTAAATCATAAAAAAATCAATATTGGGATAAAAATATCTTTTAGAGCTTTTCGATGGTATTAATGCGTATGTACTATACTTTTAACATCTAATCTCTGATCTTTCCTGATTGCAAGATGAACACTTAATTTGTGCGGTCAGCATTATTTCCGTGACGCCTTCACAGATCAAGAGTGTTTAAAACTGCTGACGGAAAGGCGAGTCGCGTTGTGTTCTCCTATTTCTCTCACGTTTCCCTCCGACTGCTTTCGTCGTAATCGGATTTGCCGCGAGTGCTTTGCCCATCTGACAGCACGCGAGTTTTCCAATTAGCAGTTGTAACTTTTCGCATCCGAGACGTGACGCGCGATGCTCTATTCCAGCGAGCGGCGAGACATAATTAATTATCGCCGGCAATTGCGTATGAATGAGTGTGACTGGCGTCTGGCCCTCTCCGTAGGGACCACCACTATGTACACGAGACCCTCTCGCAAATAACCTTCCTCTCTCGGGGGAGCCGAGCAAGAACCGCCGTTGTTTCGCGAGAAAGACGAGCAGTTTAAATATTTAACCCTCTCTCTCTCTCTCAGAGCAAAGAAAGAGACCTTCCCCCATTCCTTCTCAGAAGCAGAGCAAACTGGGGCACCCACTTCATTTAGGCGATTAACCTTAAGCGGAATTTCATCGCTTTGCCAACACGCTTAAAATTTAATTATATTCATGAAGAGCGACAAAATTTTAGACATTATTTCTTCTAATTCAGAGATTAATTTTGTTGTTTATTTATCATTTTTTTTTTTTTTTAATCTACATTTCTCACCAATTTATTTTATTTTGATTAATTTATTATGAAATAACATACATTACATGACATTATAGGTAGTCCACGATTGAAGTTCGCGCGAACGAACTTCGCTGAGCGAACAGGGAACTTCGCGCGAACTTTTTTTTCGTTCGCTTGAAGCGTCCACGATTGAAATACAATATTCGCGCGAAGTTACGTCACTAATACGTCACAAGTACCTAATAAATAAATTGATTTAAATTTAAAAAATTTAAATTTATCTTGTTAAGTTAAAAAATACTATATATTTGAGAATTGACCAAAAAATTTAATTGAAAATTCAGCAAAAAAAATGTAAATAAATAAAAATAAAATATTTAATTTTCATGCGTTTTTTTATAGTAATTTACAAGAGTACTATAAAATCTATAAAATGTCAATAATTTTAATATTAAATTTTTTCCAATGGTTACAAAACATCTAAAATATTGAAAATTAATCAATTGTTGGGAGGAAAATATTGAATTATTAAGGCACCACCACCACAAAGAATTTAGCTAAAACTTCCATCCACCACAATGAGTCCACTTAGAAATTAGAAAAATAATTATTCATCAAATTTTTAAAACGATTTTCTCAATACAATAGAATTGATATTAATAAAAATTGCAAATTTAAAACAGCGACGATAGACATTTTAGATTAATTAGCTTTCGTTTCAATTTCTTAAAAATAGTTTAGGGTAATGTAGAATTAAATTAATTTTATAATCTCAATTGATCAATCTAATTAAATATATCAATGTATCAATATATTTAAAACAAAACTTTCTTGTCTTTAAAACAATTAAGTTAATTTCTATGAAAATGAAGTTATAAGGTACCAAAAATGTAATCAAAATATATTGAAATGAGATAAATAAATTAATTAATTTAGCTTTAAAATTAAAATTTTCCTGTAAAATAAAAAAAAACGGAATTGAGATCTGGCAAAAAATCTAAATAAGTAAATTAAAAAAAAAACTTCATGAGCTTTTTTATTATTTTAATTTTTATGAAAAGCACGCATGCGCAAGATTTTTCGCTCGACGCGGGTCTGGCGAAGTTCGCCAGAGTAGAGCTCGATTCAACTCCAGCGAACTTCGCGCGAGTCGCGCGAACTGAGAAATTTCGCCCAG
The DNA here is from genome assembly GCF_031216515.1 of Neocloeon triangulifer. Taxonomy (NCBI): domain Eukaryota; kingdom Metazoa; phylum Arthropoda; class Insecta; order Ephemeroptera; family Baetidae; genus Neocloeon; species Neocloeon triangulifer. Next base: position 6,310,024 of record NW_026775562.1, read on the forward strand.
CGAACTGATCGTGGACGCTTTATGGGCCACACATGTTATTAACTTTGTTCGTTCGCGCGACTTTTCAATCGTGGACTACCTATTACATGTGATTACATTCCATAATACAATAAAGAACAATAATAATAATAATAATCAGTCAGAATAGTGAAAATTGTATAATTTAGATGGTGAAATTTCACTGACTACCAATGCAGGGTAATTGTAGTTTTAATATTAATTTAAATTGATATTAACAAATAATTTAGAATTGCACTATTAATTATTTTATGGTAAATATCCGTTTCTTTTAAACAAATAAAATTTTAAGCCAACAATTTTTGTAACAATTTGACAAGTAATAAACAATGGCATTAAAGAAATTGAAATTAATAAAATAATTCTAAATCTGCGGTTAGTTTTGCGATGAAATTATATAACAACGTTAATTCACGACCATTTACACTCAATGACATTTCCTTTTTCACTTAATAAATTGAGCCTTTTGAATGACTGACGCAGGTGGTGCTCTTCATTCTGCTCATCATCCACTGGAACGCGTGCATTTACTTCGCCATCAGCTACGCAGTCGGATTTGGCACCGACCACTGGGTTTACAACATCACCGGCACAAGAAATTCGTCCCTTTCCAGGCAGTATATCTACAGGTGAGCCGTAAAATAAAGCAGTTGGACGCCCCGGCACGAAGCTGATTGTAATTCAGTCCGCCTGGCCGTAAATTATACCAAAAATTTCTCATTTGGCTCCCCCGCAACACTCGCCCACCTCTTTTTGTCGTTTTCACGTCCTGAAAAAAATTTAATATCATTTTTATTGCTTTTATTTATATATCAACCCTCTTGCATTTGAAATATTTTTATTTGAGAAAAGGTTTTTATGGAAAAAGTTTTATATTATCTTTCGCAAAAATAATTTTGAGTGACTAAAAAACTATATGAGAAGTCAATTATATTAATAATTTGACTCAAGTTTACAAAATTAAAAAAAAGTAATTTCCAATTTGTTATTTTTGTCATTGTTTATAAAATAAAAAAATTCTACATCACGCATTTTTGTTTTCATTAGTGCAATGAAATTATTTTATAAAATGCAAAATTTTAACCAATTATCAAACAATATTTTTTGCAGTTTTTATTGGTCCACCCTAACGTTAACAACGATTGGTGAAACACCGCAGCCGGAAACGGACGCCGAGTACCTTTTCGTGGTGATCGACTTTCTGGCCGGAGTGCTGATTTTCGCCACCATCGTCGGCAACATCGGCAGCATGATCACCAACATGAACGCGGCCAGGGTCGAGTTTCAGAACCGCATGGACGGCATCAAGCAGTACATGGCTTTCAGGTGAGACCAAATTTGAATTTCTCAAAAGGGACCCATAATTTTTAAAATTTTGCTCCATTTTCATCAATAATTTGTTTTTTTCTTGTATCCTAATTTTCTAAGAAAAAATCTTAAATTTTCCTTAAAAAGTACACTACTACTTTTGTTGGTTCGAACTAAAATTATTTAAATTATATTGATTTGTTTTGTATTTAAATATTTTAATTGATTCTTGAAAGCCATCGATTCGCTGAAATTTCCTATATTTGCAGCATCCCCTCTCTCTCCATCAGCGAAATTAATGTTCAAATGAACAATCCGCATGGTTGGTGACGAAAGATTAGCTCTAACCGCGTTTGAGTTGATATTTCGTTCAATCGAAACGTGCGAGTTACACAATGTAATTGGTTGTGCACTGAATGAACAACTGGCATAAGATAATTCTAACAAATGGATCAAGTTGAAAGGCAGAATACGTCGTCGCTTTCAACTGAGTGAACAATCCCACAGATTATATATAGTGATGAAATATTAATCATTCAGAGGAGAAACACAGTAAGAAACACTGGAGAAACTCGCAAATCATTATCTCAAATTAAATCCAAATCTATCAATAATTAAAGTTAGAAGATAAATTTCATTTTTTTAGATATGATTAATTATATATATTTGAAAATAATTACCGCTATTTCTTTATTATAAGTCGCCGTTTTGTTCAGTTTTGTTGAACAATTTTGCTGTATATTTGTCAAAATTTTAAGAAAATTGTAGAATTGAAAATAAAAAGAAAATTAGCGAAGTAAATTATAAAGTATTGATTGTAGCGTAAAATAATATCTATTCTTCAACCTTCTCTTGCCAGAAAATTGATCAGTTTTGATAAAAAGTTTAAGATCACAATTTTCAATGTTTCGATATTTTTTATCAATTCTCAAAACTTTTCCAACACGTCCCGTAAGTTAAATTTGATTTGCTCCTTGTGCGTAGTAAAACCTAAAAAATTTAAGGAAATTAATTCCTCTCATACCGAACGAGGCCAAGGTGGAAAAATTGTAACAAAGGAGACATTTTTGAGGGCGAGGCTTTTTCACTCTGTTAAATTACAGCATATCAATTTTTGCTCCTCGTGCACGCACTCCAACTTTTTTGTCCATACGCTTTGATCCGCGCTCTTGGCGGGAGGCCTCGCGAATTTAAGAGGCCAAGTATTGATCAGCATCAGGGCAAGAGACCCTCCGCCGCACCACGATTTGGTTTATCGCCAATTTCAATTTCTCTCGCCACCTCTTTAATTCTGACCAAGATCGGAAACTTCAAAACAAATTCTTTGCTCGTCGGCTCGGATCCTATAATTGAAACTCTCGCATTTCAATTGGGGGAATTATTATTATGTAACTTGGCTCTGTGTGTTTCACGCATCAACATGATGGCAGCGTCGCTTGATGAATGGTGCTCGCTGGGTCGGTTGCCATGGCGACCGCGAAATCCGCCGCGACGAACAAAACATGACTTCGGGAAAAACAGCTCATTGGAAATTTTCTCGTTAATACGACCAGCGGCCCATTGACAGCCTTTTATGGCTTATCTTTTCTGTCGCTAAATTTTCCTTTGGAAATAAAATGGGTTTTCCATTCAAGTCATGCAACCTTCCTTTGACCTCCCTTTAAACCAGAAAACTTATATTCTCAATTGTAATAAAATTTGAATTTCCTCCAACACAAGGCTCAAATTTGTATTGAAAAAGTGCAAAAATGTCTTCATGAAATTTTCAAATGATTGATTGCAAATTGAGAATTATTTTATTAAACCTAGTGAATAACATGCTGAATTTATTCACATGACTGTTAGTTTTATTTGCCTTTAATTCAAATAATATTTCGTCAAAAGTCAACCAAGTTCATTACGGCGGATGGGATCTTAATGGTCTCTGATGTTTTAGCAAAATTCCTTTTCGTTCTTAAGTTGAAAGAATAAACAAAAATAATTGTAAATAAATAGAATAAAGAATATGAAAAATTAGGAAATTACTTCTCTCCGCTTTTCTCTCTCCTCTTATTCAGAAAAATGTGATTTGTTTAACAATTTCACAATTTTGTTATTTTCCGATAGAGTTTTCTGAAACCTTTGCATTCCACCCCTCGGGCTAATTCGAACGGAAGCTCCGACCCACGCATGAACCAAAAGTGAATGGTTTGGCCGCGCCGCGCCGAGGTGAATGGAATAGGCCCTCATTCATAAGGGACGGAAACAACCCCCGCAGGCAGGGCAGGCATTAAATAAAACTCTTCGTGCTTTTCTATTTTTTTGGCAGCGGATATGATTGAAAGTCTGACGGCTTTTTGCTTTTCACGCGTGCGGCAGCTGCCGGACTTGATTGGTTTTTGTGATGGCGCTCATTATTTTTTTGCGTGTGAATGGAATACGGTTTTACTCTCGTTCCATGCAGTATCGGCAGAAATCATTTTCCACATATATGCACACTTCGGTCTGCGCTGGATTCTCTGTTGGTGGCCAAAATCATGGTGGGACTTTTAAAATTTCACATGAAAATTAAAGTTTACTTCTTAAATTTCTTTTCAAATAAATATACTTTATTAAAAAAAAAAAAGCACTTGTGGACTGATCATGTCACAAAAATTGGATGGAAATTTTTTAATTTAATTTTTTTTGTCACTCTCAACAAAATGTATAATTATTATATAAAAAAAATTATAATTAATTCAATTCAATTCATTTATTTTCTCGCAACAAGTCAAACAAAAACAACTAATTATTTGAAAAAAAAATATTAATTAACGAAATTCTCTTTTAATGTCGGGCGTTGTAGCTGACATCTGCAAGTTGTAAACCCTTTCTGCTCTTTTTCTCCCAATTTAAAATTTTGTATTCACCGGGAAGAATAAAATTATTTTTCACAAAACTACTTCATCTCCCTTTTAGCAACTTAAAATTTTTGTATTGACCAAGAAGAATAGTTAATAATAAATAACATAATAATAACATAATAACTGTGCAATTTTGTAAGTTATTTAATAATTTATTTATCTTGTTCACCTGGTGTGTTATCTCTTGTTTTTTGAATAACATAAAAGGCCTCAAAAATATTTTATAATTTAGCTTTAATTATTTAATTTAACTCCAGTATAAACCCTTTTTCTTTTCACAATATGGATAATAAATTAAAAAAGTATTTTATATTTAATTAAAAGATCTTTTTCACAAATATTTTAGAAATCTTTAATGAGCTTTCATTCAAATTCATTTTTTTTTCTTTTTCATACAATTTTTTTTAAAAATTTCTAACTTTTCTCACAACATTAGAACAGTAAAATACATAAGAATATGATCCACCTCAATATTCCTGAAGTACATTTCGGTTTGAAAGTGGGAAAAGATCTCGTTCACAATAGCAACTTAATTATGCATTCTGGCGTGGGTTTCGAGAGCGGTTTATTTTGAACGCGCACGACTTTTCGCACCCCCAAATAAAACGGGAGCTGCGTGGTGCGCGTATTTCCATGATTGCATTTTTGCGGCATCGGTTTTCCTCTCGGCGAGGGTGCGGCGCCAGCGTGTAACTTCATTTCCCACATATAATCCACGCTCAACCCCTTTTCTGTGAAAAATTCCATTTGCAACAGAGCACAACCGACTGCTTTAATCCCCTGACGTTTTCTTTCAGAATTTCACAGCGCAAATTTGGCTCGCATCCTTCCTTCCTTATTTCTTCTTTCTTTTAACGCTCCGGGAAATATACAAAAGATATTTCAGACGGAAACATCCGTCGGGCAAAGCTTTTTGCGCGGATTGTCAAAAAATACGAGACCTTTTCCATAAAAATCTGTTCCGCCAACAGATCGTCCCTTTATTTCATCCGCCTCGGCTTTTATTGCTCTCCCTCGGATTTCAATTCTGCCAGACCGACTCGCAGTGGTAAATTTGGCGAAAGCATAAAAACAATGAAAGTATCAGAGTCTTGCCAAATGTATTTTCTGATCCTGGAAAAAGTAATAAAATTTAGATTTTTTTAATGTGTGCTAATCAGCTATATTTATGTACTTTTAAAAATTGCACATTATTGTTTCATCAATAAGAGTTTTTGTTTAAAATTCACCATCTTTAAGATTTCAAATTTATTTCGCTTAGATTTAAATAATAAAATTGAAATAATTAAATGTCATTGAAAGTAATATATCGCTTTCATCTAATTGAATTAATAATATTATTACTCTTTATTGACTTATGAGACGTCGCCACGATGCAATACTCCTTGCGACGCGCCCCATTTGCAAAACATAAGTACAAAAAAAGAAGAAACTGAAGAGAAAAACAATATTACAAATAATCCATATTCTTAAAAAAACTCTTCTCTGTCTTCTCTGTAATAATTGGAAATTGATCAAAAGCATATTTTCAATTCAAAATGAGCAATTACAAAAAAAAAATGGGACAATTAACAATTAATTGTTATCATATTTATTATTATGATTATTTATTCTTCGAGGTCAATAAATTAAAATTTTAACTGGGAAAAAAGCGACACGTCGAAAAAGGTTATATAAAAACAACATTTTTATATGATTATTGTTAGTAATGAAATAAAAAATAAATGAAATTGAAAAAAAATTAATTGATTTTTCTCATCCTTTTGACAGACGCGTGTCTCCGGTTTTGGCGTCGCGGGTGATTCGCTGGTTCGACTACCTGTGGGCCAACAAGCAGGCCCTGGACGAAGGTCGCGTCCTTTCCGCCTTACCTGATCCTTTGAAGGCCGAACTGGCCATCCATGTGCACCTGGACGCCCTGCGGCGGGTCCGGCTTTTCCAGGACTGCGAGCCGGGACTGCTGGTGGAGCTGGTGCTGCGCCTCACCCTGCAGGTCTTCAGCCCTGGCGACTACGTGTGCAGGAAGGGCGACGTCGGCAAGGAGATGTACATCGTCAAGCGAGGCCGACTCATCGTGGTCGCCGACGACGGCCGCACCGCCTTCGCGACTCTAGGCGCGGGCAGCGTTTTCGGAGAGGTCAGTCACTTTGAATTAAATGAGGCGAAAAAAACTAGAATTTATTCTGGAAATGAAGCGATCGGGCTTTTCCTCGTTGCAGAAAATTGTTTTTATTCAAAAACAAATGGCTCTACCAGTTTCGGTCACGGTCTGCGACCCTAAATTAATTTTTATTTTAAAATGTGGTGTTTTTTCAATTTGCTGATTTTTTTGTATTTTCTCTTGCTCATGAAATAGGGTCGCAGACCGTGACCGAAACTGGTAGAGCCATTTCTTTTTGAATAAAAACAATTTTCTGCAACGAGGAAAAGCCCAATCGCTTCATTTCCATGATCATCTCCTCGAGTGTCAACTTCTTCAAATAGAATTTATTCATTTCAATAAACCAAAGTGATTTTTTTTTTAATTTTTGTTAACTAAATTTAATATTTGAGTATTGCAGACCTCTTGTTACTGAATTTTTTGCTTGCTACATAGGTGATTTATGAGAAATGGGCCAAATAAGTGAAATAATGTTCATTATTTTCATGTTCCAGTACCTTTATTTGTGATTCAAAAGTCTAAATTTGTAGGTGAAATTAATGAGCAATTTTAAAAGCTCTGCCCTCAAATTTAGGAGGATTAAGGAAAAGCATGATACTTTCCAGTCGTAAAGCCATGTGATCTTAAGGTACCCCATGTATAACAAAGAAATTTCCGTTTCGCGGAACGTTGTGTCAAAATAAATCACCCCCGCTAAGAACTGCAGTCAGGACCTTAATCTGCGCGCATCCATTATTCATGCGAGTAAATCCGCTCACCGTACAAGCGAATTTTTCCACCTCTCCTGATTAATGTTGAAAAAGATGAAAAGCCGCTGCCGCGTTGAGGGGAAATAAATTTGTCGGGCTTTTGAAATTACGGGAAATGGTGAGAGCTTCCATATTTTTTGCATTCATATAAAATTGAAAAAATAAAATATAAAATCATCTTTAAAATATTGAACGCGGTAGGTTATAAAATGAAATGTCATAAAATTTGAAATTTTAATAAATTTCTTTTTATTATAAAAAATATTATAAACTATTAAGTAATCTTCTTGATTAAAAGCATCTCGATATCAATTAAATTAAGTGATTTCAGATGTACAACAATATTTTTGCGTAAATATAAATTTAAAAAAAGTCGATTTGAGATTTTTATTCATCTTGGATAGATTTGTGACAATTTAGTATTTTTTTTTTTTTTTATTGATTAGGTTTACCGCAGTGGTCCAGTTTTTTTCCATCGGATTTCGTGTCAAGCGAGATGTCAGTTGGTAAAAATTACTTTAAAATATTTCGAAGAGGCTCTGTCTGGATTACTAATTATGTGACCTCAACCTCAATTAATTATCTTTCAATATAAAAAAAAAATTGTAAAATTCTTCCACTGAAACAACTTAAAAAAAATTATGTTCAATTTTGTCGGGGTAAAAGTTGAGCAAATAACCATGAAGTATTTATTTGAATTTCGCTTCAAATTTGTGTGAATAGGTGAGCATCCTGAACATTCCCGGCAACCGCACTGGAAACCGCAGGACGGCGAATGTGCGCAGCGTGGGCTACTCTGACGTGTTCTGCCTGGCTAAGGCGGACCTGTGGCGCGCCCTGGAGGACTACCCTGAGGCGCGGCGCAGTCTGCTGGAGCGCGGCTGCCAACTGCTGCGCAAGGACGGCCTGCTGGACGAGGACGAGCTGAAGAAGGCCGAGGCCGAGAATGAGTCGATCCGCGACAAGGTCCTCCGCCTAGGCAAGTCCATACATTTTTATAATCGTAGAAAATCAAAAAGAACATTTTTGTTGCATATTTAAAAATTTCATAAAAATAAATACTAAGAGGCTTGAAGACAATTCTCACACCATCTTCATCCGCGTGAAGAAAAAATTCCCTTGATATTTTATGAACTTTGTCCGGTTTTCTCCTTTGGTGCCAATCGTTTGGAAATTTCACGATTTGAAAGACAATCGTCGATCTCTTCTAAATTTCACAGCCCTATATATAGCTATCAATTAATTAGCTAATTAATTATGAAAAGTAGTCCTTTGCTCTGCTATACATCAATTAAGTCAATTACCGATGCGTGCCGGCCGGTTTGTGTCTCTCTCTCGCTCGCTGCCGAACGCAATTTAATTAATTAGAGGGGCGCGTGTCAGTTGCAAGGGACCTTCCCCAGCGGTGCGGTCGAGCACTGCGGTGTCCCTTTGAAGTCGTACTTTGCATGCCCCTATCATTTTATGGGGATTAAAATAAAGTAGGGTCGGAATTATTTTCTGGCCGACTCGCAATCATTTGGTTAATCTGAAATAATTTTAGAAGCATTCCAGTTTCATTCAAATAACGTCCCGTCGAGATAATTTTACAATTTCTTCAATTAATTCTGGAAGCAAAATATGTAATCATATTTAATTAGGAATAAATATCCCTAATTAAGCATTTCATTTGTTGAAGAGTTCCGAAGAGTTTATGAAAATTCCAAATTATTCATTCAATTTTTATTCCATATCAAACATAGTAACTCTTTTTTGGCATTATTTTTTCTTCAATTAAAATTTTGTCAGTAAATAGATTTGTAAAAATGCAAATAATTCAAAATCAGGATTTCACTTTTAAAGGAATTAGAGAAAAAGTTTCTCATATAGTTCAAGATTTTCTTGCGGAAGAAGTCTGATTTTCTCAAAACGATGGTGTCCAAAACGTTTTTATCGAAGTTTTCTTAAAAAAAAAATACGACGATCCCCAGGTGTCCATAATATCCAATTTCATATTTTCTACCAAGGCTATTTTTAAACACGCTTTTCTCCGCAAGGTCGTGACTGCGATCAAATTGACTGGGGATTATCCCTGCTCAAGGGCTTTATAGTTTGATCCTGAAATCGTCCTTGAAGGAAGCGCTTGCCTAACAATGGGAACATTTTTCAGAGGAGCAAATGGGAAAAATCCATAAGTACGTTCGGTACTTGAAGAAGGAGAACGAGGCTCAGAAGGTTGTCATCCAACAACTGCAAAACGACGAGGCGTGAGTACATTTTTTTATTTTTAAAGTATGCAACCGGCCTCACCGATATGCTCAGCGAGTTGCTTACCCTCCTATTTGGGATAAAAATTATTTAAATTGATATTTTTTTAACCATTTTCGTTAAAATGTCTGGTCCGTTTTAATTATAAATATTATCATTTTTGTTAATTGTTCAAAAATCACCTAAAAAAATTAAAGAGAGTCGAGAGAAATACAAAATGTGAAGAAACCTCAACACCTGGCAGTTGCTAAAACGCAAGGGCCTCAAAAGAGGTCCGCTCTGATTATGATTTGGGCCCCAAGCTGAATTCATTTTCACAATTTAAATTTAAATTGTGAGAAAAAGGATCATTATTCTATGTTGTTAAATACAGAATTTTAAAACTAATTTGCTTCTTTATCTTGAAAAAATCATACAATTTAAAAATGAGACCCGACCTATTTATTAAAAGCATTACAAAATTTTTCACGGGCTTTTGTAATTTTTTTATTAATTTTTTAAAAGCAAGAGTTTTGAGAAGAATTTTATTAATTAGATGCGAGCCAAGCAGTGCTGAGGTCATCCCAAGCGTGGTGGTGAACGCTCTGGATTTGGAGGAAGAGCAGCAGCAGTGTCTGGACCAACAGGACTCGAGTTCCGACTCCGAGGAGGAGACCACGGTCGTCGAGAACCCGAAGAGCCCCGAGGCTTGATTTGTGATAAGTGATGTTTATCAGAAAATTGCTGCGAACTGGACTATTGGCAGCTGCGGGCAGTGACGGCGGTAGAGGAATCAAATAAGGGGACACTTTGCAATTCTATAGTTGTTATCTGGAGGAGTTCGGCAATCGCGAACTAATAAGTGGTGAGATTTATCACTGACGTGTTACACGAGGAATGTTGTGGCGTTTTTTACAATATATAATATATGAGAGAGTGGTGATTTTTTCGGGTTTTAAATGAAAGAAATAATGCACTCGTGTGTTGCGGAAGAGAAATATGTTTATTGTTGTTACTGTTGTTTGGAAGTGAAATTATATTGTACGTACACACACACAACCACACAAAAAAAAAACGGGAATGGCGGATTAATAAATTTGTTAAGTGTGGAAACACGCACACAAGGGAATGCTACATGTGAGTTATTGCATCCAACCTTGTTTAAGCGGTTTTGAACAGAGAGCTAGAATAAAATTTTAAGTGGTGGAATTAACAAGAAAGTTAAGTTGAAGGGAGATTTAAAACCCAAGTAAAAAATAATTTATGTCAATTTTTAATCATCATTAAAATAAAGGTTGATGAATTTTGATAAATAATATAACAAGCCAGTTTAAGCTTGGGGTGATTTTTTTAAGTACTCTCTTTCTTTAAAACGTTTCTCAGGAAATATAAATTTTTTAAATCAGAACTGATCAAATTTTTATATTTTAAAGGAATTTTTTATTTAAATCTCCCCATTTCATTTTACCAAAAAGAACTTCAGTTTAAACTACTTATTATCTACAAAAAGTATCACAATATATTCTGTAGAGCCGCTGCGTCGGCTGCGGCAGCAGCAGTTTAAAATCACACATTTGGAGCGAATCCAAGGAAAGTTTGGCAGTTGGGGCAGAAGTGAGAGGGAAACTGGCAGGACGTCATAAAGTAGGGCAGAATGCAGCACGGCCAGCATCTGCAAGTCGAGATACATCAGTCGATGTGAAATGTAAGATAATTTATGCAATAAGTACCCAAAGATGCACAAGAGGAGGGCCGCGAAGTGGGTGGAGGAGCCTGGTCGGTATTCGATTCGCGTCTGAACCATTTGTCTGCAGCACGGACACACGAGCTGGACGGAAAACGGCGGCAGCAATTCGTCATCGAGAAAGACACGGGGCCCTGCAAATATCCGTTTTGTTGACACACCAGCGAGTAATTAGCTGCTGAATTTATGTGCGGCCACGACCAATTAGAGATCGACTTGATGGTCATTAATCAAGAGTGCAATATTTATGTCATTTTGTTGCACCCCTAATGAAAATAGATCAAAGAATGGGAATTATCGGTGTCGTTTTTTTGCAACTGTTTTTTAGATTTCTTTTTCGTAATTAATTCTTTGGTTTAAAAAAGTCAATAGATGAGCTTTTAAGTTGCACTAAATTAGAATATTTCATTTTTATATGATTCAATTCTGACAATAAAGAAGACCTAACCTAGCCCAGGCTAAACAATCTGAAAATTAAAAATATAAATTAAATGGCGGGTTGAATTAGCTTAGGTCAGGTTAATTTAGACTGGGCTAGGTTAGGCTTTTGAACCCCCCTAAATAAATTTAAAACGATTAAAAATGGCCTTTGGTGTAACTAAAGTTTTTTAAATGTGGTTTACCAAATATTTTATTTTGTCGCCATTAAATAGTTGCAAATTGTGTTTATTAATAAATATGAAGATATTTTGTCATTGTTTTTTAATAATTCTATGTAAGCAATGAAAATTTACGAATGCAAAGAAATTTCTAGGGAATTGAATTGTTAATCGCGAAATTGAAATGTTTAAGAAAATTTATGATGAAATCCTTTAACATTATTAATCGTAATGGCCACCTGAATTATTATTTTTTTTTTATAAGTTAAGATAAAAGGAATATCGGTAATGACTCATCTAGTTAAGGCAAATTTACATAGTCAAATATTTTGTTTAAAAAATATCCAAAATTTCCCTTTTCACATGGAAAAATTCAAAATTAATATATTGAGAAAGGAAATAAATTAATAGTTTTCTGCTTTAATATTGTTCAATTTTTGAATTTTTGGATTCAGTAAAAGTTACACTTACGTCTGGCATTGATGACAAGGACACTTTGCTGTTGTCCATTCAGTCCTTGGGCCCCTGGGGTCATGGTGACCACCGCCGGGCGGCCAGGCGGAAGATAGGGCGCATGTTGCGTGGGGTACGGCGCGAAGGGTTGCTCGCTTGGTCCGAGTTGGGTGGTCGAAGGCCCAGGGTTGAGGTTTATTTCGCTGTAGGGCGGGGGCGGCATCTCGCCACCCTCAGGAAGGGGCTGCTTTTCGTTGGACGAGGCCATTTTGAGAGAGAATCGGCGCCAAGTGACGAGCAAGAGTGACGGGTTTATCACGTGAATTGGTGTTCGGACAGATAAGATTTTTGTCTATCGCCGGTCGAAATAATCGATCTGCAAAAAAGGGAACGCTGCCAATCTTCAAAAACCGATTTTTCTTTTACAGATTGAAAATTAAAATTCGGGTGACACAGAAACATCTAGAGTAAATTTTGGAAAATTAAAATATTAACAATAAAAATAATTTATATCACCAAATGAATACATGCGTGGATAAAATAATGGATATATTATTTTGCAAAGTACCTAAATTTCACAAGCTTGCTTTTTCTATAAAATCAATTCATTATTTAAAATAATAAAAAAAAGTAGACATTTAAAAAAATATATAATGAATAAAAAAAAATTTAAAGGCATATTGATGAAATTTGAAGCTCATTAATTTAATTTAATAATGAATCTTTCAAAGTATAAATATTCCAACATTGTAAACTTTTGTGAGCGATCCGCGTGAAAAGGAAAAACTATGACGTGAAAAATGGTTCTCACAAAAAGTTTAAAAAATACCATCGCGTAGGAAATTTTATTATGAAATTCCAACTTTGATTTAAATAATAGTGAATAAAATGATGATTTATTGTGATTCGAGTTCTTTCTAGTATCATCGGTCACTGTATATTGACGTTGTTCCCTACAAAAACGCCTGCTACCATCGGACGGGATCAAATATTGACTCCTGCCTTTCTCTGATTTTAACATCGATATGGATTTTTTCCTTTATTATTTTCACTATCTAGTAAAAATCTAAATTTATATTTTCTCGTTTTGTTTGTATGGGAGGCTTATAAGCGTCTCATTTCCCATTTGTCGTTTCCTTTTCCTGGCTGACTAATCACTTGAAATTATCTCTCGCGCTGGTCACAACCATTGCACTACTCCATCATACGCCCCACAAAACCGAGCTTATCTTTTCTGTCTCTCCTCTGCGTCAAACTCTTGAGAGTGAATTGACACTGCATGTCTTATCTTCATCAACCAGTCGGAGAATTTTCTATTCTCATTTTAGGATAATCTGTTCCCGTCAACAGGACGCACCTAATTAACGAATTTGTTTAATTTACACTTTCCCGAGGTAAAATGCATCCCGCGACGGTGGCCGGCAGCAAGAATCATTTGCACCACGAGGACAGCGACCACTTTTACCACGGCGAGAGGCCACCCCCGTACTACCCGGAGGCCTCGCAGTCCCACCTCGCCCCTGACATCTACCAAAAGCCACCCCCGCAGCAGCCATGGACACCTGTAGGTCAACCCCACCAGCAACAACCTCCTCCTATAGGATTTAAAATGCCCCAACCTGACGTGCCTGTGGCTGCACCGATGCCACCAGCCCAGCAGGTGGTTGTCATGCAAAGTCGGACCACAAGTATGAATTTTATAATTTTATGCCTTTGTCTCTTTTTCAAGTATATTGACATTGACAGCGTAAATTATATTTACAGTTTAATTTTGAACGCAAAAAAAGCCTATAAAAATAAACAATTTGTGTACATTTCCACTTTTTAGGACTACATTAGAAATATTCATTCTAATTTTGAATTTCATTTCAAAACCATTTTTTATGCTTACCGTCTTTCTGTTACTTTTTAAAATTTTGGTTTTAAACCAAATATGCGGTTTTTTAATTACATTTTATATTATCTTTTGATTTGAACAGAGATTTCGGAGATTTGATACCTGATCAGAATGGCAAAACCCAATCAAATTGAATTCACTTAAAACTTCTACTTGATAAGAATATTCAACGAATTTAAAATAATGCTTGTAATAAAGATAACAACCCCCCACCCCAATAAAAGAAGTAATAAAAGATAAAATTGAGTAGCGCCTCCTGTGCAACTAAAAAAAGGGCACAGCAGGCCTGACCCTAAAACCATAAAAAAAAAAAAAACAATTCAATCAGTCAATGCTGTCAATATTCTAGATTATCCCAAAGTTTTTAAGAGTTGCTTTATATTATAAATAACGTTTACTTAGAGAACTTGTGAATTCTTCAATTTAATTTTATATTGGCATACAAATGGTTTGGGGAAAAAAGAAAAAATAGTTTGCTACTTAATATTTTGTCAACTAATTTGAAAAAAATTTATATTTAAAGCGCAACTAACCGGGGGTCTGGCGGGTCTACCTCACAACGCCACATCGGTCACCTGCGCAAACTGCGGCACGATTGTTCCCACAAAGGTCGAACACGAAGCGACTGGCAAAACGCATTGCTGGGCTTGTTGCCTCTTCTGCTTCTTGTATAAAAAATTGCATTAAATAATAATAATTCGCAATGATGATCGATAAATTCACAGGTGCTGGCCATGCGTCTGCCTTCCCTACTGCATGACCAGCTGCAGGAAAACCAACCATTACTGCACCCGGTGCAACAGCTACTTGGGAAACTCTGAAAATTTGTAATTTTCTTTTGCCCGGTTTCAATTTTATGAAATCCACCTCGAGTGTAGCCATTCAATATTTTTTTCACATCACAAATAAAATCAATCAATTTTTATTACGTAAAATTTGATTTTTTAATTTCTTTTTATTGTTTATTCCTTTTGGGAAAGGCACCAGCGGTAGCAGACAGGCCTGCTAAATCGCAAGAGTCGATAACTCGGATCTTCCCCTTTCGGGGCCGATAACACGGTGACCTTGCGACCCACTGGGCGTAATAAATTTTTTAGAAAAATTAACTATAATGTCTGTTTCCCTTATTGAATTTTTTAAATGGACTGCAAAGTTAAGAGGTTTTTCTTAAAAGTATCTTGTTCTTTTAAGAACGGTCTATATTCAATATTTTTTATAAAATTGAGAGTGAAACCGAAAATGTATCATCATACAGAATTTAATTATGTAAAATAAATGTTTCAGAAAAACCAACATTATTTAATTTCCCCAGATATAGTAATTGAAACTAAAAATTTACATTTCAATATAAAACATAAAAAATTACATTATTTTAATTCGCAAATAATTTTCAAGGAATTATTGACTTTCATAATTTGTTCGTTCAAAATAAATCATAACGAAAAAATCCTTCTCATAGTTTATTTTATACTGTGAAATTTTTCCTTTATTTTCTAAATTTTTATTTCATTATAGCTAAAAATTCATATAATAATATTATTTTTCTTTCAGAGTTGTTTAATTTTTAATTAAAAATTTGAGAATTATTGCTTGTAGGATGCGCCTACAATAAAAGGATGTACAAAGTATGAGGAAATTACAAGATATTAGCGAGCCGCCGAGCACTTTTCGCCCTTTGTTAGTCCCATCAAAAGCTCCAATATGCAGCAGCGTTGCCATTCGCTACATCGGGGACAAGTTTCCTGAAGGCCTCGCAAAATATGCTTCTTCATTACTTTTTTTCTTAGCTTGGGATACAACGCAGCACATTATATGCCCCTCCACTTAAACATCTTGTTCTTATCTTTCGTTCTACGCGCAGCGTCTCTGAAATCTGAAAACTCGACAGTGCAGACGAGAAAACTATATATCTCTCTGCAGGTCAGTCTAAATTTGGTGCGCGCAAATTAAGCGGATTGATTTGTGTCGGAGATCAAAATGTATTCCGGCAAGGAAGATATAAGCGACCACTTTTACAGCGGTGTCCGACCGCCGCCGTACCAGCCTCTCGACGAGGATGCTGCTCGGCCCCACATCGCTCAAGACCAAATGCACCCTGCGCCACCCCCGGCGCAGCAGCCCATCGGTTTGAATCACCTCCTAAACCCTGATGAAGATCCGAACGAGGTGGCTGTGACCCAGCAACCGCGCATGATGGTCATGCAGAATCGTGACACAAGTATGATTAAATTCAGCAACGAAATTGTTGCAAAATTATTCACACATTTATTATTCGCGCTAAAAGAATGTGATAAAAAAGTTGACTTTCGCAGAAAAATTTTTCTGAAATATTCAAAAAATAATATAATTTATAATTTCCATAGTTAAAAATCTAAAATAAATTTAATATTAAATTAAAATTATTTCAAACACTAATTTAAAAAAATTATCAATAATAATGCAATATATATTAAATCTTGGATATTTTTGTATAACAAAAAAGATCCATCAATAGTATTAGAATATTGTAAAATATTTTTAAATAAGAATAATTTGATTTTAATTACCACCAAAATTTGTAACGTTTTAAATTAACTAAAGAAAGAATAATTAATTTAATTTTTTTAATAATCAAACTATAAAAATCTCACGTTTTACGGTTAGAAAATAAAAAAATCTTGTTTTTTAAATAAATAAAATCTTTTTTCAGTACAACACTTACTTGTGCGGGACCTGAAGGGTCTACCCCACCACAGCACTTCAGTCACCTGCTCAAACTGCGGCATGGTCGTACCTACCAGGGTCAACCACAAGGCGATTTGCAAAACTCACTGCTGGGCTTGTTGCCTCTTCCTCTTCTTGTAAAATTTCACCATTATTCATTATACTTTGCTTTTAATTTTACTTTTCTTTACAGTTGTTGGCCATGCATTTGCATCCCGTACTGCACCGCAGGCTGCCGGAAGACCAACCATTACTGCACCCGATGCGACAGCTATTTGGGAAACTCTAACATGTAGAATCAAATATGCAAATTCCAGAAAACATGAGGACTGGAAACTAATAAATATATAACAAAGTTTTGGAAATAATTTCAGATATTTAATTTTCTTTTTATTTACCTGGTTTAGATAAAAATTGATAAATTAAACTTCCTCAAGATAAAAATGTTTCATTTATATTTCAGTAGCTGTCAGTGTGTAAAATTGAACATAAAATCGTTGGGATTTGTGGCACATAAATCAGATTTCTTTATCTTAAAAAAGTTCAAATTCCGCCGTCGCCAGCGCGGTTGCAGCACTTGGAGGGCGGGACGTTCCAATTGTACTCGAACCCTGGCACCA
The DNA here is from genome assembly GCF_031216515.1 of Neocloeon triangulifer. Lineage (NCBI taxonomy): Eukaryota > Metazoa > Arthropoda > Insecta > Ephemeroptera > Baetidae > Neocloeon > Neocloeon triangulifer. The sequence continues at coordinate 6,327,384 of NW_026775562.1, forward strand.
GGGTCTCCTCGGTCTCGCACATCTTGCCCTTTTCCTTGAGCTGCCTCCACAGAGCTTTCATCTGCTCAGGGCTCTGTTTGTGAGTGACCAGGTAACTGTTGCTGCAGCCACGGGAACGGTGCTCAGTGTCAAAGCGCCGGTCGTGCCGCCTCCTCGCCTCCACGGCCGCCAACCACGTGCCCACACTGATGTCCTCGCTGTTGAATCGGCGCCACATCTGCACATTTCTAGCCAGGAAGGACACGAGATCGGACGATAATACATATCCTGTAATTTTGATCAAGGATTTAAGGACTGCAAAAATAGACAACAAAATACAAACTTCAGTCATTTAAAATTAAATTGAACTCTAAATGAGATCTCGATCGTAATTAACTCCCATTTTTTAAAATTAAGTTTTTGTTTTACTCTTTTAACGTTTTTTCTTGTTATTTGTTTAAAACGTAAAATTACCTCCACCATGTGCATAGGGTAGGTAGCGGTCACAAATGTCCCATTTTGTTTCGCGCCACTTTCCGGAAGTTTTTATTCGCGCATCACCCCGGAAGTAGCCCCAGTAGAGGGGCGAGGAAGCAGTCTGCAGTTCAGTCTTGAGGGCTGAGAGGCGCACAAAAGAATCGTCGTCACACTTCAGCAAAAATCTATAGTTGTAATGAGATGTGACCTGCAATTAATGTATGGTAAATTAATAATTTGTTGAATACATTAGACGGAAATATCAAATGTTTGTTAATGGATAACTAAAAAATTTATTAATCTGTTCATAAAAAATCAATCTAATTTTAAAAGTATAAAGACTGTAACATAGCTGGTCTTTTCTTTGTAAACAAACTGTAATTGAAATGTTTTTCGTTCTATATAATCTAATAAATCTAATAAATGGAAGCACACTTTTTCAAAAGCCTGGAGGACTTTGGTGGTCAGCGAGTCGTATCTGTCCTGCACGTCGACGAAGAGCAGGTCGTCAAACTGCTTGACCTCGTGCCGCAGGTGGTTTTTGTCGCCACCTTTGCCCAGCACAAAGAGGCAGACGGCGTCGTCAGCCGCCTCCGAAGCCCACGTCTCTCTGATGACATTCCTCTGGGCATAGTTTTCTGGTTTGGACAAGACTAAGACAATCAGCAGATTCTGCTGCTCGCTCGAGGTTAACTCGGACTGCTTCTTAGGCTTGGCAGCCGAGTCCAGGGCGATCAGGTTCAAGGTCAGCATGCAGCCGAAGAGGAACGAGCCAAGGCACAACAGCAGCGCTGTCCGGTCACGCATTGTGCATAATCTGAAATAAAATATTAAAATCAGCTTATAATGAAAACAAAATCAAATTAAAATATGCATGGGTGCACCAAAATATTAATATAATGTTTTCTTTGAAAAAACAAGGATAGAATTTCTAATCAAATATAATTCCATTCAAAATTAAATAAATCAATGTGTAAAAATAATTTAAAGCACGTCTTTGAAAAGAAAATTTTGACAGAGAAAAGGACTTTTTATATTAGAGAACATTAATATTTTTTCTGATGTCTTTTTAGTATGTTTTGTACCGATTTCTTTTTACCCTGGCATATTTCATTGCATCGAGTTGAAAGAACGTTCAAGTATAGAGTGAGGCTTTACATACTGCAAGTAGTGTCCAATGTCGCGTGTTTATTATGTCATGATGCCGCAATAATTTGACATAATCCAACTCCAATCTAAACTCTCTCAATCCGTTCGGTTCGATCTGCTAGCCTTGTTTTTAGAAAGCAGCTGATCACCATTCTTGCCAACAAAAATGCGAAATTGTGAAACAAACTGAAAATGAATTCCTCAAAATATGCAGCCTAAAGTTATGCAAGACACGAAAAAATAAAGACCAGCAAAGCTCGAGTTGAAATTTGAACAAAAAACGTTTACCTTTGGTTGGAAATACCTTCTCTTGCAGCTCGTGTACGGTTGGCAGCAGTGCGCAGGTTGGCAGTCCATCGACCCGTTTCCGCGTGCGTGCAGGTTCTCTCTGTACAATTTTTGGGATTTTACATGAATTCCCGATGGATCTTTCAGCGCGGTTGTGACAAAGGCTTCGTTGAATCGCCCGTCGACAAAATGCACTTGACCCGACCCGCCTGAAAATAGGTGAGTTTGTGCACCAACCACCCCCGCAGCAGCGACTGGTATCCGATTTGGAGGCCAACTCAATATTATACACGCTTATATTCAAACTTGACCTTCGCTCGTGTGTGTTTTCGCACACACACACGCCAGCTGCAGATTTTGATAGCGATCGTGTTAATAATTTTTTATTTTGTGATAGGAGATGGGGGAGTGCAGTCGGGTTAATCTGGCCGACGTGGTTTTGCGCCTCGAGGGCGGGTCTTCCCTCGTCTGCCACTGCACCAGGGCCAAATTTCCATCATCGGCTCGGATCAGCTCCAACAACCAAATCATCAACAAGGCCGACCATGAAAAGCAGTCGCTCGGCGTCGAGGTTAGAAGAATATAAACTTTAAACGAACGGGAGGCCACGCGCGTTCGCTCTTTTTCTCAGTGCGTTGTGAAAAAGCTTCGACGCCACACCATGTCTCTTGTTCGAAATAAACATTTCTATTTTGTAATCTTTGAAATAATTATTTTTTAAACATAAAATTTCAGACGTTTTCCGACGACTTTGAGCAAATCTTCCAATTTGATGAGCAGCAAAGTCAGGCTCCGCTACCTTTCGTTGCAGAGGAACGATGGTCATTTTTAAACCAGACCAAGTCATTTGGCGAAGACTCGAGCCCGAGTCTCAGTTGGAGCAGTTCGTCGGACTCCATGACCTCGGTGACCTCGCTAGATGAAGCTATGCTTTCGCTCAGTTCGTCGGACAGTGATGAGGAGGACAGTCAGAAAGCTAGGTACATAATAAGTTATTACAACATTTTTTAGAAAAAAATATTGGTGCAAACTTTCAAAATTTTATTCAGATTTTCTGTGGATGCTGTTGAGGACTCTCTCAACAGATTGAGCATATCTCCATTAAGGCAGAATGGAAACTCGCGCCAGAGCAGTTTGACAAAGTGAGTCCGAAATTAAGCAACATAACATTAAATATTTTTCTAGCTTATCTGTTTAAAAATTTGTGGCATTCAATTGTTACCTGAATTTTTTTTTTTAATTTAGTATAAATTTTAAAACATATTCAACAACTTTTATATTATAGAATATTTTCAGTTGTGGTGAATTAGATTTAGATGCACTTATGCTAAATTATTATACTGATTTTTTTTAGAAATCACTTTCATAAAAAATGTAAGCAAATATTCTAAAATAAAAAGAACCAGCATTGAGTTCAATATCAACGTCTCCACATCATCCTTCACTGATTAGATAAACTTACTTTCAAGAGGATTCTAATGTTAAAATGAAACGAAGAGAAGCATATTTCTCTCATTTTTTTTCTTAAATTTTTATCACCACTTCTAGAAATATGCTTAATTTTTTTTTTTTTACTAATTCATGTGCATAGTTAACTTCCGAGAAACTGTGGCATAGTGCATATTTGCCTAATTACTTCTTAAGCCGAAGCTTTTAAAAAAATAAATAGCGATTGTGCGAAACATCAGATTAAACAATTATTTGCCAATTTATTATGAAAATTTTTCCCAAGCTCCAAGATTATTTAAATTGCATTATTAACTAAATCAAATAAAATTGAAAACCTAGAAAACTCTTATAAATAAGATTCTATTAGAAAAATTTAGCGTCGACCAACATCTAGCTGTTTTAATTAGATTTAGATAATCCAACAAACCAATCTTGTTTTTAGATCATTGGGTCAAGCATGGATAATTCCAGTGCAGGAAGCGATGCGCTACTTTGGGTTTCACTTTTTGCCCACAAACGAAGACTTGACAATCACTTCAACCGAAATCATATCACACCAAAAGGATAAACAAGCTGAAAAAGTAAAAAAAAAAACCTGAAACACTTTCAGATGATAATTTTTTATTCTATAAATTTCCAGTCGAAGCGGCAGCTCAGTGTGCAAAAGCTTGCAAAAAAAGAGATTGCCAACGGAGACTGGCTTTGTGAGTTAATGAACATTAATCACATTCTTATGTAGAGAACATTATTAAATACTCAGGTCACTTGGCCAAAAGAGGTGCCAGCGACCTGGTGGTGGACGCTGTCTGCGGAGACGGGGCGCTCGCCATTTACCTCGCACAAAACTGCCAAAGAGGTTAGCTTTTTCTCTCTGTTAAGCAACATATATTATTGATTTGATTGTGCAGTTTTGGCACTGGACCCGAACCCGGTCAACATCAAGCAGGCGCTGCACCGAGCCAAACTGAGCGGAGTCTCTCACAAAATTGATTTCATCCAGGCCGACTTCTTCAGGATGAAAATGCTGGTGAAGGTGGATGCCGTTTTTGTCCGACTCTCGAATTCCAACGCCAGCTTCGAAGAAAAGGTTTAAACCAAATAGTTTTTAACCAAGTAAATGTGGAACTTGCAATTCTTAGGCGGTGTGTGATCTCAACGCTTTCCGAGGGCAGCAACTCTTCCAGCAGGCCAGATTTATTTCCAACAATGTAGTTTTCTGTCTGCCCAGTAATCAGGACGCAAGGCAAGTCCTGCAGCTAGTGGGCAAAGGTGAGATGGAGCTGGAGCAGTGCTGCATCGAAGGCCAGTTCTCCGCCATGGCCGCTTACACTGGCCCACTTTTCGACCAAAGCAGATAACGGATAAATCAAGCTGGAAACAAACATCTTCAGGGGAAAATGAAATTTTCTGTATGTGAGTAGCTACGCAGCAACTTTGTAAATCGTTTTAGCAAGAGCGATACAACCTATTTGACTGGGGGGCCTTAGAGATATGAAACCAGAATGGAATTAAATGTCGTCGGTGTTTAAATGTAAAATTTTTTCGGACCAATAATTTTATTTTTTATCGGTTACGTTAAAAATGGATATTTTTCTTCGCAAAGTGGATTTAAATAGTAAAAAAGTTCACTTTTTTACTCATTTTGTTTTGCAAACTTTGAACTCTGTTCGTCTGGCAAAGAAATTGTCATTCTTTATGCTATATTTTAATGTCAGATCCACCTGCAGATATTTTTACTTCCATACTGTTTTGATACTGTCAAAAATTATTCTGAATGCGCATTTAACGTGTCCTGACCAGACAGTTGCACAGAGCTGCTGTTTTTATACTTTTGTACCGTGTTTGTCTATGATCTCACCGGATAAATTTATTGTTCTGTGAAATGATGATTCACGACTCTTTCAAAACTCTCTAAACCGGATATCCTCCACTGCCCGATTTTTATTTTTTTCCAATCGACCTAGTCATGTTTATATTTTCGTTGAGAACAAAAATACCTCCGAGGGTCGATGGATTCTCGCCAGCAGCTAAATAGGAAACTAACAAAAAAGTTAAAAACCACACCAAGTTTCTTGAAATATATCAGTGTTAAAATATAACGCAAAATTGTATTGAATAATTGTTTAAGTGCCAACAATGTCAAAATCTTCTCAATTTTTAATTGTCTACAAGTTGAAAGCATCAAATCCATAAATATTAAATCACAAATCATTAAATATATGTCTAAACAATACAAAGCAGTTGCGTGTGTAGCAGATTACTTAATCTAATTCCATGCAAAAGGCGCAAGCAAATCATATTTATTATGAAATGAATGTTCATCGCTGATCATATGTATATTTCGATTACATTGTATTGCATGTTATTTTGGAAATTGTATGAAAATCCAGTTGATAAAATAAATATATAGACAAAATATTTTTATTTATTTTAATTAATATGAAATCATGATTTGATTAGCAAAAGCAAGGTATGCAACCTTGTGGGCTGGTGGAATAGAATTTTTTTGAGCCCGCTCCGAAGACTGGGGAGGCCATTGGTGTCAGGGTGGTTTATTTTTGCTCTTGGTACTTAAGTAACCTGAGCCACAGAATTCGTATATGACTCGCGCAAGTGGGAGAATCTACGAGTTTTCGGCTGATAGGCGGCGTCCTGGCGTTGAACAAAAATTTACCAGAAACGCCGTTTAATTCCGCGATTTTCAAATTTGAACGAGTTAATTCATTTCGTTATAAAATAGTTATGCTGATTATACATTTAAATTGAATTTGGATTCACATTTTCTTGCTGCCGCATAACCTTTCTTAAAACAAAAATCTTCCCTAGACGTTTTATTTTACATACCAATATATGCAACACCGAAAATTTCGTTTTATTGAATGGATCATTTCCTCATAGGGTTTTAATATTGTCAGCCGGGCCCATCCCAATTATTTAGTTTTTCATGATATATATTTATTTATTCTCCATTCGATACAGCCATGAGTTATGAATACAGCAAAAAAAACTATACATAGAAGTAAAAAAAAAGCTGAAATAATAATAGCAGAGTATTTAACTATCCATAAATTAAATTAAAAAGATATCATATTGAGGCTGAACTTTAGAACTTCTTGAAGTCAAGAGACCAGAGGAACAGATCCTGAAAATAAACTAAAATATAAAATCTGTATAGATTGTAAAATTTCAATTATACTGATAATTTTTTTAGAGATTAAATTAAATTCATTTTATTTTTCTCCAAACAAGTCAGACAATCAGTTGTAAAAAAAAAATTGGTAGAGAGAAAAATAGTCAAGTGATTAATACATCTTTGATTCTCACATAAGAGGTGTCCAATTTATTGCATAACAAGAACCTCATTTTATATTTAAAACTTGGTTTTAATTATTTTGCTCCTCTTATATGTTCAGAACTAATTAATTGGTCACATATTTAAAATTGTTGTTGTTTCATTTAGCATAATAAAAATTTCAGTACTTGAATCTGAGTTAGCAGGAGTGTTTTCAATCACTGAAATAAATCAAAACTGAATTTCTTAATGAGGAACTAAAAAAAGAGAAGAATTAATGTCCCTGTTTTTATTGAAAATATTTGGTGCTGTTGCGACTCTTGCCGTTTTTTCCGCTTGTACAGTAAATTTGCGGGCGCGCCTCGTCCAAGGAAAAGCGCATGTCCAAGTTTAGTTGGAAAATCGATAGACTGTCGGGGCCGGAGAAGAAGAAGTGTCTCGGTACGAAATAATATGGCAGCCGCTGGCAGCAGCTGAATGGGGGACACGGAATTCGAGCAGTTCCGTCGCTATTTCGACCGACTGCCCCAGTACATCAAGGCCCCGGCCCACACCTACACGTGAGAATCAAATCTCAGCTCGCAGGTCCCCTGGCTAATCGCATAATTTGCAGACTGGTGCATGACATCGCGTTGGACGAGTCCGTGCTCGGGCCCCCGTCGGCGGCGGCGGGCCCACCACTAGGGGCACCGCAGGACCCGACGGGCTCCAAAAAGAACAAGGCGGCCTTCAGCAGCAGCAGTAGCAGCTCGGCCAGCAGCACCGAGGGCGACAGACCGCCCAACGACCAAGAATCGGTAAAATATATAACAATTTATGAAAATAAAACGAAAAAATTGCAATTTTATTTCTGGGAAAATGATTTTACTACAAAAACGATTTAAAGTACAAATCTAAAATCCAATTAAAAAGGAGGAGTTTGGAATATGATTTTTTTCAGAAAAAATTTTGAAATATTAAAAAAAAAATGAAAAATGGGACAAGACATAATTTATTTGTTTGTTTTTGGTAAGCAGAAATACCTTGTAATTTGAAGTTTGAGATTGGCAATTTTTTTTAACAAAATAGTTTAAATTTTTTATTTTGAAATTCATTTTTGGCCTTTTGCCAACTGATAATGAGGCAGACACAATTTTTGTGAACTCGTCTCTTTGCATCTCTAGCCGAGATCTGATTATTTTTCCTTTTCTCTCTATAGAGACGAGTGTTGAATGATGTATTAGTACGATGAGTACAATTCAAGCTTGCGTTGCACCTTTGTGTTTCTCGCCAACAGATAATCAATGGCGAGGCGGCCGACGAGGATGAAGAGGCTCCGTGGCGGCCCTTGCCCTCGGCGTGGCCCACAGTTGTGCACCGACGCAGACGGAAACTGCCCGAAATTCCGAAAAATAAGAAAAGTGAGTCACACAAAAAGTTATAATCTTCTCTCTGCGATAAAAATCCTTTAATTTTTTATCAAGCAACGAAATTTATGCGTGTCGCTTTCATTAATATTATAAAATTTATTTATTAACGAAAAAGCAAAAGTATGGAAAATAAAAAATTATTTAAAGGTCAAGTAAAAATTTAAAATTTGAGGTGGTTGAATAAAAATAGGATTTTGAAAATTCTTTAGCCAACACGCATGGAGCTCAAAAACATAAACAAATCTAGAAATGAAGATAAAGCTGCTATATTTATTCAACCACCAAGAATCAACCCTTGATCGGGAAATTCTACTAAAGAAAAATTAGAAATTGGCAAAAAAAAATGATTCAAAAATTTGCAGATTCAGGTTTAGTGTTGTCGCTGGCCGACGAGCTAGGCCAAGTGGGCAGCGGACGTTTGCCCGAATGTGTGCAAGTGTCGATTCGAAACGGCCGCCACGCGGTCGGCGCCTTTCAGCTGCGGGGCTCGACGCACTTTGACAGTTCGCCCGAGGGCCACCAGCAGGACTTTGACTCGGGACACTCGACCACCAACAGCCCGGACGGCTTGGCCAGACCCACGTCGATCGCCTCCTCGTCCTGCTGCAGTTGCAGTCTTTCAGAGCAATCGCTCAGTGAGTGAAACAACTTTTTACTTCAACTTCCAATTTTTTTTTCACTCCATTTATTAAAAATATGATTTTAATTTTTGCAATATAATTTCATAGTTGTCGGTGGTGCTGAATACAGAGACGTAACTCGACTTGTGGCCACACACCGTGGTCTCCACAAATTTATTCCGAGGCACAGAGATGAAATCGAAATTGAAATTGGTGATCCAGTTTATGTTCAACGGGAGTGTGATGACCTCTGGTGTGAAGGTAAAATTATACGTATATTTATATCAAAATGTTCTTCTTCTCTTGATTTTTTATATAATAATTTACCAAAAAATAATAGAAAATTTATTTAAAAATTAGGGTATATAGAAGAAATTTTTTTCAAATCGCTCTCCAAAATCCATTTTGACAATGTTTTTTGCGTTTTTTGTTCCAATCCAAAATTTCAAAGACTTCATTTCATTTCCAAAACAGATAATTTGAACAGCTTCCTTTTGTTATGGACCTTATTATTTTTGAAAAATATATTATTACATATTTGTAACAAATTTATTTTTGAATTAAAATAACCCAAATTTTTGGCTAAATATAAATTATCTTATTCAAATACTTCCACTGCATTTGAAAAAAGCCTTGCTGAATTATCTGATTGAAAGCAATTTTTATTTTGAAAAAAAAAACGAATTTTAATTTAAGCGCAGAAATTGGTGTGACTGTTTTCTTGACTTTCTTGTGTTTTAATTTTTGAAGGGGTGAACATGCGCACCCGGCGACAGGGTTCGTTCCCTTCGGCGTACGCGGTGGACCTCGAGTACCGCGAGTTCGACCCGGAGGCGGCGGTGGCGGCCGGCGGAGAGGAGGCGGCGGTCGCGGAGCGTCGGGAGCGCTTCCTGCTCGACTACCTCGGCTCGATCGAGTGTCTGCAGCCGAAAGGGAACACGGTGCTGTGCCAGGCGGTCAAGCGAATCTCGAGCAACCCGCCGGCCACTCGACCGGCCATCCTCGAAGTCTCCGACCAGGGCATACGCATGCTCAGCAGGGACAAAAACAAATCAACCGCCATAGACAATAAAAAGGTACATTTTTATAATTGAATTTTAAAAGTATAAATTGAGGCAAAAATTAGAAAAATAAGAATATGCAGCAAATTTGAAAATTAAAATACATTTTCATCTTTTTTGACATTTTAATTTGTTATTAATAATATTAGATTTATTGTCAAGAAGAGAGGAATTATTTAGAAACGCCCAAACAGAATTTAGTAATTAAAATCGTGCCGAAATTAAACATATATTACGTTATTTCAATTTGTTATTCAAATTAGGTTTCCAGTCTTTCTCACGAGAAGAGTATAAAATTTTGCAAAATTGAATCTGATTTTAATGTTCATGCAAAACAAAAATAAATTTTATTTTCATAAAAATTGAAAATCTTTACAAACAAATCCTTACTCAAAGATAAGCGATTGTTGAAACACGCGCAAATAGAAAATTCTCATTCTTTTTTTATGACACACAATGTGTTTGATCCCTTTCGTCGGTCCATGACCCTCAAACAACCAATCTCCAGCAGACACTGCACCGCTTATTCATGTCGAGGCTGCAGCGTAAATTAATCTGGTCCAGCGCTATAAAAAGAAGAGCCAAAAAAAACGCCCTCCAAGAGAGTTATTGTTTATTTGTTCAAATTAATACATAAAAATTGTACATCATAGATTCACAAAATATTATATATTGTACAAAATACGATTAATTTTTATTAGAAAAAAACGCGACTTCTACTCAGCAAGTTCAATGTCATTTTTTTTCCACAGGAAAACAACAACAATAACCTGGACTACTTCTACTCGCTCAAGAACGTGTCGTTCTGCGGATTCCACCCGCGTGACCAACGCTTCCTTGGCTTCATCACCAAACACCCGCAGCGGCAGCGCTTCGCCTGCCACATTTTCCGCGGCGACGAGTCGATGCGCCCCGTGGCCGAAACCATTGGGTACGACACGAGTTTTTTTTTTACTTCACGTACGCACCCTTGCGCGGAATCTACTCATTTCAAATTACAATCTAAAAATTATATTTATGTTCAATAACAAAATTATTAAGTTTTTACAATTTAAATAATTCCGAAGTGAATTATTGCATAATATTCTTATTTTAATTAACTGAAGTAGTATTAGAGAAGAATAAATTTTTAATTTATTTTTTTCCAATATAATTCTTTGTTAATTCTTCTTCATTTTAATTATATGATTAATAAAAATCTAGCAATCCTCTTTTTTTTCTTTAGTTTGTCTGGTTTTGGAAGAGTTTATGTCACATAAAAAACCAGTTGAAAAGCAAATTCTGCTGGATTGAAATTGGTTTATTTTATCTAAATCATCGATTTATTTCAATTAAACTGATTTTCATGATTAAATGGAAAAAAATTAAGCAAAGAAAATTACGCTTCACTTTTCAAGTAAGAAAACATCCGACGTCCAGTGCGATTGCAAATAAAAAAGAATTTTTTTAAATCTTAATTCATTCATTCCTTGGCAACAAGAGTCTGCACAAAAAGATAATATTATCACGTAAAAGTAAATTTGAGGTTTATTTGAAAGCCAAAACCAAAGAAAAAAATCTTACTTTTCGTGATTCAACAATTTTTTTTTAAGCGTTAACCTTTTTACAGCAAAACTTCATTGATTTACATTTGAGTATTAATTGCAGACGTGCGTTTGAGAGGTACTACCAGAAATACATAGAGACGGCGTACCCAACCGAGGACATTTACATCGACGACGATTGAGGAAATTAATCTTCGTTCGAAGTGAGAGTGTCTCTGCTTTATTCTCATCCTACCGCGTTAACCAAAGAATGAAAGTGAATTTTAACTTGAAAAAGCAGCATCGCTTTTTTCAACATCAGCAGCACAAAAACGTATAATCTCTCCTACATTCTGGGACTGTCAGTTGTAAAACATGTAAAACTTTAAAAAATTAAGAAGGTACGACACTCGTGTACATATGTATTGTACATATATCTCCTGATGTCAAAATAATAATACAAAAATAATCCATCGCCTTGTGAGGAGACGAGAATAATAAAAATAAATTACGCCTTGGAAAAAGAAAACCAGTCCATTATTCACTTGAGTTCCTTTTCCACGGATCAAAAAATTTCAAAACTGATTCTAAAGAATTGCGTTATTTTATCGGCCTTGGAATGGAAGTAAAGGGTGCGTGTCATTTTGGATTATTATTAGGTTTCTTTAGTGGTGAATAATTCGTATATATCATGTGACAATTAAACGGGACGAGCTGCACACACAAGAGTTGGTTTAGTTTTATCGTGCAGCGCGAGGGGAAGCGACCGACGAGGGTCAACAGCCATGGGGGTCACAGTTCGAGCAATGGAAGGGCAGCCGGAAGCTGAGCGAGATCTCGCGTTTATCAGACTCGAGCGAGTGCAGCTGCCGTCAGTCAGACATGGGGCGTCCGGGGCTGCTGCTGTTGCTCATCGCCACTGGTAAGATCAATGCGCACTCCTTGTTCTCCGTCCGAACTTGCGTAAACACATCTGCATCGTAAACGCAAACTGTTCATTTTGAGCCTTTCTAAGCTGATTTAATTAGTATTTGTTTTTCAAGTGTGAAAAATTCAAAAATTTCATTTTTTATTAATTTACATGTATTTAAACTGTTTTTGTGCTACAGATTCAGTTCAAATTTAAATTACTGCCGACTTTACTCTTAAAAATTGATAAAATTCTTTTACCAGTTAAATTTATAACCTCCAATTCAAAAATTTTGATTATTGTTATTTAATGTTGTCCTTTAAGATAAATAGTTATCTTATCATTAAAATACTATATTTCTTGTTATTACTATTTTATTTTAGAAATCATCTTTAGCCTGGCACTGATTTTGGCACGTTTCTTTATTTATTTGGCACGTTTCTGTGTTTTAATTTGGTATAATTATTGATTTGATTTTTATATCTCTACGTATTCAAAACTTATTAATTTTTAAAATTTTTTTTTTTAATAATGATATTTAAATTCCTATTTTCAGTGCTGGCAGTGTCGTACGCTTGCGAGTTCAAACAACAAGGATGTAAAATCGAAGGCTCGTCGTGCATCTGCGGCGAGGGGTGTCCAGGACAATACCGCTACTTGACTAAGACTCACTGCCACCGCGCCCTCATGAAAGGCAAGTCTGTTTTTATCACGGATCTTTCGTCATCTCTCGCGCTCCGTATTGAAACAGCAGCACATGTGATGCGCAGACGTTTTGAAAGGATGCAAAGTTTTGCAATGAAAACATGTTAGTGTTTAAAAAAACGCAATCCATTACGATTTGTATTCCCATACGGAAATTCAAAATACGGTATTCAAAATTGGAGCTCAAGATTTGAATGAAGTGAGAGATGGAATTATTCTAATCAGTTTTAAAAACAATTTTTTAAGAGAATAAAAAAAAATGCGTTTTATATTTTATCTTTTTTTTTATCTATATCTAATATTTTAATATAAAATGTATTTTTATTTAAAAAAAAAACTTGCGATGAAATCTTCCAATTTAAATGCAGCACGTAAAGGGCGAGATGTTTGCTACCGAAATCCGTGTCAAAACGGAGGCGCCTGCGTCCAGAGTTCACAAGAGCCAGGCTACAAGTGTCGGTGCGAAGGAACAGGCTACTTCGGCAGGCGATGTGAAATGGGTAAATTCAATCAAATTGGTTTTTAAACAAGATTAATATTATCTGAATTAAAACAGATTGCACGTTGGCAAGCAACTATGAGGGCCACAGGTACCCGTACGAGTGTGTCATGATCTGAAGAAGGGTTTTCGAATGACAAAATCTTCGAGGTTGATTTTTCCAAATTATATTTCATAATGTACAATCAATTATTTTTCATTAACAATATTACTTTTTGTTTCTTCATTGTAAGCCAGAATATCATGAATAAAAAGAATCGTACATGTTCATCGTATTAATAGAAAGAATCTTGAGTTAATATTAGTTTTTTTGGAATAACAAGAGCCGTCGGGGAGAACGACGGCCCAACCTGTTTCTTTTTATTTAGTTCTTTTTCTCATCAGTTTCCCTTCTTTCTTGGTTGACTCAGCTGCTAGTAAGATATATACTTAACAAAAACGTAGGAGCGGGGGTTTGACAATTTTTAATAACGCGATCCAAGCTTCTTTGTTTTTGCCAAAAAGAAGTTTTCAAAATACATTTCATTAAGGCTAGAAAAGTTTTCCTCTCTATAGACTAATGTATAATTAGTTTTGCATCTCCGTACATTTCTCAGACATCAAAAAACCCTGATTTCAAAATCAACGAGGAATTTTACAACGATTGCTTTGCATAATCTGAGGATTACACAAAAATATCATCAGTGTGTGCCTACAATTATGTGAAGGAAAAAGAGGGGGAGATAGACGGAGAGAGAGAAAGGGGGAAATAAACAATGACACATACAGTAAAGCAGTTCCCTTGTTGACATGCACACAAATATTTTCATCAAAAAACTTCTTTTTTATGCTTTCTTTTCATTTTTCACTTTTGTTTCTTTTTTTGTTTGGTTTTCTTCTTCTTAGCGCTATACTTTAAATATTAACAAATGTTACAGTTTCTCAGTCTTGGTAACAATGGGTGCGTTAATATATTCACATGGTTGTTTCTTTCTTACTTTTGAATTATTCATTTATAAATCTTCGCGTCAAGTTACTTTTTTCTTGCTTGCTTAACTCATCTCTCGCGGCTAGTTAACATTAATTCAGTTGCAATCCAATTGTCTTTATTTATTGTGAACGGTCCTGCTTGCTCGAGCTTTGGTATTTCATTTGTTTTAATCATCATAGTAAATGTGTAGTTCTCTAGACCTTCTTCTCATAAAAACGTCTCTCTGCTCTACTCAACCAAAACAGCAATAATTCGTTTCTTGTATTTTTTTTTCTTCGCAAAGTTGTAGTTTAGTAGCGTGTAGTAATAATATGCAAAGTTTCCTAGGCAAATATGCAAGAAAAGCTTAGTTTGTTTGTGTGCAGATTTTTTTAAGAAATTCTTTTTTTTTATGTGATGCCCCAAAATTACTTCAATAATGAGTACAGCAATAAGTTTTGCTAAAAAGTGACTTGGTTTGAAGCACTGCGTCAGTTAAAAAATTTATGCATCTCTTCTGCAAAAATCAATCTTACGACAACTTAAATTTACCATTAGATCAATTTTAATAATAGCAAACATCAGGGGTGAGGAATTGTATGTATTTTTTTGCAGCATCCACGTCGTCTAGACTGTTTAAAGCATTTTTGGTTTTGTTGTTTCAATTAAATAATTTCACTGATATGCATCAATTTTCACCAAGAATTTCTTTCTCTTTTGTTTTTTTGTCCCCGAATAAATGCAGGACTAAAATCAGAGGCGTAATTAATTAAGCTACGAGGAAACTTTGATTAGAATTGCGTGCGAGGGCCCATTTGTTGGTCGGGCCGCAGAAAGGCTGCGTAGTAGTTTTAACATTCGAGCGTGATTTTTGTTTATCACATAATTATTTACTTTTACTTGGTTTCTTCGGGTTTCTCCTCCTCGATGGTGACAACGCCTGGCTTCCTGGGGGTGCGCGCCTCGCTGCTGAAACCCTTGGTGCTTGAGTCGGGGCCCTTGGGCTGACGCAGGGTGACCACCTTGGGGCCACTGTCATCGATGCTGATGCTCCTCAGCTTGCTCATCATCCTCTCTGGACGCCGCGCATCTCTTTAATTTTAAATGCAATAAATCAAATCCTATTTTTCTTTTTTTTTATGAAAATTTGGAACTTACGCAGTGCGAACTAAAGAGCAGGCAGATGACTTGCCGGTGCGCTGGTTGGTAACCAGAACAAACTCAACAGTGTCTCCAGACATGAGGTTGACGTTGTCAGCAACCTCAGAGGCGCGGAAGAATAACTTTTTACCATCTTCCATCTCGTGATTGAGAAATCCGAACTGGCCTGCAGACAAAAAATTTGAGAATATGAGTTGCCTAATTTGATAAGTGAATTTGAAGCAAACAATTTGATCCAATTGCTAAGTATTACTAATATTCAATTTGTTAATAAGCAAACAAAATTTGAAGATCCAAAAAATCACCATAAATTTGGCGTTAATTTTCTTTAAGGGTACGAGTAGATTTTCATATTTTATTAATCTTAGCAATTCATTACCTTTGACGGTATCAACGGTGGCCCTCAACTTCTTCCTGACGGCAACAACATTGGTAGCCCTGTTGTCTGCATCAACCTGGAAGGTGACAGGGTCCCCGTTTTGCAGCAGCTCCCGCTTGTTTTGCAAACTGGATATCCCAAACTCGAATTCAGCTGGCGCGGTTCCATCGTCGTCCTCGTCAAGAGCCTCCCTTATAAGACCAGCATACTCGGCCTGCTCAGGGTTGGCCGCTCTGAGGGACCTGACCACCTTGCCAGACCGCAACTCTGGGTTGATTTCTGCTACCTTGATGGAGCCCTTGGTCAGGACGCGCACGTTTTCAGCTGAGACGCAGGAGCCGTTGGAGGTGTTTCTGGCACCCAAGGTGAATTCAACCTCAGCCCCGATTTCAAGGGTCGAAGGATCGCGGTCGTAGTTGCTGAAATGGAAGAAGACCTCACGGTCGTGCGAGGAAGCCTCTATGAAGCCAAAGCCGTCCTTGATGGCGGCCACCCAGCCCTGGCACTGACACCCTACAGGACCAAGGGGAATCAGACCGACAGAGTTGCTGACAGAGGTGGAGTTGCCGTTCTTGCTTGGTGACGCTTTCTGGGTCACCTGGACGTCCACCCCAAGGATTTCTTTGTTGCGCTTTACTTGAGACAGGTTGAATCTCACCTGAAAAATGTACAGTATTTGATCAAACAGTGCTAAGATTAAATTTTCATTCCCCTTTGCTATTTAAATATAAGAAAAGTGCAAATGTCAATTTAAGTCTTTCTAAAAAAGAAATTAAATAAAAAAATAAAAAAATGCAAGGCTGGTTAAAAATTTAGAGATTAAAATTTGTTTTATCAAAAAAAGATTTAAATTAATTGATATAACAAAGGATCCAACAAATTTCAGGTAATGATTCTATGAAAACAAATATAAACATTTTAGCTTAGTTAGTAACCAGCATAAAAATATCATAACTTTAATGACATTGAATCCTGGCCAAACGTCATCTCAAATACCAAAACGTTCAGGAAAGAAACTAAAAGTAGCAAAGTTCAGCTCCTAAAACGGTGTACAAGCTCTGATTTATCAGAAACACTAAATACAAATAAGGACCCCAGAAGGTTTTTAAAGGGGGGGATATTTAAATAATCCTAGTTATTTTAGGTCACCTTATCATTTATGCGTGGGATATTCTTGATGTCATGGCAATCTTTAGCATAGTAGTTGACAGTGGTCTTTTCTCCATCAACCATATATGTAATCTGTCCAGCTTCCAATTGAGTTTTCTCGCCCTACAATTTATCATCAAAATAATATTAATTATAAACTTTAGCAAAGGACAAACCTTTGTTGGACTACGGGGCTGCCAGGTGGTCAGGTTAGGCGCCTCTTTGGTGATGACTCCGTTAATGTCCCGCTGCATAATCAGCTCAAACTGAACTGTGCCAGGAGAAAGCAGTAGAATGCGAGTAGCACTGTGCCTTCCAGGCTGGGATGTGTCCTTAATTTTAATTGTAAGTAAATTAGCATTAAATTGACTTCAGCAAATTTACTTGGACAACGGTGAATTCAACTTCGTCTCCAATGCGAAGAGTGCGATCAACGTCGAGCATTTCATTCAGGTGGAAAAACATGCGAGCATCACGGTCAGCACAGTTGATGAAGCCGAAACCGTCCTTCAGGTTGACAACAGTACCTTGCTCACGTTTCTCACCAGACACATTGAAAGATTCAGGCAGGATCTGAAAAATGATTGTGATAAGAATGTTGATAACTTGCTAACAGCAAAAAATTCATATTAACAGACTTCAAGCATAAGTCACTAAAGAAAAATTAAATCTTTTACAATCAGGTTGCAATATTAAATTGCGTACGACAAATTTTAAATACTGTACAGGTTGGCCCATAAGTAGTCCGTGATCTTTGACAGCTCGCCACGGGCGAACCGTTGGTCGAATTTGAAAAATCTGCACAGATTCTGAAAGCCCAACTTTCTACAAATTTGCCTGGCATAGTAAGAATTTTGGCAGAGTTGAAATTGTAATTGTTTTAAAAGGAAAACTAAAAAATGAGAAAGTGCCTTATGGGACTTCCCATATAGCAGCATTATGAGTGTCGGAAGTTCAAAGTGAAAATCATGTTTTTTAGGTAAATCGACCCTCCTGAACACGAATCCGTGGTCGGTTTTTTGAAATTCTCATTATTTCTAATTTTTCCCCTCAATTTGCAAATATTCGCAAAATGTGCCAAAAAAACTAACACGTGGAGATAAAAATCTGAAAATTGCTGGAGGGGTGCACCTTGAACATAACAACAACGTAATTTTTCCATACTTGCTATTTTCCGGAAAATTGACCATTTTCACAAGGGGTCCACGTTTTGGTCGATTTCTCGATTTCTATGGGAGTTAAAAACAAAACTTAAAGTGATTCTGAAAGCTGATTTAATTTCCTATCTTTCCTCTGTGAACATTAACTTTCCAACACTGGCTGCTTTTCCGGAAAATTGAAGAAAAAAATTAACTTATTTTTCCCAGAGAGTATGCAACCCGCAACAGAAAGTCGAAATAGCCAAAATGTAGCTTGATTCTTTGGCAAGACACCCCTAAAATTTCAAAACTTTTCCTCCAGCCGTTTTTCCGCAATCGCCGATTTTCCCGACCCCTTTTGGGAAAAATAAAACTTTTCCGGAAAGGCATGTGTGATGCATCATTCGATTAGGCACGTCAAGGAGATGCTAGAAATGAATTTTTATCAAAATCGGATCATTTTTCAAATTTTCAGAGCAGTTTTTGTAAATTAAAAAAAGTTCATTTTTCAAACTGCTCTGAAAATTTGAAAAATGATCCGATTTTGATAAAAATTCATTTCTAGCATCTCCTTGATGTGCCTAATCGAATGATGCATCACACATGCCTTTCCGGAAAAGTTTTATTTTTCCCAAAAGGGGTCGGGAAAATCGGCGATTGCGGAAAAACGGCTGGAGGAAAAGTTTTGAAATTTTAGAGGTGTCTTGCCAAAGAACCAAGCTACATTTTGGCTATTTCGACTTTCTGTTGCGGGTTGCATACTCTCTGGGAAAAATAAGTTAATTTTTTTCTTCAATTTTCCGGAAAAGCAGCCAGTGTTGGAAAGTTAATGTTCACAGAGGAAAGATAGGAAATTTAATCAGCTTTCAGAATCACTTTAAGTTTTGTTTTTAACTCCCATAGAAATCGAGAAATCGACCAAAACGTGGACCCCTTGTGAAAATGGTCAATTTTCCGGAAAATAGCAAGTATGGAAAAATTACGTTGTTGTTATGTTCAAGATGCACCCCTCCAGCAATTTTCAGATTTTTATCTCCACGTGTTAGTTTTTTTGGCACATTTTGCGAATATTTGCAAATTGAGGGGAAAAATTAGAAATAATGAGAATTTCAAAAAACCGACCACGGATTCGTGTTCAGGAGGGTCGATTTACCTAAAAAACATGATTTTCACTTTGAACTTCCGACACTCATAATGCTGCTATATGGGAAGTCCCATAAGGCACTTTCTCATTTTTTAGTTTTCCTTTTAAAACAATTACAATTTCAACTCTGCCAAAATTCTTACTATGCCAGGCAAATTTGTAGAAAGTTGGGCTTTCAGAATCTGTGCAGATTTTTCAAATTCGACCAACGGTTCGCCCGTGGCGAGCTGTCAAAGATCACGGACTACTTATGGGCCAACCTGTATAACTTAATTCAAAAGGTACAACTTTAATAAAATAAATTTGAAGGGTACAAAAAGCCAACATATAAAACGCATCTAACATTGATACCTTGATTTTGGTGGCTCTCTGGAGGCCGTCACGCCTGTCCGTAGCAACACAGAACTCAACCCAGTCACCGTGTCTCAGGGTAAAGTCACCCTGCTGGTCTTTGTCTCCAAACTGGATGTCGACCTCCTTATGGTCAGGAGCGCGGTAGCGAAGACGGCCGGGAAGAGGATCGTTTTGATGGCGAGCCAAGTTGCGTTCTAGAGGCTTTAAAACTTGGCCACTGATGGTCTCGGTGCCAACATCCTCAAATACAACACTGCCTGACTCAAGACGAGTGATGTTACACGCCACCTCTTTGCCCTGAGAAATAATAATATATAAGAAAAACAGTTTAAGAAATAATTCCGAAATATCAAAGAAAATTAATAGTTTGATAGGTTAAAAAATTTATAGCTTTGTAGTAAACAAGTTTTAATTATAATTTTTTAACTGCTTAAATAGAAATTAAATTTGCGGTGAAACTTGCATTTCTGGTTTGAATGGTGAACTCAACGTCATCGCCAAGGGCAAGTTCTTCTTTCATGCCCTTTGCCTCGGAGAAGTGGAAGAAAATCTCTTTAACAACATCGGCCCGCTCGATAAATCCAAAGCTCTCCTTCATTGAGCAAACCACACCCTGGTAACGAACAGGGTGCGCTGGATTTTCCAGGCGGACGTTCCTAGCAGCTAAATTTCCACTCCTACTGAAATAGCCAAGGAGAAGATTTTATTTAAAATTTTGATTCAATTGAGGTCAAGTGCCAAGACCTTTGGTTGGTGGCAATCTGGAAGGAGACCTTGTCGCCGGACCGCAAGGTGACGTTGCCCTCAACGTCGTCCTTGTTGTAGGGCAGGAAGAAACATTCACCTCTGTTTTCGTAGCTGATGCGACCCTGCATCTCAGGCGGCTGCGACAGCTCAGTGGTAACAAGGCCCATGACCCGCTCTTCGCTCAGGACCACCTCGGGTGCTATCTTGGTCACCGCACTGGCAATGGGTTTGCCTGTCCGGCGGTCATAAGTCATCTCAAACTCGACAGGGTCTCCGATTTTCAGGTGCTCGATGTTGCCGTTGAACTGGCTGAAGTGGAAGAATAGACGAGCTTGGCGGTCGCAGCATTGAATGAAGCCGTAAGAATGCTGAAAGATAAATTTTTTGAAAAACTTTTTATCAGAGGCAATTTAGGCAATTAGCATAAAATATTATAAAATTATCAAATATTTCATTTACTTTTACTAATTTATTATTATCATATATTTTTATTTTGGCCAGGCCAAGACAGAGTGTCTTGTCAAC
This sequence comes from Neocloeon triangulifer, assembly GCF_031216515.1. Taxonomy (NCBI): domain Eukaryota; kingdom Metazoa; phylum Arthropoda; class Insecta; order Ephemeroptera; family Baetidae; genus Neocloeon; species Neocloeon triangulifer. The sequence continues at coordinate 6,348,292 of NW_026775562.1, forward strand.
ATGTGCCCATTTTGAGCTTGCGGAAGGCATGCTCCAATCTTAGAACTGTTTTTTTTTTAACTAATATGAAGCGATTTTTATTTTAAATTATGGGAAAATCCTTTTAAAATAAAATAAAATAAATAAACAAAATTTTCCAAACTTTGAACTTATATCAAATATACTAAAAAAAAGCAATAAAAATCATATTTAAAATTTATGCTTCATAAAAAAAAAACGCAACTAATATGGATGTCTCACCAAAAGTTTTTCAATAATCCCCGTTTCACGAATACTCTGGTTGTTGGCCATGGCGTCTCCGAAGTTGTTGGACGAGTTTGACGATGCTGGTGGGGAGCGTCCTCCATAGACATTATTGTCCGAGGAGGCGCCGTTGCTGAAAACGTCAGTGGTGGAAAATGTGCCGATCGTTGGAAAACGGGCCGACGAAGATGACGAGTTGTTGGAGGAAGATGAAGGATACCCGCCGCTGCCCATGACTGGCCTCATGTAGGGGGACGGCGACGAGTAACTAGAGTTGTAGTCAGAATGTTGTTGACCTGCTTAAATAATCATAATAATTTACACCTTTCCCTATTTCTATTCAAAAAGCAACCTTGGTTTTTGAAGTTGTAAACTTCAGACGTGGAGCTGTTGTTCATGGCTGTTGGCGGCTGGAAATGACTCCACTGAGGATCGTAGGACATGTTTTCATAAATCTTTTCAGTTGTTGATTATATTCAAGTTGCGAGTCTTAACGTTAAATATCACAGCAGCAGTGGCTTATTACAATTCACAAGTTGAATTAAAAACAATTAATGACAACGCGCTTTTATCTTTCTTGAGTTTGTCAGCGGCCGAGAGCAGAGTGATCTTGCAGAGGGAGGCCACGGACACACAGACAGACAGGAAATAATGAAAGTAGTCGGGGGTGGATCCTCAGATGTGATCAATGCGTGCAAAGTATTGCTGAGTTTCTTGCTAGTGTTGCGTTCGTTTCTTGGTCTCTTCTTTTGCCAATTCCGATTGAGATGTTGGTAATTTGCGTTTACTTCTCAAACACGCTGCAAAAAATAATCTGTTTACTCAATTTGTTAGAGAATATACGAGAAAGTTAATGACAAACAAAATGTGAAAAACTTCTCGGCAGTGGAACTTCACGGTAGGAATGTTACGAATCAATATCATTTCAAGAATTTAAATACATATTGACGAGTGGAATTATAGAAAATGTGCAAATCATTCCAGCAATTCGCGTCACGCTCGATAGCGTGGATCCCGCGTTCGGCGGCCGCAGTCTCGTGGACGTTACGAAAAATCGACAGACCTTCCAAATTTAAAAAAAAAAAATCACATCGAGCATTTTTGACACAGATTTATGTGTTGGAAAAAAAGACTGTAAATTTCTCTTCAGGCTCATTTTGCAGAAAAGAGGTCGGCGATTTCTCCCGATCAAATCAACTCGTGCCGACCTCAATCGGCACTAATTGAACTTTCGCAATGAAAAAAAAACTTTTGCGGAATCAAATGCACTACTCGTGAAGCCCAAAAGAGATTTCAGATGTCGATATTCGACAAAACTACGACTACTCACCAAAACACTGCACTGCACTGATGACATGCCGCCATGTTGTATCGGCTCTGCGAGACTGGCCGGCGAGTCGCGAATCAACGTTTGCGCCCACCGATGCTCAACTTTTTCCTGTTGATTTTTTTGAAAATTGGCTCCAATTCCTCATGCGCATGGGGAGGCGGGAAAAAGAAACAAATCGTGTAGTCATTTCAAAGAGAACAAGATGCCAAAAGGGTACAACGCAGGCCAAAGGGACGTTTTACGCTAAAAATATGTGATTATTATCCTACAACATATCTGATCTGCATTATATTTAGATGAATGAAGCCTTTGCGGAACAATTTTCTTAATTTTTCCAAAACACACAGACAGCGATTGCAAATATCAAAGAGCGCTTGATTTTAAGGATGTTTTCACCAAATTTTGTTGCGGTTGCAAACCCCATGGAATAATAAGAATGATTTTATTAACCCCACTTTCCCGGAAAAGCTGGCCACTGTACGGAAGTAGCTTACACAGAGTAGAAAATGAGTAAAATTTCCAAAATTTCCTCACAATAATAATAACAATCAGATTTTAAAATCGTCTTACTTTATGTTTCTAGCTAGAGAAGCTGAAAAATAAACAAAAACACCCATGGAAACAGAAACTTTTCAGTAAAAAAGAAAAGCTATGTAGTATTAAAAATTTTGATGCTCCATGGCTCTATTGATCTATGGCCATCCAAGAAATTTGAAATTTTTATGTCAGCGCGTTAATATTTTTTGCACTTATGATTATGAGAATTGAGAAACCTTAAAATGATAAAATAAAAACACGAGCCAAATATTGAAACATTTATATGGCGTAGGCGCGTAATTTGAAATTATTTGAGAGCAATTACTTTATTAAAATTTTAATTAATTACCAATCTCTGAAAAAATTTATTTTTTAATATGAAAATATTGATGAAAGGTACACATCAAATTTTGTGTGTGCTTCGATTACTCATTTGCGATTTTTCACTTTAGAAAGTAAAAATTGACAAACATGCTCAGCTTGTCCAAGCAAATGTATGTGTCACATTTGTTACGTGCACGCACATCTATTTTATAATACAAACGCCCTGATAAGATATGCAGTCAGTGCGCGTCCAGCACCTTTTATCAGTGGCTCCACACGGTGCAGCGCCGATAAGGAGACAAATGCGACTGTGGCCGCGCCGAAAGTTGTTAGTTATCCGCCTGAAAGCACCATGGATAATCCGTGCGGGCTATGAACTGCGCCGAAAGTGAGTTTTTCAGGGAGAATTAAATTCAAAAAAAGTTGACCTGATAAAATTTCTGAACTTTAAGTGATGCGATCAAAGAGCTCTAGCAAACCGAAAGATGCGATGCGCCTAAAATCAGAAGATATCGGCGCCCCGCTGAATTTCAATCACGTCGTCCATGTCGCGCCCCGACCGTTGGTCTCCGTCAATTTGAACGATCCTCACATCCAGGCCTTTCTTCAGCAGGTAATTATAAGAATTAAGAAAAAAATATAAATTTCTAATCTCTTGCAACACCAGTTTCAAAGCAAACAAAAATATAGCAATCAATGAGTCTAGAATGTTTTCCATCTCAGCAATATATATTGTTATTATTAATGTTGTTATCTCTCGTTTTATTGACTAATTTTATATTTCAGGCTGGAGTAACTGAAGATCAATTGTCAAATTTGGCTGTTTACGAGACTATCGTCAATTTCATTAATGTTCACGGCGTGGATGAAGTTAAAAAAGAAGTGGCGGATCAGCAGGTAGTCGGTCCTTCAAAACTAGCACCTGTTGATACTGTTGATAGCGCCGTACCAGCAGAAATTGCATTGGAAAAAAGTAAAAATGCGTTTAAATATTAATTAATTATTAATTTTTTTCTATTTATTTTTTCAGTTGACGTGCAAGATTTTCAAGGAGAGGATGAAACGAAAAAGCAAAAAATAGACGCTAGTCCGAGCTTCATTTCTCGTATTTTCAAAGGGAAGAAAAAGTCATCAAATGTTTCTATTCATGCTAAAGAAGAGAAAGAATTGAAAGAGGCATCAACCAGCCAAATTGTGACGGAGGCCGTTGAAACTTTGGATAAAGAAGTCGATGAAGGTGTGAAACTGTTGGCCGTTGAAGAAGAAGGAAAAAAGGGCAAGAAAAAGTTTTTCTTTAGTAAAGAAATTAAGGAGGAAAACAATCATCCGCCGGAAGAGAAGTCAGGAGGGTCTTTTTTCAGCTTGAATTGGGGGAGGAAAGAGAGCGACGCGAAAAAACGAAAGGCCGAGGAAACGGCCGAGCCTAAAAAAACCGCTGGAATTTTTAAAAGAAATTTGAAAAAGACCAGGGTCGGAAGTACAACAAGCAGTAGCAGTGAAGACGATGAGACGATCAATTTAAAACCAGACGGCGATGAGGAAACCATTGAGACTGCACCTGAAGTGCTAAAGCCCACTCCGATAGAAAAAAAGCGCAACTTTTTCAGGAACAAAACGAAGAAGTCGGCGTCGGTCGACGAGCTGCAGTTGGAAAAAAAGCGATTCGATAACATTGAAGGCAAAGAAACAAGCAGCGACGACGAGGGAAAGAAAATTTCTTCACTTCAAAAACAAAAAAAGGAGTTGTTCAGAATCAAAGGGAAGAACGCTGTGTCCGTTGACGTACACCAAGAGGTAGTCGCTGAAGAGGTGGAAAGAATTGAGAACTCGCCAGTATACGCCCAGGTACAGAAAACGTCTCGGTTTTTCGGACAGAAAAGTAAACGTGAGTCATCGGACAGTTACGACAAACTGGATAATCAGGAAGAATTTGATGAGGCGTTCAAGAAAGAGGCGGAGAACGCTTCCAAATTAAACATTATTCCTAACTTGACCAAAACGGACAGTTCTCAAAAGAAGAAGACGGACGGCGAGAAGACGTCAACTTTGGACAGGCACTCCACTGGAAGTGGATTCTTCAAATTTGGGAGTTTGAGGTCATCAAAAAGGGGATCTGCCCCAGTGGAACGTGTCCCTGAGGCGCCGATAAGCACCCTTCCTGAGGAGAATAAACACAAAGTGAAAAAGTACAAGGTCCATAGAATTGCACAAATGTCTAGCGCCTCATTGAACACGCAGTCAGCGGGTGATGTCACTTCTTCGGACGAGCACTCGGACGGAAAGCATAAGGCAAAGCGCAGACCTAGAAAGACAAAGAAAGGCAACAAACCTGAGACAGGGTCAGACGCCGAATCGCCTCCTGGAATGTTCAGACGGATTTTTTCAAGAAGATCTGCTTCAGAAACCAGAGAATCCAAAAAGCAGGACCGCATCAAGAAGCAAAGAAGGAGCAGTTTAGACGCAACTCCCGTCAAAGAAGAAGAAGTTAAAATTGAAGAAAATTTGAAAGAATCTGTAGAAGTTCTGCAAGATCCTATTTATGAGAATTTCCCACCAAAAGGAGAGGAGGACGAAAAGAGCAAATCAACAGACGAGGAGGCGGACGAGTATTACGCGCAATACCACCAGGAGAAAAAGCAAGTCAATCAGGCACGAAGGTCGTGGTCCTTTGTGATGGCCGAACTGAAGGAAAAAATCACCTCATTCGACGAGGAAGATCTGGGCGAGCCAGAGAGACTGGTGTTTCAGTTGAAAATGGTCGGGGATGAGGAGGGCATCGAAGGCGAGAAGTACTCCACCGTCCGACTACAGCAGATGAAGTCAGACCCTTCATTAGCTGACAGACGAAGTTCTACCTCCTCAGAGGACGAGCTTGAGAAGATCAAACGGTCCGTGGAGAAGTTAGACAATGATTATTTTGAACAAAAAGATGTAAAAGAGGTTTCAGAGAGTGTTTCAGTTATCCAACCTAAGGTTTCCAAAGAAATTCTACCAACTGAAGAAACCGAGGTTAAAATTGAGGTTGAGAAGCCTCCCGAAGACAAATCTGCAATTCCAAACCTTGAAAAAATCAGACCGACCCTTCCACTTCCCATCAGAGTCAAAATGTCCGACGCTTCCTCTTCGTCTGAAGACCAGCTGTCTCCTGATCAGATCACATCTCCCTCTTCGTCCGGACAAAACCCACTGTCTCCGTCCGATGCTTTGGAAACCGATTCTCGGGAGGGCAGTGTCCGATCCCCTTTGTCCTTGGATTCTCTGGACAGCAACCAGAACACAAACAACAACGAGGACGACGTGCAACAAGAAGTGATCTTGAGGAGCAGTCTTGTCCGTCAGGGTAGCAGTCTGGTGTCCAACTCTGAGTCAAGACCACTGTCCGACCGCCAGCTGAAGATCGCAGATACCATCGAAGTTGAAGACGAGCAACCCCCTGTTATTAGACAGGTGGTGCCCAAGCAGTCAGGCCGTCGGTTGGAGCGTGGAAGTCGAGTGTCCAAGCGTCCGACCTCATCCATGTCGTCTTCAAACGAGGAGAGTGGCTCCCTGCCAAATTCTCCTGTCCAGAAAGAGCCACAGAAACCATCAGTGCCGGTAGTAGAGGAACCAATTATTCGAATGAAGGTGCGCAGGACTTCTTCATCGTCGTCCGATTCATCCTCCAAGGGGGACAGCATACCATCGTCTACGGAGGACCTCACGGTCAAGCAGGGTAGTGACAAGGAGAACTTGCAAACGCGCAGGGAATCTATAAATGATGACGTCTTCGAAACAGAGGTAATAAAAGTTTACCAGCAACTAAAATTACTAGAAAAATTTAGCAAGTTGAAGGGCCATAATTTAAATTTATATGAACATTTTTTTAAGTAATTTTTGTGTGTGCCAAAATATTTTGAGGGAAAAAATACCACAAATTTCAATTAATATTAATAATTTTATATCATTATTTATTTCATATTATTAAGTTGCCTACAAATATTTAAAGTCCAAAATGAATGAAAGGGTAATTAATTATTACTTATTATTATGAATCTCTATTGACTTATTGATACTTTTTTTGCAAATTTTTCCAAAATATAGTCATTGACGTCCAAGCGTACGAGCGTGGAAAGGAATGCAAGCTATCATCGTGCAGTAGAGAAATCCGGCAGCCTGCCACTCCCGCGGAAAAACGGCCAGCCAGGTAAACAAGATAAGGCGCTGATTAGAAACGGGCGTAAAATTTTGGAGCAATAATTACGCCTTTTATCAGCGGCTGACGAATATCAGTGTGTGTTTTAGTCACTTCCAATTTCTAGCTGAGATTTTCGCAACGAGGAAAAAGACGAAAATAAAACCTTATTTTTCTTTATAACACAGGAAGGCGCAGCTCAAGTAACGCGTCACGCATCCCGCGGCCTATTCTGAAGAAGCCAAGGCGGCGCACGGTGGACAACTGGCCCTCCACACACAAAGTCACTGAACTGTGATAAAAAAAAATCAAAGAGCTCCTGCTTAACTGCTGCTTAATTTCTTAGTTGCTTTTAATTTCATTTAATCTGTAGTCTGTGCTGTGTGTTGCTACATGAATCAAAATAAAATTTAAAACTAAAAATTTTAAATGGAAAAAATATTTAATTTTTATCGTAATATATCTACAATATGTCTATTTACGCATGAAAAATAGTATATCTTCATTTTTAAAAAGTTGGTTTAGACTGACGTGAAATTTAATTTTATATCAGTTCAATGATAAATTAACAAGTTGTGATGGGATTTTCTAGGCGCAAAAAAAATGTATTTTAAATTATTATAGTTCGAATTTAATAAATTAAATTTTCCTGCAATGATAAAAGTTATCAAATGCGTGAACAATAATTTCAATAAAAGTTTAGCTAAAAAAAATTTCAAATGCTCTTGTGAAATTTAAAAAAAAATTACGAAAAATTATTTTTAATCGGTAAACCATTAGGCTTGCAATAATTATATTAATCATATTCATAAACTTTAAAAAGCTGTAAATTTGCCGATCCTTTTAATATTTGGTTTATTTTATTATATTTCAATCAAAAAAATTTTTAAATAATTCATTTTCCTAATCTTGGCTATTTTTTTTTTTAACTGTTCAATGCACAGTTTCAAACATATTTTTTTTTTAATTTATAGATAAATTCTAAATTTGTCCGATTGCAAGGGATTCTTGATAAGTGGTATCTTTGGAATATAAGGAATTTATTTGGAATTCAAGGCACTGTAAAGCTGATAAATTTTTATAAAGCAGACTTCCCGTCGATCACCAATGTAAAGGAATTTGCTACTTTATGCTCGACTTTGACAGCGCATCCAAATGAAAAGGAAGGTGGAAGTAAACAAAATCACTTTGCTGTGTTATATGTATGTATATTTCAGTCTCACCGATAAAAGCCACGAAAGATGTTTGCAGCCAAATCCATTCTCGTTTTTGACAACGGTTCCGGATCTTTGAAGGCAGATTTTGCCACAGCCGATTCTCCCAGCATTGTTTTCTCGTCAGTCGTTGGCCGACCACGAATTGCAAGTTATTTTAATAAAATATTTTTTACACAAAACTGATGAATATAATCCCCATGATAAATATCTGTTATGATCGTTTTTTAGTGAATTTTTCATTAGACTATAATATTATGCTTATTTTTCTCCCATTTTTATTAAATATTTGATTGTTTTGACTCGTTAAATGTTTTGTTGTAACCCTTTTTTCGTTATAAAATTAATCATCGTTGAGAAAAATCAATAAAAATTTTTTTGCATATTTTACAGTTTTGTTTTAAAACACAATTTGAGGCTATACTTGTAGATAACTTTGATCTTTGAATGATATTATTATAATTATTTTTTCGATCAAAAATTTAAATTTGAAATAATGAGGGTTTACAACCAAAGATGTCAAAACAGACTTGGGCCGCCACCTTAAATCTCACACTAATTTTGTTTACTTTTTAGATAGGTGAATTGGTCCTTGGCGTGAATCCGAGGGACAACTACGTGGGCAAAGATGCTCAAGAAAAGAGAGGCATCCTTGCACTTTCCTACCCGATTGATCACGGACGAGTAGCCGACTGGGACGACATGGCGAAGATCTGGCACCACACATTCTACAGCGAGCTCAGGGTGGTTCCTGACGAGCACCCTGTTCTGCTCACCGCGCCGCCCCTCAATCCTTTGCGCCACCATGAGAAGACTACCCAGATCATGTTCGAGACTTTCAACACTCCTGCCATGAACATCGGCAACAAACTGAAGCTGGTGTTGCACTCAACAGGCCGCTCATCCGGATTGGTACTCCACTGCGGTGACGGAGTAACTTGCACACTCCCAATTTATGAAGGTGAATATTTATTTTTTGATGCAAAGTTAATTTGAAAGTATTTTCTTTTGCACACATGACTCTACATTTTATTAAATTATTTAGTGTTTCTAAATTAATTTTGTGTTTGAAAAAGAAAGTGTTTTAATTGTTTAAATCCAATCCCACATACCTACAAAATTATATGTACACAATCATTTTTTTTTAATACTTTTGAACTAGCGTGAAAATTATTGTTTTTACAGGTTTCACCCTTCCACATGCAATGGAACGTATAAAACTTGCTGGCCGTGACTGCACTGAGTACCTGATGAAGATGTTAACAAATGGGGCCTTCAACTTCTCCACCACTGCGGAGCGAGAGATCGTTCGGGACATCAAGGAAAAATTGTGCTTCGTGGCGCCGGAATCAGAGCACAGGGTCAAATCGAGCAAAGTGGAAAAGGCGTACATTTTGCCTGATGGTCAGGTGATCACCCTTGGCAAAGAGCGCTACCTCTGCCCCGAGCTACTCTTCCAGCCTTCACTTCTAGGTATGGATTGTTGTTGATATTGATTTTGGCTTTGGCAGGACCATTCAGCCAGATCTGTGTGTTGAGAGCATTTAATTACTTAATGTGGAAAATATTTTTGTTAGGTATGGATGTGAGAGGAGTGCACGAGATAGTGTACAGCTCCATTATGCGCTGCGCCATGGACACTCGGAAGGAGCTGTACAAAAACATTGTTCTCTCCGGAGGCTCCACCATGCACCCTCGCTTTGCCGACCGTTTGCAGAAAGAGATCTCAGACCTGGCTCCAAGCACAATGAGTATCAACATCATCGCCCCTCCAGAGAGAAACTTTTCCGCCTGGATTGGTGGGTCCATTGTTGCCCGTATGCCAACCTTGATGTGGATCACCAAGCAGGCTTACGACGAGTGCGGTGAATCCATCGTGCACAGGATGTGCTACTAAGCCTTGTAAAAATTGAATTTTTGTGATATTCTCTTTTTAAAATTGTAAATGATTTTGCTTATTTTGTATATTTCAATGGATTAATTTTGTCTTGTAATTGAATAATTCATGAAATTAAAATATCTTTCCATAAGACTAAGTCTAACTTTTTTAAATTTTGAAACAAGGAAAAAGTTGACTTTAATTTAAAATTTCATCAGGGAGTTATAATTTTTTTCATAAAAAAGCATAATATTTGTATTTCTGCATTTTATTTTTTATTGTAGAAGATTGTGTTTTTATAGGAACGCACTGCTTTAATTTATCTCTTATCTCCAATCTAACATTTCCGGTAATTTTCATTATGGATCAGTGATTTGATATTTTTTCTCTCTCTTTTTGATACTGCGTTTTGTTTTTGAGTCAGTCTTGGACAGGGGACTGGCTAGCTTGACACGATTACACTACAGAAGTGCACTGCCCCGAGAAAATATCGATTTGGTTGCCACAAGGTTTAATTGAGTTACGGTGTCATCTTTTCAAAATCAAAATTTTGAATTGAATGTCATTCTAAAGATGCCGTGGATATTTACAAAACGATAGCAAAAATCTACATAGAAAAAATTACACAAAGGCAAGTGGACGAAGATCGTTTATCGAAAATTTCGTCACGGCTTAAGTACAAAAATATTATGTTTTTTCAACTTAATACGATTCTCTTTTCAAAGGTTAAAACAAAAAGAAAGCACCTATAACAACAAATAACATAATTGGCACCTAAACAGAGTTTTACTTTGATCTGCTTATTTCTTTGAGGGAAAAGCTGTTTGTTCACAGGAACCTCATATACGAATAGATTGAATAGTTTCAGCAGTGGTTCTCACTCTTCGATCCATTTCAGTTTTGTTCAAAGTCTTTCTTTACACTGAGAGATATGCAATCACACAAAAACTGCTCTGCAACTTTTTCGAGAAAACAAATTCAACAAGGACTGGAATTAGCTGGGATCAAAATCCAAAACAAGTTTTATCCAAGAAAGCCTCAGTTTCGCGTTTTGTACTTCTTATTAAATGTTTTTACTTTGTTTTAAATCAGTTTTTGCACTTATTGATGAAATTCAAATGAATGTGTATTGCTTGAGCCGACGATTTTGGGGTAAATACAACAAATTAGAGGGTAGGATCCGTTTTTCGACTCACTCTCACTTCTTTAGTCGGCGACCGCAGATCGTCCGGCACTAAACGATAAATGCTTATTTTAATCACAGTCTTAATTCTATCCCAGCGACGGGTCGGCGAAAAACGAGCGGAGGACCGGCCTCAAAATCTCAGTGAGCTCGGAATGTCGTGAGGAGGTAAACCACCTTCGTGCTTCTGGGCATGCATTTTTAAATGGAAATTTGGCCCATTCAGAATCATTGACGAATTCTTTTCAAATTAAAGTTTAGATTTGTCCAATTTCCCAGTTGAAAAATTAAGCTTAAAAAGATTAATACCAATTATTGTGACTTGGTGCAAGACTTCTGTCCAAGAAGCACACGGTTTTGTTTTACCTCTTCTCCGTCAGTTGAAGTCCTCAATCAGAACATGTCGAGAGCCGAATGCCGGAATTCGACAGGGCTACTGTCAGGAGGTCAGAATGCTGCGGACCGCCTCGTCGAGTGCTGGGTCGCCGGCCGGGCCGACGATGTCCTCGTCGTCGTCGTCGTCCAGCAGATTGAGGTGTCGCGCCGTCAGCGAGTGGTCGCCGTTGTTGGGCGGTCGACGACCGGCAGAGGCCGTCGGCCCGTTGGTGGGCACCGTCGGCAGCAGGTCGTCGCTGCGCTGGAGGTTGAGGATTGAGTCTATGGCGCTCTGCACCTGCGCGTGCAGGTCGTCGTCGTCCAGACCTAGCTCGGCGGCGCTCGGGTCGTCCGAGGAATCGACGCCGCTGCCGTTGGTGTCGCGCGCATAGCTGTTCAACTCGCGCTGAATGGCCTCAAACTCGTCGTAGTTTTGCTCAATCTTGGGCTCCTTTTTAACCTCACTCGTGACCCGGGCCACGTCCTGCACCACTATCCGTAATTCTTTCACATCACTATTGTTCGTCGAACCAACTAGCAGCGGCATCACCGACTTGGAATGGACCGGAGTCTCCGTCTTTACTTGGATCGCCTCGGCTGCCGCATCTGCTTCTGTAATCATATTTTTTGTTCCTATTTCAAAATTGTGTCTAATTTTAAATAAGTTAGATCGGTTAGTAATCTGAAAATAAAAACTTAAAAACACTGCAATATCAGTCTGAAAGTTCTTGCATGGATTTATTAAGTTTTCATAGATGTTTTGAAAAGAGAAATAATAAGCAATTTTGAAAAAGACTCCTAAGACATTTTTTTAGATAATTAATAATTTTTATACAAACATAGTAACTTAAAAATTTATGAGCTTCCATAATTCACTGTAATTTACACAAGACCCGTCAATACCGCACAGATTTACCAAACAAATATTACCTTTAGCCGCAGTTGCAGCAGCAGCAGTTTGGTCTTTCAGGTCCTTGAGAGAGGCCTGTTCGTCAGCAAGGAACATCCTATCAATCATCATCAGTTCTGAGGTGGCCACCTCTCGCTGGCTCTCCATGAGACACAGGTACTGATACTTGTGGACCATCTGCTCAAACTTGTCCAGCAAGTGTTGTGATGTGGCCTCGAAGAACTCATCCGCCTTCTCCAGGTCCTTCTGGCCAAGTACCTTTTCTTGGAAAACGTGGTATCGCAGCAGCCGCTTGCAAGCGTCCGCCTTGCTCCGGAACGGTGTCTTTGTGTCCGGATCAGTTGCACCTTCCTGGTCTTTTGTCAGTTGTTGCTCGATTCTGAAAAACCAATACGAGTTAATAACGATTCAAACAAGAAACCTCTTTCAATTACAGGCAAATTTTGTTGAATCCAGGCTTGACTGGAGTGCTTGCAGGACGTTTGAGCCCTTTGTTAGGAGATGCAGGTCCGGCCGGGGTCGTGGCAGTGGCTGCTTTGATTTGGAGAGGCTTAGGAAGGAGAGTTACACTGTTGGCTGTGCTACTCGGTGGGGCCTGCGTTACCACTGTACTTGCGCTTGGAACCTGAATCACAATTCAGACCAATTAAACTCAACAAAAGAAATAAGGAACCAAAAGATTAACAAAAAGTGCTAATAAAACAGATAAAACATTGGTCTCAATTGAAGTCGTCAACAGTAAAAAAGTCCAAAAATAGTCAGTGAGTCAGTTGTCAAATTTTTGGCCTTAAACAGTTTCTTTGCAGGCTTCACAGCTTTCAATAATTTAAAATAAATTGATTTGAATAAGTTTTACAAAAAATAAGCAAGAACTTAGTTCTAGAAGGCCAAACTGCAAAATTACCTGGTGAACCTGAATGGTGGCTTTGATTTGCGTCGGTATTGCTGTAGTTAGGCCTTTGTCCATACTCGAGTTGAGATAGACGACAGTGGGGGTGGAGGAGAGCGTCGGGGTGGTGCTTGCAGAACTAGTGGTACTTGCCTTGGCCGCAGTGGTCAAACTCGAGGCCGTAGTTGTTACCACGCTCTGGGTTGATGACACAGCAGATGTGCTCTTGGCCTGAGAGGCTGCCTGTTGCTGCTGGTGCGACTTTTGAGTGAAGGTTATGATTTGATTTCCCACCTGGTGGTAGTAGCACACCTGCGGTGACTGGTTGTTGCTGTTCACCTGGGGAGGAACCTTCAAGTTAAACAACAGAGTTGAATACTTGGTTATCAGACTATATTAAAATCTAAATCAGGGCCAACTAATTTTGAGATTTGAAAAAATTGAGATGCTGCATTAGCCCTGCTAAAAAAAGAATGCAGGAAAACAAGCATGCTTGTCAGGAACGGCTCACTTACAGGCTGCTTTAACAGATTGGCAAGGTAAGCAAGCTGTTGGGGGGCTGCTTCAGTGAGAGCAGACTCGTCAATAATTGCTTCTACTTCGCCTACTGCAGAGGGAGGAGGAGACGGCTAAACAAAATAACAGAGCAAATAAGCATGCCATGCTGGGGAAAAATCATATAGAAAATAATTTCATATCATTTTCTTCCAAACTACAAGAGAACTTGAAATAAAAATTTCCAATAGAAAATTTGACATGCAGTGCACAGTGCACTACTTACAAACTGAAGTCCCTGAGCATGCTGGCCGGGAATGGTCGGGACCAGTTTTCCAGAGGCCAAAATTTTGTTCTGCTCCAAAGACAGCCTCTGCAGAACAGCATTTTCCTGGGCACTCCTTGGTTGCTTTTTGGCCAAAGCTTGAATTTGGGCCTGAACTTGCTTCAAATGCTGGAAAATTTTAAAGTGATGAATGAATTTTCTTTCACTTGAATAAATTTTGAATCACCAACCTGTTGTTTCTGAGGAGTCAACTGGATGGTTTGAACCTTGTGTGGCATCAGACCATGTGGTACGGAAGGCTGTTGAGGTGTTGAAGGGGGTTGTTTAATTGGAGAGGAAGAGGGCGACGGTGTTTCTGGAGCAGGTTGGGCCTGCAGAACTGGAGTCTGTGTGTTGGAGTCTGAAGAGGAGGTGACTACATTGCTCGATGGAGAGTTGGGAAGCATTTTGGAGATGCTTGAAGGTCCGTTTGATATGCTTGGTTGCTCTGCACTTGGTTGTGGTAGAATTTTAGTCTCTGCTTTGATGGGAGCTGTCTGCAGTCTAAGATAGGAATCATAGTTTTACTGAACAATTCTTAACATCCACAACATATCATAAACAACAGGTTTAAATTTTCTTAAAAAAATTTATATGCTTAGGTTCTAACCTTGATGGTTCTGGTTTACTCTCAATTTTAATCACCGCCTTTTTCTTCTTCGTACTCGGCTTTGGTTGGCAGGTGATTGTGGTTCGGATTTTGTTTTCCATCTGCGTGAGCTGCTGCTGTTGAATGGGGGCAGTCGTTTGGGCAGGCTCGACGTGCCTATTGCATGTGTGCTGTATACTCTCAGTCGAAGTGCGTCTGATCACAGTGGTTGCCTTTGGTGCAGCGTTGATCATAAGATTAGGTTTTGGGAAGCCGTCAGCCCCAACAATCACAGTGCCTCCAGCGGCCACAGTCAGTCCAGGAACGGTTTTGGTCGCAGTCATTTGTTGCTGAATTTGTTGTTGTTGTTGCTGCTGCTGCTGCAGGGCCTAAGTTAAATTTGAATTACTTTTCAGATCAAATATTGATATAAACTTTAAAAAATATTAAACTTAAGATTTCAATTATTATTAACAAAATAAAAGAAAAGAAAAATACGAAAATTATTTGAAAGTATGATAAGGAGTATCTTAAGTTCCTTTACGTCTAAACTGATGAGCACCTGCTGCTGCTGTTGTTGTTGTTGTTGTTGCTGCTGCTGCTGTTGCATTTGCTGCAACTGTTGCTGCTGGAGCATTTGGTAGAGCTGAGCGCCCTGTTGAGTGAGAACAATCTGGTCTCCTGCCTGGAAAGCAAATGGCGTGCCCGAGGCAACAACTTGCAGAATGGCAGCCGCCGCTTGCGAGTTGGGGTCAATGTTGGCGCTTCGAAGGGTTTGCAGCAGAGCCTCAGGGATTTTGTCAGATTGACTTGCAACCTGCTGCTTGGCTGGTCCTCCAATTAGCATGTTTGAAGTCATTTCCGAAGCAGAAGTTGTGGCCAACTGTTGCTGCGGAGCTGCTTGAACTGCATTTGTTGTTGTCGTCTGCACCACAGCCTACATAAATAAAAATAGTTTATTGAATTGAAAGGATTTAATTATTGATAATAAGTTAAATAATTCACTAAAAAACAGAAACCAGATTGAGCAAAATTTTAAAATAAATACTCAAATTTTAATTGGGAATGATAGTTATATTATTTTTCTAAATATGTATTAATTACCTGATTGTTAGGCTGTTGCAGCATAAGGACCTGAGTCTGCTGTCTTTGAGCTTGGGCTGCTTGAATTTGCTGGTTCAAAGCCTGTTGAGCAGCATTGTTTTGTAGCAGTTGAGTTAAGGAAGGGTGTGGTGTGGCCACGGTTTGGGACGGCATTCCTGACTGCAAGCTCTGCAAAATCACTTGGGCCGCAGCTAGACCAGCAGCTGGACCACCAGGCTTTTGGAAAAAATCCAAGTCAGATAAAAATATTTTATTGTTAATAACAATTACCTGAGGAGGAATAGTGATCATGCTGCCATCTCTGTGGATTATCACACGTCCATCCTCGGTGACAGCGATTTTGACCTGACCTGGGGGCACAGCCTGTGGAACCTGTTGAGCTACAGTTTGTTGCTGCTGCTGATGTTGTGCTTGGTTTAACTGTTGAATCTGTTGGTTTAATTGCTGCTGCAGCTGCTGCTGAACTTGTTGCTGAGGAGTGAGAGTTGCAGACGTAGACTTGAAGAACAAAACACAAGAAGACAAAATTAACTTTAAGGTCAGTTTTTAATTTCACTAACTGCACATGAATTATTATTATTATATGAAATCGTATGAAAAATTGATAAATTAAAAATCACCTGGAGGGTCACTGGATTTTGGAGCTGAGACACAAGTGGTGATTGAACGGAGGTGGGTTGCTGCTGTTGGACAACAGGCGCCTGCGAGGTGGGTTGCTGAGGTGGCTGTTGCTCAGCTGGTTGAACATCTGTGTGATCATCCAGCATTCCGTCATCATCATCTCCAATTCCTGCAGATTTCATGATATCTGCTAGGTTTAATTTGCTTTCAACCTGTTGGCTCGCCTCTTCATCCTTGCTTTTGGTTTTCTTTTTCTTGGGCTTTGATTTCTTTTTCGGAGGCTGTTGCTGCTGGTTCAACTGCTGCTGAGCTTGAATTTGAACCTGCAGGGAGATTCAAGTAAGTTTCATGTAGAATAAACACAATCATATAAAAATGTGGTTCAATAATTGAAATTCAGAAGTAACAGAAATAAGCAAATTTAAAGTATCCGAATTAATTTTTCATAATTTCCAATCTTAGTAATAAGTGGGAAAATTATTATTTGAAAAAAAAGTACCTGTTGAGGTTCCTGTTTGATCACAACTTGAGGCGTGGCTGGTGCTGGTGATGGAGTTTGCGAATGCATATTCGGAGGAGACATGATTGTCCCGATAGACAAATTGGAGTCTGTACTAAGTCTCCGCTCAACCATTTGAGGTTGCTGCATTTGCTGTTGCTGCTGAGCCAAAAAAGAGTTGATCAACTGCTGTTGCTGCTGCTGAGACACAACCTGCTGTAATTTGAGGAATTAGCACGGTTGCAAATCATCAAATATTATGTCATAAAAAAAAATTGATGCTTGAACTATAAATAAATATAAACCCAATAATAATTTTAAATGGTTGATTTAAAAAATTTTTATAACTAATTTAAAAATTCAGAACTGGAAAAATCCCGGGTCAAAATTGTACTTACTTGCTGTGACATGACAACCTGAGGTTGCTGTTGGTTCCTCATCTGAGGTTGGAAGCTGAGCATTGGCGCCGAAGGCACTGCTATGATTGCTGGCCCATTAGAGGTCTGGATCTGCTGCAGCTGCATTTGACCGCTGTTGGTTTGCACAAGGCGCAGCACAGGCTGCTGCATTTGGTTGGCCCTCTGTTGCTGTTGCTGCTGAAGGGCTGCAGCCGCTGGGTGTTGGATCAGCACGGTCTGACCTTGCTGCTGACCTGGTATCACAACTGTGTTCTTGTTCAGCATAGGGGCCGCAGTTGGCGACGGAGACTGCTGAGGCCGAATTATAAATTGCATTCCTGTGCCCGGTTGCTGAACAATCATGGGGCCCTGCCCCAATGATGGAATCACCTGAACACAGACACAAAGTTATTAATGATGATGAAAAAAAATGCAAAATTTGAAGATTCATTATTTAAAATTTACATTATGTAAATAATATATTATAATTAGCAATTTTACAACAAGAGGGTTAAGTTATCTCTGATTGCAAGTGAAAAAATTGAGATGCATAATAAATTTATTTTCCAATCATTCCTACCTGATTAAGCAACAACTGTTGGGAGAGCAGAGGATTCATGAGAATCTGCTGCGCATTGGGCACAGCAGTGGCCATGGTCTGCTGAGGAGGTGGTGTCTGAGGCGGAATTTGCTGAGCTGTGGGCTGACTAGTGGACACCGGCCGCGGGGTGCTGGATGATGAAGGCTGTTTGGCTGCTTGCGCAGTCACCCCGTTGGCTGGTTTCGGGAGCAACTGTGGCTGCTTTGGCCTCATGACCACCGGCTGGATTGAAGGTGCCATGGCCAAGCGGCCGCCCGATTGAATTATCTGCACCAACTGGTTGTTCTGAGATAAAAATTGGGACATACCAGCCGCCTGCAGGGCCGGATGCTGCAAAAGGGCGGCTGGCAAATTGGCCGTCGAGGTTGTGATGCTTGGCGAGGGCGAGGGGACGGGGGTGAGAGCGGCAGTGGGGGGTGCAGGCGACTTTTGCACATGATATGGCCCGGGGGAGGCCAGCGGCTGCGGCGAGGCCTGTTGCTGATTGACTGGCGCTGGGGATCGAAGAAGGACGCCCGGACTGGGCGATGGCGTCGGAGGGGCGTGTGGCACTGGCGATCTGTTTGGAGGAAATTGCTGATGGTTTTGCTGGTCACTCGGGGTGGCAAAAATAGCGCCTCCAGTACTATTAGCCGGGGGTGGCGACTGGAAACCCGTCTGAGTTATAATAAACTGCTGACCTCCGGCGCTGCTGACCACCATTTGCTGGCCAGGTTGCTGCACATTTGTGTGGATTTGCTGCTGCTGAGCATGCAGATGCTGAGGAGCATCAATTTTTATCACACCATGTTGTTGTTGCTGCTGCTGCGAAATTTTTTGAAAAAAAATATTAGTTGTTTACTTTTAACTCAACTAGACGTTTTAATTTAAGTCAATTTAATTAATCAATGCTCTAAAAATCAATAAAATAACGCATTCAATACAGTTGAAATAATTTTAATTCATAATATCAAATTATTTTAATGTAATTAATTTTTATTTTAATTTTTTATTTTTTACTTTGTTTTGTTAATAATTTCACTTACAATTGAAGGTTGTTGCTGCTGCTGTTGCTGCTGCTGGAGAGCATGCTGAATTGCAGCAAAAGAGGTTGAAGGCGCAGAATGATGCAGCTGCGAGGTGGCCGAGCCGTTCTCGAGCAAACTTGAGTGCAGCAGGGGGTTTGACTCTAGCAGACTTTGGGTCAGCGAGTCAACGAGGGAGCTGGGGTCAAGGTCGTGGTGCCCGTCACCCTGCAGCATGTTGACAGAGCTGAGGATGGACTGGTCGGTGGCCATCAAAGAGGTGGCCGAAGTGGTCGGGGGCACCGTGGGGGCAGTGTTGCCTCCGGTGCCACCACCGGGCGGATGCAGGCCAAGAAACGACTCCAGTGCTGATGGGTCACTGTCAAAACATGACCTTGGCGTTAAGTTCTAACTGCAGGGCACACTCAGCGATAGTCCTGGTACTTACTTAATCACGTCTAGTAATCGCTGCCCATCATCCATTTCAGGTCCCTGCAAAAATAAAAATCAAATTTCAATTATTTGTAACATTTTACACATCAATACGTACCGACAACTGGGTTAAGATTTTGTCCTTTCCAGTCTAACATGAGTTGCTTTTTTTTCAACCGTATGTCCAGAATGCTCGGAAGAAAAATTTGCTTCTAAACTGTTATTTCAGAAGCTTATGCCGGCCAGCCACAGTGAGTGTGGCGGCCGGCATTCGCAATTAGTGCCCTTCTGGAAACAGCTTTCCTTGAGTGCATCGGCAGGTCTCAAACTTGTCCTTAAAGATGAGCTCCAATGTTTGAGTGCAAACCCTTGGCCAAGCTAACGTTGCTGTAGTCTAACCCATGAAGGCGAATGGGTTGCTCAGAGATTGAGGGCCGAAATCGAGTTCCTTTCACTTCTGGCAGTTGATTTTCAGAGACGGACTTCTTTCATTTCTGAAATTAAAAACGTAGCTTTATGAGAAAACATTCATTAAAAAACGTGATGGAAAGAACTTGATTGCAATAAAAACGTGAAAATTGCGATGCTAACGAGCGCAGATCGGGTTTCAAAACAATAACAGGTCACGGCAGCCTGAACGCTTTTTGCGGTCGGAATCAAAAAGACAAACTTCCCGCCACCCACAAAAACACTCAAAATAACCCGCAGCGCTACGATTTTGTAACAGAATGCGTAGGAAATATTGATTGTCACCCTCTCTTCTCGAATTTAATCGGTTCGTATCGAGCGAAAAAGAGACAAAGCATGGTAATTACCTCGGTTACATTTTTCACCTAATCCTCTCCGTTCGGAATCATTAAAAACTTTCGATGCTCAATGGCGACCAACAACACAAAAACAATTGAAGCGCGCGCGCCATCTCCCTGAGCTCTACGTAATCAATCAATAAACGAGCAAACATTACCGCGTTTGCTGTCGATTAAAAAAATACACATTGCCAATGCCTAAACAGGCATTCCAATTGGTGTTTGTTTTCAAAAAGTGGTAGATTAGATATAATTAAATAATCGCGCAAGGTTTTACGGAGCGTTATATGCCTGACATGAATAAATTTACTTGAGATTTTTTATGACGACAGATGGCTGCCACCAGATAACGCGGTAAATCTGCGTCTGATTTAAATGTATACAATGTGCGTTTGTACTGATTGTTAGATAGAATGGGTTAGGTTATCAATTAATTCTCTAAATTTTCACAAATTTAGGCTGGCCTAGCGATTTTTCAAATTTTTAGATTGCGGTTTAATATTCTTTCATAATTTATGTAAAAATATTATTAAATAAAATTGAGAAAGTTCCAATTTTTAATGATCTTCATTTCTCTCTGTCTCAGCGAAAAAGATATGAAAAAAATAATTAAGTTGTATAATTATAGAAACTCTTCCTTGCTTGCATATACACGACGCCTCTTCTTGTTCTGCATATACACTTAATAAATAAAATTCGAAATATACCATAATGATAAATGTATGAGTTTAGCGGTATATGATATATGATTATAAGTCTTGTGTAAGACTGTAGGGAGCCAGAAGTCGTAGACTCTACGTGTCGAGGAGTGAGGAGTACATAATAATATACTTGGTACATTCCCTGACCTATCCACTGCGGAGGGAACGAAATTACCCCAAGAGGCAAGAGCCGTACAAGTGCCATTCGTACCCCCACACCACTGCTCTATGCCTTTCTCATCCCACCTCGTCCTCGGTCGGACACTCTGCTGCGAGTCGGCGTGTTGCCCCAGTGGGTCCCCCGAAACCCACGGCAAAGCGCGTGTGTTCCCTTCCTTCCATCCAATGCAAGCCCTTTTATCAGCGAGTACACGTACATTGCCTGTGTGCCGAACGAACCGCGCCTCGGCATCAAGTTCCTCTCATTGGATCCTCCCACTACGGCCTCCCCCACCCCTAGCCGCGGCCGCCGTCCTACTCGCACTCCGCACGCGACCGACGTATTTGGCTTGCCTGGCGGGCCTGCCTTCAACGCACCCTGACGGAGCGGTGGCCGTCTGCCCTCACCCAGCTCACCCTGAATAGGAACAGTCTCAACGCCAATGCGCCGCCCCACCCCTCCGCCACGTTCATTCATTCATGACTGGGCCAAACCCCGAACCCACGCACGGCATTATAGCACGTGCGAAACAGCTAGAGCCGGCCCCCGTCCCAGCCCAGCAACCGCCCCTTGGTGCACAGCACCGGTAATGCAGCAGAAAGCCGGCAACAATTCCGTTTTATTTGAGCGAAGCCGAAGCCAGACCTAAAAAGTTCTAGGTGGTGATTTAGTTATGGTCTTATTAAGTTGCATTTATTTCTATCTACTCGTCGGAATAAAGACATGCGATTTGAAACGTTGGCAGAGAAGAGATCAACAAGTCATTGTATCTTTTCACTTTTTTTGATAAGTTTTTGCCAAAAATTCAGGGTACCCCGGGCCGCAGCAGTGCTGGCCGGCCAAACGAATTGGGACTTGTAGAGATAATTGAGTCCGATTGCGCGCGGCGATTGCAACATGCGTACAGGATGAGGGACGGGCTTGCGGCGGGCGTCCACGTCCACGTTTGGTTTGTATGCCCACTCAGGAACCGGAGGATCTTATTTTTTTGACAAGCCCCATTTCCACTTGGAGCTCCCCTACCCAAAAAGCAAGGGGCAAGATTTATTTCTCTCTCTCTCTCTCGCTCGTTCGTGTTCGCTCTCTCGTTCGCTTCTCTCTCTCCGCACCCCCCTCCCTTGCACAAGCTCTATCACAGGAGAAGAGAGGCTCTTTTAGACACAAGAGGAAAGGCTGCAAACACCGTAGTGTGCCTCGAAACAGGTGAAATTCGCAAGGAACTGTGCGTACACGTTGTCCCCGCGCTGGGTTCGCCCCCGGGGCAGCCGGGGGGTCCCGTCAGAGCGGGCGAAAGGGTCGTCTACGCAGTGGGGAACGCCACGGGCCGTGACCCCTTTCCGTAAGTAGGGACGATGAGGGCCCTTTGGGGTGGGGTAAGGTCGGAAACCCTGGGGTGCTCGGGGACACAAGTACTTCTGAATTCTTTTGAACCGTACCATTCCTCGTAAAAATCCCACAAACCAAATAATATTCAAAGAAAACACTCACCCGTCATGAAAACATGCTCATCAGCAACAGGGGTTTCCTACTTTGAGGCACGGACCGGCTCGCAATTGGCTGCTCTCGTTACGTCACGCGCTAACGACGCGTCCCATTGGTCGACACCGCTGACAGCCTCCGACAATGCACCAGAGATATCAACTTCAACATCGATTTTTGATCGACAATCTGGCTCTTAATTTCGGTTGGGCCCATTTTCTTCATTACCCCCTGCGGGGGCAGGACCTTGTCAGAAGCCCCGGGACCCGCAACGGGCTCTAGTAGAGCCATTGACCCAATAGGGAGGGGGGCTAATGGCAATTTAATGCTCTCTAAGGGTAATTTGAAGCCATGTTTGCGGCGTGTGTGACGTCAGTGACCAAGGGTTTCTCTCCCAAAGGCTGGATAATTATTGCGGCAACAGCGGAGAACATGGGTTATGGGTTTCTATTCTATGTAATTTAAACAAAAAATGCATATAATTCCGCCGCATTAAAATTAAACATGACTTCAGTTCAAGATGTAGAACTTATTGAACTCGCATAGATTTAGATTATTATAAAAAAGGAGTACTAGGGCTAGGGGGTATGAGTATCCAGGGGCCCCTAGGGCCGAGAGTTCATTAGGGATCCATATAATATGTGTGTGCCGCGGGATTAGGTTGTCCGCCGCGGTTGGCTGGTTAGATTGCGCCGTTTGGGGACTGATGAACGCTGGGGTTTGAGGGAGGAACAATTAAAGCCCCTCTCTTTGAGTTGTGTGCCATTGGCCGACGGGCCTATAAAAACACATGGCCCTAGAGTATGTGAGAGCCGTGTAAGGCACTACACAACAGCTGCGTGTGCAGCGAGGTGAGGTGACGGACGTTCTTTTGGATGTGGGATATATTTAAATGATAATCCGACTGGATAATACAAATTAAAAAAAAAAAATCAAAGGTCGATCTTTTTTTGGAAACAATTTTTTTTACGTTCTCTTTTTATGCAGTACATACAGATTTGTATGTGGGGTAGTTCAGAGCAGGGGGGAGGGCAAGAGATCCTTGTTTACAGCACAAAAGCGCCTTATTCGTCCAATGGCTGGTGAGCGTTATGACCTGGGCCAAAGCCTGAATGTGCGACGAGGCCTCTTAGTAAGAAATTTTGTTGTTTTGCCATTTTTTTCGAGTTATTTGGTGGAGACATGCAAAATATTTGCGGAAATACCCTCATTATTTTGAAAAAAAAGCGGCATTTGCACACATATATAGGACGCGTGAGAATTTGAAGTTCTAAATATGATTGTGCCAATTCAGATTGCTATACTTGACAGAATCCGCTCCTTTTATCGTCACGCAAGTGTCTATTAGAGTGGACTTAGAAATTTGCAATAGTTAATTAAATTACAAAAAATTAAAAATGCTTATAAATATTTTAATTTTCTTTTGCTGTTTGTTTCAATAGACAAAATAGTAAATGGTTGGGTCGCACGAGAGATAATTATTTTGATTAAATTAAATAACGCAAAAAAGCTAATAATATTATTATTTAATAACAGCTACAACAGTCATCTTGAATCTATAATACGAGTCAAATGAAAGTCATAAGTTTTGATCAAGTTTTAGGTTCCACACTAACGCAATTAATTAATAAAAATGTTAACCCACAAGCTGCGCTTGTTTCATTTGGCTCACAGTGCTATCCAACGCAAGCCTCCGCCAATGGTGCACACTGCACTTAAACATTGGAGGCGGGGCGTTCTAACTTCTCAAAGCAGACGAAAAATAAAAGGAAGTCCATTTGCGAAAATAACAATATGAACAGTCAGGATGGAGAGGCGCGCCAAGGGCGAGCAACCAGCTAGGGGCTCATTTTTTTTAGCAACGAGAGATACGTCGCCAACCGAGCGCACCCACTGAAGCACCGTCATCGTCTACATATCATGCAAGCATGGAGAAGAATTAAACCTGATGCAATAAAATGAAAAACCCTGGTTGTACTAAAATACATTTTTATTGTGACAACACCTGTAAACAACAGCTAGGAATATTTCAACAAATGGAATGTGCTCAGCTATCGTTAAAAACTCAAACCCAAAACACGTTCAATTATTTGCAATAAATTAAATTCACAGAAAATATTTTGAAAAGTATTGATATTTTGGAAAGATTTAAGTAGTGCAATTAGCACGTATTTTTTATAAATAGTTTTTGACTAGAGGCTATTAATGTATTAATTATGGCAAAGTTGGAGTCTAAAAAGGATTATATTTTGCTGTCTGAAGCATGAAATTTGATTAAGAGACTAAAGAACATTATCACAAATCAATTTGATCGGAAATTTGTTAAAAATTACTTAATAATAAATAAGCAAAAATGATCTATATTTAACTATGCTGAAATGAGGCTCTTCACTGATAGGCTGTTCTCGAGGTGACGTTGATCATTTCATTGGTGCTGAAATAATTTTTGCTTTCCTCAGAAACAAAATTTTACTGAAAACAGCAAAGCGGTGCACGGAAACAACAGGTGCAAATAGCAAAACAAATAAGCATCTCAACCATTCGATTTGTTTTTAACCAGTTAAAGAAGCATGCGCGCAGTGAGGAGACAGGATATAAATAACGCAGACTGCGGAAGCAAAAAAGAGTTGCAAAAAAAGAAAGAAAACGTCAATTCACAGGCGGTTCCGACATCACCCGAAGGAAATCAGAGATGGCGTCAATGAAGCTATCCATGCATTTGGGAAACCAATTAGGGGTGGTGCTAACAAAACAATAAACATTTACCAAGACGTGCAAACGCCAAAGAAAGGTTAAAACATTAATAGCAAATTAAAAGAGTCGCCGCCTACCTTCTGCCGCACTTGATGTGGATCAACAGGAACAAAACTCCAAGCAGAAGGCACACGGAGCCGACAACTATGTAGGCAATTCCCAAGAATGGATTTTTACCACCCAGCAGGGAGGTAGTTGACAGAATCATCCTCTTAGTTCCTCCAAACGGCTTCACCGAGTAGGCTGAGATTTTCTTTTTAATTTCATTGTTCTAATATAAAGAAACCTTTTACCATAATTCACTATGAGAGTGTAGTCGCCCTTGTGCAAACCCTTGATGAAGCCCGTAACACTGTGGTCCACTCTTCGGTATAGCTTGCGGAATGTCGGCAACGCAGATGTCCTCATCCACACAATCAAATCTTCATTCTCAAATCCGTTATTGTTAGGATCCTTCGGGTCCAGCTCATAAACATTTTTGCGCCAGTTTGGAGGCTTGGCATAATTTTCAAAAGCTAAAAATTCCAAATTATTGAAATAAATTACAAAGTGCGGCATTTTTAATTTAACCTTGCTGCAAATCGCCAGGAGGGTTGTTGAATTTCATTGCCTTGTCCGAAGGCCAAGCGATTCCGGTTTTCAGTAAGGGCACATCCTGCTGCAGATTCTCAATATGAGACTTCAAGGTTAGCTCATCTGTAAAATATAGAACAGTAGCAATTTTTTTCTTTTTCAAAAGAGTTTGAGAATTCTTACCGTTGAACAGGCTGTTAGCTATGGCACCACAAGGAGCAATTGGTTTTGTATCGTTGTTGCCGGTAGTGGCGTAAGGCAGACAATCGTTTGACGGATTTAAAAGTCTGCCACTCAGTTGGACGTCGTCTCTGGACTTGACATAGCGTCGGTGGTTTTGATAGAAATTGGTTAAGCCGTAGTACATATAAACTTTTCCCTGTAAAAAAATCATCAAAACTGAATATTAAATGAATTTGAGTAAAATTCTCTTCATTCACTAAATTTAATATTTTCCCTGTTAACTTCATGTTATTTACATGATTAAATAAAATATTAGTTACCTCCATATCTTTGTCCAGAGTGAAAGTCATTTTGCAGAAGCATTCAGCAGATGCACTTTGCTCGATAATGTCAGCACACGTTTCATTCCTATCATTTTTGCAGTACGTGTAGTCTATGGTCTTCTCTCGTACCTGGGGATTTTTCAAACATTTTTAATTTTTAAATACATAAATATGATCTATATAAAGATTGGTGTTTTGTTATCATGCATGATTTTATTGCTGCCGCTGCGCTTCAAAAAGAACTTAATTGCTCTAATTACGGCAATTAACCCTCAGTCCCCAATATTTTTTTATTATTTTATTGCAAATTTTACGCAGAGGCGTTTCAAAGTCAAGCCGCGCTGATAAGACGGAATGACAATGACGTCTTTTCTTGGCCAATGCTCAAATATGACCAAACTAACCTCTTCCGAGAAGTACAGAAGGCCAATTCCGACCGGAATAAAGGCAATGCCAATGATGAAAAAGGTCGGAAGAACCGTTCCCGCAGTCAATATTGGCTGCCAGGCGGGCAGCCTTTGCTGCCTGAACGCGCTATCTGCAAAAACAGGACAAGGTTGAGTGGAGAACAAGCAGGAAGAAACGGCCACTCCTTGAGCAGAACCGTTTAGGAAGAGAAAGAGGCTTTCAATAATATACCTGCAGGCCTCTTCGAAGTCATTTTTCCGTCCGCAGGTTCGACGGCCGAAGTCATTTCAGCACTGGAGATTGTGCTGCTGCAGGTGCGACCACACTTAAGCCAAAATGATGATTGAGCACCAACAGACCAACAGAAACACAAAACACCACAACTTGCTGTTGCTCAATAAAGGGGCGTGGTGCAGGAAGGTCAAAAAGAAGTAGCGAGGAGGGAGTGAGCAGGGGAGTACGTTGCATGCGTTTTTAAATCACATTGTTTCCGTTGGTTCTCGTGGAATATGAAGGTGGGGATGAAAAAACGCCGTTTCGCGCATGCGTCACCTCCGAATTCACGTGATTGCCTTCAGCGTTGCAAGGAGGGAAGAGGGGAAGAGACCGAAGCACCTGACTAAACGAACGAATTTTTGTCGACTGCTGCCTCGTGCCTCGGTTGGGGGCCAACAGATGGCGGCGGCGTGTGGTGCGGGGGTCGGTACGAGTTGCAACAAGAGAAATTTCTCTTTTGGCTGGAGCAAAGTGAGGCTGGCTGGCTCGCTGGCCTGGCTGTAGTACTTGTTAGTGTCACGGGCGGAGGTGCGCGTTTCGTTCGGCCAGCCGTTTCGGGCAATCGTGATTTTCGGCAGCTGCATCTCGTCGGCGCCGTTTTCGGCGGCTCCCAGTGCTGCGTGAGTGGGTGCCGAACGGACCCGAGTGAGTGTTCAAGTGCCTAGGAGCGAATTCGGCATGCGAGGCGGGTGCGTTTGACCATCTGCGCGGCCCCGACGGCCCGTGCGTCCTCAACACACCGAATGGTGAGCTCCTCTCCGCCACCCTTGCAGGCCACGGCCGCAACCGCCCCGAAAACCTGCGGCCGACGAGGTCCGCGACGAGACCTGCAAAGTCGGCCGTGCCGAAACCACCCCCGCGGCCTCCGGAGGCCCGAGCGTTGCACCGACGGGGGCAACGCCACGGAGTGGGCGGCGCCCGCCCCCGAGCGCTCCCAGCGCGACCTTTTTCGGCCCCCTTGCGTCGATTCGGCCGAAAGGGACCGGAAAACCCAAACCAACATTCAATTGCCTGTTGAAACAATCAACGGAAACTTCAATTCACTATTTGTTTTGGAAACAATTCGACCAATCTGTTACATTCTTCAGTTGTTGGGGGTAAATAAATTGGAAGATAATAATAATTGAAAGAAAGCAGGATCGTTTTTTAGTTCGAAATTATAATTGCCGGGATTTCCAAACTGCGGTTGACAACGGTGTTATAATTAACGTTGCTAATTTGATAATGTTATTGATCTAATTTTATTCTCTCGGCGGTGAGAACGGACACGGAAAGCGTCGAGACAGTTTCTCAGAACTAAAGTAATCAGGGGTAGGTAAAAATATACCTGATGATAATTGAATACTGAGAAAATTTTTGTTTCGAACCAGCCTGTTACAGTTTTGGCTCCAAAACCTCAACATAAGGCTTTAAAATTAAACATTTTGAACAGTTTCTGCTTAATTTTTAAAGTAATTTGTTGCTAATTGCACTTTTTTAAAAAAAAATTTAAAAAATTTAAAACACAGTTTGCTATTAATTTCATATTCGGTCGAGCGAGAAGTTTGAAAGGCTCAATTGAAAAAGTGCAAGATGAAATATAAAAAAATTTCGATCCATCTCGGTTTAAAAACGCACAACTGGTTTGAAGCCGGAAGTCTCTATTTTTTAAGAGAAACTGAGCTCAAATTGAAATATTTTGCGGATCAAGTGCCGGATGGAGATGAAAGCGAGAATAGAGTTTGCACACGTAGATGCTGGTCGGGTCATGTTGTTCTCTCTCTCTCGGCTGGGTGTGGGAGGCTGAATTGTAAAATGGATCTTGTGGGAGGAAGGGGACTCACGAGAAGAAAAGAGCAAAATGCTCTCCGCAGCCTCTGCTTTCCACTCGCACGTGATTCCGATTTTTTTTAATGTACAGTTGTCCGGAATTGGCCTGCAATAATCTTGAAAACTGCAAAAGAATAATGATTATACGGATTCCATGAGTCAATCTGTTGTAACTAATTAATTATCTGCTTGGTGTCAATCGGCGCTAATAGGGCGTATTATCTATCTGAGTAATCGTACGAACCGATTAATTAAATACTAAATGTAATTGCAAGCAGCTGTTTGATTGTGAAACCACAATCAATTTATTTAATTGGAATTCTTGTTATAGTTTTTATTTTTCGGTAAAAATAATTATTTAAAATTTAAAATAATCACCTTCAAGCTTTAATAAGTCTTAAATAATTGAAGTTAATAAACGTTCTTCAAATTAAAATTGAAAATCAACAAAATTTGATTTAAATTTTTTGCTGTTTTAATCAGCAACATTTCTGGACTTGTTATTTTTGTTTATTTTTTATCTTTCAGATGTTGACAAAATGATAATCAAACTTGTCCCAGTTATGTTCAGTTTTTCAGTTTTATCTTGAAAATTTGATTCCCTTGTTAAAATATTACTCAAAATCGGTCAAGCTGATTTTCCCAGCGCCGGTGGTATTTATTCTCATCGGCCGGAGCCTGCACACAAATTCATCCTGCACAGACAGGTTCAAGGTCGCATTCCCCATGTTCTTCGCTTGCGCCGCGATCTCGCTTGCTTGCTTGAATGTTTCCCTGAAAATCTCAGGTAACGAGATCCGTGCGACCGATGGGCGCCTTTTCACTTTTTGCTCGGCATGAATTGAATTCTTTTTTTCTCTCGTTCGCGGGCCGGAAAATTGCAATTAAGATTCCCGAGAGTTTGAAATGGTCCGTCTCTCGGCGGTTTTGTATTTTGATTAAGGCTCATTATCGGTCGTCCGCGTCTCGGGTTTCGCGACGAGGGGCGACACTTGTGCGACTTCTTCTTCTTCCAAAGCCCTCGTATTGAGATTAGTCAAAACAAGAGCCGTGTCCGCAGCCCTACAAAGGCAGCTTCTATAATATCTCTTGCCGAATTTTGTAATTTGAACTTGTGATCGAATGTATTGTTGTCAAAGGATTGAACCGAAGGAACCTCAAAGTTCAGGGCAAACACGCGGAAAATTCAGTAAGAAGACAAAAATTGACACTTTTATGCAAGATTTTGACATCAGCTAAAAATTCAATTCCGAAATTAGCTTGAAATTTGTTAAAAAAAAAGAAACCTTCACTTGATTTGAAAAGAAAAGTCCTTTTTTTAAGGATTTCATTTTGTATTCGAACGATACGAACTGAAAATTAAATTCAGATTTAATCATTAAAAAAATTAATTATTTTCTTGCAAGGAAAACGTTTTTAGTATTCGTTAAAATCTTAATTCCTTTCATCGGTTTTGTTAAACAATTTTTCTCCGCTAATTAATTCTGTTTAACAATTCAGATTATTTTAGTTAAGAGTAGAATTACTAATTGATTTTTAATTTAAACCAGACAAGTTAAAATAATTTAATATCTTAAAACTAAATTCTGAGGAAAATGTTTGATCATTTTGCAAAATCACATGGAATGTTCATATTTAAGCAAAGGAATAATATTATGAAGTTTGGTCCAACTAAAGACTTAAAACTGTTGAAAAAATTAACCTCATTCAGATACTGACAATGAATATCTTTCAATTTTCTTCCTCGACATATCCCATTTTGCACTCTCACAATTGGCGGTCTAAGCAAAGTATCATCCGGCCACGTCGAATAACCCGCTCTCTCTCTCATCCTCGGGTTGCAACGGAACGAGAAACTGCACGATTTCGCATTCCGAAACCGCCGGTCGGGTTGATTAATCAGCGCAATTACACTCCACTTTGTTCCCACTCAAGCGGCTCTTGCATATCTCTCTTTCTTCCTCCAGTGCATTTTGCACTTTTCGAGAAGAAAAATGTATTTGATCGATCACGCTGGAGCAGAAGAAGAAAAAACGCAAGGTCGCGACCAAGTGTGCATAGTGAAGGGGCCTCCCGTTTTATATTTGCTGCCGCTTTATTACTCAGCTCGGCCCGACCTTCAACGATCTCGAAGCTCTCGGAATAACAAGAATATCCATAAAAAAATATCACTTCATTTTTCTCTCTCTCTACAAATCGATTAATGTGAAATTAATTCGAGTATCGTGGAATTTGATAGTTTGTGGCAAGAAAGAAAGTCGCGGATTTTTATTACAAGCTGAGCAATTGCAAACGAGACTACTTGCAATTGTCGATTACGTTGCGCTGCAAGCGTTTGATTTCAATAGAGCACTGCCATTTTTATATATGTTTATTGTCGTTGCAAACAAGCAGGGGGAATTTATTATTTGCGCAGCAGCTTTCTTTCTTTCGGTGCTCATTATTTGCGGCCCACTTTTGCCGCTTCGGAGCTCAATTGAATTTAATGGAACTGTAATCAAATGGGGGGGAATTGACTTCATTTTTTTCTTTTTAGTACTTAAATTTATAAAAAGACAAGATCTTTTTTCAATTGAAAATTCTTTTGGAAAAGAACTAGATTTAGATTTGATGAACTGATTTCCAAATTTATTCAAATAGGAATACATTCAATTTTTAATTTTGATGGAATGTGGAACAAGCGCATTGTACTCAGTCCAGCTAACCTTGGATAGATTAATTTCATTTAAACATTCCAATGCACATTATTTAAAATAATTGAAAAAAAAAATAGTAATCATTAGGTATTAAAAACGTTAATGGGTGAAATAATTAATAATAAATTTTAATTAATGTTAAATGTTCATTATTTTAAATTATTATTATAAAAATTGAAAAAAAAATTACTGGAAAGGTCAAAATGAAGACAGAAAAAATCTTTTTTAATTCCGTCTAGAATTTATTCCAAAATGGATCTTTGCGAGTTTTTTTGTTCGGATTGATGTGATGTTAGAATCAACTTATCAATCTTTTTGGTAGATTTTTAGACTATTCGTAGAATTTAATTTCAATACATACTTTTCCTATTGTTTGTCAATAGGTTTGCTTTTTAAACTTGAACCATGATTATATTCAAATTAATTGTTTCTTTTGAACCAAAGTTGGCTTTTAAAATCGTCAATTAAAAAAAAAAATAATATTATCAGGGAAAGGGGTTTAGAACAATTAAAAAATATAATTTTTCCCTCTAGTCCAGTTACCAAAGAATTAAGCAAATAGCTGAAATGCTTAAACGCTGGAATTTTTCAGTAAAAATTACTTCCCGGTGCCCTTTTTCAATTCAACCATTTGTAATTCGAAAATGTAGTCTGATGAAATGTTTGTTTTGATTTCAGTTCAAAGGAGCGACTGATGTCGTGATCAAGAGCTAAGAGGCTCAAGATGCATCCCGCAGACGGGGGGACGCTGCTGCTGGCCGTGCTGGTGGCGGCGGCGTCGCTGGTGACGCGGTGCTCGGCCGGCGACATCGTGCGCACCTTCACGGACGAGGGCACCGAAAAATTCAACCACATGGTCGTGGACAAGAACACGGGCCGCGTGTTTGTCGGCGCCGTCAACAGACTGTACCAGCTGTCGCCCGAGCTGGACCAGGTGATGAGCGAAATCACGGGGCCCTTCGAGGACTCGCCCGACTGCTCGGTGCTCGACTGTCCGCCCAACGTTGTCCAGAAGCTCACGGACAACGTCAACAAGGCGCTCGTCATCGACTACAGCACCACCAGACTCATCAGCTGCGGCAGTCTATTTCAGGTACATTTTATTTCTGTAAATTTGGTTTCGCAACAAAATTATACCAGCAAATTTGGACAAAAATTTGTTGTTAAATTCAGCAAAGTGGCAGTTTTAGTGGGAAAATTTTATATTTTTTTTATGGCCGGCAAAGATGCTATCAACTTAATTGATAACAAATTTCATTCAACCTAAATTCATGCACATGTGGTTCAAACTGCATTGGCCTATATATTTTGTTTTTTTTTCTTCTCAAAATTATGTAAATTATTGTGTAAAGAGGCCAGAAAATTAATATTATTTTCAAATTGTGTGCTTTCTTTCAGTAACTCATGAGCAGACTGGCAAATTTAAGTCAAATCACTTTTTTATTAAACATTATTTTTACCATTTATTGACTTGCGTTGTGGTACTGCAAACAAATATCTGAGCAAATTTAATCAGAAATACAATAGTAAAGAAATTTAAGAAATCACACTTCAAACTATCTAGAAAACTACCACACTCGGCTTCGTCATAAAATTTCCTCACAATTTTAAGGAAAAAAGCTTGAACTTAAATTCATCAAAATACTTCTCTTTTTTTGTAGAAAACCACATAAAAGCAGATGAAAGTTTTGGAAATTTTAAAAGAAAATATGCAATTATATAAAATTTAGATATTTGAATTCTAGCCGTGACTGAATTGCACTAAAAGTGTACTTCATTAATGTTTGGAAGAATTTATAAATTACAATGCCACTGGACATATGAAAGTCTGTTAATGAAGTAATTTCATGCATGAATATGAGTGAAAAAAAAACTGGTTAAATTTATCAATCCTAGAAATTTATTTTTGGCTTTCATAACAAAAATTTGGTCATCTTTGTTTGCAGGGCATTTGCTCAGTGCGCAACTTGCACAACATTTCGGACGTGCAGATGAAAGTGAAGGAGGCTGTGGTGGCCAACAACTCAACGGCGTCGACGGTGGCGTTCGTGGCGCCGGGTCCGCCCAACCCGCCGGTCAGCCAGGTGCTTTACGTCGGCGTGACCTACACGGGCAACTCGCCGTACCGGTCAGAGGTGCCGGCCGTGTCCAGCCGCAGTCTGGACCGCGACCGGATGTTCATGATCGCGCAGACGGCCGTGACCACCGGCACTCGCATGTTCGTCAACTCGCTGGCCCGCGAACGCTACCCCATCAACTACATTTACGGCTTCAGTTCCGAGGGCTTCAGCTACTTTCTGACCACCCAGATGAAGTCGACGTCGCCCTCGCCGACCGTGTTCGGCTCGAAGTTGGTCCGTGTGTGTCATGACGACGAGAACTACTACTCGTACACGGAGATCCCCATCGAGTGCACGGCCAACAACGAAAAGATCAATTACAACCTCGTGCAGGCCGCGTACGTCGGCAAGCCCGGCTCCGACCTGGCTTCGGCGCTGGGCATCACCGCCCAGGACGACGTTTTGTTCGCCGTGTTCGCCGAGAGTGACAAGACGGAGGGCGACACTTCGATGAAGCCCAGCCAGTCGAGTGCCCTCTGCGTCTACTCGCTCAAGGACGTCCGCAGGAAATTCATGACCAACATCAAGAACTGCTTCAACGGCCAAGGCAGCCGAGGCCTCGACTTCATCTCGCCCAGCCACCAGTGCATCCCTACCGTGAGTACCGAGAAATTCAAAATTTAGATCGTAATTTTGAGGTCGAAGGCTTTGCGTTATAGGCGAAATATATGAGAAATTTTTCATTCAAAATAGGTGATTCAGATGGAAATTTTATAACTGCTTTTTAATTAGAGAAAATTTGTATTAGGGATTTAAAGTTTTAAATTCAATCCCCAGATGCAGACACTTTGAAGCTCGGTAAAAAAAAAACTGATTTTATTGGTACTAAAATTTTATAGAAATTAAAAGGGTGCTTATCATACCTTTAAGGAAATTATCTAAGAAATAATATTGATTTTATTAGAAAATTCCTTTTTTGCCTAGATATGAATTGCAATTACAAATATTTTTGACCGATTTTACAAAAATTGAAACCAGCAAAAATTGGGTAAATTTTATTATCTTATCTTTAATCCAATTCAGTTCCATTAGCAACTGGTAATTGATAACTTTAAATCAAACAAGAATTTGTAATTATTATTTCATTCAGTTTAAATTTAAATGAGATAAGAAGAAAAACAATCATTTATTTATTTTATTGTTTTGCGTTTTGCGGTTCTTATGAATTAATCTTTTTTGCTTCATAAAACGAATAATTTATGTGGCGCATGTTAAAATTTTATCAAGAACTTGAATGTTTATCAAGGAAGTGTAGCGGATGATTCAAGTGAATCAACATCCCTTCCTCTTATCAATAACGCTAATTGTGAGTCACTCCATACGGGTCCGCCAGCTCGCCTTCCTGCTGGGATGCAGGCGTGCATTCACATGTATGCTATGTTGGCAGCAAAATTAACTGTTGATATCAAAGGAATTTTCTTGGGCGAGAAAAATATCAAATTTTGACACTGCGCGCGAGCAATGGCACCCGACCTTTTGCGGTTGTTGCGGTTTTCTTGAATAAAAAGCTTTTAAGCGCATTTCAAGTAATTAACCGTTCCTGAGAGGTTCTGAACGTTGTCTGAAGAAAAAAAAATTACTATATTTTAATAATGTCGCTGGAATTAAGTGAAATGTTTACATTATATGCAACACTTTCGGAAAAAATATGATAAATTCAAATTATCCTAATTGAATTGGAATTGATTTTAATTTTTTAATGGGATTTTTTTTAAATCCATTGGTTGGAAAATCTTATTGCAATGCCCGGTTTCATTTTAAAAATATAGTCTCATTGAATAATAAGGCCATTAATTTGATTCTTTTATTTGTAAATAGTGCTCGGGCCATTCAAAGTGGTTTGAGTGCGCGATTTGCCTAAACGATTTGACCTCGGTCTGGACGCACTTGTTACGTAAACCGATTCTCTTCGGCGGCAGGAAGTTCGAATCGGGCAATCGAACGAAAAGTGCAGGCAAGAAAAGTGCAGCCCTCGAGCGGGGGGTGCGAGTTTCGGGAGAGCATTCGCTCCTTGCATGCGTCGCACGCAGAGAGGCAAACCACCCTCCCTCCCTCTCTACTCACGTTCGCAGCGGCAGGCAGGGGGTGTGTGGGGTTGGCTGGCAGTATTGATCGGCGCTACCTTGCTTGTGTCTGCAGCCGAACCAAACCGGCGGCGGCGGCCAACAACCGACACTGCTGCTCATTCATTCAACCAACCCTCCTCTAGGCCGACGCATATCCACTTTGTTTGCCGCTGCAACCGGCTGCTTCTTGTTTTCGCCACTTTGTTATTCTTTCCCTAAAATTCGACCTTCTCCTTTTTGCCCTGCGAAAAAATAATAATAATAAAGAGATGCTCCTTTTTATGCACACACGAGGAGGGTAGAAAAAAAATGCTCCTTCTTCAACGAGAGCTCCCGAATGTCCTTTTACGTTCTCTCGGGCAAAAACAAGTCTTATTTTTTCTTCTCCTCCGCCACTTGAGGAAAATTTGAGGTGAAGCAGAATTTAATTACAAACTGCTTCTTTTTCTGTTTCACGCCAGAATTGACAACTCGTTTGCTTTTGAGTTTTGTACGTGAAAAGTGTTTTTAGACAGTTTTCAGCCCATGAATATTTTTTTCCGTCACGACTATAAAGTCTGACAAAAATTTTATGCAATTTTCATTAAGAGTTGTTACATTTTGGATAAAGATTCTGTGCTCCAGATATATGAAATAATTTAAATGCTATGAAATTATTTTTCGCAAAACAAATCCATTCTTTTAAACAAAACATCAAAGCTGAAAATTTGTGCACTTAAAAAACAATTTATAATCAGACACGAAACTATAAAATATGTAAATAATACCAGGTTTCTTTTTAATTTTACTGTATATTAATTTAATTGTATTATTTTTTCATCACTGAGCTCTGTAAAAAAAATGTATTACTTAATTTCATTGGTTTGGTTTATTCAAAAGTTCTAAATTTCACCAAATGCAAGTTTCCTTTTCCTTGTTTTTTTTTTTTTACGTCCGCACTCACAGTTTGGTGCCAGTGATAAATTTTGCGCCTTCAAGAAAGCATACCAAATTTCGTTATCGCCCTCCTTCTGCCTCAAAAAGTAGACCGAATTGCGAAATTAAAAATAAATAAAGCTTAGGTTGGCCGAGGGCTTATCGATCTGGGCAGCGACTTGTCGATTTTCCAGCCAGATTTGTGGCCGAGGCGTTTTAGCCGGCTCAAGTGTAGTGTGTGCTGTGACATGCCTGTGGTCTTCGGGCGGGGTCACAATGAATATGCTTTAGCTAGGGAGACGGAGCGCGCAAATGAAACCAGAAACGAACGCATAGGTGGGAGAAAAATTGCCGTGTGAAAAGCAGTGGAAGAAAAGTGGCTTTTAACGCACCCCTCGCCAAGTTGTGCCTGCTCACGAAATGTTCGTAATGTACAAATTCCAAAGTGAGGCACAAGCTGGAAAAATTGTCAGAAAATTAGTATTAATTAAACTTTGCTTCACATTTATAACAAATAAAATAAAGTGAAATGAATATATTTAATGATGACTTCTTACAAGAGATTAAATGAATTGAATTTAAAAACAAATCATCATTCACATTGGAATAATGATAAAAATTATTTATAATTTCAAAAAAATCAAGAATCCTTGGTTCGATCATGTATTAAATTCAAAATATGTATTGATACTTTTAATATGAAACATAATTTTAGTTTTTGAAATTTCTGTCAAGAAAATGTTGAACCACCAAACATTTTGTCCTTATGTAACCGGATCGTTAAGTTGTCAGTCATTTGTGTCATTTCGAGAGTGGTTTTGTTGGGACGAGTGCAGTTAATTGTCGCCGCGGAGAGATGAACCGA
The DNA here is from genome assembly GCF_031216515.1 of Neocloeon triangulifer. NCBI lineage: Eukaryota > Metazoa > Arthropoda > Insecta > Ephemeroptera > Baetidae > Neocloeon > Neocloeon triangulifer. The sequence goes on from NW_026775562.1 coordinate 6,385,549, forward strand.
GTATGTAGCAAGGAGCTGGTTTGTATGGAGGGACGGCCGGCGTTCTCCAAATAAGGCATTGTGCGGGGCACATACTTTTGCCGCTTTATCTGCAGCCTGGCAGACTTCCTTGCCTTGTGCGTGGGTCGCCGGCAAGGCCTTCCACTATATGCTCTCTCTTGTCAACAAACGGCCTCAAATTCGGCGCTTCGCAATTGCACAGTGCGAGCACGCAGCCGAGAAAACAATACCAAGGATGAAAATTCGCTGCCGCCGCCGCGAAAAGAGAAATTCTGATCAAGCATCGGATGGGCCGGACGAAATGAAAAAGACGGGCAAAAATTGGGTCGCTCGTTTTTCCAATAAACAAAAATGTTTTGTTTTCAAAATGTACTCGTTTTCACGCTTTTGGCCCGAATTATTTCTTTTTTTTTTTACAAATGAATTTAAATTTGGTAACTTTTAAGAAAAAATACCAAAGATTTCAGCAGCACAACAATACTTTTAGTTTGTTAAATTTGAACATACATAATAACTATGAATTACCTACTAACTTGTTCCTGAAGCCCTTCAACAAACTCTGAGATATTTTACAATTATTTCCAGAGCTGCCAAATAGATTGAAAATTAAAAAAGTGCAGAATTAACAAAAAAAAATCTAAATTCTCAGCCTTTTTTTTCAAACGAATCAATTATCTTTCGATACTCGCTTTCTGCACCACTTTAAAAAGATTTAAACCTCAGATCAGTATCTTCATTTTTTTGTCCTGATATAATTAATCATTATTTATGTTGTTTAGTTTAGTTTTTTTTAATCAACCCTAATTAACGTTCATGTGAACTTCCCAGTTTGGCATCTGTGCAAACATTCCTAGACGAGAGTCAATGTAGCACCGAGGGCTGTTTAGACAGACTCTGTTGATTGTATGTGTGTCTCTATGCGAGGAGGAGATTGAGTGGTGGAAAACCGCTGTGGGCGGGTGGTTATTCTGAAGTCATTCTCGCTCTTTCTCTGCGTGTTGTCTGTCGTCGTCTCGGCGCGACCTGGCCCCGCCGTCGCCGATCGGCAGCAACCAGTTTCGCCGCCAGGGAATGCTAATTGCGTGTGTGTGCAACTCACTCGATAGCACACTCAATAGCCCGCAATTCACGCATTTTCCGCAAAGGGAAACTCGCGTCAATAAATTTAAAGCCGCGCAACCGACCTACTCGAGGAATGCGATTGCGACGGAAGACAATAAAATTTAGGAAACCGCGCCGTTAAATTAATTGGTTCCTTTCAAATGTTAATTTTTTTAGACAATATTAATAAAAGAAAGCTAATTTTCTATGAAATTTATATTTTTTTTTCTTGCATATTTTGCTTCAGAAATCGTTGAAGAATCTCTCAAATGAACCATTTCAAGAACCAAGTCGGAAACAAGATTTTTCACCTGAATTCGCCTAATTTGAATCTATTCGTAGATTTAGAAATATTGCCTATTTGGTGCTCACTTAATTTTAATCAACTTAACTTTTTTACTATTAATTTTCTCATATTTTTATTTTAAATTTAAACCTCTCATTCAAATCTTACTTCCTAATGTAAAGAATGTTTGACTCATTTCGTCCCTCTGAATTTTTCAGAAACTGCAAACCATCGGCGAGGACTTTTGCGGTTTGGACGTGAACACGCCCTTGGGTGGCGAAACGCCGATGGCCGCGACGGCTGTGCTCTCGTTCGGCGTGCACCTGACGGCCGTGGCCGCCACGTCCACCGGCGACTTCACCGTCGTCTTCATCGGCACCTCAGACGGCCACTTGAAAAAGGTTTGAATGCAAATAACAAATTTGATGTTACAAAGAGAAATCTCGCTCTCTTAATTAGGCCTCTTTTTATCCCATTTTTATCGCCAAATTCACAGCTTGACTTTCCGCTCTGCTTCTTCTTCTTCTCTAGTAGAAAGTGAATCCTGACAGAATGGCACTCGAGTGTGAATCTAAATCGTGTTCTTTTTTATGTTTGGAAATTGCAGTTCCGAAACATTGTATTCGGTCAGATTTAATTGGGGAATAATTGAAGAATCGGTTTTAAAATTACAATACCGTTGGTAGCACCTTCACAAAACAAAAAATAAGCTCGGCCGAGCGTGAATTTGGAATAATTCTCGCTCTGCGTCCCACAGAGATCGTTATCATTTGTGTTCGCGGAAAGACTGGAATTCCACTGCTTTGTTTGTTTCACTGATTTTTTGTTTCTCCCGTTTACTATCGTTAAAGTGGAACAATCATAAAATAATCCAAAAAAACTTAAAATTTTTAAATTAATTCAAATCATAGTAAAAAGAATACTTTGTGATGTCATAATTATCAATATCAACTTTCCAAAAAATAATAATTTGTGTATAATATTAATTGATTTTTTTTTCAATCGACTTTTTAAAACATAAAAAATAATTTTCCGTGACCACAGGTGGCGGTCGAGTCTAGCGAGTCTGCGCTTGAGTATGGCGACATCGCGGTGGACGAGGGTTCCCTGGTGAACGCCGACCTCCACTTTGACTCGAAACTGACGCACCTCTACGTGATGAGCGAAAAGAAGGTGTCCAAGGTCAAAGTGCAGGAGTGCAGCGTCTACAAAACGTGCTGGGATTGCCTGAACGCCAAGGACCCCTATTGTGGCTGGTGCTCCCTCGAAAACAAGTATGAAAAAAATTATTTGATTATTCTTTCCATCCAAGTAAAAGTGTGAGATCATAAACTAACGCAAATGTGGTAATTTTTCCGACAGGTGCAGCCTTAGAAGCGACTGCCAAGATGCGGCCAAAGACCCTCTGTACTGGATCCCATACAAGAGTGGTCGGTGCACAACCATCACGTCCGTCTCTCCTAACCAACTTCAGAGAACGACTGCTAGAACGGTATGCAATGATGAAATTTTTAAAGTATTTTTTTTCCATCAGTTTAATTAATTTGTAAACTTTTCCTATTTGATTATGTTATTAAATATTTAACTTGCAACAGCTGGACCTTGTGATTGAAAACCTGCCAACTCTGAGTGGACAGTTTTTGTGCGCCTTTTCCGCCCTGGACAAAACTCTGATAACTAATGCGACCAGAAAGTCGTATGGCGTCAACTGCACCACACCTCGGACTGACCTGCTGCCCTCCATTCCTCAAGGACAACGTAATTTTATAATTTTGGACCATTTCCCTGTTACAAATAATATTTTAATCAACAGATCACTTCATGGCAAAGTTGTCTGTCCGCATGACCTCTGGGCCGGACTTTGTGGCAACCAATTTCACCTTCTTCGATTGCAACACTTACAGTTCTTGCACCCAGTGTGTTTCGTCGTCCTTTCCATGTGACTGGTGTGTTGATGGGCATAGATGCACACATGACACTGCCGAGAATTGCAGGAATGACATTCTGGTCACCGGAGTTAGCGTAAGGAACTTTCATCTCTAAAATAATGCAGTTTTGTATGATTAATTTCATGTTTCAGAGGATTGGTCCAAGCTACAGAAGTGGACCAGGATTTTGCCCGACAATAAATGCCACCGCAGGCGCATCAACTGAGATTTTAGTTGCGTCTGGGATCAAGAAAAGCATTAGGGTCAAAGTTCACATAATTGGGGTGAGCTGATTTACTTTCATAGTTGACATTTGAAATAATGAATAAAAATTTCAATTTTTTTTAAAATTAAGTCAACTTTACATTAATATGAAATAATGTTGTTTATCCTGTCGACACAAATTAACTGTTTCTCTTTTCAATTTTCACAGCAATTCATCGTGCAAACTCGATTTGTGTGTCAGTTCAACATAGAAGGTCGGGTGACCTCAGTAAATGCCAACCTTCTTGCCGACACCATTTATTGTGACCCTATGGAATTCTCTTACACTTCAAGGGCCCCAAACATCACAGCCACGTTTGCAGTGATTTGGGGTGGCTCGAAACCGTTGGACAACCCTGACAACATGCATGTGGTCATCTACAGATGTAGAGACATGGCCGACAACTGTGGCATGTGTCTGGCCCTGGCTGAGAAGTACGGCTGCGGGTGGTGCCAAAGTTCGGACCGGTGCGAAGTCCGAGAGCAGTGTGACCGTGGCTCTGGTGTTTGGCTGAACCGCAACCAGACGTGCCCCAACCCTGAAGTGCATACTTTCGAACCAGCTCTCGGACCCTGGGAAGGTGGCACCAACATCACCATCAAAGGAATCAACCTGGGCAAGACATTTATGGACATATACAGTGGTGTCACAGTTTCTGGCATGACATGCGAACCTTACAAGGAGCTCTACCTCAAGACCAAGCAGATTGTCTGCCAGGTCGACGGCCCTGGGACCAATGAGCACCGTAAGGGCCCTGTAATTGTCAAGGTTGAAGACTTCAGAGGCGAGTCAAAGCAAAACTACGAATTTGTTGATCCGGTCATAGAGTCCATCAATCCAAAGTTTGGTCCAAGGTCAGGAGGCACCAAGCTCAAGATAACCGGCCAATTTATGAACGCAGGAAGCAAAATTCAAGCCTTCATTAACGACCTGCCTTGTGAGATAATCAGGTACAGTATTTATAAAGCTTCCACATGTAATTAAAGACTAAAGATTTGTTAAAGGCTCAATTGCTAAGTTTATATTTTATATTTAAATCTTTGCAGGACTGATTCAAGGGAGGCCGAGTGTATCAGCAGTGCTTCTGACCGGCAGCGAAGTGGAAAGCTGAGGATGAAATTTGACAAGGGTGACAGATTTTTTGACAAAGAGCTTTTTGAGTATGTCGAGGACCCCACTATTGAATATGTTGAATCAGGAGTTGCAAGCCAGGTAATTGTTTAATCTTTCTTCCAAATCCATGTCATTTATCTATCGTTAAAGGACAAGGTTCCAAAGGGAATTCCTGCCGGAGGAATAAAAGTATCTGTGTCGGGAAGGAACCTGGCTTACATCCAGTCACCAGAGATGTACGTCTACTACGACAATAAAAAATTCACAAGCGTAAGTTTTAATTGCAATGTTTTAACTTCAATAATAAATTTTTGTATGAACAGCCTTGTGTGGTTTTGAGCAACTCGAACATGGCCTGCAAATCGCCAAAAATAGAATTTGAAGGAAAGGAGCCTGACCTTGAGCCTCCAAAAGGTCTTGTCTACGGCTTCCACATGGACAACGTGGTGGGTGTGCAAAATCTGTCAAACCAGAATGGCTACAGCCGCTTCTTCCTGTACCCTAATCCTGTCTACGAGTCTTTCGATGAGGATGTTAAGTACTACAAGAGCGACTACCTCACTATCAATGTAAGATCGTGAAATTCAAAATTTTATTTAATATCTTTAAATCATTTCAATTTCCAGGGGCATCATTTGGACCGAGCTTGTCAGGAATCTGACGTTAGGGTTGAAATAGGAGACAGCGTTTGCAATGTGACCTCTCTTTCAAGACAGCAACTTACTTGCCGCCCACCTACCTCTCAGCCACCTGCCAAAGGTCTAAACGGTCGATCTGATCCAAATGAACTTCCCGAAGTTGTGGTGATTGTCGGAGGCTCCCTTATCTTCAACATTGGAAAGCTGAGCTACGCCCCGACCTCTGGGATCGACCCTGCCATCTCTAAGCAAGTCATCATTGGCATCAGTGTGATCGGAATCATCCTGACCTTCATCTGCATTGTCTTCTCCGTGTTGTACCGCAGAAAGTCAACCGAGAGCAACCGTGTTCTCAAGAACATGCAGGAACAGATGGACATATTGGAACTGCGAGTGGCCGCTGAATGCAAGGAGGCGTTTGCCGAACTGCAGACAGAGATGACCGACTTGACAGGTGACCTGACCTCTGGCGGCATTCCATTCTTAGACTACCGCACCTACGCCATGAAGATACTTTTCCCGAACATGGACGACCATGCTGTTCTCTCAATGGACAGACCTGAACTCATCAGAAAGGAGAAAGGTCTCAGGCTGTTCGGTCAGCTCATCATGAACAAGACTTTCTTGCTGCTTTTCATCCGAACTCTCGAAAGCAATCGATACTTCTCAATGAGAGACAGGTAATTTCAAATTGGAGTTTGATTTCACTATAATAATTTTCAATTCCTCCTCGCGTTCGTATTGATTTTTATTTTGCCAATATTTCAGGGTAAATGTGGCTTCGCTCATAATGGTGACTCTGCAAGGCAGGATGGAGTACTGCACAGACATTCTAAAAACTCTGCTGGCAGAGTTGATCGAAAAATGCATGGAGGGCAAGAGCCACCCGAAACTTTTGCTCAGAAGGTACAATTTGTGTTTGATATTTACAAATTATTTCCCACGTTGCAAGAAAGCAATTTAACTTAGAAAAGTGGAGTTACGCCATTGATACATGATTAATTTACATTTTATGTTGAAATTTAATCCATTTTTGGTTAATAGAACTGAGAGTGTCGCCGAGAAGATGCTGTCTGCGTGGTTCACCTTCCTGCTGTACAAATTCCTGCGTGAGTGCGCTGGAGAGCCTTTGTTCTTGTTGTTCCGAGCCATCAAGTACCAGGTGGAGAAGGGCCCTGTGGACGCCATCACAAGTGAGGCGCGCTACTCCTTGAGTGAGGAGAAGCTCATCAGGCAGTCCATTGACTTCAAGCCAATGACAGTCTACGTGTCCATCTCGCAGCAGACCGTCATCATGGGCATGCATGACCCTAACACAGAGAACACTCCTGTCAAGGTTCTCGACTGCGACACAATTGCGCAGGTCAAGGAAAAGGCCCTTGACACCATCTACAGGGCTGTCCAGTACAGCCAGCGACCCAGAAAGGAAGATCTCGATCTAGGTACGAAATCGATATAACTTAGGATTTTGTTTTAATTACTTGAAATTTCATTTTAAGAAAGTGAAATAATTTAAAATTTTATAAATGTGTTTGCGCAGAGTGGAGAACAGGCACATCTGGTCGCCTGTTGCTGTACGATGAAGACTCGACCACCAAGGTCGAGAGTGAGTGGAAGAAGAGAAACACACTCAACCACTACAGGGTGCCGGACAATGCCCAGCTGAATCTAGTCCCCAAGTCGTCGTCAATGTACAACCTGTCCATCCTGCCCGACAAATACGACAAGTCCCACAAGTACGAGACCCTCAACGTCTCAAAGTTCAGCTCAGCGAGTCCCCCACTCAGCCGGGCTACTTCACCACTCAATCATGACAATGATGGTGGAATGAAGGTAAATTACTATTAATTAACTATATCACAATTATACTTGTCGCATTGAACAAAACACAGATCAATTTTACTCCGTTATAATTTTTTTCTCAGGCGTGGCATTTGGTGAAGCATCACGACAACGACGCGCAAAAAGAGGGTGAGCGAGGCAACAAGATGGTGTCCGAGATCTACCTGACGAGACTGCTGGCCACTAAGGGCACTTTGCAGAAGTTCGTCGACGACCTGTTCGAGACGATCTTTAGCACGGCGCACCGTGGCAGCGCCTTGCCACTCGCCATCAAGTACATGTTTGACTTTTTGGATGACCAGGCGCTGCAGCACGGCATCTCGGACGCCGAGGTGGTGCACACGTGGAAGAGCAACAGCTTGCCGCTCAGGTTCTGGGTCAACCTGATCAAGAATCCAAACTTTGTGTTCGACATCCACAAGTCGAACATCGTCGACTCCTGCCTCTCGGTCGTGGCGCAGACCTTCATGGACTCGTGCTCAACATCCGAACACAGATTAGGTTTGTTTCATTCAAAAAGATTGGCTCTGCTTTACTAAAAGAATTTTTGAAAACGCAGGCAAGGATTCGCCCAGCTCAAAGTTACTCTACGCCAAGGACATTCCTCAGTACAAGGAGTGGGTTGACCGGTACTACAAGGACATTCACTCTATGTGTGCCATATCCGATCAGGATATGAATGCCATGTTGGCCGAAGAATCTAGGGTGAGCTTCTTTTTCTTCTTATTGGACAATTAATTAATTTTCTTTACTGGCCGTTTGAATTTTTACGTATTTTGATAACCAAATCAAAATTTGGTCTAATTTCCTTCAATTCAATTTGCAGCTGCACTCAAAGGAGTTCAACGTCAACTGCGCCCTGCACGAGTTGTACACTTACGCGTACAAATACAACGAGCAGTTAACAGTGACTCTCGAGGAGGACGAATTCTCCCAAAAGCAAAGACTTGCCTACAAACTGGAACAAGTGCATAATATCATGGAGTCCGAATCCAACCCGTAACAGCAAGCGCGTGTGTCTGCGAGTGCGTGTGTGTCCGTGTCGATGTGCTAAATTCTATGTACATATCTACGACAACTTAAGATAAAAACCACTGAAGCAGCAAAACGATTAAAAGAAGAAGAAAATCCATTCATGGATGCAAGGAGGGAGTTGGAACCTGCTTTTCCTTGATTCTGTCTGTCTGTCAGCAATAACTCGCACACCTACGACAAGATATACTCCCCATTTGGTTGGTTTTCCTAAGAAAAAAAAACTCATTCACTCACAGTCAATGTTGTTGTAGCAAGATCCTTCACATGCTTAATCAAATTATTATTGATTGTACATGAAAAGAAAAAAATTTTGCTCAAATTATTGGGATAATGCCCCCGTTCTTCTGTTCAGACGTTCTCGTTTTTTTGTGCCAACACCATTTTTAAGCGGTCTGATAACTAATAACTTTGGTGCAAATCATTTTTTATTTCGAAAATTGGCAGCTCCAATTATCATTTCCGATGTACAATTTACTCAAATTGATTAATTTGCATTTATCCAATGCTGTTATTTTCCTGTGCAATTTTTGTTTTTAAGAGATTTTATGAAGAAATTGTAATACTTGTCAAATAGGCCTACTGTATCATAAGGTAGTTTTTTTTCACAAAATCGAAGAGTGAGATGAAAGAATCGAAGAACAGCTGCTTTTTTACTCTCACGGGTGCTCCGCCAACTATTTTACGAATTCAATATTTTTTCGTGTCACTTTTTATACTCCGTGCCAATTTTTGACCCCAAGTGCACAAACAGAAAAATTTGTCGTCCCCTTGTGTACTTAGGCATTTGTGTTTATTTTTTTTTTAACCTGTTTCCCTTATTCAAAATATTTTTGTTTTCTTTGTAAAATAACGTGAGACTGGAAACACACTAAACCGCTTTCTTTCTTTTTGATAGTTGGCTGATGAATTTTAAATTACGGTGTCCATCGATGGCTTAAATGTTTGCTGTGTAAATTTAAACTGGAAAAAAATAAGAAGTAAGAAAAAGAGACGTTCGTGTGGAGCAAGTGGAAATTTTTAAAATGTACTTTCGAGTGTGCCATGCATGAAAAACGTTAATAAGGGACAAATGCAAATGAGGAAGCACTTGGTCTTCTCCGATTTGATTATAAAATAATCTCTCTGTCCAATGTCAATGAATGAATAATAGCAAGAAAAAAAAATACACATACACACAGATTACCCACCCCCACACTGAACATACACCGTTGTGCTGCAAGTTACTCAATGAGGACCAAAAACAAAATTTTCCCTTAAAAAAAAAAGATGAGATTTGTTCCTTCGCAGCTAATGAAAAATAAATTTCATTCGTGTTGATATATATAATTTCAAGTATCATTGGACAAGCGAGATCCCTTGATTGTGTCTCAGGAAAACAATATCTTGCAGCGAATTATTAAGTGAGCAGAAAAAATAGCCGTAATTAATTAATGGAAAGCTGGTGTTTTGCTTGAATGGGAGAAGCGCGAGTGCTGCTTAAGAAAATTTGAATAAAAATAATATTTCGTATATTCAATAAGGATATCAATATGTGTTTTTAAGACTGGAATTGTTTCTTCTTTGTATACACTGTGTGCATGTGGAAACGAAACAACTAATTAAATAATAACCGGCAATGCAAGAATAATATGTGAAGAAAATTCTCATCCATCTTCAAAATGTGTATAAATTTTCTTAAAAGTATAAAAATTTATATATATTATTTTAAAGATATTTTCCTGCGTGATGCTGAAAAAAATAATTGGCGCAGGCATTGTATGAACACTTCTGAAACTACCACTGTCCAGACGATTTCGCTTATTATATTTTAGAGTTTAATTCTCATTATTATAAAAATATCTATATCAAGTCAGACGAAAAACCTTAAGAAAATTATTTTGTTTTGATTTTTTTGTATATATAAACTTCTTATATTAAATGACAAAGAATTTAAGACACGTCCTCATTTTTATTTCCGCCTCCTTATTTTTTATTTCAACGAAAGATGAATAGCATTTGGATGCTGCAATTATTATTTTGTATTTCTCTCCAGTTCGATGAACCCACGGGGACATCGCCTCTCTCGATGAAAATCACGATTTCACGAACACGATCAAGCGTGGGAGCTTCCAATCGCGCAAGGCCTCGTGACGGTTCATCTTCACTTGATATGCACCCAAATTTTTAAAATTTTCTTTAGATGAAGAAAATCGTGTGGATTTTAGAACTGTTCATACCCGGTTAAGTAAAAATTAGAAAAAAACCATTTCTGAAATTTGCAACTTCTCCGGTATGTAATTCAAAAGCGAAAGCTCCATTGTATAAAAATTAATGAGAATCGCCTTGGGCTATCGATGGCGGGTTTGTTCACCGCAAGTCTCTTTGATGTTCATTTACACACTCACACGTACACAATGTAAATTTGTAAGACGAACAAGTAAAAAAAAAACATGACGAAAATCAAACCTCTCGAGCTGGTTTTTTGGTTGTGAAGAGAGAAAGTATATGAAATGAGCGATTTTTGTGAGAAACTCACGTTCTGTCCTGTGCACTGCTGATTTTTCTCAACGGTGGTGTGCGTAAGGAGCAATTAAAAGTATTTCCGAATTGTAATTCTTTGTCACAGTCTCGAGAAGTAATTTTTATTGAAACTTTGTTTAGTTTTTTTATACCCAAATAACCGATTTCTTTGTAGGATTTTAACTCTCAAATAAAAAGTCCCACAATTGATATTGATTGACAGAGCCATAATTATATATTATTGTTGTAAATTTTTATTCTTACTGTGTATGGTACATATGCTCAGTGTTTACGTCGCTACAAATAAAATTTTTCATGCGAGAAAATGACCATCTAGTTTCTTTTTCATACTCAGTCTTTACAAAGTAATTCATCACATCATAGTTTCATTTCCAAATGAGAAAAACCGAAGGGTCGGAATCGACAATCTGGTCCAGTTGGGATGCAGAAAGTCCCGTCGTGCAACATATCTCGTCAAAAGAGTGCAGTCCGTTGAACTGCTGGTGAAGTGGGGTGGTGACGGCCAACTCTGAACTGTGACCGCCTCCCAAAAACACCGGATACTAAAATCATGAAAAAAAAATGAATAAAAAAGCTTTTAATCTTGCCATTTTTCAAAATTACCTTATTGATTCTACGGATGTATCCCTGCAGCAGTCCGTATTGCACAAGTTTTTGCTCATCAATTTTAAGTGAGTAGGGGTTGATTCTGATGCACAAGTCTTTCAGGGTGGTTCCATAAGTCATGTTGCAGTACATGGTGAAGACGTCATGTATTGTTGGAAAGTTTGTTTCTGGAATGACACAAAACTGATCAATTTCATAACGTAAAAGTTTGCAAGAATCGTGGCAGATTAAATAATTTTAAATTTATCTAATTACGATTCCAAAAACCTTTTTTTAAAAACAAGTTCTAATAATTTTAAAAATACTCCATAATTGCAAGCTCTTTTCTTTTAATAATATTTAAGCACACCTGACTTAGCCACGTATTTGACACACTCCTCCTGCGTTTGGGCGTCGTCGGAGAGTTTTTGCAAAGCTGGTGTTGTGCAGTACACATTGCTGTACTGAAAAATTGGAATCAGCTGCACAATGCCGTAGTAACTGTAAAAAGTTTATTATGAAATGTTTGGTTTTGATTATCAATAATAACTCAATTACACTAGATTTTGAACACAGGCTTTGACGAGGTTGCTCTCGACGTCGGCCTCGGCTGCAATTTTTGCAACATGGTTGAAACCATTGATGAGCGGAAGGACCTGCTGCGTCGTCAAGTCCCACATTTCCTTTTTGAAGTTCTGCTCGTTGACGGTGAAGATCGGAACTTGGTGGTCGAGGATGGCTGGAGGGTCGGCAGCCACTTTTACCACTTTCAGGTGCATATTCGTCGTTCCCTCTACAAACAAAAATAATTAGTAAGCCACAAAAATTATTATGATCTACCTGTTATTGTGCAAATTTTCTTGGAGTTTAGGTCAGCCAAAATCTGCTGCAGGATTTTGGGCAGTTTGCAGTTGTCCGAAGACGAGCGCAGTTCGTTGGAGAGGAAATCGCTTTCCAATTCCATCATCATCTTAAATTGATGTGAATTATTTATAAGAAAATTAATCTAATTTTATTTTGCAAACCAGATATTCAGCCAGTTTTTTCACCACTCCTTCGTACTGGACCGTGCGAGCCCAGGCGTCGCACACAAAGCACAGATTAAAGTAAAATGCGTTTCGAGCATACTTTTTGTTTGATATGCTTATCGGGAAGCCAGTAATTTTGTGGCCAAGGACATTCCTGAAGAATTAAAAATTAAAAAAGTGACCTTAATACATTGTAAACAAATTTACACTGTTAAAATGCTCCTTTGAAGTTGCTGCTTTGGAATGATGTAGACGGAGACGGCGTCAAACACTTCCTTCGAAATGAAATCCTCTGGTACCTGTGAGAGATTTTTAATAGAAATTGGTACATTTTAAGTTTGCAGTATCATACTTGACAGGATATTTTGGGTCCTGCTGTTGGGTGAAATTCGCTGAAGAAAATGCAGCGAATCGGTCCCTCTCGACCACAGCCCTCGAAGAAGGAGCTGTCGTCATTTCTCGGTGACAAAACCTGCTGCTGCGGTTCGTCCAGCATGATTTAAATTCTGGTGGGAACGAAGAAATTAGTATTTATAATATTATTGATAATTATTAATTAATTACAACTATGTACATAATTATTAAAAAAAATAATAAGGTACATAATCGGAGAAGTAAATAAGTGTGTATGACTTGAGCAGAAAAAAAACAATAAATAAAGTAAAAGGTCTGCTCACCCAAAATTAAACGATTGAGAAGAGGAAAGGTGTTCTTTTAACACATTTTTTTTTGCTTCAACAATGGGTCTGGGTGCGATTCGCCAGCTTCCAATGCACCGTCGTCCGAATGAGCCGCGAAAAGGAAAAGGGAAATCGAATGTTTCACGTTTAAAACAGACTCGGAGGAAATGTAAGATGAAATAAAAAAATTACATAAATTCAATCTCTTCACCAGCTCTTCACGTTAGAAGAAAACAACAACATTGGTGCGTCCAGAAAGGAGTTTCAGTATTTCTAAGATCCTATTTATTTTGTAACACTTTTTATCACTTTCTATAATATTTTCATCCAAAAAAGTATTCAAAATTTTTAATTCTAACTAAAGCTCTTCAATTTCTGCTTAATAATTTGATTTAGAGGTACATAAAGTTTATAATAAGCATCTCCTTAACTAACACCCTGATTTTCATCTGTCATTCGTCCCATGTGTTACACAAATCGTTTGTGCATATAGCCGATTTTCACAGACAACGGGACTTGCGTTTATTTTCACAGAAGCCGGACTAAACTAGAAATAAAAAGAAAAAAAGAGACGAGAGACCGACTGTGGTCGGCAAAGTCGGCACGAGGAGCAAAACACAGACAACTTTGGGCTGATTGCCGAGTTTTTCTTATCCATGCACGGTATGAACATACAAATCCCTGTACTTTGACGACCTGATTTTGTTTCAAATCAATGTCATTTATTTCGTTTGGTATTTTTTGCACAATGAAAACAACTTTGAAAATCGACCGAGCGAGCAGTATATATCCATTTTTTTTAAAAAAGCAATGACAAAATAATTTGGTTTCAGGCTGAGGACTTTTTGCAACTATGTCTGAGAGTGAAAAGGGCGTGAAGCGGCCGAAAGGACAGAAAGGCACTGCTTGCAAGAAAAAGGCCATGAAATTCGAGCCCTTCACTTTAAACCAAGTTTTCAGTAACTGCACCGAGAAACTCGCTCAGAACTGGGAGAGCAACGAGGACTGTGCCGTAGCAAAAGACAATGGTATTTTTAACAGTATTGTCGATTTTTTACAATAAAAATTTTCCGAATTTCCAGAAGATTGTGAGGCAAACCCACAAATCCGTCTCTTCAACTCGCCGTTCAAGCACTGTGTTGTGGACAACTTTGTCGACGGTGAGAACTTCCTCTCTGACCTCAAGTACGAGCTGTCCGACCTGAACTACACCCTGAAGAACAATGACCTCTTCCAGTTTCACCAGTCAGATGCTTTCGACCTTGTTGAACTGCCCCACGTAGCTGCGTTCAAACAAGTTCTTTATGAAGACGTCCGACAGTGGTTGGTTGAGGTGACCAAACTGCCCCTGACCAACAGATGTGACACCTTTTGCTCAAGATACGAACATACAGGTACACTGAAATTTCAATGCAATTTCGAATGTTGACCCGAACATTTCTGTCAAGACTATCTCCTGTGCCATGATGACCGTTGTTCGACCAGAAAGATTGCATTTATTTATTACTTGAACAAAAATTGGAAAGAAGGAGATGGAGGAACTCTGGATCTTTTTGACTCTGATGGTAATTGAACTATATTGGATAACTGGGATTTTAAATAATCATTCTTTACTTGCAGAAAATAGCCAGCCGAGAGATCTGGTCAAGTCAATTCAGCCAAACTGGAATAGGTTCCTGTTTTTCGAGGTGTCTGAAAAGTCACACCATCAGGTCAATTGCAATTTTTACAAACCCTGAAAGAAAATAATTTCCAACTTTTGAATCTTCAGGTATCAGAGCTTGTGAATCAGGACAAAATCAGGGTGGCCATCAGTGGGTGGTATCATGTGGCGTCTGCGCCTGAGTGCGACAAAACAATACCAATTTGTCCTGTTGAAAATGGACTGACGGCTCTGCAATCCCTGGTCTGTAAAATTTTAATAAAAAATTGCATTTTTTATAATTTTATGTGATTTCATAGGTTCCTTTGGACAAATTCATAAACCCTGTTTATTTGCAAGAAGACTATGTGGCCTCGATTCAGCAACACTTTGAGCAAACTTCGGAGGCGCAACTGCACAATTTTGTCATTCCTGAGTGCTACCAGGACTTGAGTGAAGCCTTTCTTGACTCGAACGTGCAATGGGAAATCACAGGACCACCAAATATTAGGTGATTTGCGGAGGGGTCTAAAAAAAGTTAAAAATGTCTGTCTTTTTAAATCTAACTGTTCATTTAAAGTTTATTAAATAATTATATCATTTCTATAACTTTACATTTGATTCTTTTTGTTCCGTGTAGAAAAATGTCATGATTTCAATTTTTCTTCTCACAGGCATTACCAGAGGGCAGAAAAGACTAGTTTGCCGGCGCGCCTTCAAGAGTTCCTAGAGTTGATGCACAGTCAGTCCATGTTCAAGTTGCTGGCCAGCATGACTGGTCTAGACTTGCTGGAGGAGCGCGACCCTGACGTGGAAGAGCAGCCGTCTTGTCACAGTGAGGTGCAGCAGTGGTCCCAGGGCTGCTACACGCTGCTCGTCTCCCCACTGCACGCAAACAACCTGGAGGTGCTGGACGTCTACGTACACTTCAACAGTGAGGTCTTCCCTGAGGACGTCGGCGGCACCATCAGCTACATTGCCAACACACGACGGGGCGCCCATGAGGTGTGACTTGCAAAGGATAATCTTCCATCACGATTATTAACTGTCAATAATGATTTATTTTACTCAAAGATAGTCACAAATCAGAATTTCTTTTAATTTGATGCTAAGAATTTTTTTTTAATGCTGCACTTAATTTTTGATCAAAAGACCATTTGGAGCTTCATTTTTTTTGTAGCATCCTGGTTTTGTAAAAATCCCCTTTGAACAATTAGCGTTTATTTCATCCTGCGTTTGCCATTTTTGATGCTTGAAATGAAATTATTGTTCTAGGTTCTAAATTTGCGCCCGGCAGCCAACTCAATGAGCATGGTCTATGCTGGCAGAAGTGTGGACAGGACAGTCAAATACCTGAACAGCCGGTACGAGTACGGCTTCCACACAATCCAACTTCGATACTATGTGCTGCGGAGGTCAACTCAAATGCCAACGTCACCCTCCTCAGACAGCGGCTCTTGCTCCGAAAGCTCCATGCCATGACTTGAAATAAATCCCATATTTTTGTGCTAAAAGTAATGAAAAGGCAATTTCTTTACTTGTACCTTTGAGGTTTGATTTTATTTATAAAGTTGAGCGTTCCAAGTTTTGTTTGATTCACAAAAAATGAAATCGGCTATCACATAGTAAATATATAATTTTCTGAAGTACATCCTCGAGAAGCGGTTTTAAATAAGATTAGAGAAGAATGTTAACTTGTTTTTTTAGCAGAAAGGCCCTTGACCTTCATGCCTCTGAATGAGCTTCCTGATCTCCTTGGCCAGGTTTTCGTCGATGCCCAGTTCGGCAACTTCCGTGTCAAACTGCTTGACACTGGCGCGGCCGACGACGTAGCCGTTGAGCCGAGCCGCAATGTGCGACGACACCAGGTCCTCGGTGGTCTTCAGGCCCAGCAACTTGGTCAGCTCGTGGTGCTGCTGCAATCGATACTTTTGGTGGTAACTAAAAAAAAAAAACGATCATCAGTTATACCAAAAGAAACCTGGAGTGAAATTTAAATTACTCTTCGGCGTCGTAAAACTGGGTTGCGGGGATGATTTTGGTGAGGACGGTTTTCTTGGACTTTGCCTCCTCAGCCTTCAAGGTGGCGGTCGCTTTTGCCTTTTGCTCGTCATCATGATAATAGATGAAGGAGGAATACTGTACAAAACGTGAATTAAATTCAGCTCATCTTTGAAATTTTCCGAAATTTATAAGTGGTACAGAAGGCAACGGCTTTTTTTTTTTAATTATGGAAGAGAAGAGATGGGGCTTTTTCCCGTGATTTTTTAACAAAATGGCTCTACTTCTACTAGTTTTGGTCACAGTCTGCTACCCTACATCATCAGCAAACGCACTGGTCGCAGCAGACCATAACAAAAACTGGTAGAGCCATTTTTTTTATAAAAATAATTTTTGTTAAGAGGAAAAGCCCAATCTCTGCACTTCCATGATCATCTCCTCAAATGTCAATTTCTTTGTCAAAAAAACTTTTAATTTATCTTCAGCAATTCAATTCTAAATTATCCTTTTTTTATTAATTAATTATTATATTCAGAAATTTCAACAACAAAAATCTAAATTTGCGCAAATTTTTACCTGTTTACTTGAAGCGGAGGTAGGGTTGTGGCTGGCCCAGAAAACTTCCAGGAGCTTGTCGTACGAGACCTGGTTTGGGTCAAAATCGATGTCAATGGCCTCGGTGTGATCTCCCCTTTGAGAATTGAAAAAAAAATATTATTAAAATAAATTCGAAAGTTTTTGGAGGAACTCACAAGCTTCTGTACGTAGGGTTGACTTTGGTGCCGCCGGTGTATCCGACCCTGGTGCGCAACACGCCCTTGACCACCCCGTAGATGGAGTCGGGCGCCCAGAAGCAGCCCAAGGCGAACGTCGCCTTTTTGAACGGAATGTTCACTTTGTGCAGAAAGTTTCCACCCATTATCTGCAAAATTAAAAAAAACATCAGTATTTAAAAGATAATTTAAAAAAAATTCAAAAATTGGAAAGAGTTTTAAAAATTTAAATTAAAAGATACAAAAATTGTTTTAGCAAATTAAAGGTTTTACTATTCATGATTTTCAAGCTCCTAATTTCTTCCTTCGTATTTCTATAATTTTATTTAAAATATTTAACTTCCAAGAAAAATAATTACTGTTTTTCACTGAATTGATTGAATTATAAATTTAAATTAATTTTCTTGTAAATGCCATAAACTGATTAACGAGGCCAATTAAAACGCGAGTCGCTTCTCGTTTAATAGTCGAGGTCATTAATTAAAATTAACTGCTGTAACGAGCCTTAATTGAATTACTTTGTGTGGCCCGACCGGTCGATGCGCGCACTGCGTTTTTTTATTGGGCCGGTCAGTCCGGCCCGAGCCAAACGAGTTCGATTTTATGATAATGAGGCCATTTCTGGTGGTCACGCTATACTAAAATAAATCTCGCGAACGAAATCAAAAACAAATTTGAAGATTGCTTTGACCTTGGCCTAAATGATGCAACGACGGCAAACTTCCTTAATTTTTGCAGGAGGAAGAACTAAACGACCTAAGGTCGGTGCTCTCAACCAAAACAGCGCGACCAGTCGGCGGCGCGCACGCGAGCAGAATTTCAATAGGACGTGTTTTTCACAAAAGGCGAAAAACGATACGAAAGCGGCGATTTTAAAACTTGATACCAGCGAGGAAAACCGCAAATTGTGTTTGCACTTTTATCGTGTATCTCTCTTTGCCTTTTGACAAGCGGAGTGAAAATAAAAAAAAGCTTTAATCAATAATATTATAATTTATTAAAAAATAATTAATTCGTTTAATTCCACCTCATGAATTTAATATTTAAATATTGTAGCAGAAAATTCTAAGGTATTATGTAACTTTTATGACAATTTAAGGAACACTATTTAATTAATTTTCTATCAAACAAGAATTTCAAGAACATCTAAAATTAAATTTAATTAAAAGTATCATTTTATAGTTTGACCTTGGTCAAATCCAACAACAAAACTGGAGACTATTATTTACTTACGTCCAGGTCGGATAGTGGATTCGGCTTGAGTGAGGTTTGTCAAAAGGCTTATGTAACACGAGGAATGTTTTGGGTCCCCACCTTACTTTTAATCGATACACCAGATATGATAAATTTAGCAGGTAAAAAATTTACCTTTAAATGAGCACAAATTTTATTTAAAAAATTTATTTTCAAATCACTACGCAATTCAAGAGTATTTAAATTGTTACAGTACATTTGTTTTCCAGATGTTTCTAAAATATCGAATTGCGCAAAATGATGATTTGATACTTTTGGTGAACAATTTGGCGAACAAAACAGAGACATCTGGCGGAAAATTGGTGCGATACTGGTGCTCATTTGCTGCCTATTATACGTGCTGCCACCTTGGAATGTTGCTAAAAATCGCCGAATTAAAAGTACAATTTTAATTTAATGCCAATTTGCGCCAACACAGTCTCTGTTTTCAATAAAAAATAAAACAAGTAATTTTTACAGAAGTTGAAAAATTTGAAGCAGAAAAAATCTTTCTAATTATATTTAAAAATTACAAAATTTTATTCCAAACAGTTATTTCAATGGAAATGAAGAAGTTCTCGTTGTAGAAAATTGTTTTTATTCAAAAACAAAACGGGCTCTTTTTTAATAAAAACAAATTTTTACAACGAGGACAAGCCCGACTATTCTTCATTTCCTTGATCAACTCCTCGAGTGTCAACTTCTTCAAAGTTATTTCCATATTTTATAATAAGTCTTTATGAAAATTGACCAAAAAATTAAACACCTTTAGAATAATAACAAAAATGACAAAGTTTCTATTTCTTTTTATAAAAAAAGAATTTCAAGTTATCCGTTTTCTTATTCAAAAGTCTCTAAGACTCACTTTGAGAATATTAACATTTTTCAAATAAATAACCTTGAATTCATATGAAATTGAAATTTTAAATACTACATATAGATTAAAACAAAAAATAATTAAAACTAATGAAAATAATATATAATATAATATATGAAATAATCTTAAATAATTTATGCTTTGAATAAAGTTAAAAAAAAGTTATATTTTGATTGTTGGAATCTTTTAGTATCTGCTCTAAAACACCGCTTTGAAAGTTGAAATTTTAGAGCCAACACCAAAGTCAAAGGTGAGTGACCTGCTTGTCGGCGAAGGGCGACGCTCCGAAAACATCTTCGACGGCGCTGAATCCGCACTTGGGCGTCGAAGTTCCCGGATTCGAGTGATGCACCGGGGCACTGCGGATGCCGAACAGCAAAATCGCCAACGACACGGTGGCGAAGAAGCTGAAGAAGTCCCAACACCTCTGCATTGCTGACTCTAAAGACTACGGAAGGAAACAAATTGCCAGCTGGTCACCCGAAATTCATTCCCCTTTCGGCTGCCTGGGAACCGTCTGGAATAAAATAATGCACTTTATGATGCATCCTCTGCACGCTAGAGACATCTACGAAATGCATCCAAACTACCGAAATAAATGCAATGTGATTTTTCGGGCAAAATCGAATGTTCGGACACGGTTTTTCTTCTTCGGTCCGTGATAACTACAAAACTGAGAAAATGGCCATTTTGAAATTTACAGGGTCGATGTAAAATTTCACGGGCAACATTTTTACTTCTACCACGAAAAAAATCAGAGGAGGGTATCATCGTCAAAAATTGACTTTTATTAAATAATTGCCAAAAATTAACATTTCCCTTAAGCCTACGACTTTTTTGTAAACAGCAAAGTTGTTCAGCGTGAAAATTTGGGTTAGGAACAGTTTAAAACGTTTTTCTAACGTAAGCCGTTCCAAAGTTACGTGAAAAAGTAAAAGAAAAAAGAATTTGCTTTTCTTTCATCTTAAGTGTTTCCCAAATATTTAAATACCTTTTCGTCAAAGTTAATTTGGGCAAATAAATCTTTTTCTTATTGCTATCAAATCAAGTATTGAACCAGTGGCTGGCTACGGCTGCCGGCTGTCAAAAGTGCAACTGCAATGAACACTCAGCTCAGCCAAAGTCAAGAAAATGTTTGACTTGGTTTTATTTATTTATTACTTGCGGCTGCCCTTTTTGTTTCAAAATTGATAGCAATTAAGGTCAGCTGGTTCAACAGTCGAAATAGTTGACGGCTTATTGATGGTAAAATTGTTGGGATGTTTAAGCGAGGTGGTATATAAATATGAAGGGAGAACGAGCTTTGCGTGTTTTAGCGCATTTTGAGAGTCGTTTTGTAGTGAATTTGTAGTCAACTTGGAGTCGTTTTGTAGTAAATTTGTAGTCAACTTGGAGTCGTTTTGGAGTCGTTTTGGAGTGAATTTGTAGTCAACTTGGAGTCGTTTGTAGCCGTTTTGTAGTGAATTTGTAGTCAACTTGGAGTCGTTTTGGAGAGAATTTGTAGTCAATTTGGAGTATTTTTGTAGTCGTTTTGTAGTGAATTTGTAGTCAACTTGGAGTATTTTTTGTAGTCGTTTTGTAGTGAATTTGTAGTCAACTTGGAGTCGTTTTGGAGTCGTTTTGGAGTGAATTTGTAGTCAACTTGGAGTATTTTTGTAGTCGTTTTGTAGTGAATTTGTAGTCAACTTGGTGTATTTTTGTAGTCGTTTTGTAGTAAATTTGTAGTCAACTTGGAGTCGTTTTGGAGTCGTTTTGGAGTGAATTTGTAGTCAACTTGGAGTCGTTTGTAGCCGTTTTGTAGTGAATTTGTAGTCAACTTGGAGTCGTTTTGGAGAGAATTTGTAGTCAACTTGGAGTCGTTTGTAGCCGTTTTGTAGTGAATTTGTAGTCAACTTGGAGTCGTTTTGGAGAGAATTTGTAGTCAACTTGGAGTATTTTTGTAGTCGTTTTGTAGTGAATTTGTAGTCAACTTGGAGTATTTTTTGTAGTCGTTTTGTAGTGAATTTGTAGTCAACTTGGAGTCGTTTTGGAGTCGTTTTGGAGTGAATTTGTAGTCAACTTGGAGTCGTTTGTAGCCGTTTTGTAGTGAATTTGTAGTCAACTTGGAGTCGTTTTGGAGAGAATTTGTAGTCAACTTGGAGTATTTTTGTAGTCGTTTTGTAGTGAATTTGTAGTCAACTTGGAGTATTTTTTGTAGTCGTTTTGTAGTGAATTTGTAGTCAACTTGGAGTCGTTTGTAGCCGTTTTGTAGTGAATTTGTAGTCAACTTGGAGTCGTTTTGGAGAGAATTTGTAGTCAACTTGGAGTATTTTTGTAGTCGTTTTGTAGTGAATTTGTAGTCAACTTGGAGTATTTTTTGTAGTCGTTTTGTAGTGAATTTGTAGTCAACTTGGAGTCGTTTTGGAGTCGTTTTGGAGTGAATTTGTAGTCAACTTGGAGTCGTTTGTAGCCGTTTTGTAGTGAATTTGTAGTCAACTTGGAGTCGTTTTGGAGAGAATTTGTAGTCAACTTGGAGTATTTTTGTAGTCGTTTTGTAGTGAATTTGTAGTCAACTTGGAGTATTTTTTGTAGTCGTTTTGTAGTGAATTTGTAGTCAACTTGGAGTCGTTTTGGAGTCGTTTTGGAGTGAATTTGTAGTCAACTTGGAGTCGTTTGTAGCCGTTTTGTAGTGAATTTGTAGTCAACTTGGAGTCGTTTTGGAGAGAATTTGTAGTCAACTTGGAGTATTTTTGTAGTCGTTTTGTAGTGAATTTGTAGTCAACTTGGAGTATTTTTTGTAGTCGTTTTGTAGTGAATTTGTAGTCAACTTGGAGTCGTTTTGGAGTCGTTTTGGAGTGAATTTGTAGTCAACTTGGAGTATTTTGTAGTCGTTTTGTGGTGAATTTTTAGATGAAAGAAAAGCAAATTCTTTTTTCTTTTACTTTTTCACGTTCACTAATTTTTTTTTTCCTTTTTTATTTGTTAAGTGTATTTAAAAAAAAATTGGCGAATTTAATTTATCTACAAATAAAAAATAAGCTTGAGAATTTTAATTTTTCAGAGTTGAGAAATTTGAAATTTCACGTGCAAAAAATTTCAAAAGAAAAAATCCTTGCATAATTTCGCTTTGATGAAGAGGTCTTTAGAAATTTCTGAGCAAAATAAATATGCAATTTTAAATTAAGTTAGATACAGATTTTTGTGTTAGCTTTGGATTTCAATTTTGCCTTCATTTCCATGATCCTCACAAAATTCTGACTTGAAAAATTAAGTTTTTTGTTCATTGCAATTGGCCAAAAAATCTAAAAAGTTTGCGAGCATGTTGACGACCTTTTAATTACCAGCTGATTTGATTTTAGCGCGGGTTAAATATTTATCCCGTAGAGGGGGCTAAGAAAAGATATCCCCCAATGACTTGGGGACAAAAAATTGAAGGCGGGACAAAAAATATTTAACCCGGGACAGAAGCATAAATTTTATCCCTTTTGATTTATCCCGGGATATCTTTTTTCCCGGGAGAGCTAAGTCCTAAGTCTATTGAATCTCCCCCATTATTACTACAACTTATTATTGAAAATAAATTTAACGAATATTTTCAATTATAATTTTTCATATTTTTTGTCTTGAAAAAAAATTGAATGATATTTTTAGGTAAACTTTTTCGTAGGAAACAAAAATACCATTGCCTGAAGATTTTTACGAAATTCTTTGAGACTATTGTCTAGAAGAAAGATTAATAGCTATATTTCTCAACTACCCGTAGCAAAAGCGAAGAAAAAAATATTTGAGTCATTACAAAAGCCTAAAATTACTAAAATTAGTTCAAAAGTCTAAATATGTATATTTTCCGATAAAGACTCTAGTTGTATGAAGCGTAAAATATTTTGAATCAGGATAAATTTTGGTGCAAAATTACATGAAAGGGTGAAATTAAATTTTTTTGCACATGACTTATGACTTGTCATAATTTTCAAGCGTTAGGATATTTTCTGTTAGGACATTTTCAATTCTTAATTTTAGGGCATTTTCTTTAGGATATTTTCTGTAGGACATTTTCTTTAGGATATTTTCTGTAGGACATTTTCTTTAGGATATTATCCGTTAGGACATTTTCTGTTAGGACATTGTCTTTAGGACATTGTCTTTAGGACATTGTGAGACACCCCCCCACGCTGAACCAATTTTGATTTTCACAACGCCATTTTTTTTTTTTTTTTGCATAATTATAGCATCACATGAAAAGATACAGTCATTCTGAGATATAAGAACAATGTTATTGAATTACGCAACTGGTAATTTATTAATTTTATTTTAAATAAATTATCTGAGAGAAGGGAGGCTTTGATGGGGCGTTTGGAAAACAACAAAAACGGGCTAGCTTTTGAAGAATTTGTTTTTGGTGTAAAAAAAACCCCACTTTAAGTTTTGTTCACCGCAGACTTCTTTTGAAAGCTCTTTTTCAATTCAATATCCGAGTGAATAAATAATTTTAATTAAACTCTCTCTTTTTATTTTATTGAAAATTTGCAAAAATTGCATATTTTTGGATCCGCTATGGGTGTGTCAATAGATTTGGTTAATAGTTGACAGGTGCGATGGAATGTTGAATCGATAATTGGCGGCGGTCGAACAAAACGCACGCAGGGCCGCGGGAATAAGAAAAATTAAGGCTCTCGGCGCGTTTTGTACGATTTCGATTTGCAAGTCACCTAATTATTCTCTCGTGAACTATAGCAGCGAGACTCGAATGGACGCGAACGCGCTGGCTTTTCACAATTACGCATAAATTAACTCTAATGCCTATTGAGAGGAGCGAATCAATTTGTATTTAATTTGCGCCACTCTTGACGTGCACACGTCGATGCGTCCGAATCGAAACGCGATGCACTGATTTGCTCTTGATAATATAATTATATGCCTCTCCATGGACAAACAGAATGCGTGTGAAATGGACACTATTAAGTGAAGCTTTCTAAAAACGCGCGGCATGCTAATAACTTGGATTCCCTCGAAGAGTTGCGTGAAAACGTTTTTATTATTTTAATTCACTTTTAAATTCATTCTGAGATAACAATGGAGGTTTGCGATGCAGATTCAAAATATTATTCACAAATTAAGTCCCATTAATTGAAAAAAAAAATATTTACAAAATTTGAAAGAAACATTTGGCAAAAACCAGGGGCCAAGAGAAACGTCCGAACAGAATTGTGACAACAAAGAAGAATTTAATTGCAAGCTTCATTACTTAAATCCTGAAAGCCTGACTTTTCGAATCAAATTATCTTCTGTATTAAACATTGGAGTTGTAAATTTAAGAATAAAAGAATTCAAGCAAAACATGAACTTAATTTTATTATAAATTTAAATGGACGAAAGACTTTATAAACTAACCAAATTGTCGACTGAGTGAATTCCTTTTTAGGAAGGATCTTCATTTCTACACTCATTTTTAATTTGCACGGTCTCGCCTCGTGGAGACCGTCATAAATCTCAGCTCCGCCTGCATTGTTACTCACGTACGCGAGTGATTTTATTATTTCTGCCCAACAATTGACTGCTTCTAGGCAACCGCGTGTAATAAATGCACGTGGGCTCTGAACGAGTAACGACGTTTTTAAGTGTCTTGCGTAAATGGAGGCCGAGCAAAGGGGCATCTTTTTGGAGCCCGTAAAAAATATAACAAAAATTATTTCCTCGTCGCATTTTAAGCGTCCGAATAGTTTCAGCAAATCTAAATTCCCATTTTTTCAGGGAAAAGTTTTTCTTTAAATAATAATAATTTAATATTAATCAGGTGTTCCAAACGCTTTTAACCAATCTTCTTCGTTAGGAATAAATTTGAAAATTAATTATTCTAGCATATTTTAGGAATGATTTTCAATTGTTACATGAAAATTTGTTTCTTACAAGTGAATAAGGATATTATCAAAATAAATTAATTTATTTAAAATCAAGGAATATCAGCCAATTATAGCAAACTAAGTTTTTTTTTTACTTTAATTGCATTTTCCTCAAAAAATCTAACAGTGAGAAGAATTTAATTAACATTTTGTGCAAGTTAGTTTTGTAGTCTGAAATCGATATCCATATAATCAGTCAAACGCAAGGGTTCCTCATTTTTTTTTCAAACGACGTAAATTTCTAGATCTGTGTTATTTTAATATTTTCTTTTCCGCACACATATCTCACTTGAATTCCATACTTGTTCATAAGCACTCTGCCTTATTCATAACTTGGCCACTATCAAGATCGACAAATAGGCCTGAATGGAAACGATTTTATTCGCATCATTTTTGTATAACGGCCATTGTTGTGCAGTTCGAAATACACGATTGTGATTCTTTTTTATTCGAGACTTGCGAGCCGAGGAAAATGAAGCAACGATCGACTTATTATGGAAGAGGATTTGCTGCGAGCTCAATCAAAGTAGCACGCGGGGCACAATACCGCTTTGGATGTAGCACTTGCTTGCTTGGATATGAAATGATATATGCCCTTGAATGTCGCGCGTACTTGGAGGCTCTTTTATTATTCTCCAATGATTCTGCACATCTTATTCAAGCAAACAAGGGCCATGCTCGATAAAGGAAAAAAAGGCGAAGATTTTGAAAAGGAACACACACACTTCCTGTAAAACAAAGCGACTCGCGCGCATTTCAAATGCAGGCAACCTGCTGGGCGCGGCTGTTCCCAATGGTTGCCTACCTTGGATTTCAAAGGAAATAAAATTGAGATGTCTTGCGCAAAAACTGTCACAGCAAATACAAAGCAAGATTATGCTAATTGTTTTCATTCGACTAATGAAAAATTATTTCTATATTTAAATATCAAACTTGAATTGAATGATCTACAGTTACAGAAATCTCTATATTGCTTTATTTATCTGCAAAAATTTCCAATCTGTCTTAAAGTAAGAAACGCGGTAGAACTCAAGTAATTTTTATCCAATTTCATAATTATACTATTTATAAATAACGCATACGCCTCGAAATGTTTCTCTGGAGCTGGTTATGGACGCGATTTTTTCAGTCTCTCCCCGATCGGAGTTGGAGATCGCGCGGGTCAGCAGCAGACTTCATTTCTGGGCCATCAAAAACCTCCCCGAATAATCGGTTTTGCCCACATCAATGTACGCATTTATTTTTTCATTCAACTTCAAGATTGAGGAATTCTGATGGTGTTGAAAATTAACATTATTGTGATTTATTAAATTTTGCTGTAATTGTTAGTGGAAATTGTACGTCTGCTATATTTTGCTACAGCCAAAGTACGAAATTTTTGTTAAAAAAAAATCACTTGTCTTGTCGAGGCGCCAGGGCTCAGAAACTAGCGACGTTTTACTTAATTTTAATATGTACTTTGATTTAATTGTATTTGAATGGAGAATAAATATTAAATAAACGTTTTGGGGTTCGGGCCTGTCACGCGACAACGTAAATGCACAGACTAGATTTAAAACTTTTGAAATTTTAACTATTAAGATTTGTATACTTTCGGCCAATATGGATTTTGGTCGTAAAAATTTCCAAATTAACCGATGAGATTTTTATATACTAATTTTTCTTGACGTAAGTCTGTAAAAATTAAATTTAATTATCGGACACCAATGCTGAATTTGTCCCTTTGATAGGAAGGAAGAACTCGAAAATCTTAATCGCAAGGGAGGTCAACCACATTTCTTGTTTAAAAAAAGTTTGAAGCACTTTAATTAAGATACCTGCAGGGATAGGATAAACGTCAATTTGATAAATTTGCTTCCTTAAAACATGAAAACAGATACGTTGAAGAAAATCTGGAAAATTGTGAACTCTTGTGAAGCTCCGGAGCCAACAAGAAAAGGGAGCGCCATCTAAAAATCACCAAAAGCTTCGTTCATTGAAATCTCCCCACAGAAAAGAGTCGGCCATTGAAAATTCGTTGGGCATTCCTTATTTTGTTCTGAAAATAGTATTAAGTCTTAATTTTGTCAGTTATGAGTAATTTTTGAAAAAAAATTGATTGATTCAAATGGATCAATATTCAAATAGTCCTGATAATGTATATAATTCGTGTTCAGTAGTCAATTTTGCTATTATTTTTATAGTTCACGAATTTTTGGAGTATTCGGGAAAAATCCAGATCAAACATCGAAGGTGCAAATTTTTGCACTTGATTTGAGCAGCAGTAAAATTGGGCGGGAGATGGCCCAGGGCAGGTCGCGCGGCAGCTGCCAATAAGCCGCGGGCGAGGGAATTGGGGAAAAAAGAAAGAAACGGAAAAGGGCAAAAATGTGCGCGCGCGATATGGAATGAGAAAAGTGGAAGATTTGTGTCTCCACCTCCCGAGCGGCGTTTCTCGTGGTGCGTCCGTCCCACCTGAGAAGAAGATGCTCCCCTCTACGCGGAGAGATGATCTCATGCGGCGGCGGCGGCTGATCCAGTGCTGCATCTTTCTTTCTGGCTCGTCGCTCTCGGCTGGAATGCCGTCCGTAGCTTATGGTTAGTGCAGTATGTGAAGCAGGCCTCGACACACCAAAGACCCTCCGAATGGACTCTTTGAGCAATGCGGAGCTGAGCGAGCAGCCCTTCCTCTCACCTCAGCAGCAGCTCCTTTGGTGGGAGCGCCTGCACACCCAGCGCACCCTCCTCTCGGCAGCAGCCCCCGCCAACCCCAACCAACACCCCTTCTCTAACGCCACCAACACGTCAGACGTAGTAAGTTAAACTCTTTGTTTCGAATTTCAAATTTTTTTATTGGTTTAAATTTAAAAACAACGAGATTGACATTTATTTAAATATGAATTAAAAAAACATTTCTCATCGGATTGTTTATTTCATGATGTATTGAGCAATTTTACTCTAGAAAGTTTAGTTAAAAAATTCTCATAATAAAAATAGATTTATTCATTTACTAAACAAAAAAATGATCATTAAGAATATTGTTATATTATCCACCGAAGTGATAGAAATGTAGAAATTAATCGCCAACAAAATCATTTGAACCAATTGTGAGCTCATCGTCATCAGTTAGTTGGTTGAAAAAAACTTACCAAGACAAGTTTGCACAGCTGCTTTCATATTATTATTGATTAAATTAACAATTTGTATTGTTTGAGGGTTATGTAGATCGAAATTAAATTTGAAATTATAGGTATAATTTAAATTCTTTCATTTTCCAATATTTAGACGAATAATTTCAGACTTTTAACAAGTTGAATAAACGATAAGGAGTTAATTAAAATATTACCCATTTACTCGGTTTTATTATGTTAAAATTTTTACTTTTCTCAATGATGAAATTCTCTTAATTTTAATTTTGAAGAAAACTATTTCAACAGAATTTTTTGTTTGGCCCGAAAGAAATCTTTCAAAACATTGCATTTTTATATTTGATTCGGTTTTAAGTTTAAATTAATTTCAAAAGTGTAGAACAAAATAATCAAAATCAACATGCAACATATACAAATCGGTCTATAAATGAACTTTAATATTTCATTGTGTGCAATTTTAATTTTGATTGACATGTGATCTTGATAAGAGGGGTGGGTCTTTTGTTTCAACCAAATGTAATTGGCAGATATGACCTGCGTATATAAAAAATCATATTGTTCTCCCAGCCTCGATTTGCTTATTTCCTTTTATTATTTTATACACCCAATCGTCTCTCCTTCTCTCTCTCGTATCGAGGCTCAACACTTGTATTTATTTATTTATTTTCTCAAGAAATAACCGGCACTTAGAGAGGATTATAATAATGTGTGGTGTGTGCAGTTAATTATCATAGAGAGAGAGACGCGCACAGAGTATTATTTCAATTCACTTAATGGCCGAGCTGCTCTTGAGCAATTTCACTCAACTCCAATTTCAGATTAACGTATACACGTTTAATTGGACGCGAGTAGCGTGAAGAAAGGTGTGAGCTTCATCACGCTACACTTCTTCTTCTTCTTCTATCTGTGAAACGTGTAGGTGGTATACGAGTGTGAGAGAGAATAAGCAGCGTGAAATAGCCGTCATTCATTTCCACACAGATGGAGTCGATTATTTATTTTCTCGTGTGTTGTTTCCGCCGTCTTGAGAAGAATACAAATCAGAGTAGATTTCACGCCGTTTAGGAGCATCTCCTCACCTCGCGCATTTTTTTCTTTTGATTATTTTTTACAGGGAAAAAGCGGCGCGCGATATATATCCGGGCACGAAAGAAACCAGTTCGACACGTAAACAAATGTGTTCCCGCCGCGTGCAGTGTGAGTGTCACATTAAGTTCTTTTCTAGCGCTTTTTTTTTAATGTGCAATAAAATTCATTACTTTTCTAATAAAACTCTCTAGCTCGTCGGCGACGGTAATTTGCGGAAATCTCTCAGCACATATTATGTGACACACTCTCCTTTAAAAGGGTCGTTATAAATAATATTAACATATAATTCCTTTTTGTTATCTCTATATGGTTATGTGGAATTTTTCTTTCGCAGTAAGTAATCCCTCAAATCTTATCAAATTGAAATCTTGGAAATTTTCGACGTAGCAGAATTTAAAGTCCTATTTGTTACAATAAAATCGTTCCAAAAACACAAGATAGTTTGAAAATTTCAATGTGAAAATTGACTTGTGTGAAATGAAACCTTTTTTTTTTAATTCAATTTTTGGTATTTTACTCCTTGCTTTGCAGTTTATTTCATCAGGTATATTCCCCAAGTCAAAATACAATCGCGTGGAAATATGGAATCACTTTTCAAAACTGAAAATATTTTGGTGTTTTTTTCTTTAAAATCTCGCATTATTACCTGTTAAAATCAGCTATAATTAAATAAAAATGTCTCTTAAAAACCTTTTGGTCTGATTGGACATAAACAAAAAAGTCTAAAACATTTTGAAATAGCCAATTGGAGTGAATTACTTCTCTTTTGCATTTAAAGCTCTCTTAAACCATGCTCATAATCTTAATTGCTTTACTTTTTTAGACTTCGTCAGTTTTTTAAATTTCCAATTTCTAGAAGTACTTTTTTTCCATTTTAAGTCATAAAATGTCCTATTGTTTGCATTAACTATGAAGATTTAAAGTTCAACGAACTCTTCATGCACCTTTTGCTTTCAATTGCACTACAAAAATCTTACTGAATAGCGAAAATGCTGTTCCGTAAGTCACCCAACTTGTAAAGCTGATTTTGTGAACAACAGAGATTAGCAGCAGATCTACATTTTTTCTCCTAATGCTGCACGTTTTGTAGCTTTTTCCGAGAAAATATGAAAGTCAGTATCGCGCCGTGTCGCGCGGTGTGTTTTGGCGATTATTGCCAGCAGTTGAGCGGAATGAGATTTTCGGGCACGGTTTGAATAAGGCAGAGCGCCGCGACTCGTCCTCAAAAAAGCCATCTCTCTTTTAATTTTCCTTTTTTCCTCGCTCTGCACTTGCTGCTGGCGCGGAGTTGTTATATTCTTATAATTGCAGTTCAAACATAATTTGGCCGTGATTCAGCTGAAAAATCAAAGGAATAAAAATAAATGTAGTTCGTCGGTTTCCCACAAAGCTTTCCAAAACGCACTGGCTCCCGGTATTCAAAGAAACAGTTGTCGTTTAACGAATAATACAATAATACACGCTGTTGTTGCCTCGACTTTTATATATTCAGCTTTCCTCCGAAACATGCACCGTAATCGTCCTGAGAGATGTGACTCGCCAACTATAAATATATTAATTAAGTTGAAACGCGACAGACGGATCAAAGCACCCAACACTTACACATTCGCCTGCCATTTAATAATTTCATAATTTTTCCCAGAAAAAGTCGCCAAATTTTTTCCCCCGCTTGCCTTTTTGAGAAAATGTATAACAAGAGTTTTGGAATTTGCATTCAGGACCATTTAAAAAATTGAGCCATTACTGCTGCGTTAAACGACGGGCTCGCGGTGTGGACTTCTTGGCGAGTCATGTGGGACAGGCGAGAATTTTTCGGGCGCGTATTACAACACCTTGAGCTGTGGTGCAGCGGGTGGGGAAATATAATATGTTGATTGCCACGCTCGCTCGCGGTCATTAAAAGACAATCAAGAAACGTTAATCTGCGGCTTACAGCGTTTCCAACGTCAAATAATCATATTAAATCTGCGCAGAAAGAGGTGTTTTTTTGCAAGCACCGCAGCTGATAAATTCTTAAACGTGCAAAAAGAACGCGGTGTGCATTCGGAACGGAAATTATTGTTCTCTTTTTTTCTCCATTCGGCAGCCTCTATATATCTGAACCACTTGTCAGAAAGCGTGTGTATGTATAATTAAATGGCGAAAACGCCTCGCTAAATGGTCTTTTAATGGCCGAGTTCTATGAAAAACGCTCTATGCGCGCCAAATTAATTTATCCAGAGCGCCTGGCGAGCAATCAAGGCGGCAGGAGACGCTCCAAAAGAGTCATCTGCGGGATTGCGATCATTAGAAAACGCTAGGCTTGATACCCTTCTGAACGCCTCGAGAGCACCTCCATAGAGATATCAACAACAAAAATTAAAAAATCATAAAATTCATGCTAAGAATTAAAAATTTTGAAAAGTATAGAATATTGAAAATTTCTCAAAATTTATAGTTCGATATTATTTCTAAATAATAATTTTAATGGTTCTGTATAAATTTGCACTGTTGCAATTCCAAAAAAGTTATTCCTCATCAATTCGATTGCAAAAGTTCTAAAACTTCTAAGCAAGTCCGATCTATTGACGTGTCTTTTCAATTCTTACTAAAATCTTTCAACAATGAGTGTTTATAAATCATTTAAATTACAATCTTGCATTTTTTTTTCTTTCTAATAAAAACGTTTTAAAAGTATATTAAGATTGGCAACTTTTCTTGATATTGTTTCAGATGAACCAACTTTGCAGAGTCTGCGGCGAACCAGCAGCAGGCTTCCACTTCGGGGCCTTCACGTGCGAAGGTTGCAAAGTAAGTTTGAACTCAAATCAAAATCAGATCCCGAATCAAATTTCACCGAGAGAAAGCATGAAAAAGACCAGGGGATTTACTGGAGGCCTCTCTTTTTTTGTTCACAGTCCTTTTTCGGGCGGACATACAACAATCTGTCGAGCATTTCAGACTGTAAAAATAGCGGCCAGTGTGTGATCAACAAGAAGAACCGCACATCATGCAAAGCGTGCAGGTTGCGAAAGTGCCTGGTGGTGGGGATGTCAAAAAGTGGCTCCAGATACGGACGCCGGTCCAACTGGTTCAAGATCCACTGCCTCCTTCAGGAGCAATCCAACAACAACAACACCATCCCGCAGGCGAGTCCTTCGCCGAGCAGCATGCTGGGTGACACGGCAGCGTCCAAACTGTCCAATTCCAAGATGGCGTCCAACAACAACGACAACTCCTCTTCGTCCTGGAGTCCATCGACGATTCCTCCGCACAAAAAACCGTCCGAGTCGCCACCACTGCTGCAAAGGTCAGTCGGACCTTCGGCCATCTTCCCGGGCTACAACGCCGCCGCCAACAACGAGGCCTCCCTGGCAGCCTTCACGGCGGCCGCCTTCTGGGCGACCAGGAAGAATCCCCTGATGCCCAACGAAATGCTCAGTCCGCACAGCCAGCCAGGTCTGATGCCCTTTCTGGCGGCGTCCCCCTTCTCCAACAAGAACTTCCTCTTCCCATTCAGCCCCTCATCGACCAAGCAGAGCCCTTTCATGCCCGTCCTGCCCCCCTCCACAACGATGAGGACCCCCTCTCCTGCAAGTTCCGCCTCATCCGCCTCCTCCAGGTCCAGGAACAACTCGTGCTGCTCGTCGCCAAAGGTCAAGGACGAACCTGCAACGAGTCAGCTGACGGGTCTGGCCCTGCTCAGGACCCTGGGCCCCGTCCAGGACCTGCCGATGGACCTGTCGGCCAGGGCCCAACCGGAGCAACGTAGGGAGAGTCCGGAGAGGAGTCTGGCGGAGGTGAAGAAGGAGGTCGCACCCGACGACCTGAGACCTGCCAAGCCGCCCACGCCACTCGACCTGACGACCAAACTCTGAAGTCTCAGCAGCGTCCATTATTGTTCCTACTGCTCTCTCGGCAGTCTCTCTGATGGTGTGCAGTTCAACGTTTGGCTGTGAACTTGAGAAACGACACGTGTGTGAATCTAAAGAAAATTTTACATTTACTCAAAAAAGCCACAAAATTCCAGACTATACACAAATCTATGCACAAATCAAACACCGTATATAATATATATTTAATACTTGCCACACCAGTCTCCCAAAACAGTCTCATTTCTTGAAACTGTAATTGAATAAAAAGAATGTCTGTCCAATACTCGCGCGCGGTTGTGTCCATAAATCACATAAAATGCTCTCCTACATTGTATTTAACAATGGCACAGTTCAGGGAACTGCAAAAACTGTCTCCAGAGCAGCGTTCATATTCATCAGTTTTTAATTGACAGTTTATTATAATTATCGCTATTTAAAATGTAATCAATCATTTTTTTTGTCCCATTTTCTCTGATTGGTTAAAAAAATTAACCAAAATTGTAAAATTTGAATCAAAACTATCCTAAAAAATCAACGCACTCATTCAAAACTAAAACGAATTGGAATTTCCGAGAAAATCTTGTTAAAAAGATTCTAAATTTCGAATGGTAAACTAAAGTTGGATATTTAATATCATAGCCACAATGGAATAAAAAGATGAAGGTCTTTTTATTAAAAACTGATGAATCTTAACTCTGTCGTGGTTGTTATAAATTTTGTTTGTTACCGTGGCGCCGACTTGTCATAATAATTATGTATGTAAGTTACTCTATATATCATTTTATGTACGGTTTAATTTATTTGTTTTATACGCATAATTATGCCAGTGAAACAGGCCAGTGTTACTTTGTTAATGTTGTTTTAAAATCTTGCGCGAATCAGCCAAGAGTGTATCATTGCATTTATAATTGCATCAATATTGTATGTAATTAATGTGTTACTCCAAGATTATAAATATATGAGAGAAAGATAGGCCGGTTGAACGATCGAAAAAGAGCTCTTCCTTTGAAAATGCTTTTATTGCTCAACAACTAAGAAGTACAGGAAGAAAAATAAAAATTATATCTATTTCAGCTCAAAAAAACCTGTTTCAATTCCACGCATGCACATCTAAATCAATAAATAAATAAATAATTTTCCAATTAATCACAAATTATTAGCGTGCCGCAGAGAGTGAGGCAACTCTCCACACACAATGCAAGCAAGAGAAGCAATTTTTCAAATCGCGCGACTGAATATAATCGAAATGCAAATGAATTCAACACACACAGAATGCAGTAGTTTATTTGCATGCGCCGGAGCGCGCACACGATCAAAAGAAAAGTAGCGGCGCGGCTGCAATTTTCGAGACTAACGACAACACGAGAGGAGCACCGCCGTGTTCGATTGTATAATAAAAGAGCAAGTAAGTAAGTGGAAGTGCACTTCTTACAAAATAAATGCATTCGATCTGTAATTCGATTTTAATGCGCCGACAGAGTTTAGCATATCCACATTTATGCCCAAATACAGTAGAGTATATATAAGTTTTTAATTGGCAGATATCACACGTGAATGGAGCGCCGCTTCAATTCTCAGGCCGGTCGTGCTGCTTTTCATTCGCATGAAAAATTGAGTGTGTTTTGATTTATCCTCCTGAGAAGCAATAAAATTTATCGCGCGCATATTTCCGAGACGTGCTTTTTCCCCTCGGCCGCGCGTTTTGCGCGAAATTAGCTGCTCTGTGCATAGCGTCGGCGCAAGGTGAAAAGTTCGCGTTTTAATTAACGGCGCGCGAGAGGCTCCAATTGTGAGTTACTCAATTTCCAAGCGGATTTGCGCCTTTTCAGTTTGTTGCTGGGTGCTAAAAGGCTAAATTTTAATGAATCATTAACTTGGTGTTTTGGTTGGAAACATATTAAAGTTGCAAAATAAAACATTTTAAAGTCTTCAGACAGTTTTTAGTGATATTTACAGCGGATTGTTAATCATTCTAAATGAGCTAGGCTAATTAAATCAGAACAAATAATCGTTTTGGAACGTTTTAAACGTTATCGTTGATTCATTAGGATGAAATGGATCAATGGAAATTATACAACATGTCAATAAAAGATAAGCAAAACAATAAATAATAATAATTATACAATGGTTCAAACCAAAGATTCCAACTTCGAAGTAACATTTTACATTACTGAAGCTATGAAATTTATTTTCATTTACAAAAATTTTTACTGGTATTTTTGTGGCGCGGTTTTTTTCTTGTTTCAAAGAATTTATTAACGATCGAGGGTTGATTCAAGATATGAATTGAAAAACAACAGTCCGTAGATGAAGCGTGCAAACAATAAATACAAAAAAAAAAATTAACTAATCACAAAAGACAATGAAAAAATAATGTAAAAAAATAGAAAAAAATGTAATCGGTCATATTGGTTATACAGGATGATAGTAATTTCCAATAATGTTCGACAAAATTTTCAGAAAATTTTATTCATCCTTGCCTGCTTGATTGCAATGTTGACTTCTTTAAATCAATTTGAGCTTATGGTTTTATGAGTGTGGTGTAGGTAAAATGAATTAATGGGTTTATAATTTGAGGGAAAATTCAAATTAGTTTTTGAACGTTTGATACTGGGATTTTATTTTTAAGGATATATTAAAATTTTAAGAAGTGTGTAAATTTAATTACCATTTCTTCTATTTCTCATATTTATTCACCTATTTTAATATGAAGTTTTTTGTTATAATAATTATTGATCATTGTATCAACAGAAATTGAATTGTTTTACCAACTGCTTATACAAGCTTTTTATACAAAAAAATTATTTTTTAGTTTAAATTTTAACAATAAAACAAACAACTCATTGATTTGAAAAGATTAGCTCCACAGATTTTGTGAAAATTTTTTACATGCTCGTCGCCCAGCTCAGATTTCTGTCACGTCCGAGACTTTCGTAAACATCATTTTACACCGCCTGAAAGTTTAGGCTCGTGTTTTGCAGCTTTTAATCAAAATTATCCCACTTTCAAAGCACCTCAAAATGCTTTTTACGCGGGATTATCTAATAAATCACCGCGGCGGGTCTCGAGCAGAGAGTACGGCGCGTTGCCTAAGAGAGAGAAAAACGGGTTTATTTTATTTGTGAGGAGCTTGCGGGGCCATTTCTCACCGCGGCGCACAACAACACACACGCACGACAATTGCGCTTTAATTTTTGACACCCAAGACGCGCGCTGCTCTCTCTCTCGTCTTGATTAGGGACAAAGACAAAAGTGCCACGAAGAGAGAGAGAGAGGAGTGGACCTGGCCGGCGTCGAGCTCTCAAGTTGCCGACAAATGAGGCCTGTCGGCGGTCGCGGTGTCTGTGTGTTTGCATCTGTCAAGTCACACACACTGCACGCAGGTGCCTGTTATCCTTTGTAATTTTTCACTTCCCTCTCTTCTGGAAAATAGGAGTGTCCGTCTCCGCGAAAAGACTGATTGCACGCATTTGACTGACTCGTTGGACCTAAGCTGAAAATTGTAATTCATACAGCAATTTCTTTCCTCGCTCGAAACTAAAAACAAACACATTTGTCCGCTGCGCTCAAACCTTACAACTCGCGAGACAGAGAAAGAAAAATAACTGCTGAGTAAGCATGGCAAATGAAACTTGCCGGGAGATACGGTTACAAAAAGCATCTCGTGAAAAACATTATTAGAGTCAAAATATAGTTAAATTAATCACATCATATCTGAAGAGGAAGGTGTATTGCAGTAAATTAATTTAATTGAGTAATCGATGAAGGAAGAGTTAAAACAAATTTTTAGACTCATGGCAATGAACTTAATTGAAAACAATAAAACTTAAAATTAAAGTGAAAAAAGAAGAAATTGAAGTTTTACTATGGGATGAAATGTGAAGAGAAAAAAATTATTTGAATAATATTCAGGTCAGCAATAATAATGATGATGAATAGCCTTTACCTCGCGTTTTCTTAGGAAAATGTCACTTTAAATTTTGGCCAGATTCGTTAATCTTCCAGGTTTTTATGTGCATTTTAAGTTCACAAGCATTAGTGATTCTTGTAAGAGCAATTTAATGTTTCCCCTGTTAATTAAGATTATGGAAGAATATTTTATAAACTTTTAAAAAATATATAAATGAATTTAAAATTTTGTTCTTTAGTCGTGCAACAGTTAATTAGTTAATATAAAAAATATTTGATTTATGATTATTGATATAGGAAATGTATAGAGCAGAACATCTTTTTCTTTTAAATGAAAATCGCTGTTTTTTTTTGTCTGTTGGAATGTTTGGACTGCTTTGTCTCATAATTATCTTTTAATTAGGAGCGAGTTCGCCGAAACGCAGGTTTGCTCACTTTGGTTAGTTAGCGGGTTGATCGAAGAAGCGACAAGTGAATTGTTTTTTCTTTCAGCGTTGGGAGTAGCGATTGTGTTTGTGTTGCCGCAGGAGAGAATAATAATCAGATCGATTCCGCAGGTGATCATTAATTAACATTTTTTTGCTGTTGGCCAGCGCGGCGTTGAAAGTGGAAGTGGCTGCCGGCGATTATTTTCTTTCCGAGCTCGGCTTGCTTATCTCTCTTTCTTTTTCCAAGTAAGATAAAATGCTGATGTCTTCA
The DNA here is from genome assembly GCF_031216515.1 of Neocloeon triangulifer. Lineage (NCBI taxonomy): Eukaryota > Metazoa > Arthropoda > Insecta > Ephemeroptera > Baetidae > Neocloeon > Neocloeon triangulifer. Next base: position 6,423,654 of record NW_026775562.1, read on the forward strand.
TTAGCAGACGTAATGAAGCATTATTGTTGTCTGGCCGCCATGATAATTAATTATTGCGCCGTGCATCTGATAAAAAAGCGTGCGCTCCTCTAATCAGAATTATTTATTCATTCTGCGCTGATTATTTGTTCTCCCATTGAGCTTCGATTTTCTAATTGGCGTTCGGCGGCCCTTTTCAAGGCTCATTACAAAGGGAAAAGAGCAGGGCACGTGCATACATTGAGATTAAGTCCTTGTGCACGTCACCCGTGCAAATTGAAGCCAGAGGGCTCTTCGCAACGGATTCGTCACTTTGAAGAGCACTTAATTAACAATTATTAATTGGCTAATCGGGTTGCCTGCCAATTATTAATCAGCACATTGCTATAAATTCCTGTATTCTCAACGCTAATTTTCTTTCTTTTCATTTGATCTTTGAGGCTTCTAATGTTAACTTCGTGTTATGTTCGGAAACATTCACATTTAATTTCACGCGAAAGGAATTTTTGTGTTAATTTTGCAGCAATTTTTAACCAGTTTTTATCAGGCTAATCTGGAGAAGAAAATTATCTTCAATAAATTCCTAATATGCCAATTAAGGTCTCACAATCAGTGCAAATGATTTTATAAATGCAGGAATATTAAGGATAAGACCATAGCCCACAATGCGATTGGATGACACATCGTGATATTGACAAAAGTGCGAATCGTACTTTAACCTTGTGGTCAATAATTTTTGCCCAATTTTATTTCTTCAATTTGTCCATCTAATCTAAAACCGATGATATTTGAATGATTCGGAGAGCAGAAGTTAGGCAAAATATTTACATGGAGGACGCTTTTGTTGCCTACATTTAAAAATATAGGCAAAAATTAATAGCCGTTCCAGAGTTCCCAAGTTGCATATTAATGAAAATCTAAAAAGAAACATGCAAGTGTTAAAATTTAAATTTATTTGACTAGTTTTCATACATGGAAAAAACCTTTAAAATTGAAATTAACCTCAAAATTTATTGCTAAAAATCTCTAAAAATCTAAATATTTTTTAACATAAATTCTTATCATTCTTAACTCGCTGACTTTTTTTTAAGAACGTCATTCAACTCTAATTTCCTTTTAATGGACTGATAAATTTATTGAACATGAAAGGATCGATGTTTGTTTATTGTTGATAAAAATGCGTTGGGATCAAGGAACCTCTAGTGCAGTGACGTGGCCCGCCAAGACCCCACAGATAGGATTTGTTTCGGATTGGAAAAGAACGAGGGCTCTCTCTTGGTCTCGGGCGCATTATAATATCGAGAGGTGAAAGAGCGAATAAGTTCATCAACCAAAATTGTATACTTTCCGCAGTAAAATATGTATTTAATTAAAAGTGTGTTTTAATAGACATATACACGTATCATATAATTAAAAACAAAATTTCAAACTGATCGATGTGGGTGGGTGATAATTACAGCCTGCGAGAGCGCAACCTGTTATTAAAATCATGCGCGTACATAATGGAAAATGCGCTATTATATTAAAGCAGTTCAGCGAGTAATATATTTTATCACGTGTATGTATTGACTAAAAATTGATAATTAATAACATGGTGCGCACGCATGCCCTCCCATTTCCTGTTTAATCATGTTTCTCTCCGCGAGTCGGGCCCATAAATCGGCCCCGGTGTGTTATGCATTCTGGGAATTATTCTCATGCTCGAAATTTCGCTTCTCGGAATTATTATTTTATATAGATATTCATTTATTAATCCCATCTCGGCGGCAAACGAACGAGAGCAATACCTGAGGTCTATTAGCACCAAATGGATACTTTCACGCAACGCTGACGCACTGTTTTTAATTTAATCTCACACCGACGCGGCCCCTTAATCTCGGACCGAAATCTGATAAAGTAATTGAGAGGATGTCTCTCGTACTAATTAAATCTGCTCCAATCAAGAAGGAGAAAACTAGATATACAAAAATACAGAAAATTTTCTCCGATTCAAAGGGAGAAAGGAAAAATCATATTCTTAACTTAATATGCGAGAGTCTGGTGCGAGCTTCAGGTCAACCAGTTGTGGCGCCAGATCCTGCTGCAGCCGATTCAATTCTCTAATTATCATTTTGAACAATCAGTAATGTCGCGCGCACGTGCAAAGTGCCTAAAAAGTGGCGCATCCTCCGTCTGACTAAATGCGGTCGTGTTTCTTTCTTTTGAATTATGGCTATTTTTAAAAACGGGAATTTGTTTAAATTTCCTGTTCAACTTTGGTAATATTCACTTCTAGAATAAATATCAACCGAGTTTTTTAATTTATGCATTTTTTAGATCAAAAAAATTGTTTCGCTTCTATTTTTTTTTTAAATGAAATTCCAATTTTGAAAGTATATTTTGTGTACACCATTTGTGCTAGTAAACAAAAATAAACAACAATCAAGAATTTGTTTGAAGAAGTTGACACTCGAGGAGATGATCATGGAAATGAAGAAGTCGGGCTTTTCCTCGTTGCAAACAAACGGCTCTACCAGTTTCGGTCACGGTCTGCTACCCTATTTCATGAGCAAGAAATTTGTTAGTTTTAAGATTTTTATTTTTATGTTAAAATGTGGTTTTTCAAATTTGCTGATTTCTTTCTCATGAAATAGGGTCGCAGACCGTGACCGAAACTGGTAGAGCCATTTGTTTTTGATTAAAAACAATTTTTTGCAACGAGGAAAAGCCCGACTTCTTATCATTTCCAACAATCAAGAAATAAAAAGATCGAGAATTCCAAATTTGAGACTGAAAACTGGGTTAAAATCTTTCTTAAAAATCTTAAAGTAATTGAAATAATACATAACCGTTTTGAGCGCAATCCATCATCCAACTCATATAAGGCAAACTCTAAAATTTGTTTTAGAGAAAATGATTTTTTTCCCTCCTTTGTCCTCATTCCCTTTTTTTTATCTGAAAAATTAATCGGAGCCAAAAGTTCAGCGTCCAAATCATAGCGCACGCGGTATATTCGAAAACGGCGATAAATTATTCCAAGATCCGACCCAGCGTTGAAGTCTCTCCGAAAGTGAAGAGGCCTTTGTTCGTCCCCGGTTTATTACGATTGCTGCTCGATTTGTATATTTATGTGTATTGGAGCGGGAGAGAGAGAAAGATCGCCTATCAACACTTCCAGAGGTGAAGAACAAATAAAGCAACGAAGGGAATTCAGCGTGTTCGGAATAAACATGCAGATAGGCAACTCTACACAGTCGTCGTCGGGCAAACAGAGATGAAGATAAACTACATTATATTATGGACAGCAATATTTGTGTAGGCACCTGCCGAGCGAGCTGGCGGCCCGAGTGCACCGCATAATATTAATATTGGTCCGGCCGGCCGGCCGGCCGAGAAGAGGAGTGCTGAGGATGAGGAGAAGAGAGCAACAATATTGCTGATGGGGTGACCCTAAGCAGAGTGATGCACACACCAAGGTCGTGAGAAAAAGACAAGAGTTAAATAAAAGTGGGCGTCGCTCTTGCTATTATACCTGTGTACACTTCGCTTCTTTGGCTCGCCAACTTTGTGTGCGGCCGGCAGGTACATACATAATTTTAACAGGGCGCATATTTCACCTCTTGTTCGCACTCTTTCGGCACAGAATTTACCTTTTCTTTCTTGCATCTATACCAAATGTCAAATGCGTGAGCAGAGCGAATTGTCGTGCATGTCATTAGAAAGGACCAACAATGAAGTGAATGATAATTTACAATTAGATTAGCTTTGTTTTCGATCACGAGTTCGAGCAATTACCGTGCGAGTCCACATTATTGTGCTCCATTGTGAATTGCTAATGAAATGATATATAATGTGATGCCCTTTGGAACGAGCGAAATTGTCCATCATGCCGCCACGCGTGATCTGGCTGATCCGCTAACCCGCAATGCAAATTGTAAAGAATTTTGTTTTTAATCATTTTTTAAGCTACAAATTTTTTTGAACATAAAAAATTTGACTGATTTTCTTAAAATGTTTAATTAAAATTTTTTAAATCAAATATGAGAATTTTTTAAGTTTAATTTTAAAATAACTAATTTATTCGGAGTGCCAGCCACGGCCAGCCACAAGACTACTATCATGGCTGAAAATTTCCACAAATGCAAGCTTGAAAATCCTAAATTTTTACCAAATGGCTTCAAGGCCATTTTCTACTTACAATAAGAAAAATTTTAAATGTGAAATTAACACATAATTTTGAGCTTGCAATATAATTTTTTTTATTAGTATTGCATAAAAATTCATAATTTCAGAACTTTGAAAATTAGTTTATGCTTAAAAATAAAAAAATAAAAGTCGATATGGGGTAAAAATTTCAAATTTTTTCAGTAAAAAAGAAAAATTGGGATAAATTTCATCTTTTTTTAAGTAGCTCTTAATAATTTGAAATTAGAAAAAATCTTTTTTAATCCCCAGCCGAACACATTTGTATTAAATTATATATTCATGCAAGTATTTATCAAAAATGAAATAATGCTTTTGGCTGTGAATAAATTCCTCTTTTTTGAAGATTATCAAATTATTGAATTACACGAATACGACCGATTTCACCGCAAAAATGCAAGAAACTGTTTAATGAAATTATCATTTAATAATCAATAATATTAATGAAAACATACTATGACTTGGCAGCAAACAGTTTTAATTTTATGCGGGTGATTTCAAACTAAATAAACAGGTGAAACAATAAATTTTAAATAACAACTTAATTGAGCAAAAATAATTCATAATTATATTTACTTGCCACTCTCATTAATATAATTATGTCTTGATTCTACTTTTTAAACGTTAAACCACATCTTTGAATAAAATATTGTGATGTGGGAAACATTTATATTTAAAGAGTGAAAATTAACTTACATACCTGGATGGCCATTAGGTTGTTTTCCGTGTTGTCTGTTTCGCCGCTTTTCTCTCGATTAGCAAATTGACGCTCATCTCATCTCTTTGGCGCGCGGCGACGAGCAAATCAGATTCGCACGTCACAAAAATTCTCCTTTTGATTTTACGCACAGCGGCCCATTTCACGCCTGTAAAGATAACAAACCATCTCTAATTCTTCCATCCAACGAGATATAAATAAATTAAAACACCAATAACACAACGGAGAAAATATAAGAGAGAAAATGTTTAACGAACATTATAAAATATGCTCAGAAATGAGAAGGTGAGTTAAGCAAATATTTTTACCGTACCTGAATAAAATTGTTCGGATATTAAAAGGACTTTGCAGGTATTCTTCATTCACAAATATATTAATAGTTGTAAAATCTTGGCAAAAGTAAAAATTTCGTAATCGCCGGACAAAATAAAATCTGCTCAATTAATTAAAGCAAATAAATTTTTAATCTCAAAACATGTGAATTCGGAAAAGAGTGATAAAAATAAATGCAAAGCCTTTATATAAACTTGATTTTAGATTTGGTTTGCAACAAAACGATTTTTTGATAAACCAACTCCCTCTGCTAATTAAATCCTCTGAAGGGGTGGCCGTTTTGCAGCAATTTCTGTTCTGTTTGTCTTGCTTTGATCTCTTTTTGTCATGAATCAGCAGAAACTTTTCGGCAGCGCATCCATCCACGATTCAGAATTTGAAAGGAGTTTTCCGACGAAAGACCGCGGATGTTTACGACGGGCAATATTCAGAAATTAAGTATGAGCTTTTGACTAAAGAAAAGTTATCTTCCATTTAATTGCACTCGTTTAAGTTCATGTTATAGAAAAGTAAGTGCCACTGATGCCACTCTACGTTGAATTTTGTTAAAATTCCGATATGATCATCAACTCTTTGGTCACTAGCGTATAAAATAAATAAATAGTATGCTAAAGTAAAATTCGATCTGAATAAATCACATTATTTTGGATTTTGTAGTGTTAGAATTTAAGAGATAATTACGATTTTTTTTTAAAGTTAACTGATATTTGATCAATTGCGTAATTTCATCAACTCATTTTTTGTTTGATCATATCCGCACCGCATTGGATTTTTTGTCTGCTTTATTTTGTTCGTCCGAGAGAGTCGGTTTGCTTGATGGTCGCCGCCGCGCGCACTCTGAATATTTTAAGGTGAAATCTGCTTTTGGTGCTCAACGCGTGTATAAACATACACATATTTTCGAGGTGTCAGATGTGGAAGGGCTCGGGTTTATTATTAAATAAGGCTATTACGGCGGCATTAAAGAAGTCCGTCTCGGTCCGAGAGAGAGAGAAAAGTGTTAAAAAATAATCCGAGCCATTTGCCTCGTCGCATTTTAATCAACACACACACACACACACACAAGAGGCGCGCGTTTTATGGGGGAAAACACTTAAGATAGCCGCCAATGTAAATTGATAATGAAAAATATCATGCCCGGCTTGCGTCTAGTTAGCGCGCCTAACCTGTACAATACCGCAGTTAGCATTGCATGCCGGGCAAATTTATGGTCCGCCTTTGACATTGCGATCGGCGAACTTTTTTTTATCGTCGAACCTCCTCGACTCGCCGCCAACTTTTCAACTTTTCATACATATCGCTTTTTAATCACGCTTCGACACACCGTCGTTTAGCAAAACGTATTTGCGCGAAAATTTATCGATTGTGCGATAAAAATTTTATGATTTGGCTTGTTTGAATTTTTTTGCAAAACGCTTAACGAGGAAAAGCTACAAAAAATATTCGTAATAACCAGTATTCTGAGCGTAACCGGATTTAGGAGGATATTCTGAAAAGCAGAAACTAAAAATTAATCTTGTGTTTATGTTGAAAATTTAAAAAGCAATAAGAAAACGAGATTGCAGTAAAATCTGTTAAAAATCATTAATAACGTGCACATAATTTCAGTATCAAATGAAAACTATTTTGTGCTTTTACATATTGTATTGAGTTTTCCACATTGTTACAATCTTTAATTGTAATTTGAATTGACTCGAGTAAATTAATTAAGCGCTCATTGTATTTTTTAAATAATTATATTCAACTCTTGCTTCAACAAAGAGTAAACAATGTTTCTCTTTTTAAATATCCTAATTTATTTATATAGATATTGACCGTGAGAATCTCATTGATTTTAGAAGCCAGAAATGTGTTATTTAGAATAGAGTGTTTGACGGGACTCGGTCCCGACGGGTCCCCGCGGGACCGGCACCGTTTTCTTTAAGAGCAGCGGGAACGGGACGGGACGGGGGCCGGGAAATTGAAGTTAGTTGCAAAGACAAACCAGTTTTCAATTCCCCGTTCCGTCAAATGAATTATAATTTTCAAGCCAAGTCAAAATTAAAAGTTTTTGAATAGCATATTTTTCTAATCGCAAACTCCTATTTTCGCACTTTCTTTTAAAAAGAAATATAAATAATCATAAATAAATTAAGAAATCAAGACAATATTTAGACATTTGAGGTATTGATATAATTAAGCAACCCGCAGTACGTACGAGTAGTGCTATTTGCATACCACGAAAACTGGACGATTAATAGCTGATTGCATGAATCGGGACTCGGGACGGGTCCGGGAATTTCGTTTTAGGCACTCCCGGGAACGGGACCAGACTCGGGAAATTGTTTGAAAAAAATTCGGGAATGGGAAGGGAAAATTTTCAAACACTCTAATTTAGAACAAAGAAAAAAATTACTGTTTTATTTCTCTCTTTTAATTAATGTGTGCAAAAATTAATAAACGACATAAACAACAAAAAAATCTCAGATTTCTAGTTATAAAAATAAGCTCTCAATTGATCGATTTTGCATACATGATAAATATGCCATGTAGCGTTTATCGAATTCGCACAACAACCGGGGGCTTTTCTGCGTCGGCTTTGTCTGCATCGCTTTTGTAATTGTACGTGTGCAGTGCCAGATCGAGATCGAGCCGAGATTATATTATTTCTCCGTGCAATCTGCAGCGACTTTTCTCTTTTTAATTCTTACTGGCGGCGCAAAAAGGTTGTGCGGTGGCATTAACGACCGAGACAAACAATGAAAATTTCAATCAATGGCGCGCTGCACCGACGGACCGAAGGGATACAATAAATTATTAATGATATAATTGATGTGCAGTGAAAGCACGCCGGCGAATGAAAATTATTCGCTCTCAGGTGTCAGGTGGAATAAAAGAAGAGGAGCGTCTCTTTCTTTCTCTCTCGGTCGCTCGGCGCGCTGGAAATTATTAATATAACAGACCGGCGATATAATGTCAAATGTTAAACACGTGGACACGCAATAAATAATGGAGAGAGCGAGCGGTGCATTAAACTGGAATGTGAATTAATAGATTGTGAAAAAAATTTATAAAAGGTTGGAAAAAACAATTCAGCACAAGAGCGGAGGGGAGACAGAAAAAGGTGAAATATGGAAAACCACTTTTCTATAAATACTAATTCGCCGTGACATCTTTTTATATTTTTTAAAGATCCTCTCCAGTTAAAGATTTTTATTCTTGAATTCGAATGAAGGACCCAAAGTTTTGTTCATCTCAAATGTTCAGCTGGTGAAAATGCTGCTTTATTTGGTGCAAATAACTTCGATGATGGCGGATTCAGTCATGAATATTTTTCTTTCAATTCCATATAATAAAAATCATTATCGGAGGGAGCCTTTAAATTTGAATATCTGACAGTTATGAAAATTTACATTCGAACGTCTCTTGTATTATTTTGCCGCAATCATGGCGTGTTATATAATTTGAGACGTAATTATGTAAGTAAGCAGCCGCTCGACAGCATAATGAGTGACAAAGCAATTCGGGCTCTGATTTTACTTTATCATTTTTTTCCCACCTCTGCTGCGCTGAAGAGAAAATTGGCCTCGCAATTATTTAACCCGTATTGTGCCGATATATTGTTGGCCGCGGCTATTTTTGTGACGGGCCCGAATTAAAAAGAAGGCGCCTCGCCGATAATTCCACTTTGCACCTCGCTGACGAGTTAATTATTTTCAAAATAACATGCACACACACACTTGCTGACGACGTGCAAAAAATCACAGGTTTTTACAACGCAGATGGTGTAGATTCGGAGATAATTCCGAGATGATTGCGAAAAATTTGCAAAATAATGGCAAACAATAACAAACCAATGTAATCATTCTAATTGCAAGGCCTAATTTAAGCTCGTCGAGATTTGCCTGCAATTTTTTTATTTCATACATTTTTTGTCTAAGGTGTTAAAATTTAAATAAGTGTAAATAAATGCAAAAAATTTCAGTGATTTTACAAATAAATTCAGATAAAAAATGCGTGTGCAGGGAGTTTCTCTTAAAAATTGGTATTAATTAGTTATAAAAGAATTAGCAGAAAATTTTCATTTTCCAAACGAAGAAAGTAGTTAAATTTTTTCCATTTAGCTGGGATATTATTAAAATTTCTATCTGTAGCCGATATTATTATTATTTTTCATTATTATTGATAAATAAAATTAAATCAGAGATTTTTTTAAATGAAAATAAAAGCTTATCTGTATCCATTTAAATTTAGAGATTTTTGTAATAAAATTTTTCAAATTTCTGTTTAATTAGGAAGGTTGGGCCATTCATAAGATAAATAATAATACGTAATTACGTCATTACCGCTTTTATGCCATCAAAATAACCGTTTTGCCAATTGGTGACAGGATTATAGTATAGGTGAAATCATTGTAAAGATCCTATTACAAACCTATTTTCCAAAATATTCACGCGCTGTAACCAGATATTCTATAAAATTTATGTGCATAAGACTATGTTCCTCATTTTGCGCGGCCTAGCAATGCATGTAAATATATCAGATCGTCTGATTTGTTAATTAATTACTAATAATTAAATAATTATAAAAATCCAATGCAAATTTAATTATTTGATAATTTAATTTATTGTAGTTTTCTAAATTATTATTAATTTTGTAGAAAAGTACAACAGAGTTTTTTTCCAAGTCAATCAAATAAATTTTTAATAGCCCGGGTAATAATTTATACTGAAATTTTTAATTTTACACCACATCATTTGTCGTTCAATAAAACAGCAAGTTGGAGATTTAATGCGCTTGAAAAATATCAAATTTCTCGTCAAAGGAGTTTAATCTGCGCTTTATTGTTTCTCATTTCCCCGAAAGTGTTCCGCGTGTGCGTCTTTTCTTTGTTTATGATCTCGCAGCCAACAAAAAGGCAAAAGAGCAATTTTTCATTTTTATTGAACACTTAAAAGCGACCGTGATGCTTTTCGGAGAGCCGGAGAAAAAGAGCCGCGCGCTTGATAAATTGAGCTGGAATTCAAACCAGTGCGTGTCTCTTCTCTATAAACGCACATAATTTTTCCTGAAAGAGAGAGAAAAAAAATAAATAAAAAAATAAAAACTCGGCGATCCATATGACACACGGTGGGACACAGAGAGTGCTGGAAAAAGGTCGGCTGAGAGAGAGAGAGAGAGAAATTTATGTCGGTTGTAACCCAATAAAGTTCACTGGCTTGCGCTGATAAAAAACGGACCAGGTAGGTGGGCGATTTAGTGAATTTAAAAGGTATCGATGGACAGACAGACCTGCCTGCCTGCCTTCCGTGAACCTCCACGATATATACTACTGCAAGAATTTAAAAAGGTTTTGGTTGTATAATTTTTCCTGCGCGGCCGCATGAAATTCGAGAAGTGCGTTTGAAGTGTCTGGGCACGCCGAGTGACAATTGGGACGCGTCTCTCTTTTTTTCCACACAAGAGAGAGACTCGCTCGCTTGGATTTAACAACTATGCAGGGTGGATTTTTCTCTCATTTACGAAAGAGTAAAGCACCTGAGATTTCGTGTAGCAAAATAATTCTGGACACACAGCACAGGGAGAGCAACAACCGGTTGATTTACAGAAATAAGTTTTAACTTGCATTCGATTAAAAAAAAAAACTAAAGGAATTAAGCGGCAGTCTGGAAATCCAGCAACGGGTGTAAATTTCTCAAAAAGGGCAAGAAGGATAACCTTTGGGAGGTTATGCGGTTGTAAATTGGGTGAACGCAAAAAGAAGAAGAACTTAATCTTTGTTTTTTTTTACATTAAAAAAATTTAAATTAAAAATGTTGAGCCTAACTTGAACATGGGAATTCCGTTTGAATTTTTTTGCTTCAAAATCAAGTATGAGAAGGAATTAAATTTCAAAAAACGAAACTCAAAAGTCACCAAATTATTTATCTTTTCACTCAATAAATAAATCAACGTCGTTTAAGCAATAAAGATTGAATTTGATTCTTAATTTTATAAGGACCCATACATTTACCATATTTTAAAATGGAATAAATTTTGCATAATTCATGATAAGAATTTTTGTCTATAATCAATCGGTTTTTATTAAAAATTAATAAGTTATCTTTTACAAAACACTGTCTTTCTCGCGGCATCTTATTTTGTACAGTTTGTTCTAAATATCAATGAATGGAGAAGAATCAGCTGCAGCTCCTTATAAAAAAAAATATATAATATAAAATGCTTTTTAGTCTTTATTTATGGAATAACATTCAAATGATTTACTGGACAGTTGTGTCTATTTCTGTAAGACTGTAGATTCCTTTGGTATTAATAAAATCCTTTCTGATTTTATCTAGAGAGAAAAAAATTATTTATTGGAACCGATATCACTTTTCTTCTGAGCTTTAGATTTGGATCAATTGTCAAAATTGCAGGCCTTTTGAGATCCTCTGTGGAAGCAGAAAAAAAACTGTTATGTTGTCCGTAATAATATGACACTTCTGTTTCTCTCTCTTCGCACGGAAATTCAGCGCACTCACGTATCTCTTCAAAATTCCGCCTTTGAAGTTTTGCTGGTGAATTTCCATCGAAAATTACAGACTTGTTTTGTGGCTGACATTTTTGGAGAAATTGGTCTGGCGATCGACTCTCCGCGCCGCGCGCGTTGTATTTAATAGTGTTATTAAATTATTTTTTATATCACGACCTTACGCCCCTTATTGATAACAATAAAGGAGATTCTCACGCCTCCATCTCTCTCTCTCTGTGGCTTGATTTGTATCACGACGATGCTTATCGATCTCTCTCAAATGAGGCCCAATCAGAGATGCATTATGGGCGAAGGCGTGATCCGCGATCCGCCGCACAAAGGTTACAAATTTCGGTACATTTCGTCCATAATCACATATTAAATTACTCTCGGCACGGAAAGAACAAAACCGTATTGTGAGCGAGGGCGGATACACTCTATAGATATCTCGCTCGCTCGCTCTTTCTCTCGCCGGCTAATGCGCGCGAATAATCAGAGAGAAAGAAAGAAACCATTAAATTTCTTACGCTCTTTTATATCCAAGCATCCATCGCGCGATCTGATAAAAGCGACTCATATAACCTCTCGTGTCACTCCTCGAAATAAATACCTCCGACCGCAAAAGAGCTCGACCGAGCCAAATTTTATTGGACGAGCCCAATCGTTTTCCACCTGCGCCGTCCGATTCGTGCCGACCCATAAGGAATTGATTTTTATTTCCTTTTCCACGGGGAATCCTTTTAATCCTTCGGAATGTAAAGTCGCATAGTGATCAGGAAACTATAAATTGTCATTGTCACATTTTAAAGAAATAACGCGTCGTCGCCCGAGATTGTTTTTTAAACAGTTTGCATTTGAAGACAATAAATAATTAATTAGTTCGAAGAATTAAAATTAAAAAGAATTATCGCTACGGCTCAAAAATTGCTATGAAATGCACACTCTTGGTTTTAGTTTGAAGAATTTGTTTATACTTTATTTGGTTCGAATGCCCCATGCATGAACTCAGCAACATGAATGACAAAAATAAAAAGATTAAAACAAGAGAGCAGTAAACATTAGTTTTAGGAATTTTAGGTTTTAGGAATTTGCACAAATATTGAATGTTTCTAGACTCATAGAAACTGACATCTTTAATATAAAACGAATTTTCCTCTAATATCTCCTCAAATTCTTCTTAAAGATTTATATCGAATTTTATTTATTGATTTTTCGTTCCCCTTCATTCACTGCGTACAATTTTAGACAAAAATTATTATTTTTATTACTTAAGATTATTTTTTTCACCACTTAGAAATTTAATACTCAAATTAAATTGGAATTTGTTTGAAGAATTGCACTGGAAAAGATATAAATTAAATTTGAAGCATTTCTTTCAAGTTGCAGATTTATTATTCCAAACCGTTAAGAATTATGATCCAAATTCTTAAATTGGAGCTAAAATCAAAACAAATTAATTCGTTTTAATTAATTTTTTTGTAATTTACTTTTCCAAAACACTAAAAATGCAAATAATATATAATTATTTTCTTTAAAATTTAGTAATCACTTATCGCGTTTTAATTTAATGAAGTTTTTCAATAAACAGGATGCCTCTGAAGAAAGCAGCAAGTTTAAAACAAATTAAAAAAGCCGGATGAGTAATTTAGACGGGCACGAACGTTGCTTGCTTTTTAAACGCCAATACATTATACAGAGATGTATGACATGCGCCTAATTAAGTATAAACAATAAAAAGGCTCGTTCGACAAATTTATGAAGTGAAACATTCAATTTCGGCCGAGGCCGCCGCGCGTGTATTTTTTTTTCTAACTTCGGAGAGAAAGATTTAGAGGAGAGCAGAGCAAAGCCGGTATAAATGATGGGTTGTATCACACAGTTTTAAAATTGTTTCACGAAACCAGCATAAGCGTCTTCTAATTTGGCGTTGATTTATTGTGGTCCAATAACGAGCGAGCGGCACTTTGGATTATATTGGCCGCGACCAGTTAAAATGCTCAACACATCGTTACTCGCGCGCGCTGATTGAACTCAAATTACGCCCTGGCCGCGAGAATTCTCGTCGTGTTTCACGAATTTTCCGAGCGCAGCCCGAATTCCCTTTAAACACCGGAGAATCGAGCTCGATTGCTATCTCACCTTTTGATCTGCTCGATTTCTCTCTCCCTTTTTTTATAACTTAAGATTTGAACACGTCGTAAGTAAGAGAAACAAAAAGTGCACATTGAAATCAAATAGCATTGCTTGAAAATTTTTCTGAATAATTTTCAATTTGAGAAAAAACTTTTTTTTTTAAAGATAAATATAAATGTGTATTTGAGATCAGTTGCAGGTGCGGAAAATTATGTAGCCTAAGAATCTTTATTAAAATAAAGTTCAATGTTCAATAATATGAACAATAGTATTAGAAAATTTAATTAATTCTCAAGAGCAAAAAAATTAAAATAAAAATAGTCTTTTTTTTTAGATGGAGCAAATTTTCCAAAATTCTGTGGAAGTAAATAAAATTTTATGTTGTTTTGATTTTCTCACTGATTTTCATGAAGGCGAGGAACAATTATTGTAATTTTTACTTGGAATAAAAAATACTTTTCAACAGCTAAAATTAATTTACTATTTCTAAACACAGCGATAATTTTAAAGTAGACAGTAAAATTCTGCCACAACTTAATATTATTTATTATTATTATGAATGAAAATATTGGAAATAATTTGAAACTCTTCAGAAGTCTTAAAAAAAGTCTTTCTCTAGAAAAAACTCTAAAAACTATCTAATTAAAACGACACAATTTACATAGATCCAAAGAAGAATGCAATGAAAATTTTTCTCAAATGTCAGAAAATTAATTCATTATTGTTTCCATTTCAATCCAGACATTTTTCCATACTTGTATTCGCAGCCCTGTGAAAAGTAAAAATCGAAAGCAATAAATCTTTCCGCGCCTCTCACGCGCAATCAGCAAATTACGAATCAAAGCCTTTGCATATAATTGTGCTTGCGCAGGGTAGGGCAGTGAGTCGCAGGGTGTCTCTTTCCCATGCGCAGTCTCATTAAATTGAAAATCCGGCTGAGATGCGTACACGGCTCGGCAATATTTTTATTCATTCCTCCGATTGCATCACACACAGCACAGGCTTTTGAGCGTTGATTTAACTGTCGGGGCCGCGCGGTGCGTGGAGATACTTTATGGCAAGAATAATCGGCGAGAAACGCGCTGACCTTTGCTTCGTTCGCGCACAGAAATTTTATCACTGCGCCTAGCCAGCCTCAAGTCCTGCGCTGCTCCCGAAGACACTCGACTCGGAACCAATTGATTACTATTTTCAAAATTGCTGTCGCGGCCGGCACGAACTCGTCTCTCGCAATTTCAGTCTGATTGCACACCTTGCGCGTTTCGACTCAAAAAGTGCACCTTTCGCACCTTCGTGAAACCGCAATTAAGCCTCCTCGACCCAGCATCGATCGCAATATAATGTTTGCCTTCTAATGCTCGCCGACGAAAACGATCAGGGTGCGATTTTTCTAGAGACCCCTTTGCGCTCCGTCGGCTGCGCGGTAATCGCCTCTTTAGCCCAAGTGCTGTGCCAAATCGGAATTTTATGGTGCATTTGTCCGCCTCGATGTTGGGATAAAAAAAACTTCTTTGGCTTTGTTGTACGTTACACTTCGATTATGTCTTATACAATTTTTACCTCTTAGAAGATTTCTTCATTCAAGTGAGTGATAAAAACCAGTGCTGACTTATTTAATTTTCTGGAAATTTTAACTCAAATATTGTTTCAATCATTAAATTCTGGAAAATTTAACTAAATTTTACTTTTAGGCTTTATTCTTACATCACTTATTTTATGAGTCTATTTCTGTGAGACGACCAAAAGCATCAAATAATTACATATTATCATTTCAAGCCTGAAAACCAATTTTAAAATAGCAATTTGATCTTATTTCAATATTAGTTCAATATTTTTTTCTATTCAAATTTTCCAGGAAGAATTTTTAAAAATTATCATAGGCTGTTGACCACAGTTTTGGAGTTGCTTTGTTCAAACACAAAAAGCATGAAATTCAACACAAAAATTTTGATTACAAACTGTTTTTACTAAGCAATTGTGATTTTTTTAGTTGACATTTAGTTGACAATTTTAATCTTTGTAAAAATTCGCATGTAAAATAATGTATCGAACTGGATTGCTCGGCTTTCAAGTCTTGCTTTCCAGTCACATAAGCACCGGCCGATAACTCCGTTTGGATTTGGCTGGACTTATGTAACTTAATTCTTTCAAATAAATATACCTCATTTAAAAATAAAAAATTTATGGAGAAATTGAAAAAAAATGAATGCTAAATTAGCGCAAACAAAACACAATTATTAAAAAATAAAATACAGATAATAGAGCCTCGGTACGAGACTTTTGAAAATAGTTAGAGGCGTTTTGTTCATGTCTATAAGTTTCATAGCAGTTTTTTTTTTAACTTCTTAAATGAATTGTAATATTTTGGTTGATTTTTTTTACTCTCTTTTTTTACTTGCTTTGTACCATGTTGCAAATGGGGCGCGTCGCAATGAGTAATTACATCGTGGTGACGCCTCATAAGTCAATAAAGATAAAAAATAATAATAATTATTGTTTTTTTGTCCAAATTGTTACATATCATTGTTTAATTCAATTGTTGAAAACAATTTATGTATATAAATAATTGATTAATTTTTATCCAAGGATGTTGCAAGTGTTGCTAGTCTATTAAAATTAATTATTCTTTACATTGACTTTTCCATACAACGAGTGATTTTTTTACAATGCAAGTTTTTATTTAAAAAAATTACAATTTTCTTAATTTTTCATGAATTTTAAGTAATTTGTCTCTTTACTAAAATAAACTTGCGTTTGCCTCTTTAAATTTTAAGATTATTAAGCAGATATTGCAATTTGCACAGAAAAAAAATCAATTTTATATTTTTCGTCGGCTTAAACATATTCGCGCGAATCACCGGGGCTAACCACCTGTTGGAAAAGATATTCCCTCTCCTGACACAAAGTTAATGTCCAGGACCAGCGAGAGGTCATCCAATTTCTCGCCGGCTTACCATATTTACTGAGGCGAAATTATCCTCGGTGGAGAGAAGAAGAAAATTTTCGAGAGAGTGAAATTGACTTATTGTTGGTGCTTCGGTACTGGAGCAATTTATCTTGTGAGAGAGGAGAAGGCCGCGATGATGATATGATGATTTCGTCACGCCGCCTTATCATCCGCGAGAGACGCGCCGATTTAATCTGAAAACTTTGATTTATCGACGCGCGAGCTGTGCGATGTAAGAAAAGGAAAAGAAGCGATTTGGCGCGGGTGGAGTCTGATTTGAGCCGAATAAACGAATAAATCACTCGCAAGTGTGACAAATGCGCCCGCATTCATTCGATCAAAATGAAAAATTAAAGTATGACGCGCCCGCCGACATTATAAATAAGAGACTGCCCGGCGCTTTTCGGACACGCAAAATCGATCATTATCTATTTTGACAAGCGGTAATTTGAAAAGAAAAACTTAATTCACAAGTGGAAATATTATACATATTAAATTTAACTGATCAAAATGTTACCAAGGATAATTAAAGATTCGATATTTAATAATCTGATGGGAAAAAGTTTATTTTTGATCGCTCCAAGGTTAATTCTGAAAATAAATCTTTGCAATATTTGTGAGACCAGTTAGGTCTTTTCTACCATTTGTAGGGACTTTGATTAAAATTTTTGACTGTAGTTCTTTAATCTGAGATGTACTTATGCTTGGAGAGTATTTGAGTAAAATTTGAAATATTGATAATTTATTTTTTCAACCATTACTTTCTGACTTTCATTTTCTCTTTTTAATTAATTTAAAAGAAGTTTTTAAGCTTCTAAAATTTAAGAATTGGTATGATTTAATAAAACTTTATTAAAAAAAAAAAACTTGATTTACACAATAAAAAGCGTCCCAATTTTTGGAGAAAACACGGACAGCAAGGAAATAATTGACCGAGAAATATTAATAAAAATTTTACTAATCCATTAAAACGCACATATAAAGCTTTATGGGTGGAAGATTGGGAATTTTTCTTTCGCATCCGGTTGCTATTTAATGAGCGCAAAGACCAACCAACATACGGTGATCGAGAGGGTCTTTTAAGTGCTCCAACATCAGCACTTTTTCGTGTCTGTGTGTACAACCGGTGCGCAGAGGCAGCTACCTCTTTAGACATTCATTGGGCCAAAAGTGCTGGACAAATATTGGCCATATTAAATTAACGTGACATAATCAGAGCCCCAACCTTCCGGCTCTGCTTTTTTCCACTCAAGACGCGAAGCATATTTCAACGTCGCATCAGGCACGGCACGCACTTCACTCTCTCTCCAGCGTGCAAATTTATCTGGTGCAAATATATGGAAAACACCGAGTTTCTTCAAAACAAAATTTAATAAATGATGAGACTTTTAAGCTTACTTCAAAATCTTAAATCTATTATTTCATAAATTGAACCAAGAAGTCTTGTGTAATTTACCATCAAGAGTGAATGGTCGTTACAGTTTTTTGTAATCAAGTGAGCAGACTTGGGTCTCTCTGGGAAATGAAAGAAATCTCTCAAGGCTCTGCTCCTTTTCTTTAATTAAATTAAAACGAGTTTCGTGTTTTGAGCAGAGCGAGCACAAGCCTACGTAATTGGTTCAAAGAAGCAAATGAATGTGAAGATGGGAAAAACAAAGTTCACCCGAAGAGGAAGGAGATGAATGCAAAAGAGAAGCAGCGTTCTTTCTTTCTCTCTCTCTCCAATAAAGAAAGATGCGCTGAAATAAGAGAAGAATGGCTTGTTAAATTAAAGTGCACTTTTTCTCAACAAGGTAACACCAGGCATTTGAAAAATAATTAAAGGTATGCTATTATCTCAGAGTGCATATAAATAAAAGAGAAAATCAGAGGAAGAAGAAGAAGAGAGCTGCGCGGCTGAGAGGTCACAACACACAGCGCTGACCTGAGAGGTCACCAACTCCCGCTGTTCGCATTAATCTACTCACAAAACACTCTCCCCATATCTTGCATTATTGCCGTCAATATTTATTTAATGCATTTTTTATTTATCCATCCTCAAATCTAATCTCCGACCGACCGATTCTCCTTTGAATATTTAACGAACCCGTTGTTTCTTTTTTTTCTTCATCCGCATAACTGAGATGATTTGTTGCCTCTTACGAAACTCACAGAAATTCCGAATCTGATTTCTAAAACGCATTGCTAATTTTCATAAAGGAATAAATATATTATTGCGTTTGTACTTTAATTAATTGGAAACTTTTGGTTCCAGAAGTGGACCTTGAAAACTTCATTAGTTCGTCTTTTGAAATATTTGACAGTTATTTTATGCAAATACTTTGTCTTCATAGCTGATTCAGGCAGTATTTATTCAAATTAGTCTGTGTCAGTCTGTGTCTAGAATGAAAATTGCAGAATTTACTGATGATTGAATTGATTTGTAACCAAATATTTCTGATCCATTTTTATCAATAATAATAATAATTCCAAATTCCAACGATGACCAATTTTAAGTACTGTTTTCATTTGTAATTGAAACTCACTTCGGATTTACTTAGGAAAGTTGTTAACTTGATTAAATTTTTGTTATTGATAATTTATAAAACAATCTCTGGACTTTTTTCAAAATTCAAATTCCTACCCCAATAACAATCTTTTTTTATTGGCAAAAATAAGTTATTTTATAATTTTTTGGTTTATATAGAACAAATTCTTACCAATTCAGTTGATATAGAAAATAATTTATTCACTTTATTTTAATTAACATCGGCGCACCTTTTGTAACTCTTGGCTGCACAGAGCTGATGATTATTTTTATAAATAATTTCAAATCAGAACAAATATATTACAATTTTTTTCTCTGAGAAAAGACCTCCAGCTGAGCGAGTGAGCTATATTTATGCATGCGGTGCACAAAGTTCAATGAAATTAGTAATTTATTGTTGCATTCTAACGAGCGAGTTGTGAAATATCGCTCACTCTCGGTGGAAACAAAAACGGGTTCGCGCGTTTATATGCGCAGAATGAAAACCATATATTTCTCCGCTTTTCTTACTTCAAAGGGGATTTATCGCAAACTGGATTGAGAGGCTCGCGCATAAATTCTAGGAGATGCGCTCTCGCTCGCACGGTGCAGAGCAAAGGATCGTCAGCAGCAAACCAACTTGTCGCTTATATTTATACTTAATTATTGCCACATTACAGCGCGCCGAGGTAAATAATCTCAATGCTGACATCATCGGTCGCATGAAATGCATTGTTGATCTCCGCTTCGCATCTCCTTATTCTGCGCCGTTTTTTTTTCTCTCTCTTTTCGAAAAGCCACCAGAGATATTATATGGGATGGGAAAATAAAACCATACGTGCTCTCGAGCCGTTTGCGATTAGAGTCATTCTGGGCAACTTCAACCGTGGGCAATTTCAAAGTGTTGTGCCTCATAATCCACTGTCAGTCGGTTAAAAACCCGACTGAAAAAGAAAGACACAAGAAAATAAAATCATGACATTGTCAATCACTTTACTTCCCTATTTCTAATTTACGTTAAAAAATAAAAAAATTACGTAAAATGGAAATTTAAATGGATAATTTATTAAAAAATTGGAACCGGGTTTCTCTTCTTATTGATAATAGAAAAATTAGATCATTTTGTATCCAAAAAAGTTGCTAGAAGTCTAAATTTTTACTGCTGAAGTTAAGTCAAAAACGGAATCTTAGAGGTGGAATTACCGTAGTTCAAATTCATGATAAACCATCGAATAACATTTGCTGATTACTTGCAGTTTTCTTGCTCATGAAATAAGATCACCGTTTGTTTTTTAATAAAAATAATTTTTTAAACAGGACAAAGCCCGTTTTCTTTACTTCCATCATCAAATTACAATATTTTGGATTGACTAATTGTGACTAATTTCTGCTTTGAAGTTATTTTGAATAAGTCCGATCAGTTTTGATATCTCATTGATTGAATTCCGGTTTAAAAGCAAAAAAAGTATATATCATACGATGGGAAGATCGATTGTTTCAATATCATGATTTAAAATTTACAGTGATGCTCATTTTTATTTTCAAATATTTAATTACTAGTATAAAAGGAACAATAAATAAGGCTATTTTTAAACAATCTGAATTGATAATCGAGTAATGGCCTGAAAATTAAAATTTTCCAAGTAATTCAAAGTTCGAAGTCGTCTCTGAAGGTTAAAAATTGTATTTCCATACAATTCAGACTTAATTTTGTTGCTATATTCGTAAGAAATAAGTATTTTTCGTGCTCAGAACCATTTTAAAGCACAGTTAAATAAAAAAAATTATGAATTTAATGGTAAGACTCGAGGTGGATTTCATGAAAAATTGAAACCGGGCGAACTTCGTTGCAAAGAAAAAGAAAAAATAAAGGATAACTGACCCCAAAGGCTGCTCGTACTTTAAAAACCTAGGGTTTTGTCGTGTTCTAACTAAAACAAAGGGGGAGAATTAATAAAAAAAAAAATAATAAATAAAATGGGTAGAATTTAATTTTTTTTTTTTAATTATTAAATTCTCCCTTTTTTATTTATAATTTTTTTATTAATTCCTCCCACTTAGTTTTAGTTAGGACATGAAAAACCCTAGGTTTTTAAAGTATTAGCAGACCGCAGGTCACCTTTGGGGTCAGTTGTCCTTTATTTTTTTCTTTGCAACGAGGTTCGCCCGATTTCAAAATTATGAATGACTAGTGAATAGAATTGTTACAAAAACTTAGAGAATTTTTTTTATAGAATACCAAAATTGAAAATTTTTTAAATTTTTTTTTTCCATGAATGAAATAAATTTTGTAAAAACGCTTTTGGGCAACAACACGGGTGTGTGCGTAATATAAATCCCAAATTTCTATGGCGGAGTGGAAGTGAATTCTTGGCCGCTTGGGTCAACACATGCTCAAGCAGCATCTCAATAAATGAATGTTAAAAGGTTGCAGGTGTAAAAATACAAATCCAGAGCTTCTCTTCGGTTTGGTGAAGGAGCGACTCTTGTTGCTCGAAAAATAAATTCATCCTTAAAACGTTTTGTCTGATTTCATCCACTCGTCCGAAATGCGCCGTGTCATCCCGCCGCACACAACGGCTCTGCTATTTATCTTGTTCCTATCATATATGTATGTTGACGCAATATCCCCGCGCGCGGAGATCTGGATCAGGAAAGAGAGATGAATGCACAACACAGTGGCCTGTGAAATATTTACCTGCAGCCAGAGAACAAGGTCTCTCTAATTTTTCGTCTATTCATCGCGCACCGAGAGCGGCAAAAGCAACAAATTTTTCACTGTCACAACGAATTTTGGTGGTAAAAAATTATTATGCGAATAAAAAGTGGCGCGAATTATCATAAAACTCAAACTTAAGTATGTGGTGAGCGTTTTGATGCGCAGTTTTTCGGTTGCGAAAAACCGCATGGTAAAGTGGATGTAAACACTTCACATCTTCGCTCTCTTGATTTTTGTTGCCAGTTATTTTTGATAAACACAATACATTGCACACTCAGCTGATAATTTTTTTATTGCGATAAAAAGAATTTGTTAAAAGCGATTTTTTATTAAAAAAAGCTTTCATTCATATTCCTATATTATCAAATTCTGTCTAGAATAATAGGTTGTTTTAGGTTATTTTTGTTTTGTATACTTAAATATCATTAAGCCAGTCATAAAAAATAGTGACATTTAGATTTCCCACTAACATAATAATTCCAACATAGAGAGTGTGCTAAAATTTAAATAAAAAATTGAAGAAGAAAAAATATAAGAAAGTAAAAAATATTATTCTTGTCACATGTTTTAAATCATATATATAAACAGAAATAATTCTGATTTTGATATTCAGATGATTTTTTTGAATAGAATAAACAAAAAATCACAAGTTTAAAATAAATCAGAAACAATTATAAAAAATAATACCACATTAATAATTCTTAATTCTCACTTTTTAAAAGTTACATTAACTGATAAAAATTTAAAAATCATATCTTTTAATTCGATTATTTGTTAAAAAGTAATCATTATTTCTAAAGGACCAAAGTTCCTATTCGGTGCGTTTACATCCACTTTAGTATTTTGTTTTGTTTCTCCCCGACTAAGCAGCGTGTAATGAATCCGATTTATTCAGGCAATAAAGCGGCCAAATTTATATCAGATAGGCCATTAGCAAAAATTGAAACTTAATATGCAGCTGCGGCGGGAGAAAAGGCCGTACCTTACTGACAACAAGAAGTTCAGTACCATCTACTTCTGTGCGCCGTGTGCGTATATCTGATCAATAAACGAGAGAGAGAGACGCACAGCAATAAAAAGCGGCAGTTTAAAATATATCCGCTGCAGCACAAGATTTTCTCTCGGCGCGTACCCTAATAATATTATATGCTCATAGAGGTCGAGTAACGCCGGCGAGAGAGACAGACTTTTGAATGACAGAACAAAGGTTAATAAAAATATCCACAAAGATTAATCAGAGCTGTATAACCGAGTTAGCGGTTTGTAATGAAATTTGCGATCGGAGCAGTCAAAGTTCACCGGCTACAAATGCATTTGTGGTGAATCATCAAAGGTAAAAATTATTATTCATGGAGCAAGCGATGATCCACCTTGTTGTGCAGAACAACAGGTGCAGTTAAGAAAGTATTTTATTGTCCGCGCAACCAACGCAACCCGCTAGACACGGAAATTATATTAATGTTCCTTACTCTTAATTTTAATTTTAAAATTAACAGGGATGGTTAGTCATAATAAAAATTAATTCGCAATAAAATTATGATTCCATGGATAATTATGAAAGTTATTAATGTACGGAATATGACTAATTTGATAGGGTCTTTTTGGCCTCGGAAGTTTTAGCAAAATTCTTGCTAATGGTGGTGCCGTTTTGTCGAACAATTTCTTTTTTAAAAATGAATGTTTTCAACAATTTGTATGTAAACAATGTGATGTAACAATTTGGACAAATAAACAACAATAAAAATAATAAAATCCAATTGCAATATCAGGTTTTAAGACAATGCATCAGGAATAATGGAATATTTCAACTGGAAATATACTTCATTCAGGCTTTATTATAAAAAATATATTAATATTGGGTTACTTAACAATTTGGAACATTTGCGTTTCAAATATAATTAAGCAATCAATTTAAATTCACAATAAAGTTGATGATTTTAAGTAAATATGGACATTTTTAATAGCAATACATTTTTAATTTGAAACTCTTTGTAATTTTTTACACCCAAAATTAATTCAAATAATGGATCCTTTTGTCTTAATGCATTGATTTAAATGGTTGTATGACATCAGAATAAAATTAAATTAAATTTAAATGTTTAAATTTGAGAAACAACAAAACAGTGATTTTTCTGACGAATAATAACTTTACATGAAAACAGAAGAGCAAAAGAAAAGAAAAATGGCGCGTCGGAATGGCCGCATGGAGGTTGCAGATCTAGTTGGCAGGCACTCATTATCATATTTTCGTTTTGAAAACCGATTGTGAGTAATGGCGAATGCCAGAGCGTCTGATTAACATGGACGCGAAATTATGACAGGACACACTAATCAAAGTCTCATTTCGGTTGTGATCCATCTTGCGGTGCTCCACAGGTCTCGCGGGAAAACGAGAAAGATTGTGTACGTGTGTCGATAAAAATTGGATGCAAATGCCGGCCGGGGTCAGCAGTTGATTTTCGAGTTTCACCGAATGAAAAATCTGCCTCTCAGCGCGGAGCTGTCATTTATACACGCAGCGACACAATGCGCGCGCGAGAACGCGAAAGATGAATTTGTAAGTCGGTCGACTCGCCATCATTTATTATATCAAAAGCTGCTTCAAAATGTATATACACAATAATAAATATACAAATTTGATTATTACCTCTCTGAGTGTATATTTGGCGTGCTGCGCATTAAAAGGCGAATCTATCAATCACTGCGCGAGGAAAAACCAAAATCTCTCATCAATATATTAAATCCGTACAGACAAGCGCGCATATACATATGTGATATCTGAATAATTCCGATCCAACCACCCGCCGGAGAAAAGTATCCGTCTTTATGAAAGACATAATTTATCATGCAGAGCATCTTTCTTTCTTTCTTGATCTCGCTCGGCCCAGCGCACATTTAATGAATTAGTCAAATTCCTGATTCACACGCAGCGCGCGAGAAGAGCTGCACGCACGCTGCTTCTTTTTACATCTGTTAATTTCCCACCGCTGATGCTTAATTAGATCTCACTTTTCTTCTCTATAAGTGTTGAGTGTGTGTGTCTTGTCTTTCTCCGACACGTTTACTCACGCTCGTCGATAATGATCGACTTTGATGATTAATCGGATCAGGCTCCGTCCACACCTCCGAAGTTTGAAAACGTATTCGAATATAAATCAAAAGGGGGGCATTGTAAATGTCTATACGACTGCAGTTTAAGACTGGAATTTCATCAGTAGAGGAACTACACTAAAATTAGTTTTTTTTCCAAGGAATTCAAAAACAGAACTTCTCGTGTAGTTAAAGAAATATAATGGAGACATGATACGTGGTGGATTAATATAACATTTGCAATATCTTTTATAATTTGAGAATTCATCAACGCCAATTGGTAGTTTTTATGTTAATGTAAAATTATAATTCCTATTATAAAATAATTTGTATCAAAATAAATCTTAGAAAACAGAGGCGCCCTACCATTATTGGCAGAAATGTTGTCACCTGTTATTATATGGACAAGACTGGACAATTTGGATTTATATGCTTTTTATCTTTCAAAATATAACGTCTAGGAAAATATTTTGTTTCGAAAAAGATTAATCAGTGGAAAAGCAATACAAACCAAATGATACTGCATACGAAGAAAGAGCATTATTATTTCATAAAGAAATAAAATTACTCTCCTTAACTTTCAAATTCGGGCGCATACACGGTGTTTTCAATAAATTTTGAATTGATTTATTATGGGATTTTTGGTTCGGTTCAACGCTACCTATCGGCTGAACTTAAAAACTCGTGGTTCTCTCACTTGAGCGAGCTCTGTGGCTGAATTTGGAAGAAACAAATTCCTTCTGGAGACTTGCTGTCCTAATAAACCTGATACGTAAAGTACCAAAAAGGAATAAAACCTGATGACGAACTCCTGTCTCAGGACTCAGGACTTACGACTTTATAAGTGAAAAATAAACAAGAATAGGTAAAATTATAGTTTCTGATTCTACATTTGATTACGGCTGAGACCCTGTTTAAAAAAAATAATGAAAGAAATAATTTCCGCGGGCAATTTTTCCAACCACTTCCCTTCATAACAGCATTTTTGATAAGAAATAAATCTCCATCGCTCAATTTTTGGCATGATTTTTAAAAACTTTTAATGAAATAAATTCTTGTTTTTAATTTATATGAAATAGAAAGTAAAATATTGAATAAAAAAAAAATCATTTTTTTGCCCATTTTTGTTAGGTATGCTTCAGTATGTTTTTTAGAAGACACACCATGAATGTGTTTAATATGTCTCTTTTCAAATGTATTTTCAGCTTTTTCTGTACTTTTATGTATAGTTTTTTTTGCTGTATTCATGACTCATGACTGTATCGAATGGAGAATAAATAATAATTATTATTATCAAAGTTGATAATCTGATATGCAACTTGCACTACCCTTGGGTGCTACCAAAACTTGCCTAAACTTACAGGTTAGTTCTAATAAAAAAAAAATGCACGTGATGCAGGTAAAAAATCTTCCTCTGTATATTCAGTGTGTAGATATTTTGCTCCTACTTAAAATTCCTCGAAAAATATTCAAATTGCACAGTTCAAATTTAAATATAAAATTGGGCTAAAATGATCCACCATTTTTGTTGGAAACTTTTTTTATAATTTTATAATTATTTGTTATTATTTAATATTATTTTAAAATAGAAATAAATAAGGCACATTTCCATTTATTTTAAATTTTTAAAACCTTAAAATCCACATTTTTTTAAATTTAAATTATAAATTGAAATGAGGTGAAAATTCAAAATTCATGCAATCAATATTATATGATTTTAATTTGAACACAAAAATTCCATTTATGCTGCGTTTTTCATTACAATCTTATTGTTAATATTTATTCTTCCATTGGTCTTAATCATGAAAAAATGTTGAATGAAGTTCATACTGGCGGTGAATAAATTTCCCACTTGCACCATACCTGCCGATGTGCAGTATTTTCATTCACACGTACAGGTCGTTCCCAGTGAGTGCAATTCTAGGAGGCTGAATGGCCGGTCGTTGCAGGTTCGATAGATGAATTGCTGTTGCATGCGCCAGGCGAAATAAGATTAATCTGTGCGTTCTTAGAGGTTAATTAGCCAGGCTCCTTGTTGAGTCGGCCGGGTTGTTTGTGCATGTGCAGCAGTGATGCAACACTGACACGACAACCGTGCTGCATAATGTAAGCAGTTTGTCGCCCGTGTATTTATAATTAACGGCCCAATTAAAGAGCGCACCGAGAGCGCGCACACATGCATTTTAAAAAAGCAGAGAATTTCTGGGAAAAATAACACGCTGTATAGCAACGAGGATCTTCGAATTCAAGATAAAAAGCAAGAAAATAGTCCATTTTTAGAAACAAGAGAAATTAAATTCGCTGGAAATTTTTTCTTCAGATAGGTCAAGTTGAGTTGGATTTTATGGAAAGCGTTAAACAGAAATTTTAGATCTCCTTCTGTTTGTAAAAAAAGGTTGGGTAAAATTGTGAAATTGAATATTTTTCTGAATTGATTTCTTTCAATATTTGTTTTTCTTTGAAGAAATTTTGGCTGCAGAGATCAGATTGGTCACTTTGTTATAATTAAAACAAAAATTCATTTTTCATATAAAACTAACAAAATTGGTCATTCTTGCCCCTCTTTTGTGACTACAGCAAATCAAGTAGCATAAATGAGACACCAAAGAACAGAAAAATTCAAATTTCCACTAAAAAATGCGCACAAAATGATATTTTTTTGTAATTTAAATTTTAATTTTGTATAAATAATTGATGTTTAAAAATCAACGTAGGCTCAAATTCCAAAATTTAAAAATCCTAATAGGATAATTTCGATGTCTCAGCACAAAGGTGTGTTTGATATCTTTAATTCATTTACGAGCTGCAAAATTTTATATATATATATATTTTTTAATGCGGCGCGAAAACCGAGTTTGAAAGATGAATCGACGGAGATAAATATAAATTAAGGGCGGATGGGATTAAGTATATTTTCTCGCCAAATAATTGACTCGAAAAGAGCTGTGCTGGCGCGCGCGTTATGCTATTAATTACGTTATAGCTGTCTAATTATTGGGTATAACCGCTGCATGCAACGTGCAATAATAAAAGGACCGCCTTGTAATTACACCGGCCGTGTGTGTGTGAATGTTTGATGTGTGTGTGTGTGTGTGCTCGAAAATATTTTCATATGATATTTTGATATTAAAGCGCAATCATTATGAGCGCGTGGTATTATTTTTCATTCCAACGGCGCACGCGGCTCTCACAAAACTTTACACAAAAGAGAGGCGCTTTTCTCTCTGCTTCAAAGGGTCATTCAAAACTCTCCGAGGAGGATGATTGCTTAATATGCTTCAATTTTTCACACACCATAGTAATTAAATACACCTTTTTCTTGCCTGGAAACATTAGCCTTTTAGTCATGCAATATGGATCGCCGGCGCTGACCCGGATTCGATTTTTTTCCATCTTTTTTGCTTCGAAACCAAATGCGAAATTTCGGCTGGCAGCCAACATTTATACAAATGACGGCGATTAAAATGAAGATTTAATTGTTTTTTAATTTCTATTTGTACTGGTAAAAAGCGACAAAAAAATTTAATTCGCTGGGAATGTTTTTGGCACTTTTTTATTTATTAAAGCCGCGTTAGATTTTATAGAGTTGGTAAAAAAATTACATGGCTCTTATGTAGAAGATGATAAGTGAGCGATTAAAAATAAATTCAGCAAAAGTTCACACCGGCAAAGTAGTGATATTTTTTTTTCATACAACATTTTGAATATTAAAAATAATAGAGCGGAAGTTAGAATCGCCAAGGGATGCGTGATTTTGCCCTTGAATCCACTCTTTTTGCTTATAATTTTTGTCGGTTTATAAATTAGCATCGATTTCCAAGTAAATGTCTTCCTTTGTTCGGTTGAAAACACCCCTTTTTTTAAATTATAGAAATTCTATTTTATGACTTCTTCGAAAGTTTTTAAGCAATTTTTATTTCAAATTCTTCCTCTTCGTATTTTTCCTGAATGATTTTAACACTTTTTGGGTTGTAATTTTCAATGGATGTGGATTATAAAGTTAAATTGCATCAAACTCGAATGAAATTCTCATATTTTTTTTATTTTAATGACAAAACAATATGGAAAATTTAAACAGCGCGTCGCCGTCAATTGCACGCTAATGGCGCAACCTTTGATTTTTGGCGGCTCATCGTTTTCTTTGTGGCTCTGCGGCGCTCGCTCGCGGCTGACTGGACCAAATTATACACTTTTTTCTTTTTAATTGAAGACGAGCAGAAGTGCAGAATCATTGAAGCAACATTGTGCGTCTATTGTTACACTGTATTAATTGTGTTTGGCCTCGGAAGAATTAAACCAAAGAAGATCGAGGTAGTTCCTGCTCGCATAAGGTCCGCGCGCCGCAGACCATTTTCCTAATAATAAAAACGAACACAACGGATATTTTTCTCTTTCACCTCTAATCCCTATCTTAAAATTCCCTGTGCGTCTTAAGCATGGCAATTTTTAGGCATTATGCTCGCTCTAAATCCCGTCTGATGTTTCCTTTTTCGAGCCGCGACCAGCACGGCTATTAATAATAACGATTCCAGAAGCGACACACGAGAAAAATTACCATAACTTATACCGAACACATCGGGACAGACTTTTCTTGTTTGAATTTGTTTGCCAGTGCGCGCTTGTAACACCTCGAATTCATAACTGACCGCTCAGCCTAATCCTAATTAATTATTTCGCTAATACTTTGTGTGTCCAGCACCACTTCATGCGTGAAATGCATTCTCGACTTTTAATACGGCCTCGCCAGCAGCGGCGGCGGTTTGACAAAATATGTCTACTACTGTTGAATATATTAATCAAAAATTGCGATTTTTCATCGAAGTGAAGGGAAAATTCAATTTGAATTTTAGCAAAACCTAAATATTATTATATTCAGTTTTTGAACTTTATATACCAGTTGCTGACATGTTATATTTTCTACTTAAAATCCACTGGTAACTGTAAGAAAAAGAATCCCAAATACCAAACAAAAGAAAGTAAACTGCATTATATGAAAAAAATCCTAATAGACTTTTGGAAATTTTCGGCAAAACTGATTGAATTCAAATCAACTAATAAAAAAAAGGTTTCAAATTTTTACAAAATAATATAATTTGGCATCTATCAAAAATAAATACTACCAAATTAAAAAAAAAAATATGCAATTAAAAAGAGAAATTGGTTATAAAAAGAAAGCTGAATGGAAAATTGTCTTTTCTTCAATAAAACTTAGCTTGATTTATTATTTTTCCCTGATTTAATTTTGTTATTAATTGAAAAATAAATCAAAATGATTTTTCTATTGTTTAATTCCATCTTCAATTTAGTAAAATTGGTGAAATTTTGTAACATCTGAATTTTGAAGAGGATGGTACCACCTTAGGGCAGCATTATCCTCCACAGAAACTGATAGTTTAGGCCATAAGGATCATTTTGATAACCAGAAAATTGGGGGTCACCCCATAAATTTTTGAGAAAAACGCGTTTGAATTTAACATGGTTCGCTTATGGACAATTTTTATGAAAATCATTCAATTCCATTTTAAGTAAACAAAACTAACTTTGGCAAAGGTGTGTGACCCACCAACATGCTCCTCGATAACCCTGCTACAGATTTGGCACCAGAAAATTGGGGGTCACCCCATAAAATTTTGAGAAAAGTTTAATTGAATGTTAAAAACCGTGTTTTTTTGCATTTTTCTCGTTTCGGAGAAAATCATTACAATTTTAGAGCGCTTAGAATTTATTGATTTCTAAAATCAAATATCATGAGAGTTCATAATTTGGTTCGTAAAATTCTCAAGTAATGAAAATTTTTCATATTTTTCAAAATCCAGTATGGCTGCCGGAGAAACATAAGGGTTTATTAAAACTGCTGCCAAATTAATTTGGGTGAAGATTTTTTAATTTCCTTGAGAGGAAGTTTGAGTTAATGAACCAAGGTATCTTTTCTCAATGGTCAGCAAGTTTCTAGGTCAAAGGTCATTTACCCTGGCCAAAGGTCAAAATATAAAGTTTTATGCCCCTTGAAAATAGGCAATCTGACAAAAAATCCAAGATAGCCATTAGATGCGCCTTGTCATTTTGCATCCGAATACAAATTTTTAAAATGTTTGAACAAGCCGTTTAGAAAATATTATTGAGTTATAAACATGGTCCGAATGACTGAAATTATTCCGTTCGGATGAGTTAAAAATTAGAAAATGATGCTTTTTTAATCATATTTGAAACAAATTGAGTATGTTTTATTGTATTCCATTAAAATTTGAAGGATTTGAAAAACATTTTGTAGAAGGTTTCATCTGACTAGGATTTGCTGGTTTTTGGGAGTGGCCGGTCTTGTAGACGGTCCTGGCCGGCGCTCTCATTGTAATGCCATTTATTCCTTTGTCCATTCTTCTCTCTCAATGTGAATACAAACACCTACGCCCGGCCGGTCTCGTCTCTTCATGTTTATGTTTTCGAAAATAAAAAGTCGCTTGTCCAAACTGTGTTGCAGCGATCGGGCGAGCAACAAAAAGCAGTCTGTCAAGCGGCGAACAATCGATTTTTAATTACTAGCCATCACGTGTCATTACCTTGCCTATTTTTGTTTTCCACCTCTCGCTCATTACCAATATTTACCAGCCGGGTTAAATAATGTAACAATGAGTGAAAATGACGCGACCTCTCTGTCTCTCTCTATTTATACGTCTCGGCGCGCAGGTGCATTATTTTTTGTTCGTTTCAAAATTCTTGTATTCATGCGGTGATTGAGCGCACAATGGTTCAAATTTTTCTGACGCCGCTTGTGTGCAGAATGGGGCTCTTTATCGCGCGCCATAAACAATAGTTTGTTATTATCTTTCACCGTCTTTTTGATCTGGGTAAATAATGCATAAGATGTGCTCTCGCCGGCGCTTAATTGGCGTTTTGTAATTCACACTTTGAGGCCGCGCGCGTTAAAAGCTTTTTATGCGAGAACAACGTGTACGTTCAGAACACCAAGGAAGACATTGCAGAGTCAATGCGATGCAATTAGACATTGTGAGATGCACGAAACTGAGCAAGAAAAGAAAATAATATCAATTAAAACTGTCTTTATATATTTGCATTGTTTAATTTGGACCATTCAAGTTATTCTTTTTAATTATAAATTCATGCAAGCCTAAAGAATTTCAGAGTTTAAAAGAATTAAATTCTCCATAATTTTTAGAAATAATAAACAAATAAATAAAAATGAGAAATTTATTCAATTAAGTACACGAGCTTTTTGGTCTGTTTGTAAGTATAAAACTAAATATAATTAACTTCGAATTGCTTTGCCTTTTGAAAAATAAAATTTGTCATAAATTTTTGAATTTTAAACAAGAACAAAAGTAAATAGTAATATTAATAATTGTGTTCAACTTTTACAAATTTTGAATATCTGAAAATGAGTCAAGACTTTGTCAATTTGAGACAATTTTTTTTTTCAAAAAGGCAAAACATAGTAGTAATTCCAAGTTAATTATTCTTTAAAACAGACCAAAAAGCTCATATGCTTAATTGAATAAATTATTCATTTATTTATTTATTTATTATGACGTAAAATTATGGAGAATTGCACTTCTCTTAAACTTTGAAAATTCTTAAGGCTTATATGACGAAGAAGTAATTACAAGTCCGGCCAAGTTATCGGCCGGTGCTTATGCGACTAAAGCGCAAATGATCAAAAAGTTTGACGTTTCCTCCTGACAAACTTTTTGGCTCATCCTTTGAAACTGTTTATTTATCAAAATTAGCACTCTACAAGTTTGGTTACATTATTGGCTGACCCTAAAGAACATTAATTTTTTGTTTTTTTACAAGAGGAGCGGATCTCAGATTTAAGGGCTTGCAACCGTTTGTGACACAAATTTTTTAGCCATTCATTTCCATATGATATGAGAGTGGCTCAGTCATTATCAGTCATTTTCCAGTAATTATTTAATTTTGAAGACTAACAAAATTAATAAATATGTATAAGATCGGTTTCATCAGTTAAAAATTTAAATATTATCGGAAATTTTACACCAAAATCACAAAACCAAAAATTAAAATAATAATTTTAAAACGTAAAGACGTTTTATACTGTCGCTTCTTAGTTTTAATTAGACTAATAATATGCGCAAATTTTATGATATTTCTTACATTTTATTAATTTTGTAATATTCACAGAGCACAGAGATTGATCCCAAATTACTTAGTAATTTTTATGATTTTTTTTTTCCCGAAAAAAGGAATGTTGAGATTATTTTAATTTTTTGAGACCTTTGTTAACTTTAAGCGTGTTTAAAAAAATCTCGACCTATATCAGTGCATTAGATTAAAATCAATGAAATAAATGACATCCAATTAGAGGGACAATATTTTATATTTGCTTTGCTCAGCCCGCCTATGAGGAGGCCCTGAAGGTGTCTGTGGCATCATCAAGATTATCTGAAAGGTTTCTAGGCCGCGCGCAGACCCCTAAAGAGCGTCGGAATAATATTTAAGGCACAGTTGATACATTTTTCATTTTGATGGTCACTTTTATGCGTTTTTGCACGACCGAACCGTCGCTTGAGTCAAAAGAATTATATCCGTCCGGCGACGTGTGTGTCTTCCCATGATTTTCTTTCTGCCAACAAAGAAAGCTGCGAAAAGGAAAAAAAAAATCCGCCGACCTTGTGGCCAATTAACGCAGCGTCTTTTCCATTTAAATTCCGGCACTGCCAGTGTGGAGATATTGTGTTTTAAATAATAATCTGGCTTGATTTGTGTGTTGCAAATAATAATAATAAAGTACCAAGTGTGTGTGCTTCTTTCTCATGACATCACTCTCTCGACTCTCGCGTATAAAAATTAATTACTCGGCCGAGCTGTCCATTTTTCCGCGTGCTGTTGAAATTTCGCACAGTAAAATTAATTGTTTCGCCTCGAGATCCGTCCGTACTTCTTCTTAATTTCGGACCATATAGATTATTTATTGCTCGGTGCCGCGGCCGCTAATAACACACACGCTACAAATTAGTCCCTTGTGTGTATATTTTTTTTATTATAACGTGGCTATTGAAAAATATATATAAATAAATTTATTCAGAAAATAGTTCTC
This sequence comes from Neocloeon triangulifer, assembly GCF_031216515.1. NCBI lineage: Eukaryota > Metazoa > Arthropoda > Insecta > Ephemeroptera > Baetidae > Neocloeon > Neocloeon triangulifer. The sequence continues at coordinate 6,457,824 of NW_026775562.1, forward strand.
ACGGATGGATATTTAATTGATTAATTCTTATTCGGCGGAATGTTGTCCGGATTGGGAGAAAGAAAAGAGGCATCTGGAGTGATAAAAAGGCGATTTCCATTAACTGGGGCCGCGGCGAGTTCGCCTCGGTGACCTCTGGAGCGCGGTCAAAGGTGCGGGATCAAGCTGGCGCGCGGAATGGGAATTTTTCTATAATTAAAATAATTTTCCTTTTCTGTATCAAAAAGCTCTCTTCCAATTTCGGTACGCGGTGCCGTGAAAATTTAGCCAGTTATGTTGCTCAATAATTAGCAAATCGTGCTTGCATCTCGGATCCAAAAAGATGAATAGATATTGGATGATTTAGTTCTGTTATTAAATTACGAGGGGGAAAATTTATATGGAAGATTTTCAATTAATATTGAATAAATATTATGTTATAATTTAATAGATATCAAAATTGTTAAATCCTGGTTCTATTTTCTTCAGCAAAGGGTTTTTTGAAAACCCGTTTCTAAATTTCAAAGAATTTTGCTAATAAAAATGACTATTTTGACGCTCTTGTCAGCCTCACGATTTTAACTTAAATGAAAACCTTTTTGTTTTTAATTTGCAGCACAAATAAAAATAAAAATAGACATAATTATTGAAACAAAAAATTATGCAGTAAATCCTTAACACCAAAAGATATCAAAATCTGACCTTCCCCTACCCCAACCAAATCCACATCCTTTCTTAATCTTTTTTCTCTCTTTTAGTTTTCAGCTTTGTTTGTCATCATCGCGTGGACCAAAATAAAGTATATGCCAGTAAAAAATGATGATTTTTTAAATAAAGTTGAACCCAAAAATAAAAATAAAAAAATTCATTGGGTGGTGCCATCTGTACCACCAACAAAGGGCACAGGCCGACAAGACTTTGTCTTGGCCTGACCCTAAAAAAAAAAAAAAAAAAAAAAAAAAAAAAAAAAAATTAAAATTTAATTAAATCAGTTAAATAGTTATTTATTAAATTCCCATATAATCAAGAAACTGTGTTTTTTCCCCATTTCTTTCTGATAAATCAACATCTGAATAAATGAATGATAAATAGATTTCTCCATCAAAGGATTGACTCTGATTTATGCGATTGATGCATAATAGTGAGATGAGCTAGTGGGAGCGAGCGAGTTACAAATATGCGAAGAAAGTTCCGTTTTTTCCTCTGCAAACGCGCGGCGCGGGTACGGCACAGCAAAAGTTAATAACGGAGAAATTCCAGAGCAAAAGTGTAAATATATAAAAAGCCGTGAGAGAATGAGTGTGGAAATGGAGCAGAGGAGGATGTTGGCAGGGTGCTGTTTTTAATGATGATCAAATCAATTAACACACTTTTTTATTTGTGCGTGAGTGGACAGTGTGTCTTCTTGTGCGCGCGCTTTTACTGCTGTTTGCTTTATCGTCTCATTCCGTGTGTGCGCGCGGGGAACGCGAGGTGCTAATTGCACATCTCTGCGCTGCCGCGCTGAAAGTCGGATAATGTTATTTATTCAGATGCTGCTCTTCTTGTTCAACGCTCGAATAATAACTAAAAGGGAACGGCAGCGCCGCGCCTTTTAATTAACACGTTGCGCGCAGCACTTTAATTTTATCCACACATTTCCCAGCACGACCCTTCCGCTGCCACTTTTTGCTGCTCCATTTCAAGACGTAATTTCGTGAATAATATCAGCGCAAACGTTGTGGCCTTTTTAGTTTTCAAAATTTCATTATTTTGTATTAATTTTTCTGATTTTTACTTGCGTTGCAGATCGTGACAGAAACTGGCAGAGATAATTTGGAAACAAATTTGAAATGAATGCAAGATCTGCATCTTTTTTTATTCCTTTGTTTTTATTTTGTCATATAAAGTGAGATATTATCTAATTATTGCACTAAATTTACATTTACATTGTTTGTTAAACGTGAATTAATGCAGATATTGCCTTCCCTGTAATGCTTCTGAGAATAACTTTTGATAGCCTAAAAGTTTTATCAAATTATGCGAAAAAAAATTAAATGAACTTTACTGCAGTACTTAAATTTTCCGAATTTTCTCTTCTTTAAAAAAAATAATAATAATAATAAAAAAATGTGCGATTTATTTTACAGTTTACACATCTAAAAAAGTTGCAAGTTCACAACTCAATTTTTATATAAAAAGAAAATGACCTGTCATTTGCTACAAATTTCACCGATTTTCTTGCATAAAAGGTAAATAACAAAAGCTGTAAAAAATAAAATTGAATAGATTTCTCCCAGGCTGCAGTTAACCTATTTGCCGAATGGCTCGGAATTCCACAAATAAGCCGCCTTGATTGATACACACACAGGCCACAATCTGTTAGGCCATTAGCTTTTGTGATGGAAAATCGGCATCGCGGGCAAATTGTGATTTTGCGCTTTTTTCATTGTTGCCTTTGTTCCATTGAAGACGAGGAGCGCTTATTGGATTTTACGTGCTCCAAAAAAGGATTGCCATTCTTGAATACGAAGCTGCAGGAGCAGTTGTTGGTAATTGCTAGACACGCTCGCTCGCTACTCTTTTTGCTCTATCCCGCGCGCACTGCTCTCTTATAATGAGCGAACGAGTCAACGGACGAGGCGGCGCGTTATTGTGTACATGCGGAAAAAAAGTCCGAAGCGGATCCAATCGCTAAACCCGTCATAAGTGTCTGCGATTCTATTTTCCCGCACAAAGCCCTTTCAATTCAATTTATGCAACTTGCGTGTTAAGTGCTTCAAATTACGAATATCAATTTTTTTTGTCATGCGTGCTTGTTCGAATTAAAATGCGGGGATGCGAGAACAACTTTTGTGACTGAACAAACATGTGGTAAAAATGCGATTGTGACAGCTTAGAGGTGAGAACAACATAAAAATTTTCAAAGGCGTAAATATAATTGTACTGGGTGGTTAAGTTTCTATAAAATATAATATTGTACATAAAAATCCTAGATTTATTCTTTAAAGAAAAATGTCTTAGTAATTTATTGAGTACTCACTTAATTAAAAAATTGAATTATTATTGAAACCTTAGATAGACCGCAATCTTTTTAAATTTGAATTTATTCATAAAATAGATTTCAGTTCAATTTAAATGGTATTTTTTCATGCCGTGTCCATTCTCAGCATAAATAAACATGCATGATCAAATTTCAAGTGAGAGCGGAAGGTTAAGTGAATTGAATTTGAATTTAAAAGGGAAAAATTGCCATCCTACGTTACAAAGGATGTAGTATCGATTTTTAAGCATAAATTTATCCATTGATATAAAATTAAAACAAATTTTTTCCCGTATTTGCAATAATTGCTATTTTTAAATTAAATCAAATTTAATGCGGAGTAAGAATAAAATGAATAAACTGGACATATTAAAAAAGGTCAAATTTATTCACAAAGCGTATACAAAATAATCTCCAGAGTTAATCAAAGTCTTATTTGGCCATTTTTAAATGAAAAAAAGTTTATGAAGCCCTTCTTTAATCATGTCATAAAAAATACGATTCCTAATTTTTCAAATGAAAGCCTCCCGAAGCAACTTGTAAGGGTCAGGACGTGAGATGTAAGTTGTAATCCATTTCATATTTTCCTCCTGCTAAGGGCACCTTGCATTGAATTCGGACCGTATAGTACAATATGAATACATTCACGCTGGTCGTTATTATAAGTGGAAGCGACGCACAGCGTGATTTTCTCCCGATTTTCAACCGCAATCGTCGTCCATTATAAATCACGACGCGCGAGAGAAATATATTTATTTTGAATACGTTCAAGTATGCAGCACGTGATATACATTCGGTTCGAAACGCCAGAGCTGATTAATCGCCGGGGCAAATCTCATCTTCTCGTCTGACGGAAATGTATTTATTTTCGCCTAATTGTAAGTGCTGAGCGATCGAGGCTCTTAAAAGAAAAGGAGGTGTGCGCGCGCGTCATTTTTCTTGAGCCCGGCCGGCCGCGGCCCGGCCATGATTGCAGCGATTAATAATTTTCGTCCCGACCAAATTGAAATATCACAAACGGTCTTGTTTTGGGGTTCACGGTCCAACTATATAATGGACAGCAAACTTATCTAGACACGGAGCAGAACAAATTCTAAAACGGAGCACACATCATTTTAACACAGACTTTGCTTTATTCATTATTTGTTTTCAAGATTTAAATGTTTAGATCGAGCTAAACTTGATTGCAGCTTTTATGTCGAGGTTTTCATTAATTTTTTTTTGTTTTTATTAATAATTTTGATCCAAATTTCACGGGCTACATTTCTCATAATCTTGCAGTAAAAGTGGAGGCAGTGATCATCCTACAAATTTGACTTGTAATTACAAAAAAAATGCCAAAAAGTGACATTTCCCTGACTTGTATGTCAACAGCAGATTTTCAGCGTAAACGGTTACTTGAGGAACAGTTAATATCTTTGATTTAACTTAAACCGTTCCAAAGTTAAAAAAAAAATAAAAATACCGGCTCATTTTTCACGACCCAAAATTTCGGGACAGGCCCCTTTCTGAGGTCTCAAAATCACTCAAAATTTACGAAGCGGAGGCCCCTCAAGAAACCCACTACTATAATAATTATGTTAAAATAAGAATCAAGTTATTATTTTCCAAAACCTCACAATCTCACTCAGAAATGTTAATGAATTTTTTAATCTCCTCGCAAACCATCATTTTCACTCGATCTTTTGCAGATATTTTGCAGTATTGCCGCTAAAAAATAAAAATTTTCTTAAATTTACGGCAGGTAAGCCTGATTAGGCGTTTTGGGCCAAATTAAACAAGTGAATCAACTTAATTGCGATAATTAAGAGCCTCGTCCTCGTAGGACAATTGAAAGGCGAAAACGAGAAGAGAACTTACTTTTCCCTACTTTTCCGTCGACTGGTCCGACTTGCTTGCGAGCTGCTCTGCTTCACTGCAGGGCTGACTGAAGAGCTTCTTCTCATGTTGCATTTCGTCCGATTTTCGCCCATTTCGGGCCGAAGTTGGGCTCAATCTTGACCCGGCAAGACACGATGCACTCTTGTCAACAAAGAAAGCCAAGCCATTACTAATGATATGTGGGCTAGTTCGATTGTCTTGTGGGAGAAAAGAGCGGGAACGAGTTTGGCAGCCCGACAAAGTTGTGTGAAATGACTGAATGGAGGGCTTACCTATCCTTATCTCCTGCATTTCCACATTCCATCATGGTGCCAAAACGCACCTGCAATCGGTCGGCCGAAAATTGGATGGTTTCGTCGTCGAAATCGGCAATTGAACTTTCGGCCAAGGAACATTTCATGCGCATTCGCCATGTTGGCCCGCTCTTTTCTGAAAGTCTTCCGTCTTCCCGACTCCCTCGTCCGCTGCCTAGTGGATGCTGCTGCTCTGTCCTCGAAGACGAGAGCGAACAAGTCTTAACAAGTCTGGACGGCGGCGAGAGACAAAGCGAGAGGCAGGCAGGACAAATTATAATGAAATCGCGCCGATCGAAAATTTAATTATAACGCTTTTAATAATCAACTTCATATTTGCAGCATTGATAAATGATGAACTGACGTAAATTTTCATTAATTATTTTCAAATAAATCTGTATTTGGAGTTGAGTTATGAAGCATCTTTCAGCAAATTTTTATATTTCATATTTATCAAGAAATAATTTTAAATATAAAGAAACTTTCAAAGATTCATGATCTCCTCCCCCTTCACTTTTTCAGCAACATTAGAACAAATGTAGCCCGTGAAATTTTACATCTTTGGATCAAAATTTAAAAAAAAAAAATCAATGAAAATCACGATAAAAGCTGCAATCAAGTTTTCCCCGATCTAAACATTTAAATATTAAAAACATGGATTTAAATGAAAGTTTTTTTTGTCTTAAAATTATTTCTTGATAAATACAAAATATAAAAATTTGCTGAAAAATGCTTCATAACTCAGCTCCAAATACAGATATATTTTAAAATAAATAATGAAAAGTTACGTCAGTTCATCATTTATCAATGCTGCAATTGTGAAGTTGATTATTAAAAGCGTTATAATTAAATTTTTAATCGGCGCGATTTCATTATAATTTGTCCTGCCTGCCTCTCGCTTTGTCTCTCTCCGCCGTCCAGACTTGTTGAGACTTGTTCGCTCTCGTCTTCGCAGCATCCACCAGGCAGCGGACGAGGGAGTCGGGAAGACTTTCAGAAAAGAGCGGGCCAACATGGCGAATGCGCATGAAATGTTCCTTGGCCGAAATTTCAATCGCCGATTTCGACGACGAATCCACCAAATTTTCAGCCGACCGATTGCAGGTGCGTTTTGGCACCATAATGGAATGTGGAAATGCAGGAGATAAGGATGGGTAAGCCCTTCTTTCGGTCATTTCACACAACTTTGTCGGGTTGCCAAACTCGTTCCCGCTCTTTTCTCCCCCACAAGACATTCGGACCCACATGATTAGTAATGGCTTTCTTTGTTGACAGAGTGCATCGTGTCTTGCCGGGTCAAGATTGAGCCCAACTTCGGCCCGAAATGGGCGAAAATCGGCCGAAATGCAACGTGAGAAGAAGCTCTTCAGTCTGCCCTGCAGTGAAGCAGAGCAGCTCCCAAGCCAGTTGGACCAGTCGACGGAAAAGTAAGTTCCCTTCTCGTTTTCGCCTTTCAATTGTCCTACGAGGCTCTTAATTATCGCAATTAAGTCTGATTCACTTGTTTAATTTGGCCCAAAACGCCAAATCAGTCTTACCTGCCGTAAATTTGGGAATTATTTTTTATTTTTAAGAGTCGAAATACAGGTGTACTTTGACTTTTGACAGCGTTATGGAATATGGAAATGCATAGGAGATAGGAATATAAGGTAAGCCCTCCTTAAACATTTCCACGAGTTTTGTAATTTTAATTTGCAGAATAGAGAAAAGAATTTAAAATATAAAACCTTACAAAAAAATGTAGCAAATTAAAATTGTCTAATAATTCTTACATGGTCGACGAAAAAAATGACCAAAATTATAATAAAAATAGTTTGGATTTTATCTGAAGTAGCCAATCGATTCATGGAAATTTAATTTTGATGATGGAACTTAAATTTCATCAAAATATGTAGTTTTTTCTGAATATTTGGACTATACATACTGACGATATACGGACGATAGTTTTTACAGGCGATAGTTTTTTTTCTCAAAACGCAAAATCTGTAGATAGAAGAGGATCTAAATTTTCTAACACTATAATCCTACATAATTTGCTACAAATGATCCATTTCAATTGCGATTGCATATAACGAGCGATTTTTTCTAAATAAATTATACATATGCATATGAAATTCAACCCAATTAGTGTGATAATATTTTTTTTTCATTAAGTTCAAGGAATAGATTAAATATAAATGTTTGAAGTATTTATTTTTGTATGTATAAAAATGAAGTAATCGGGCCAGATTATACTTCATTTCCATAATCATCTCCTCGAGTGTCATCTTCTTCTAACAAATTTTTTTGTTTAATTTTTAGAATTTCTCAATTCATTGCATTGATTGATTTATAAAATGCCAAAGGCGTGCAACGACCTTCCTCTAAGAACAGAAAATGCAAATTCATTGTGTAACATTATCCAATTTTACTCTGATTAAATTTAAATAAATATATAGGATAGTAAAAATCGTTTTTTTAAAGAAAATTTATTATCCTGCTATAAAGTTTTCTGTTTTCCCTCTGTAATCGAAAAAATTTAAACCTTTATGTGTATCTGCCATCCATTACTACAAAGGTGAGACCCAAAGGACACGAAACCACACACGTTCTCTCTCATCTTCAAAGCCCCCTTTTTATCTATTTCATTAAAATTTAACACGCTCTTGTATCTTTCGGGAGAGGCGCGGCCCCTCCTTTCACATAATAGAGGACGCATTCAAATTGGAGTGTCCCATTGAAAAAAGAGCATCTCTTTACTTGCGTGCATGTCATTTTTAAATGTAATGATTAACGCGCGTGCATATTTATCACCGGCGGCGCAACTCGACAACCATCGCTAATAGCCGCAGAAGTAACTTGGCTGCACAAATCACGCACGCATACACACACTTTTTTATTCATATATCGCCGTCGTCGTCGGCGGTTATATGTGCAGCACTAGCGGGTAATTATTTTCAGCACAACACACCGCGCCAGCAAAAGAGCATCTTCTTAATCTCTCTCTGCGAATGCAAATACCAGTAAACCACTCTTGCCTTCAGATTTTATTACACGCGCTATATGTGCATCCAGTCGGGTTTAAATTTTAAACAGAGGTTTTCTCGAACGCTTTAATTTAATTGGAAGCTTCAATTGCATGCTCAGTCAGTGATTATTACAGATGCAAAGCAATTTACAAGTCTCAAACTTATGAGACAATTATTGCTTTAAGATTTGAACGGAAAGTTAAACTTAAAATCCACTCACAAAAATTCAAATAATTTTTTAAATTTTTTCAGAAGCTGTTGAATAGTTTAGCAAAAATACGAATAAAATGGCATTCAAGACATTAAAAAACATGCGTTTTCTCAATTTTAAATTTGCTATCATCATTTGTAAAAAAAAATCTTATTATTTAGTAAAATGAATCTGCCCGAAAACTCTATCCAGGGTTTCGTCAAAACTTTTCAATTTATTTATTTCAGCAATTTTGTATCTTTAATTCGCTCTTTTTTTGTATAACAAATCTACTTATTCCAGAAATCAATAATTTATCGGTAAATTTCACCAATTATCTTCATTCCAAATCTGTACCTCATATTTTGTCCGTTTATTTACTCTCTGTTGTTAGCTCGTTAACTTCCCTTTCATGCAGCAAAGTGAATTATTTTTGGATTGCGAGCCGAGATTATCAAGAATTGAGATTAGCCTGGTGGCTGAAAAAAATTATTTTTTACTGATCTCGGTGACCGATCAGATATGATTTTATTGTACCAAATTTTGCTGACAAAAAGGCACACAAAAGAGCGACATCACGTAAAAGAAGAAAAATGGAATTTATAGATTTTCGGTGACTCAGGGTGACGTGACAAATCGAGCTGCCGCGAGATATTTCACAACAACAGAGAGTGCATTTCACAGATCAGTGAATGAGATCATAACGGATCGCGCGCACGACCATAAATTTTTTTAGATTATTGCCTTTCCTATATGGTGAAAAAAATCCACCCCTCTCAACATTTGGGCTGTGATTTTTGCTTCTATTTGGGTCACTTTTTAAATTTTTCTTTCCCACTGTCCTCTCGAGTAGGAAGGTTTTTTTTTATCTTTTTTTTACTCTGGCTCTTTTGTTCAACGTGATCTACTTTCGACCTGACAGGTTCAGGTATAACAATACGGGGGTGCAGTCAGACACTTTATAAAATTCCCATTGTTGGCCTGCTTGAAAAAGCATCAAAAGTCGTTTCGGGGGAGGAATAAGAATTATGACTCTGATTTCTTGTGGCTTGTCTCTTAAAAATTTTTTTACCTGGTGCGGTTCAAAAATCCGAACCAAATCCCGCGTGAAAAGAGATCTGCAATAAAATTGTGAGATGCTCTCCGCGCAACAGGATATTTGAGAGAAGAGGAGAAAAAAATAATAAATAAATTAAGAGCTGAGTCTGTGTGTGCGCAAAAATGTGGCACAAAGAGCCCGTTGGAACAGCATATCCTCCTTGGACCAACTTTTTGTGTGATGTATGCGACGCGTCAAATTTTTCATGTGCGCGACCTTTTCTGATTTAAATATTTCGTTTCTTTTTAAACACACATTTATGGAGCCTCGCGGAGGACTAGAAAAGGAAAATGAGTAAAATTTACATCGTTGTCTGAATAAATGATTAGGGATTTTATTTTTCTAAAAAAAATCAGTTCTTTTATGAAAACGGTTAGTTCTTTTCATAAAGTTGTGCCAGCTAATTTTAATTGCTAATTTAATTGAAATGCTTTGATAATATTGATTTTTACATGAATGTATTAAGAAAGTAATAAGTAAGGAGTTATAATTTTCTGTTAGTTTGAAAAAAAAACATTTTGAAAGCCTTTTGCTCAACCTCTGGGACCTACAGACAAAATTTAAGTCTATACATTAGCTGCATTTTTTTTATATTTAATTAATCATTAGAAAGTCAACTCGTTTCTCCAGTAAAATTCTTAATGGACTGGCAAATGAAATTTCAGAAGAATAATTTTTAGTGCCATTTTGAGATGACAGATAACGCGCTTATTTAAAGGCAGAAGCTACAAAATTTGGATTTGAATGAAATAAAGGAAGTTCCATCATTTTACCAAAGAATTTCAGAGGTTGATTTCAATTTAAGCTAAAGTTGCGGAAACTCTCTTTTATTTTAAATTAATTTCACCATCAAAACATTAATTGAAGTTTCAGTTTTTGACGTGAATAAATAAAGATTACTTTTTTTATTAAGATAACATTTTTTCAGTTTGAAAAATGGTTTGATTGCCTTTCATCTGGCGGTGCTAATTATCTGGCGAGCGGTAATTAATATGGTGCTCACGCGCTTATATGGTTGCTCGTTACTTTCTGAATGTTATTATTAAAAAATAACAATGAGAGCTTATGGGTATGTATCGCACCAACCGATAATTCATGCAGCGTCTCTGCATCTTTTTCTCTCTCTCTCTCCTCGCTCGTCCCGACCCCAAAAATTAATATTAATGGCGGAGATGATAAAGCGTTTTTGTGCTTTAAAAAAAAAGCAGTATAGTGTACATAATATAAGAGGCGAGTGTGTTTGATATAGTTGCAATATATATGATCTTGAAATGCCGGCGCGCTCACAGCGCTCTGCTCTTCCTCTACTCTTCTTCTTGAAACGTTTCGTAACCCGCGTGTCAAGGGCACGCCGTTAATAAACATCAGCAAAGCACAAATAAGAATGCTGTCCCAGCGACCGACGCGCCAGAGAGCAAACCTCTTGTAAGTGCACATACATACATCGCGTATAATTTATATAAACTTAGCGTGCCCGCACGAATCATATTTAGCCGCAAAAGTTGAAATTCGTATATTGCTGCAAAAATATTAACACGAGTTTGGTCATTTTCCACCTCATTATCATATTTAGATTCTGATCCGTATTAATTTTAATCTTAAACAAGAAAAAATAATTATTAAATAAGTTTTTTTAAGAGTAATTAAATCGAAAAGATTTTTTTTTTCAGAAAAGGAAGATGCAAATTATAAGAAATGAAAAACAAAAGTTTCTGTTAATTATAAACTAAAAATATTTTGAGGAATATCAATGAAATTTTTGCAAGAATTTGACCGAAAACAAATGAACTATAAAAATTTTTAATTTTTAATGATTCTTTGAATATTTGTATCAACCTGTGGCGTTGAAAAAAAAATCATCATTTAATTTTCGCACTCTAATGCTATTTTCCCAAGCAGAGGTAATTCTTAATTGATTTTTACTCACAGACCTGAGTCACTTCTCTTCAACAAATTAAATAAAAAATTACAGTAAACAGACACTTTTGGATTTTAATGGGCTGCAAAGTATGAAATCGAATTCGCGACTCAGAAAGTTATAGATAATACGAAATTAATGAAAAGGTTTTCATCAATTTTTTTCATTTGTCCCTTTTTAATTTTATGACATGCCGCATATGACTTTGGACCTAAAAAATATTTTTCATTTAAAATAAAAACAGACTAATTTGATTGATTGATATAAATTTTCAAAACCTATACATTAAAAAATTTCTATCTAGTTAAAATTTTTATTAATTAGCGCGATGAGAAAGAAATTTAGTCGTGAAATGTTTGGTTTTTGGGAAACGCATGCGGTGAGATCGACGCACGGCGCGTGATATATAAAAACAAATTATAGCGGCGCGGCAATTACCCAATTAAATGCATTAATTATCGCGTATATTCGGCGGGAAAAACGCGATCACACGGCGCGCGGAGGCATATTTTATTTCTCATCGTGCAGCTCTCATTTTCGGTGCTTCACTCGCTAGAAAGATCAAATGTCAGGCCATCTCTCGTGATGCAGGTTTTTTCACTGAATTGATTTTATTATTAGTGGAGCATTTAAAACGCGCGCCGATTTTATAATACGATGAGAAAACGGCGGTAGGCACTATTTAAAATCACGACCTTCGACTCTCTCATTATCATTTACACAAAAATGAGGCATATTTCTGTGTGTCTGTCTGTGGGAAAATGTTGCTCGCGCTCCGTTTTTTCGTTTTATTTAGAGTGCACGCGTGTAGGAGGTTAGCTTTACATACAGGAATTTTCATTTCTGCTACCTTTTCCTCGGCGCGCAGATCAAATTAAATTAGAAACTCATTCAAATCGTGCAGAATGTTTGCAATTTTATGACGTCAAATTTACAACGTTTCTTTATTTTCAAATCAAATGTTATTGCCCTGCTCTTCAAAATATTTTCCAACAAGTAAACAAAATAAAAGTTTCCAAATGATTCAGTTAGAAATCATTTTAAAAAACAACTTTTATTTTTGCACAAAAACTAATTACAAAAAGAACCACGTGAAAAAACATAATTTGGTAGTTTAGTTTCAAATGACTGCTAATTTTTATTTAGTTTTAAACGTTCATCTACAAAACTGCGGCTGAGATTTTGTCCCAATCAATCTGATTTAGAAATGAAATTTGGTTCTTGAAATGATAAATAATGTGTTATTGCTATAAGTACAAAAAAATCTAGAATTTTTAACACCTGAACTGCATTTCAAAACAGATAATCCGTTTCGATCCTAAAGGTATAGTTTAAAAATCGCCCTGGAAAGGATCACACTTTATTTGTTGAGAAACGCTTTATTTTCTATTTTCTTCCTATTGTCAACCCCTATACAAGGGTTTAAAGGAATGCCCAGAACTTTCCAAACCCGAAATACAAAGCCAGAGAGAATCTTTGCTGGAGTAGAAAAAAATAAGTCACGCAGCGACTGCAGCGAGCACAATTTCTGGTCCAGTGCGTCCGAAAGCTAATCCGCAGCTCACATTTCATTATTGGAAAAGGTGTGTGTTATTTTTTAGCACTTCTTGTAATCTGTTTACTGCGCACCCCATTGGCATCCACTCGATATTATTGTGAACTGTCAAAACACACCCAAAAGCACTTCGTTTTTTTTCTACCTTCCTTGCTTCAAATATATATATTTTTTTTTCACGGGCGATTAACCTTTTCCGAGGCAGCGAGTCCTTTATCCGTGAAAAGGAGCAGCAGTTGCTGGCATTAAAAGGGATTCTCGCTCAAATTCCAATTTTGACTTTTGTGTTCGGGGGAGAGAGAGCAGCTTATTATTAAATAGGAAAGCCCTTTCGCGCTCGCGGACGTGTTTCGGAACTTTGGAATTTATTGCCTTTTAATGTGGCGAACGCAGAAAAAGAAAATCGATTCGACGAATTCAAGGGGCAATAAATCTGTCAGGGATATGTTTGCGGTCATTGGTGTTGATATCATCCCCCTATTTCCATTCGGGGTGTAAATTTTTCCTTTTTAATTCAGTGCGGCCGACAATGGGAATTTATGGACTCCGCCGCTCCTTTGTCGACGAAAAGGGAGGTAGGTGTGCATATAGAGAACGAATTTATTTATAATATTGCGACTGCATCAATGTAGTTTATCGGTCCGCCGTGGCATTTGCAGTCGGCAGGTATTGCACAAGCTTGAGGGGAATGCGGAGCATCGCGAGGAGGGACCAGCCGCCGGAGGAGGGGACAACACTCGCACCGCCGTAACTTCTCCAAACTGAAACGCCGGTCGTACAAATCTCTAGACAAAAATTACGAATTAAAATGAAATTAAATTTGAATTTTTCAATATCTGAAATTTATATTAAATTTACTAATTCCAATATTCATTTATTTATTTTGATTTCCGATTGGTATTATTTTTGTTGTTGTTCATATATGTCCCCATTTTTACAATTTACCAAAAATGTTGATTTGAATTTAAATTCGGCTTTGTCTCAAAGGGTTTTTGTTAGTTTTTATTGATCAAGAATAAACAATATTGAGCAGGATATTGTTATTTCTTTCTTAAACAATAAAAACTCACAAAAACCCATCAAGGAAAAGCCGAATTTAAATTTCAAATCACCATGAATCAACCCTCGATTGTATGAGCTTCTACTACAAAATATACCAAAAATGCTTTGACAACATTTAAACTGATTTTGAGCGTTGAGTTTTAATAATTACAAAAAATCTTGAACAAAATATGTACAAATTTCAATTTTGAACCTTTTTTCTTACAAATTTAGCAGTTCTTGGAATGTAAATAATAACACCAAGTAAAAAATATTTTTCTGGTTCAACCAAGTCAGGATGAAATACGGCTCGCTTGCTCTTCAAAAAGTTTTTGAGTGATTTATGCGGCGCTAATGGTGTCTGCGTGATTTCAGAGGTTTTAGCAAAATTCTTGCTAGTAGTGGTGCCGTTTTGTCCAAAAATTCGCGTTTTTTCAACAATTTATTGTAACAATGTGGACAAATAAGCAACAATAATTAATCACTTATTAGAAACCAGAATAAAATAATTGATTTTAATTTTGAAATTGAGATTGGTCCAGAAGTGGAACTTGACTTTTGCATATTAGTGAATTTTAATAGGAAAGTTCGAATCTGCGAAGGAAATAAAAATCAGAGGGTAAAAATATCAATCAATTTTTGTTGTTAAGAAGAATATTTAAAGCATCCACCTGGACTTTCAAAAATAATAATATGTTTTGCTAACATTTCATTAAATTATAGACATTTTAAGTGTATTTTTTTTTTTATAATTGCGCGAGTTTCCACGTTTCAGATTTAAATTTTTAGCTCTGTTTAAGTAAATCTTTTCCTGGCGAATATAAAAATTAATAATCCAGCTATAGTTTTTGGAAACCAATGATCTAAAAAAGACTTAAGAAATTAAAATTGTTTTAATCAATTTTAATGAGTAAAATATAATCATTCTTAATATTTTATATTTGTATAATATGCAAAGCAAGACTAAGCAAACCCGCAGAAATCACAAAAATATTTTCGGTTCAGCTGATTTGTTTCCATTGAATTTAAACTAATTTTTTTTGTAAATAATTCCAAGTTTGGACTGCAGTTGTATAATATTTTTTTGGATCGGACTTTTCCTCATTGCAGTAAAATTGTTTTCTATTAATAAACAAATGGCTCTGTCATCTCCTCAAAAATCAACTTCTTCAAACAAATATTTTTATTTTTAATATTTATTATATTTTTCTATTTTTGCAAACATCAAATAAATAATAACTTTTGACCTCAATTTAAATTCAATGTTTCCGTACTTTGGAAAAATGACACTCCGGTTTACCTTAAGAAATGATAGCCCAAAAATGGAAAATTTCACTTGCGAGACGGAGGAAAAAATCGTATTTTGGTTGGCTGTGGCGAGTTACGGCGGTGCGAGTGTGGGTTTGCTGAGCGGCGAGTGATTGGCGCTCGCAATAACAGCTGCGGCATGTTCATAGGTAGAAGCCAGTATGCACTTAATGATCTCACTCTAAATAAGGCACGCAAACGGAGCACACCTCGCGACCTGGACGCGTAGCTCTGCTTTTGGCTCAAAACTAGGGCTGCCCGCAAGAAAATCCCTTTTTCTCTCTCGGACGCCGAAAATTCTCGAAAAAAAGAGCGAGAAAAATGCCGACGGGCCGAATCTGAGACCCCAGAGCCGAACTCACCTTTGACCCTGCCGGCCGGTGACCGTCAGACGGACGCACCTCAACAAGTACCTGAAACAAAACGCACAAAACAGTGAGTAATTTTATTGCCTAATTTTGTACATAGAAAATTTTAAAATTACTTTGTGTGAACAAGAAATGAAGTCTTATTTGGGTGCTAATTAAGCGCTAAATTTCTTCAAATTACGACAGGTGTTTTCTCTGTTAATAAATTTGCTTCAAAGTTAAATTTTAAATTGCTAACAAAACAATACTTTTTCAATGTAATATTTTAATTTGTAAAATTCCTGAAAAAATAATCAATTTTGCAAGCCTAATATTGCATCAATCACGTGTTTGAGTTTAATGATAATAGTGGAAATTAAATGTTGTCACTCTTAAACTGTTGCTGGATTAAAAATGACGCCCGCCGGAGATTTCAACTCGCGCGATCAATATGCGTGCGTGTGATTTACACGGCAAATGACGTCACCGCGGCATTTTGGTCAACGGTGACCTCTGGCGCCCTCGCGTTATGCCGAATTACGATTCGCCAATCCCTTTTCCAGCACACACGGAATGAATCCTCCTTTTACAATTCAAAACCAGTCCCATACCGATTTAAATGACGAGAGATTTATTTTCGTAATTTTTAGTTGGACGTGTCAGAAAAATGGACGGAACATAATTGGTTTTCAAATTCAAACACAAATACCAATTAAAATTATGTCTTAATTACTTTAATTTATGATTTTCGTCCTTTTTTATTTAGTTCAATCTCAACATTTTATTTTATCCTTTTTTTTCAAGATTTTTAAGTGACTTTTTTCTTTCTTTCTTTGATCCAACTTTTTTTTTAAAATTAGCAATCATCATTTAATTTCTTTGGATTGATAAATTTTTAGATTATTAATTCAGTTTGTCTGTTATTATATAATTGATGGAGCCGCTCTGCTTTTTCCACTCGTCGATCTTTCGGATGTATTAATTTAATTATACCGCCGAGATTCAAATAATTGACGTTGACGTGTGTAATCCCAACTCTGGCAGAGAGAATCTGTCAGTCTGTGTGTGCGATTCGGAATATAACGTTCTCCAGTGTGTTGACATGCACCTCTCGGCCCTTCCATATTAAATAAAGATCTACCGAAAATAAAAGAAATGGATTTCTGGATGATGAATCAGTTCAAAATCAGAGCAGACCCAATAAGGAAAATGAAAAATTTATCTCTTGATTGCGAGAGAGGAGAGTTTTCTTTTTTCGGTTATTTATTTCTATCTCTTAAGCTTGACGGGTATGTTTTTTTTTATAAAAACTGCTAACCTTTCTGATGATAAATTATTTGACCCATTTCGATTTGGAACAATGAATCCTCTCTCGGCGCGACACACACCAAAAGAGCTTTTTCTGCTGTTCGGTCGGTCACACAGATATAAATTTAATGAAATCCAAGGGCAGAGGTGCAGGTATTTGTGGAGAACCGAGAAGAAATAATTCCGTCTTGTAGAAAATAGTTTGGCCGCGCGCGGTGTCATGCTGGGAGGTCAAAATTCTTTTGTGACGCAGCTCCGTTTAAAATAAATGTGAACATAAAATATAACATTTTCCAGTGAAATTGCGCTGCTGCACATTCCACCGTTGCCTTCGGACAACATTAATTTCACTTAATCCCGTGGGCTCTGATTTATTTATTCGCTCGCTCTTAAATTGTCGTTAAAATGCACTTTTGCGCAGGAATTCCAATTTCCTCTCCTTCCCTCTGGAATCGATTACATTTAATTGACTTCTGTATACAATTTACATTCCGCGTTGAACGCACTCGAAAAAGAAGCGGAAAGGGGTTCTTTTACAAGTAGTGCATTTCTCAATTGTCACCTCATGAAAGTGGGGCCCTTTTTGCTGCACCCTTTCAAGTGTCAAAAGGACCATTAACTCTTGACAAATATTGATACCGCGCGTTGTCGCAGCGTTGCTGGGGCGACAAACAAAGTCACCCAGAAAAATAAGAAGCTTTGGCTTTTTTTATTTGTCGCAGATTTAAAAGCTTCATTTGATTTCTCTATATAAAAAAATCCAAAGACTCAACGAAGTTTATCATTTCGGAAGTCATTTGAAGCAAAATTTATCAGATTTCTTCGTGAATGATTTCATTAATTAATGTTTGCTTTCTAATAAAATTTTTATAATGCTTTAGAATAGCTCCAAAGTAGTTCAAATAAGAATAAATAATAATAAATTGGAAAACTAAATTTAAATTAAAATGGTCAATGAAGGGGAAGACCGGAAATAATTTATAAAGGAATAATAATTGTTTGATCAGTTTTTATTTCAGATGTCTATTGTATAATTTTTGTATGGTAAAAATGTATTTTAAATTAAAATTAATAAATAAGCGAAGGGAAGAAAATAAAAATTTTTTAAAAACCTTGGTCATATCAATTTGCTTTTAGCCTTTAGGCGCAATATGAACTTTTTTTCTAAAAGAAATATGTTTTGAAATTTTTAGCTCAAAGAATATGATTTTAATATATTATGCGCTTTCCGTTAAAATTATATACATTCTACTGAAATAAAATCTTGAATTTGAATTTTCACTGCGATTCACTTTTCGCAATTTCTTTCAAACAACATTTTTAGCGTCAGAATTTTGAAATGTCTAAAATATGATCCATCATTTGGAGCTGAATTGAATCTGAGAAATTGAAAACGTTGAGTAATCTGCATACCATGAGGTGACGAATTTTCCATATCCGTGATCCCGTACAGTTGAATTTTCACAACAGAGCAAGCGCATATTTGAATTATTATTTTTTTTTTGCCGCTTGGGAGTTGCGCCGTGAGCGAAATCCTGGCCAGATATTCCTTTCGGAGCTTTTCAAATGGCAAATCCGATCCGGCACTCTGCCGTGTCAGCCGGAGCCCATTAATAAAATAAAGCATCCCATTCAAATTACACTTCCGACCCCCCTTAGGGTCGCGCTGCACACATGACGAATGAGAAATAAAAAAAATCAGAGTAAGCGAAATTGTCGTTTCGGGCGACAAGAGCGAGAGAGAAAAAATAAATACCAGCTTTTCTCCCGCGAGGTATTATTCAAAATTAATGATGTTCCACGCGCGACTTGTAGTTATAATAGACGCACCTATTTTTATCCGTCAATCCTCCTCCGAGAAATGCAGCGCAGCTTTTCAAATGGTGCAGCCGCAGAAATATATCTTTTCAGTGCAGAAGAATAAGATGAGCTACGGAACGTGCGGTCCGCGATTATTTATCATTATTGCTCGGTATGATTTTTGAAGCGGATAAAACGCGGCCAACTTGACAGTTCCAGCTTGCACATGGGCGACAATTGAGAGCGGGTACAACAATATCCGACTTTGTTAAAGATGAAGCAAAACAGACGTTAGCATATTTTATAGGTTATATAAAAATCCGCTAATTTTTTCCAATTTTTTTTTTGCAGAAATTAAATCTATTCACAAATCAGTTAAAATCAAAACAGGGATATAATGGTAAAAAAATTATTTTTATTTTTAATTATTAACCGTCTTTGAGAAAGAAATAAAATTAAAAGATTCTTTGAAAAAACCTTTCTACTTAAAATTCTGACAACTTTTTCGTTTCCAGCTTTAAACTCACATTGTCTTCAGAACGTAATATAATCTTTCCTGGTTGCAAAAACTAGCCTGCTTTATATATCATCTATATAAATATTCCTTTTGCGAAAAGTGCAGCGCAAAAAAAGAACAATCGCGTGCCGCGAGTGCAAGTTTTTACGGCAATTTAGGCGCGAGAAGCAGATCTGCCCTGAGCGGTTTGATATATATCAAGATCAAATTTTCGACACTTGAAACCCAATTATCATAAAAAGACTTCGATCAATTCGTCCGATTTTGATTTTATTATAAAATCAAGCAAAATATCACATTCATTATTAATATTTTTACAAAATCCAGCTTCAATTTGACATAATTAATAATTCTGCTGTTTTTCCCAAAAATTTTAAACAAATTTTAAATAATTATTTAATTTGGCTCCAAATTTTCAACTACTGATTATACAATCTAGTTCTTTCTTCATGCAAATCTGTTTTTTTTTTTTAATCAAAACCAGCGATTTTTTTTATTTAATTCTATTAAATTCAATTTTTTTTCCGCCGTCTCTCTATGGTGGAGAATCCGCTGTTGTTGGGTATGTGTGTATAAATCGGAGTGATTGTGCAATGATTAATGACTCTCTGCTTTACTTCTTCGCGCGGTGCAATTGTATACATGTATGTGTTGCGGCATAAAAGAGCATAGCCAACTACGTGCGCCTCAGCCGCCGCCGCCGACAGAGGAAAAAAATGTGTCGGGAGATAACTGCCGCGCGATATATACTGCTCCAGCTCTTTTCATGCGCGCCGATCACACACACCAGATTATATATATATATTTTTTTTTTTTTACAATCGCACACATCGATATCGCAGCTTCTGTCCAAAAAGCAACGGAGATAATCTGCCGATTTGTACAACAAGGCAGTTTTAATTTCGTTATTGTTGTTCCAAACTATATAAACGTGAAATATTTATTACTTTCATTTCTCCTCTCGGAGAGTCGCATCTGCCGGATTATTTTGATCAAATCTGCAATCTTCAACGTCCAAAAATGCGCTCTTAGAATCTAGCATAATTTTAGTTTAATACATAGGTACAGTTAAAATAAAATTAAAAGATCATGTTGACTCATAAACTAAAATTTATATTATTTCCCTTAAAATGAACCTTAGTGAAATTAATAATAAATTAAAAGTTTTTTTTTCAATGTACAAAAAGAGGCGCCTCGAAATTAATTGTTCATTCTCATCAAGTTTTTAGTTTTTATAAAGAATTATCAGAAGGAACTATTTTTCAACTTTTCAAATTTTTGGAATTTCATTTTTGATTATTATCCATTTTTTCCGTTTAACAGAAAACTTCAGACGCCATAAGCGTTCAGTGTGGCGATGTTGAAACGAGAATTAATTAATTAATTAATTGCCAACTATACAAACTAAGGACTGCTGTGTCAGGACTTTAATTGGAAATATCTGCTCTGATTTCAAAGGAGGGACTGCCTTTTGAAGAGAAACGACGATTGGTCGGCTTTAACAAGAGCACACGCAACTTTCATTTTTATTTTTACTCTGGTTTTCATCAAAAGAAATTAACAAAATCTCATCAGCTTTTTCATAAATGCAGAAAAGTATATTTTCCCTCAAAATCTGCTCAATAAAAATTTGTTTAATGAAATTTTATCTCACCCGAATTGAGACAGGACCCCTTAAAATTTGCATATAAGTAAAAAATTATTTCCAGATTTAATTAATTACGTTTTCTTTAACATTTTTGAATTTGGAAATTTATTTCTACCTGAAAATTTTGAGGTTCTGTCAGGAATTAAAGCAATTTATTTCCTCGTCTCGCCTGTGTGTTAGATTAAAGGCAGTTTTCATATCTGATGGAATCATTTGGTAATGTTCGCCAAGATCAAAGGCGAAAAAAATCGATCGCGGCCCAACGCTGAAAGTCGCGTCTAATAAAGGTTACACACACAATTCTGCACGCCCATCCTTTGCTCGTTGCTTTATAATAAAGGTGAAGTTAAAAAAAAAAACGAAGGGAAATATTGCGCGCGCTCTGGGAGAGCAAATTTAGCTCGTCAGCAACCTTGAATGTAAAACACGAGCTAAACGTATATATATAGAGAAGAAGAAGAAGAAGAAGCAGCTCTTTCTCGCTGCAGAGTTCACGAGGCTAAAATTGATCTCTCGCCGCGCTGCACCTTACCTTTTGCTCCGACTGCGAATTACAAAGGTAAAGAGAGAAGGAGGCCTTATTTATCTCTCAAACTCCTCTCTCGTGCAGATCGACCTGCAGGAATTTGGTCCGTCGCAAAGGCCACCGAGTGATACACTTTAAACAATGAGCTCTTTCTCTCTCTCCTGATTTTTTTCTCCTTTTTTTTTGTCGAGAGATGTGGTGACCGAACAAAGACGCTTAGAAACCATCGGGTCGCCGCAATGTGTCGCAAAATGTATGAAAATTTCATATTCATAGCAACCTGAAAAAATTGAGGTAAAAATAAAATGAAAAATTTGGGTGAAATAAAATCTGATAAGCAGACAATAAGAGAGGCTAATTTATCCTATAGCAAATAAATTATAAATAGATAAAATATAAAATTGAGCTTTAATCGAAATTTAAACAAAAGCCTGCCACCATTTTAGAGACTTTTTCAACCCAAAGCCCCTTTTTTTGGAAAACGGTTTTTAAAAATTCGAATTGTTTAATTTATTCCACGTAGGCTTCTTGAATTAATAAAAATTAATGAACGTAAGCATGAGCGGGAAATTTTTACGACGCCGTTCCAAATATTTCAAAGAAAAAAAAAGAATTTTTGTACTCTTGTTTAATTTTAAAAAAGCTTATAAGTTGTGAATAAATTTGGATGAATTCTTTTCGGACTGAAGGTGCTCTAGCGATTTATGGTGTGCGCCGAGAAGAATTATACATAGTGCGAGAGAGGCGAGTTGAAATAAAAAGCAACAGGTTGGCCGGAGAGAGACCCAGATATATGCGTGTCGGCTGCTAAGGTCATAATCCGCGCGCGGCCGATTGTCATTATTGCCTGCCTGCATGGGAGCAATAAGTCACCTGCCTTTATTCACTGATGAGGATCCTCTCTCGGATCTTCTTCTCTTCTGCTGCAATCCCGTTATCCCGCTCTCGACACACACACAGATGAAAAAGAGAAACAGCCACATATTAATACATGTGTGCATGCTTTTTGACCTTACACTTTAGAAGAAGCAGTTCATCTCGCGAGCCACTTTCCCAGCCGACTTTAATCCCGCCACTAATCACCTGATTTATATATTTTTTTTGGAAATTTTTCGGAAAATTACATGCGAATTAACAATTCCACTTTGACCCTGAGAGCCCGTTTTGGGCAACTCGTCTGGCGCTCGGGTCGGCGCCTTCGCCAAAATCGCCTCGACGGCGCGACTGCGCGTTTTTTCCCATCTGCTTTTTATTGTGTCCGATCCAGCAGCAGCAGAACCCCTTTTGGATAGACGCACTGCACAGAACAAACAGGTCCTGCTGGAACCACTTTCGCGGCTCGGACGTGCCGCCGCGGCGAAAAAATAATTTATTTGATTGACAACGACAAAAGAAAGAAGCGAGTCTACTTTTTTGGTTCAATTTGAGCTATCAAAGTTTTTATTTATGTGGATTGGGATGGCAAAATTAGTCAATTTTGGATCAAATTAAGAAACTGATGAAGACACAAATTAAATTTTAATAATTTCCTTGGTTTTATTACTGAAATTTTTAAAGGACGGAATAAAATTCAAAAAAGTTGATTTTGATCAATAACAAAATTTTTCTGATATTTTTTGTTAAATTAATTTATAAAGTTTAATAATCAGTTTTTCTCCTTTTTTTCTGTTTCTTGCCACCCTTGATGTTATATTTTTGTTAATTTTTAAGGTGGAAAATTTTGAAATTAAATTGTGTATGTGATCGTGACTGAAAAAGAATGATTTGTTTGGAGATCCGGAAGCTTCCATCAATTCACAGCTCATCTTTCCTTCTTTTCTCTCCTCGTTGTCTTGTACGAAATCTGTTAAAGCAGTCACGCGCGGTGTTTTGTTTCTTTCCTCTGATATATTTTTCAATTCGGTCCAATTACAAATAATTGACCGCACCGTATGAGTGAAAAAAATACGCCAGAAAGCTCGAAAAGCCGCCGCTCCAGAAAGCAAATTACGAGATCTACAATTTTATATATTTTTTGGTATCGTTTGGAGAAAAACCGCACTCTGATTAGTTAGGGGGAAAATTGTTATTGCATTGTTGAGCATAATGGTTTGGGAGAGTGTATTAGTCATATTATCAAATGAGCTCGCCGACGGCTGATGCCTCACTTGCTGGACCAGAGCGTGTGAAAAGCGGCGAAACGCACCAAGCTCCTCTCTTATTACTATTATTGGGATCACGCGAGATTTGTGTATCGGCAGGCAGGCATAATGGGATCACGTACCGATTTAATTCCGTTCTCATCCAATTTGTTAGCCCTAGGTGCTGCATTTTTCGGCTCCGATCTCGTTTTATGGCGCACATGCGGTATTTTTTAATTGATTTAAACAGGCGCAAATTGATTTGAAATAAAATTCATCTCCGTGAGAAATATGAAATTTTATTTGGCAGATCTTATCTAATTTGTGGGAAATATCGAATTAAATTATTAATATTTATTCACCTCAGTTGAAACAAAAATTTGAAATTTGAAAAAGAGAAGCAAGGATTTATATTTAAATATTTAAATTAGGCAATTTTGTTAATTTCGGTAAATCTATTTTCAACTGTTACTGCATTTTTTAGGAATAAATTTAAAACTCTGATTTTTTTAAACTTTTATAAATAAATTGACTTTCAAATCTAACATTCAATCTATAAAATATAATTTTTGGGTTTCAAAAAAATCTTAACCATTTTTTATTGCACCGAAATACTATCTGGTATAAAAAACAACACACTTCTTTTGCAACTTGCAATTGATATTGAAATAGATCGGATCCCCATCGTTTTGTCCAATGAGTTTTCTAATTTTCGCCAATTCCAGGTATGAACCAGACGTGCAAAGTTTGCGGCGAGGCGGCCGCAGGATTCCATTTCGGGGCCTTCACTTGCGAAGGATGCAAGGTGAGCTTCACTTCTTTTATTTTCACCTAATTTGGTTTTTGTTTGTCCGATGTTACAATTTATTGAGCTGCTCTCGATTTCCGATGCACTCGAGCGTCGAAAACAAAAGTCTATGAGGTTACGTCAGAGCCGTGCTTATCAGAGTGCGAAACTCTTTGAACAGCGAAAGCGGCCGACAATCGGTGAGTTTTGCATTATTCGGACGAACTGCACCGGCTCGGCCGCTTCCGCTCTTATTCTGCCCTTTGTGACTCAACACTCGCTTGCATTGTTAACCTTACATAACAATGCAATTAAATCCGACCTTCCTCTAAATTCGCCGCGAGAGCGACCTACGTCGAGCATTGTCATTGCGTTTATGCGCTCCAAATTGTTTTCCTTCACATTTTTCCCGTCCTGAACTTATGAAAATTAAAGGTTACAGCTTAAAATTTGAACAATTTGCATTTATAAGAGTTGTTGATTTTTCCTAAAAGCATTTCTGATATTTCGAACTTAACAATTAAAATCGGCGGGGAGGCCAATTCGGAGAATCTCAGGGCCCGTGCGTGATTGATGAATCTGCGCTAATTATAGATCACCTGAAACACAAGCTGAAGCGTTGCAAATCGAATTGGAATTGTGTGGCAACATCCTTTCAATTGTTGTTAACGGTTATAGGTCATCAAAGGCAATGAGAATCAAAATTTTCAAAACACGGCGCAAGTTCTTCAAATTAAAAGAACAAAATTTTGATGATTAAGATGAATTTTTAATATTTTTACTAAACAAATACTTGGGGAAATCAGTGTGAAATTTTAATTATTGAAGTTTTAAAATTAATTTCAAAATAATGAATTTTTAAAATAAATTTATTAATCAAAATTTGAGCGAGTAACAAACTAAACGATGAAACTTGCTTTCCCCCATTTCAAACCAAAATTGCTTTTTTTTATAGGGTTTTGTCTATAAATTGATTGAATTTATTATTATTATTATAGCAAATTTAATCTTTATTAATCATTTTTTATTTTGGTCTCAAACCTATGATAATTATTGTAAAACCGTCCAATTTTGTAATTTAATATTTTGTTAAACTGTTGTTAATTTCTATTTACTCTGCAGCAAATTGCTGGTGTATTTATTTACTTTTTTTATGCGCATGTGAATCTTGCGAAACCTTGCGAGCCCCTAGCCGTCTGTGAAATGAGAACAATCTGAATCAGTTGTGCACATCCTCTCTCTCATGCGTGATGACCTTGACAAAATTAGCGTCCTCTGGTGCTCTTTTGTGTGGTATGACTCGTCTTTCTCTGGCGGCGGGCAATTCGGTGGCAAAATTAATATGTGGCCCATTTAGGAGGCCTGCTTGAAATTTCAAATTCCCATCCTGCCTTATATAGATAAGCGCGTTTTATTTTATATAACATTTTGCAAACAGCCTCGGGGCGCATACAAAAAAAAATAAATAATTTAATAGCGGGCCCGAAATGTGTTAGCAGAGCAAAGAGGCAGTGCACGGTCGGATGCAATGAGAGGCACCTAAGCAGCCAAGGATGAGAAATAAAAATGATAATGGCTCATTTGGAGGCATCACGCAATATCAAACAAAAGTGCAAGTGCCCAAGGGCGCCGTGATGGGAATTGGAGCGTGTCGCGTCCCAGCCGACCAAAAAATTCCCTTTCAACGCACACTGAATTCAATTACCCGCCGCATTTCTCACAACAAAACGCGCTTCTGCAAACGAAACCGCAGGAAAAGGAAAACCGAAAGCAAATAGACCAATCAGCGCAAAAAATTTAATCAGTTTATTTGTTACAAAATAAAAATTTATACTTGAAATAGCTTGTCAGAATTTTTTATGGCTCAAAAATTGATTTTATTTTTATATTAAAAAACACCCAAAAATTTAAATCATTGAAGTTTATTAATATTAAATTTTGCAAGAAAACAAAAAGGGGCCTTGAATTTTTTGCTTCAAATTTAATGGAAACTTAAAATTATATATTCATATCCTCTTGTATTAAATCAATTATTTGTTTCACAATTTTATTCCTCAATGAAAGGCAATCATTTATTTTTTACATTTTCAAATTTTGTGTGGGGAAATTCTCATTTATTTTCGGTCGGTCGCGGCGGGTCGAGTGCGGAGGTGTTTGTTGGTGTGGCGTATTGAGCGGCAAGTGATCCATGCTTCCTTCCTCCGTGCATATATGTGAAAGATGCTCTAGAAAACACAATTGTCCGCCCACACCCTGCACCCATTTCATATACACGATAATGGCCGCTTTTCGATACACTTTGTGCTTTGTTCTGTCTTTAATTCCATCACGCCCTGAATATTTAATTCATTCCAATTGCGTCATCCTCGCATCGGTCGTTCACAAAGCGAAATTTCACTCATTGTGGATCCCTTTGAAAATAAAAAGAGCTGATTAAATTGGTCGCGCAAAAAAAAATCGTGCAAATGCCAAGGACTTTGGTGACCTGATCGCCCTTGAAAATCATCGCGCCGAGAAACCCATCTCTTTTCCTGGTGGCTGCCGCATTATGTTCAATTAATCATCACACTTACTCTCGAGCGCAGCTCGGCGCCGCGACCAAGAGAACGCAAATTGCGTAATCAGTTAAGAAAAATGTTACAAGCAAAAGGAATTCCCTGGCAATGAGATCAGTTGCTGCGTTTTTTACTTTTCCAACGGATGATGAAGTCATCTTAAAAATGAAATTTATTTTGCATTATCTAAATTGTACAAAAATAATAAAACAGTTCAAATGAAAAATAAGAAAAATCATTATATTTAATAAAAATTATAATTGTTTTATTTTGCATTTTTACATTTGTTTATTGGTCTGGACTGCAAATAAATAAGGCAAAATTGAGGGGCCCTAAAAAAAGAGATCAAGCCGAAAATACTTTGTCTTTGCCTGACATTTTGGTGAAAAAATTTTCCGAGGGTTTTGTATTTTTTGAAGAAAAATGCAAAAGGTTTAAGTGATCAATTCGCGAACTTGAATTGGATGAAATTTGACAAGTAATTTTCATATCTGCCTCCCGATTAACACTAACTTCCTTCTTTTTTTTAGAGCAAAAAGTCGCAATGCTCAATGAAATGGCACAGAATCAAATCCGCCGTTTTCAGTCGACCGAGTGGTAAACACGCGAATCGGCACAGATTTCGCAACGCCGTCTCATTAGAGTTGATTTTCTCACATTTGTGCAAAAATATCTATCGTGCTTGCGCACCTCCCCCGCTCCTCTTTTTGCAATTTCAACACATACCGCTCGCTCAGAAAGAAAAACATAGCGAGAGAGATGATCCGAACTGTAAAAAGAGCCTTAGCAAGTGAACGATGGGAAGAAGCGATTTTTCAAACGAACGCATAAAGAGAGAAAGAGTTGAATGGTCGGTCGCTCCTTGTGTCGGCGCAAAAATGGAATTTCTCCTCGCGAGCGCAAGAAAGGATCTGTCACAGGTCACAGACGCATAAATATATTTTAGCGCCGTTTCCTCATTTACTTTCTCACGCGGTTCGCTTCTTTCTGAATGGTCCGTTTTCTCTTTTGAGCACTTTTTATGCCCGCACTGAGAGCTAATCGGCCGTGCTTTATCCGCACTCTTCGCATCGATTTCCGCCAATTTGCACTCCACATTATAAAAATTTAACTCCTCCTTTGTTATTAAAAAAATTAATTAACCTATAAATGTTTTATTCATTGTGCAAATTAAATTACACAAAAATTTCAAATT
This sequence comes from Neocloeon triangulifer, assembly GCF_031216515.1. Taxonomy (NCBI): domain Eukaryota; kingdom Metazoa; phylum Arthropoda; class Insecta; order Ephemeroptera; family Baetidae; genus Neocloeon; species Neocloeon triangulifer. Next base: position 6,485,921 of record NW_026775562.1, read on the forward strand.
TATTGCTACATTAATTTATTATTCTGACTGACAAAAAGATCCAAACTCTCATCATGTCGATCATGATATATTTGCCGAATAAATTAGGAAAAAGTATATTCCCTTTTTTTTAGCTATTTTTGTTTAATCGCTCAAATCCTGAAATGTTGTTAAAATATCTCGTTTTTTCAACAATTAATTATTTTAATCACTTTATTTTAGAAATGAAGAAATCGGGCTTTTCCTCGTTGCAAAGAAAAATGAGCAAGAAAAATACAAAAAATCAGCGAAATTGAAAAAACCACATTTTAACATAAAAATAAAAAATCTTAAAACTAACAAATTCAAGTACCAACCAAACAATTTTTTGCAACGAGGTAAAGCCCGATTTCTTCATTTCCATGATCATCTCCTCGAGTGTCAACTTCTTCAAACAAACACTTTATTTTAGATTTCAACCTGCTTCTTGTAAATCCTTTCTTCTCATTTTTTTTTTAAATTTAAAATTTTTGTATTGACTAAGAAAAAGAAATAATAAATAAATAAATTCATACTTTGAAAAGTATCCCCAGAAAATCAGGAAATATATTTATGATGTCTTTTTTGCGTGTGGAATTTTTCTGCAGTGTAATTTGCGAATAAACTGTTAATGTCTGCTTATGATTTTATTAAAAGCACGCTTTGGAGGCTCTGCATTTTGTGGCGGCTGCACGATCTCGCGGTTCAATTTGACAATCGCCGCGACTATGTAGAGGGCCTGAATGATCCCCGTGCAACCTGTCCGCGCGCTCTTAACAAAAAGTGATGCAAATAAAAGTGACCTGGTTCTCACGACACGGCGCGCTATCGAGAGATGACGAACCGAGAACATTACCAGAGCGGTGTTTTCTAAATCAAGTGTTAGCGACCTCGCCCACCTTGCACTTTCCAATTAGATCACACTAACTAACTAATCCTCTGCTCGGTGTCTTTTTTTCAATTTACTGATCTCTGACTCGTCGCACAACAAAGCGTAATTGAATTCTTCGATTTCGAAAAGCTAATGAAGATGAGTTGTTTTAAGACGGTGACGTCGACACGTGCGATGAGGAAATAACGATCTGTGTTCGAATCAATAAAAACGCGAGAGAGCAAAAGAGGCGCGCCGCCGACAGATTGTGTTTCGCAAACCGGAGCAGACAGAGAGGATCTATAGAAAATTTTTCCTCGTGACAAATCTACTGATTTGCATAAAAAGCATTTCACAATTCGAAGAATCAGGAAAAAACAAATTCAAATGGAGTCAATTAAAATCACGGCCGGAAAAACCGGAATTATAAAAAAATAAGAACACATAAAATATATACTTTTCAAAAGTATTAAATCCAATTCAAATATTTGATCAAGGAAAAAAAAGTTAGGAATATATAGGAAGGGGCTGAAAAATATTTCACCCAAATTATAAGAAAATCAGTATCCAATCTCCCAAGCTCCTTTTCAACACCGTCAAAAGTGCATTTGTTTAACCCAGATTTATATATATTTCTCACATATTTTCCGCGTTCTCTTTCGAAGAAATAGTTCTGAATCCAATAAAAGTAATTCGTTTTTAATTCATCACGGCGCGTCTAACCAGAGATGAGAAATTGCAATACGCGGAATATGCATGGTAGCAAAATTTTCTCCGAATGAGCGATTTTGCGGCCTTTCACCTGCGCGATTTATTATTTCTCTCGAATCTTATCAGCGCAGCAGTTTTTCGTGAGTTTTGTGAGAGATCCGAGCACAAATATGGCGCTATTAGCGACGAAAAGGTCACCTGCAGGTTAGCCCAATATACTGCCAAGGTTTATGGCAGCGCTAAAAAGTTGCTGCTCTCATCAACAAACAAAACCCATCCAGCTCTCTCTGTCTCTGTCTAATAATTTTTTATACACACTATACGTACTTTTTGTTCTGCATTAACATAATTATGACGACGGCATATTTTCCCCGGCGACAGGTGGTGCTTTGGAAAAAAAAGTTAAATAAACGGCCGAGTCTCTCTCGATCTTGCTATTCCGGGCACATAGTTCACCTGCTACAAGTTTGTATTTGGAATGACACTTTCATTATTGTACCGTGTGTAATTGCGCCACGTATATGTACAACGCCTACGCAATCTCGCGAGTGTCATCCCGTTTTCTACACACAAAGTGAATTATTGCTCTCGTCCCTGTCCATCTCCGCGAGCGAAACAAAATCAACTTTCTTTTAATTCTCTTGTCCAGATGAGCTGGAGAAGAGCAGCTTGGCTGACACGCTGTTATTTCGAGAGAGCGAAAGGAATCGCGCTGAGCTCTGAGATGCTTTTCGGTGATTTATCCTGAAATAGAGAAACTCCAATTAATTAGATGCTCTCGCAAAAAGGCAAGATCAGAGTTCATTCGAAACTGGAACTATATGACGTGGGAACCTAAAAGCTTTTAAAAAGCAAACTGCCGTTTTGGAAAACTTCAACTGTGATGAAATTGCGATTTATTTCGTAATCACTTTTGAGATATTTCAAAATAAATTACAAAGGAATTATTGGAAACCTTGATAGTTGTGTATTTTGTATTGATTGAGAATCAACGATTGAAACTAAAATGAGATGAGATCTCTTATAATAAAAGACTTTTTTTATAGGGTCAGGCCAAGACAAAGTCTTGTCGGCCTGTGCCCTTTATTGGTGGTACAGAAGGCACCACCCAATTTTAGGTTTTTCTCCATAAAAATCCATTCAATGTTTACTCTGCCAATTGAAATTTTGCAAATTTTATCATTCTAATATGTCAATCAACATTTTTATCTTTTATATTTTATGACTATTTTGGAACCTCAATTTAATTCACTAATTCAATTAATTTAATTGGACTTTGAATTTTATTTCATAACAAATAAATAATCACATAATATTTAAAAGAAAAAAAACCTTTTGAATAAAAGTTAAAATCAGAGCAATTTTATAAAATTTGGAAAAAATTAGGGTAATTTTTATTTAAGCAAATGCTACTTGATTTTTGTATAAAGTAATGAGATTTTTATACCAGTCTAAATACAGGAAAATGGAAAAGAAAGAGTAGTTTCCTCCGGAACAATGACTTTCTGAAAAGAATTTTAAAAAAGCATTTCGTATGGCTTTGATTAGAAAATTTTTTATATTTTGACATTTTAATTTATGTTCAAAAAAATATGTTGATTTCCATGTTTACTAATGACGTGTCTTGCTTTTGTTTGTGTCCGCAGTCCTTCTTCGGGCGGACGTACAACAACCTGTCGAGCATCTCGGAGTGCAAAAACGGCGGGCAGTGCGTGATCAACCGGAAGAACCGCACCTCGTGCAAAGCGTGTCGGCTGCGCAAGTGCCTGATGGTGGGCATGTCGAAGAGCGGCTCGCGGTACGGCCGCCGCTCCAACTGGTTCAAGATCCACTGCCTCCTGCAGGAGCAGGCCAACAACAACAACCAGCAGCCGGCGCTGAGTCCGCAGTCGCTGCTGCAGAACGCCGTCATGTACCAAAACGCCCTGCAGACCTACCTGCCGCCCTCGAAACGCACCGACGACATCCTGAAGCAGGGCTCCGTCGACGACGTCCGCAGCACGCCCGACTCGCTGATGGACGACGACCAGCAGTTCAGCAAGTCGCCGTCGCCGTCCAGCAGCAACGACAAGTCGCCGTCGCCGCTCTTCCCTCCCCTCCTCTTCTCGCCCTTCCTGCGGCCGGCGGCCGCGGCCGCCGCCACCTCGGACCACCTGCGACTCCTCGCCCCCCACCCCGACCTGCTCTCCACCCTGGCGGGGGTGGCCGAGGGGCAGGACGAGCCCATCGACCTCTCCGTCAAGTCGGTCGTCCTGACCAAAAAGGAGGAGGCCACCAAGGTCACCCCTCTCGACCTGAGCAAATGAAATCAAAACGTCACCACTCGTATTGGCACCCAAAGTCCAAAACTTTTGAGAGCGATTCAATTATATTACAAACTTGCTCAATGATAGGATAAAAATTCAATCTTAAAATTTGTCACGAAATAGATTTTGAATAGAAAAACTTCAAATTGGCTAACCTGGAAAAGGTTAATATAGATTGTGGTAAACAAAAATTTGTATCTGAAACAGTTTGACCCGCACCGGCAATTTTATTCTTTCTCATTTACAGAAGGTAACTTCAAACTAGATACAAATAATATTCATCTGCTTTTTCCGCAAAATTAATTAAAAATTAAGGGAAGTTAATCCTGATTAATTAATTTACTTACAAAAGCAATGTGCTAGCAAGGTTTGGTCAGTAATATTGACTTCTCCGAGGTTGAAATACTTTTGTCGGAAAAAGTCAAAAGCCCCTTAAGGGTGCTAATTTTTCATCAAGAATTTTATCTGCTTTTAAAATTCACCAAAGTGCGTCTTTAAAATAAAAAATAAGCAGTCTTTGAAATAATTTCTGACGGGCCGGCCCAGATCAGAAATAATGTACCAGTTGCTTTTTTTTAACCCAATTCGAATTATTAAAAAAAAATTGTTGAAACTTTTTTTTTTTAAATTGAACAGCCAAATTTGAGTCGCTCCCGTGTTTGATTTCCATTTGATTATTGGAAACAAAAATAATGAAGCCAACTGTACACCTACATAAGATTAAAGTATTCCAGCACTGATTAAAAATGAGATTAAATTTTTGCTCTGTGCTCTTTTTTGCGTATGTACTAACCCGACGGATGTTTTGCGATAATTTGAACTAATTCAGGTGCAACTAATCTGCATTTGCATGGATAGCATCACATTGTAGTGGCGTCACCACTTTCTTTCCTCCTTAAACTCGGCGCGTTTTCCGCTCCGTTAAATTTATTACCACAGAAAGAGGCAGCCGAGCGTCCACTGAACACAACGAAATTGAAATTTTCCCCAGCATTAAAAAAACTGACCCCTTCGATGTGAACTTTTTATTTGTATGAATAGTGGTCGTGATTTGGAGGAAAGAAAATTATTTGAATGCCACGTCTCTCTTTCTCTTTTGTATTGTTTCAGCGTTTTAAGACTGTCGATAGGGATTAGTAGGCCAGTTTTGGTTTTGACAACCATGAACAATTGTTGTATTATTATTTTTATACATGTCATACATTCTTTCCATCTCTCTCTCTCTCTCTCTGCCGCGACGCGATTTACCTGCTCACGTCGTGCACAATCGATCGAGCTAATATGCATATAATTATATATTTTTTTAACTTATTGATGATGGTTGTGAAATATCAAATAATGTGTTTTTTATATATTACATATATTCTCGTGTAAGAATGTCAAGTGTTCTATATGCTTTTAAGTTTTTTGTATAAGAAGAAGATGGAGTGCTTAGGCCAGTATTTGTATGAGATTGTACATAAAATGTCTTTTGAAAATAAAAATATGAACTCCAAATGTGTAAAACTGTTAATTAATTCAACCCGAAAACAAAACAAAAAAGTTCAAACGAGTGACAATTTAAAAAAATTAAATGAAGTTTGCTGGATTAATAAAAAAAATCCTCCTATTTTGCAATTTAAAATTCCTTGTCAACTTCGGCAGAAAATACAACAAATAAATTAATATTATCCAATTTCGATTGTAAAATTTTATTTTTAAAATAAAAAAGGACACAATTGCAACACATTTTGACCACAATTTATCACTTCGTAGAAACTACACCCTAATTTTTTTAAGAAATCAACAAAATAAGTGCTTATTCAATGAATATAATATTTATTCACTAGATTATATGTTAAATAAATTAAATATGCGGTCGATATTCTGATTTTTACTATACTAAATTTATGCTTTCAATATATCATCATTGGGCACTACTATTGCTGACGTCAAACTATTGCCTCCAAATAAAATTTAATTTTTCATAAATCAAGCAAATCTTATAAATTGCCATTTTGGCCTATAGTTAATTTAATGAATTTCATGATTAAGTAAATCAATCCTTTATGGCTTATGCCTAATTTCCTTTTTGATATTCTTTGAGTTTTTTCCCCATTCTGATCCAAATAAGGAGCAGCGTGTTCATTCAGTTTGGAAGACCGTAGCCTATTAGGCGGTGAATGTGATACAATTAGCCTTTTTTCTTATTAGGGACGCGATCTCGAAGCACTTGTTGCGCGGTCTTGCATTATGCTGGCTTGGTGATCGTGATAAATCGAAGCAAGCGCTTTGTGATATACATGCTGCGTGCACATAAAAGCGACCATAATAAAAGATCATATATTTTTATGAAGCCGTAAATATTGTTTTCCTTTTTCCCTTCATATCTGGAGGTAATCTGAAAAAAAAATGGGAGTTCGGCCTGCTCTTTTAAACCGCCAGGAGAGGTCAAAGTGTCATCAACATTAATGAAAATAAATGAGGCAGGATTTCACTTTACAAAATTCATCGGCTTGGGCGTATTCGAATATAAAATATCTCCACTCGACATAAATCAGATAGGAATCACTCAAAAATTCCTGCCGCTGATTGTTGAAATATTGCTTTGATTTATTTGTATTGTAGTGTTTCGAGCAAAATCCGCACAATCGCCAATAAACATATCAAAGTGAAATAAACTTTTGAATAAACTCTCTCGCGTGTCTGCCAAAAAATATGATAAATGAGCATTTTTTGGCTGAAAATTTTTTAGAGGAAAATGGATTAAATTTACATTTTATTTGTATACGTGGGGAGAAAATTAAAATTTAAACTCGGACTGCAATTATTTCGGCTCTGGTTAAGGTAAAAGGGTCGTTTTAAGGAATTGCCAAGCACATCTCTGTAAGGAGAGCGAAATAATTTTTATATGAAAAACAATTTTTTGGAAACCTTTTTCGGTGAACTTTCCTTTATTATGCGGTATATAATAATAATGTGAGATGCTCACTCACTCGGGTCAGCTAAAAGTTGGAGATAAAATGGCGTTATTTACATATATATTGTGAGCGCTGTTTCTTGGGAGGCATTCCAAAGGTCACACACTAAGAGTTCGTTATTTTTCATTTTTATCGTTAGAGAGACCGAGAGACGCGCGGCGTGAAAAAATACCGATCGCCGCGGCTACGACCAGGACCCATAGCGTTTTCAATTGTATTTTAAATAAAACGCGTCCCTTTACAAATTATGCACGCCTGGTAATGAATTAAGCAACACCTGCTGCGTAAAAAGCTACGAGCAGGATAATTTTTGGTCCTTGTAGTACCAAAAACTCATTTTGGCATAATTAACAAATTTCTGCAAACAAGTAATATTGGATTTTTATCCCATTGACCGATTTTTGTTGGGATCAATAATAAAAATATTATTCTTAAAAGAAGTCCTCATATTATAAATAATTATTTTAAAAAAACTTTTTTGTTTTGCTCCAATATTTGATGAAAATGATGACTTTTATTCATTTTTAGCAAATATTTTTTTTTAAGATCTAAAATAAACTATTCTGTATTAACGGGAAATATAAATAATAATAACCATTGAGTTTTGGATATCAGAAAAATAATTTAATAATATGAATTTCTATGGAACAGCACGAAATTATTATTTTGAATAAACAAACAGATCACATTTCTAATTTAATACTAAGAGCTTTGGCTACTTTAAGCAGCCAGACGATTCGCTCGTCATTTTCTTGCAGATGGACTCTTCCCCAGTTTTTAATTACCCTCAGTAAAGGCGAGCGACTGATTAGAGTTGTAAGCAACTGTGGAATTAAAAGTTGTTAAAACAATTGTTATTCAATAAAATATTGATTCACCTCCACAACAGCAGAAATCATCTCATTGGTGTGAATCCTGATTTCGACATATTTTAAATTGCAGAAGAGGAAAAGGGGGTCTTGATTTAACACCTGTTGAGCCGCTCTGATCTCACCAAATCTCTTAAAATTCAGTTCTGTGATGCAACGGGCGCCCAAGAGGAACTTCTTGAAGAGCAGGTCACCGTTAGAAATCATGTCTTGTTCTTCGCCACCTTCGTACGAGAACGCTTGGAACTTGAATCTACAAATTTTTAGAAATGAAATCATTGGAATTTTTTGTAACAAATAAAAACTCACTCTTGCCAGTTTTTAAAACAATCATTGGGCAGAGCGGCCAAACCTGCATTCTGGACGAATCTCTCCGACTTGTATCGGATCCGCAACTTCTGCAGGTTCGGGCAAAACGTGAGGACTGCGGAAATGTCCAACATTTCCGTCATATTCATAGGTGTGTCCCTAGTATGAAATTTTGTTTTGTTTTGAAATTAGTTTTTAAAAGGTGAATAAATAAAAACGTTAGGTTTTGGGTTCCCTAAGTGAGGAGTGAAATATTGGAATTTGCTTCAATCATCTGTTAATTCTATCGCTAAAAATTAAATTGGAAATAGAATTTAAGTTTTTCAACAATTTTCCATAGTGACCAAACGTGTTCATACACGTTAAAGGCCACTTTTAGACAAAATTCAACTTTGACTGAAATTTCCAAAATGAACGCCCCCTTTGATTATTTTGGTGGTAAAGGAAAAATTGTAGCCCATCTAATTTCAAACCTACCAATATGGTAATTTTTAAAAATATAGTATTTCTTTTTTTAAAATATATTTAAATTTAAGTAAACCAACTCCAACCATAAGCGTATTTTCAGCGCTTGAAAAACGCACAAAACCTAATGTTTTTATTTCAATTTCAATTTTCAATTTCAATTTCAATTTCAATTTCAAATATTCTTTATTTTGTTAAGCATTAATTTGCGGTAGCAATAATACTTTTTAAAATAAGTCAAGATACATGGCATTATTCAAACGATAAAACTCGTTTAAGTCATAGAATTGGTGTTGAAGTACAAAAGTTTTCACCTTTTTCACAAGTTCCTCGTCATTTTCGAGGGTTTTTAGATTTTTTGGCAGCGCATTAAAAATTCTTGGAATCATATAATCAGGGTTTTCTACAGACTTTTTTAGGGCAATATCCCTTACCACTAAATCGTTTATACACACATTGGTTTGATTTTTTCGTGTCACCCGCCTCGTGTCAACACTATCACTATATTTTTGAAAGAGGTGACGATTCCGCACTAGAAATTTAATACATTCAAGTATATAGAGAGAAGGCACAGTCATAATATTATATTTTATAAATAATGGTTTACATGTATCCAGGGCTTCGTTTGATCTCCAATATGGGACGCCCGCCATAGCTCTTAAGGCTCTTTTTTGTGCTCGAAAAACATTAATCAAATGACAAGAGCCCCCCCAGATCACAATTCCGTACATTATATGACTTTGTACATGGGAATAATATATTAAGTTTAGGATATCATCGGACACTTTATATTTCAATCTTGTAAATACATGTGTAACACTTCGTAGTTGATTAACAACCTTATCACATTGGTCTTTCCAGCTTAAGGTATCAGTTACTTGGATTCCTAATAATCTACCAGTCTTTGCGATTTCTACTTTTTGGTCGTGAATATTCACTTCAGGTTCGATAAGGTTTCTAGTTTGGCTTGTATGTATTTGCAAAATTTTAGTCTTTTTCGAATTGATTCTAAGAAAGTTGTCCCTTGCGAAACCGACAAAGCTTTCATTAACGGCCACTGTTTTCGAGTTCACATCAGAAGAAGATACACCTTTTACGATTGCTGACGAGTCGTCAGCAAATAGAATTAAGAGAGCCAGGAAAACTACAAGGGCAATATCATTCAAGTATGTAGTAAATCCAATTGGACCGAGGACTGTACCTTGAGGCACTCCCATGTTACTCTCAATTACATCTGAATTTATAAGTTCTTCATATCGGTCGCAAGATAGATTTTTAAGCTGCACATATTGTTTTCTATTAGTCAAGAAACATTCAAGCCATGATAACAGATTTTTATGTAGGCCGTATAATTTAAGTTTATGCACAAGAAGGGGAGGATAAAGTGTTCCAAACGCATTTGAGAAGTCGTACAATATAACATTAACCTTCTCCCTGGCTTCAACAGATTCATACAAAGATGTCACATAACTATATAGGGCGGTCACTGTACTTTTTCCTTTTCTAAAACCATGTTGCTCAGGGATTAAGATATTATTTACGTTAAAGTGAGTATCTAGTCTATGTAAAAAGGCTTTTTCATACACTTTTGAAATTGCTGAAGTAATAGCTATAGGTCTATAGTTAGAGGGGTCATCCTTTTCACCTTTCTTAAACAGAGGAATAATTTTAGCTAATTTCATATTGTCAGGAAATCTCCCTTGCAGAAATGATTCATTTATAAGATGTGTAAGCGGGACGGTGATGTAAATTGAAATTTTTTTTAAGACACTAGTTGAAATCCCGTCCCACCCAGATGAGCATTTTGGCGGAAGTTGATTAATTATACTATAGATCTCAAATTCTTCCATAAACTGCAGGCTTTGAGCCGTTATATTGATATCATCTATCAGTTTGGAACAGTCATCTAAATTTATATTGCTTGTATCTGGCTCCAATTCAACAAACTTGTTATTCAGATGGTTAGCAATATTAAGTTTAATTGACTCACTGGCACCATCAATATTCAAGTTATCAATTAAATCTACATTCATTCTTTTACCAGTTTGTGAATTAATAAGTTTCCATGCTGCACTAGATTTATTTTTAGCCTTTGATATTCTACTGTCATTTCTTAATTTAGTTTCTTTTTGAACATTATCAACAACTTTCTTCTTAATAATTTTTAATCTTGACTTCATGTCTAATATTTTATTTTGGTCTAAGTTCAGTTTAATTTCTTTACTGAGTTCTATCATATCTTTTTGTAATTTTCTTGTCTCCTCGGTCAACTTAATTTTATCTATTTGGTTAGCTCTAATTGTTACACGTTTCATTGGAAACGATTGTTCAAAGTACTTTGTGAGTGTTCCCATAAAAATTTCACTTTTACTATCAATTGAACTAGCATGATATATTTGAGTCCAATATTCTTGCTCTAGGAAAGAGTTAAATTTTTGGAAATTTTCTTCAGAATAGGTTCTGACGTACTTAAAAGTATCTTTCAGTTTTTCGACTGGCAACGCAACAGATACATAAACAGCGCAATGATCAGAGAATAACATGGGAATAATTTCAAATGAGCTTTCCAGTTTAAAATTAGCAAAAACATGATCTATCAATGTTCCTCCTGTGTCATTTACCCTTGTAATTGCATTTTCATTAAGTAAGTTGAGATTATGAAATTTAACAATTGTTCGTCTTTTATTAAAAAAAAAAACAAATTCAAAAAAATTTAATTTCTGGAAATCATATTAAATATTAAAATTAGATGGGCTACATTTTCCCCTATACCTGCTGACCTACAAAACAGTCGAAAAGGGCGTTCATTTTGAAAAATCCAGTGAAAGTCAAAATGTGTGTCTAACAAAAAATTATTGTTCAGTCATAATATTGTTTATTTTAAAATAAACGATATACAATTAAAAAATTAACAATTTTATTTACCTGCAAAAACACCATTCATCAATGCTGAGATAATCAAGCTGATTTCCGAATTTCCGCAGGACTGGGTAGATGTCGCAAAAAGAAACTTGTTGAAAAGTTAGAGAAAAGGGAGGAAGAGGCATAGAACCGATGATCTCATTAATTCTCTTTGAACTGAAAGGTCCATCCAGCCGGACATTTCCCACAGACAAAAGTTTTGGCCAGGCAGAAGTGAAAGGAGCTCTAATTTTGCAAAAGCAACTTAATTTAAATACCTTGTCCATATTTATACAAAACTGTGATTGATCTTACAGCAACTCTCGTATGAAGAGCGGCTTGTCAGGGTACAGGTTTCCAAATCTGACAATAAAGTTGTTTAGAGGCTGATAGAAGTCTTGCTCTGAAAATTTTAATTTGATTTATATGAGAACGAAAAATTGACATTAATCTATTGATTTAAATTCAACTCACTGTGCTGTGTGTAGCCAAGTATCCGCAAGCTAGGTATTGATCCTGCAAGATTGGCCAGGCCTTCAAAATCAAACCCGCCTCCTTCTTCTAATTTGCCTTCTCTGTGACCAACGAAGTTTTGCAAATATTTCAGTCTCGACAAGAGGTTGATGGTCTCTCCCGTAATTGTCAGCGGCAACTTGATTTCCAATTCCCTACAATCAAAGAAGGGCTTACATAAAATTTTTACATAAATTTTTGTGTTGACCGAGAAGAATAAATAATAATAATAATAAATGAGCAAAGTTTATGGAAGATTGAATTGACTTACTTTAGCATCGGGCAATGCTCGATGAGCACTGTCAAAAGTGAGTCCGTACAAAAACAATAGTCGGAGATTTTTAGTACTTGCAAACTCTTGAAGTGAGATAGAAAATATTCTGGTGTGGCAATGAAATCAGGAACTCTAGATACTGCAAATTATAAATCACAGATAAATAAGTAAAATTAATTTTAATGCAAGAAACTCACAGTCGACTAAATACGTGTCTATTGTGGTCAAGTTAGGACAATTCTGCGCAACATGTTTGAAGAATGAATTTCCATTCTCATGCCAGAATAAGTCCCAGCCCATGTGCCAATCTAGGGTGGAAACCTTTTCACTCATCATCTGAATCCCGAATTTTTGTCGGACCTCTGGCTTCACGTGCAAGAAACGACCTTGCTTTTTGTCAAAAAATTTCAACAATTCTTCATGCAGATTTTTCGCTGAAATAAAGTTTTTTTTAGTTAAAGAAAATTTTGAGATTTGCGGATTATTATACGTAGCTGGAGGAAAGGGTTGTAGGGCAAGTCGGCGTAAAACTGGAGGTTCGACATAACGGCGCGCATGGCCAGTTTCCTGAGGCTTTTTGGCTGCGGAAAGCGGTGAAAGGCCTTAAGTTTGTCGATTTCGTCTTGCTCCTTTTTCTCTCTGTTTTAACAAAAGCACAATTCAGATGAAAAATACAAGTTTCAGCTTTAATTACCGTAGTTGACGAGCGTCCTCCTGCTCCTGCTCCATATTTCCTAGCCGAAAAATTTTATTGCAAACAAATGATTTTATTGCTGTCAACAGAATCCAGCTGTGTCGGTTTGTTTTTGCCGAGCACCGCCCGGCCCAAATCCTTTAAGGTTGCGCTTCCCAGTGGTGCACCGGACAACCAGAGCAAGAATTTCCAGCCGCGCGCCACACACTTGTTTCCGAGATCAGATACTCTCCCGCATAGCAAAGATTCCAAATAAATCGAATCAAAATAATTACAATTTTCCGGTTCTAATTATTAATAAAAAAAAAAAAACACCCAAAATATTATTTTAGAACAAATTGATTTCAATTTTGCAATGAAAAGACGAATCTGTTTTTAAGGGGATACGTTTGAAAGAAAATTTTTTATTAATTTTGACAGAGTTCAATATTAAAATGAAAAACGAAATTGAAGGCATTTTTGTAGAGGAACTTTTTTACCTGTTTTTTAAATTTTAACATGAAAAATAATGTGTGCTGGACACTTCTCTTTCATTTTTAATTTAGTCCACAATTGTCTTGAGCGTGGACAAATGCACATTTTATATTATTAAAAATAAAAAATGCAATATCTATAGGACTGATTAAAAAAAATATATTGTTTAGAGCCGTGTATAATGCTAATTTAGACTGCTGTGAAATATTTGGGCGGAAATCGACTACACATTTCTTAATTAAGGGATCTATTTTGAATTTTTTATTATTTTCTAAATTAAATTTAAATTGATCTATTCAAACAATTTAAATTTTGTTACTATGTTACTATTTCAAATGCCACTCAGTAATGAGTTACAAAATGTACTTTAAAAAAAATTAAATTACAATTTTTAAAGCGTTTTCTGAATGTTGTGCGGGTTTGCGGACAAAATGTTCAACTCAAATAAAATTTCTTGTGGTTAGAAATAAAATTGCAGCGCAAACAAATAAGCTGTGGAATGAATTATATATTTGTAATGCAATTTTGCTAATCCATATGCACGACCGCACACGTCAAGGAGGAAGCAGAAATAATTTATATATTCGGCCGATCGCAGGCTGAAGATGTACCGCAATACATATTCATCGAACAGCATCTCTTTCTTTCTTTCTTATAAACACATTATATGCATTTCTCAAGCAGCGACTACACAATTGAGCAAATGTCATGTTCGAGGCATGCGGCAAGTGCTATAATATAATTTTCAATTATATCGCGCACAGAAAGAAAATAAATCTATTGTTCAACACAAACTGCCGCCGCCGCCGCGACATTATAACTCGGCATTTCAATGCAGGATCACGTGGAATTCATCTAAGCTTCATTTAAATATGCGCGCTTCCAAGTAGGTGGCCTCAAAAGTAGTACCCGTTTGCATTGCCGATCTTTTTATTGTGCCGAGAGTTTGATTTTATTGTTCGTCTCTCTCAAAGCAACGTCATTACAAATGTATTAGCTTGACTGAGAGAGTGCACGGATTTTCTGGATTAATTTTGCCCTCCTCCTAAGCTGAATAATATGAACAAAGCTTGTATTGTTCTCTGTCTTTTTCATCTTCATCCTCGCCAAGAAATTAATATTTAATTTATAGTCATAAATTAAATTGAATTATGTGAAAATTTAGTTCATATGTTTAGTTAGTAAAACAAATCGCAATAAGATGAGTAGAGGATTAATTTTTTTGCTTTGGGTGGTTTCCAAATTTATTTTTTTTGCGCATGTGATGCGTAAAATTAAAAGCAAATTTAGATGTTTTTTTTTTTCATTTAAATCAATTCAGTTTTTGGCAGTTTTTATTAAATGATGGCTGGTGGTGAAAAAGTATCTTTTTCAAAAAATAGTACCAAAAGTAATTAAAGTAATAAGAGAAACAACTTACAAAGTTTATTTATTAATCTTCAAATTTGGTTCATTTAAAAATATTGATCTCCAAAACTACTTGTTTTTTTAATTTATTGGGAATTTTTGTATGAGTCAGTTTTTATTATAATTGAATAATTTTATAGATTAAAATTAAATTTACAAGATATTAATTTTTTTCTTATTTTCAACGGCACTGATATTCAAAGAGCACTTAAATCCAAAAGATTTTTTTAAATTTAATTAAAAATAACCTGCAGATCCAATGAAGCATAAACAACCTTTAGAGAAGAATAAATGATACTCAGAAATGAGAAGGAAATGAAGAAACTCTCCCCATGCGTGTGTTCAATTCTGTCAAGCACGCTCCAGTTTTCCGCCCTTTGTCTCTCATCAGTGTTGAGAATTAATCTCGTTGCACGTTTTCCCTCTTTTTGAAGACCTCCCATTCTTTTATTCCAAATCGGAACGTTGAGGAATATTAATACGCAGGCACTCAAAAATTAGACATGATATGAGAGAGTGTAGAGCGTTTGTCTCCGAGTGAATCTCAAACTGGTCTGTCCCTGGAAGTTAGAGCCGATTGCGCCGGGCGTTGAATACCAATTAATTTACGTCTGCCGCCGGCTAATTTATTAGAATCACGCGTATTTTTATTTGCTCACCGCTCGCTCGGTCTCGGCCAGAAAGAAGCTTATCAGAGCCCTCGCGCGGATAAATTATTCATTTCGTGCTTTTTATATCCTCGCCGAAGTGTAAAAAATGAAGGGTCGAAATAAACTTTTCAAGCTGCGAAATTCGTTTCTTTGCAAATTTATATTATTTTCGACAGTAATTTCCTCCCAAATTATTTTCTTATTTAATGTAAGAAATCGAATTTTATAAAAGAATCTTATTTTATTTTTTTCAAATTTCAATCTTTCATTAGAAATGAAATGATCATTATTACATTTTTGAAAAAGCGCTCTCGGGTTTTTCATTTGAAAAGACATTCAAGAAAATATTCGGGCAAAAGCGATATTTCAAAACGAGAGAGGAGCAGCTCTGAAGTGGTTGTTGGAATAAATTAATGACAGATTAACAAACTGGTCCTCGGCGACCGCCGAGAATTATTTATATCATAGAAATCTAGTTCACTTTAGGAAGACATTTTTTCCTCTCAAAAAAATAATAAATTTTCTCTCTGGGGCCGGCGGTCGTGTTTAATAATTGCACGTGTAATGGAAATTTTTTAATTTTTATTTTCGTAAGTTAAAAAACGAGTTTATCATAAAAAAGCTGTGAGCATTAATCTTGAGAAGAAACACAAATAATAAAAAGAAGGTCAAAGAGATGTCAGAATAAATAAGCGTAGGTTAATTTTAATGAACGCACCCATATCAGCGTTCCGAGCCGGGTCAAGGGTCACGATATAAGAGCGGTGGAATATTTTAAAACTCGATCTCGGCTGGCATGCGAGGAGAGTAAAAAGAAAAAAGCAGCCGCGCCAGCTTCGGAATAAGAAAAACGATTTCTAAATAAAACTCCTCTCTGCTCCTTTTAATAATTTACCAATATTACATCGTTTGTGTTCGCCTACTGCTGTGAGCAGAGGATAAATTTCAGCCTTCGGTATAATTCGGATCTCGCACGGATTTATTTTTTATGTTTTTAATATTTATGCGAGTTGGGAGATTTATATACATTTTTTCATCGCGAACCCGGCCGAAAAGGTTTGAAACTCGCCGGTCATGCCGTGACTCATGACTTTGATACAAATCCCCCACCTGATGTTCCAAATCCCAGCCTTTCACCCTTTGAACTGCGCTCAGGACAAAGCGGGAGCGAATTTTATAACCGTGCACCTGCGCGTCCGTGAAGCAAATGTTACATATTCTTTCTCATACAACCTGAAGCTCGCACCTCCAGCCAGCGCTAATGAAGAAGAGCACCCTGAAGGGCGCCGCTTCTCTTTCTCCTTGCCTGCCTGTGAACTATAAAAAAGCGCTTTTTTGCTGCCGCTTTGTGTCGATCAAAGCGATGAAAAGGTAGATTTTGTTTGGTTAATGCATGCTTTTAAAGAAACCTCTCCGATTCAAATCTATCACTCACATTTATTCAAGGAATTTTTATTCTAATTAATAAAAGTTACGGATATTTTCGTTTGTTTTCATTGCGATAATGCTCAATTTTTTTACATATTGCAGCTTTTAGTATTTTAATGCAATTATTTCCATTTTATTCTAATTTAAAAATTAAAAATAAAATCAGATTGTTAAAATTATAATAGTAATAAACTCTTCATATTCTGGCATAAAATATTTCAATTTAATAAATAAAATTATTTAATTACTTTGCTGAAGCGTCAAAATGGATGGAAAAAAGTACTGAAAAATCCTGATTTATGAAACAATCTAATTTTTAAATTATATAGACATCTGACTTCATTTTCGACTTAGTTATGATGGTTTAATTATGAAAAAAGCGCATTTTCATTCATTATAAATTAAATAATCAGCTTAAATTGAAGGTAAATAAAGCCACAGACAAAAATATGGTGACCATTGTTATCCTAGTGACAAGCCCTTTCCAACCATGTATCACACATTAGGGTCTTTTCACTAAAGGTCAAGGGTCAAGGTGACCTTTGACCCAAGTTTCCAAAAGGTCAATGACCTTTACATATTTAGATAGAAATTTTAATGGGAACCAATTTTGTTCATTATCATTTTTTGCCTCAGACGCACAGAAAACGAGTTATTTACGTTTTTCTTAAAAATCGCTGATCGGAGCACCAAAAAACCACGTTTTTTAATCTTTTTATTTTAATATAAATTTAAAGAGAAAAAACCATTTCGCCAGTTTCACATATTGTGTGTAAAATTTCACGAAAAATCGAATGGCTATCTCAGAATTTCAAAAATGTTTGCATTTGATGCTCAAATTCCAGTTTGAATGACACAAGTTCATCGGAAGTGACCTTGACCTCCGACCTATGATTTTTTGATCAACGGCAAAGTTGTAGAGTTTAATGAGGCGAGTTCAACCATACCCGGAATTTTGTTCTCTGACCAACAGAAGCCGAGATAATTGAAGTTTTTTATTTTTTCAAAATGTCCCGTAAAATCCGCCATTTTGAAAATATTTTGATAAAAATTTAGGGATGTTCCCTTCAAGTAATGGAGATTAAGTTGTGAAACTCTCAGATCTCTATCATCAACTTTGGGCGGTGTGTGAAAATGCTAAGAATGGGTCATCTTTGATTTTAAAAATTATAACGCCTCGTTGAATCAAATTGATTTAACTTTTGAGTTTTTTTTTAAGGAATTTTCAACTCTGCTTATGTTATATAATATTTCAGAATCAAAATATTAATTGAATATTGTATTACTTTACTTTATAATTTTGTAGCAATTATTAAAAATTATGTTTCAAAATTCATCGCAGGTGTGTGAATCTCCCTGATGCCTTTTACTTTTCACGTGTCCATATTTGGCTTATTCAAATTTCAAATCCGAGACCGGACGGGCCTGGCGTGCGTTTTAAATGTATCACGTTGCACGAAATAAAAACGATTTATACACAGCAACAAACCAATTGTCATGTGCGTTGGGCTTGTAAATGAATAAGTTACGAATTCGTCTCGCGCGCGTCTCTCCCTCAGCAATATATACTTCCTGTCCGCCGCGCGTTTGATAATTTAATTCAAAAGCAAGAATCAATTCCTTCTCGGTGAGGCCAGTCTTGTTATTTGAATGTGAATCGAGGCATCGGTCGAGCAACACCCAGCACTTGTATAGAAGAAGGTGATCTTCCCCTGGATGACGTTTTGCATTAGGAGCACGCATTTCCTGTCCGCCGCCGCCGCCGTCTTGGCCGCCGTTGGACACTTTTGATTACATTCGACTCCTAGTCCTCGGCTCGTTTCCGGTCACTTCCTGCGCGTGATTCACCTTGCTTATCAATTTATGTCTATTGTCGATCAATCGATCGGCGCCATTCTCAATTGATTTCACGGTCAAATTTCAACAAAGAATTGAATGAAATGTTAAATTCAATTCCCTGCTGTGGCATTTTCAATTAAAAAGCGATTCAAATTTTTACAGCAAGCAACTTATTATTTTTCTTAATTTTTGCAGCATGCAAGTCAATAAAACGCAATGGAATAAAAATTCGTATTTATAATAATAATAATACAACGAAGATATAAATCATTTTTTACTTTTAAATTTGGGAGGTTTAAAAAATGAAGGGATGTATGGGAAGGAAAATTATCTCTAAATTTTTGTTGCAAACAAACCAGTTTTCTTAATTAAAAGCTAATTGTGATTTGAATTTAAATTCGGCTTTTCCCATTGCCGTGAAATAAAAATAAAAATGTTGAACTCGATTTATTTGATAAACCAATTATGCTTTTGAGCCTAATATAGAGTTTCTTATGTTTTCAATTAATCTGCTTTGTAATGAATTAACTGAATAACAAAATTTTAATAAGTATGGAAATTTCAAAATATTAAAAATTTTTAGTTAAGCGAATTTGCATCTTGGATCACAAAGATTTTTGGAATTCCTTGATGTTTTTCGAATGATGTTAAAAAATAAAGCTCTGACGAAGTTAAAATCTGTATCTAAAATCTCGTTCAAAATTGCAAAACGAGGAAAAAACGTTTTATCATGCAGTAAATCAATTGACAGACACGTACGTTAAAAGGAAAGAAGTGAAATAATACACAAATCTTTTTGATCCCCGCGCGCAAAAAGTCGGCGCAGTTGTTGTCGGGTGCCTGCGAGTTGCAACACGCGCGCTCTTATAATATGTAAGTATTAAGAAAAAAAAATAATACATATATGAACTTCGCGAATGAGGCAATTGAGCATTGCGTCAACGCGCAAGGAGAGTGATCGAAATAATTTATAATAAATTTTGCTCGCCTCTCGCGGCCGCGCGAGCTGATCTAATATTCTGAATTCAGGGGACGTCTGCTGAAAAACAGAAGCCACGCAAGCGGTGCGTGAGACCTTCGCATTGTTTCAGGTAGCAGCCGATTAAGGGCGACGGTGTTATTGTTTGTGTGCTCCTCTTTTCTGTTGCGACTCAATCATTTTGTAATTCAAATCAGAATCGAACCAACCGACGGCGACCAGACCGAGAGAGAGAGAGAGAAAAACGTGCCACAATTCATTTCGATCGATTGATATGAGCTCTGCGCTCCAAAAGTATTTCTGTACCCACGCAGAGAGACAGACGCCCACGCACCAACTTGAATTTTTATTTATTTCCAAAGTCCTCTCTCTAAAACAAATTCTAATCCCAAAAATAAAATTTAATTGAAATTCAAAATTAAAAAAGGTAAAAAAATCCATTTTATTCAATCATTGATAAAGATTATCATCGCTGTTTATTTTCCCAAATTGTTACATGTTACATCACATTGTTAACATTCAACTGTATAAAAAATGTGTCAATTAATTTTTTTTATTGTTGTCTTCGCTAAAAACTTTGCCTATCCTGTTAAAAAATCTATAGGGCCCGTAAGTTATTTTATGGTAAAAAAGAATTACAAATGAAATATAAAAATTTTTACGCAGCAATATTTTTACCTTTATCTATTTATTTTACTCTACATTTAAACATCAATTATATAAAATGAAATAAAAACTAGGCAATCTTGAAAAGGTCAATAAAATTTTAACCCTCGTCGTAAACCTCATGGAAATTGACATTTTCAACGTTTACAAGCAACAGTAGCACTTTTTGAAAGAGATTAAATTAAAATAATTTATAATTTGCCATGAAGAACAGCTTTTCAAACATGATATTTCAAGGTGATTTGAAGTTAAAATCGGCTTTCCCTCGATGGGTTTTTGTGAGTTTTTTATTGTTTCAGAAAAAAACAATTTTCTGACAATAAACAACTCACAAAAACCCATCGAGGAAAAGCCGATTTTAAATTCAAATCACCATGAATCAACCCTCGATTGTGAAATTCTACCACAAAAATGATATTTCAAGTCGAGTTGGTAGATCAACTGATAAGGAACGTCCAACTTTAGAAGGATGTGGCGCCACAGCAGTTTTGGCCAGCGGACAAAAAGCTCATTCGCTTTTCGTTCACACGCGCCATCGTCGTCCGCACTTTCGGTTTTTGGCCAAATGTGAACTCATTCACTTTCAGCGGTACGGGAATGCGAAAATGCAGTCCTGGTATAAATTCGCAATCAGAAATCATGCATGAAAAATGAATTACGTTGAATTCAATTTCAAATTTAATTTTTGCCAAAAGCATACCAAAATTTGTAGCATTTAATTTTTTTTATTTTTCTCAAACCGTGTCATTAAATTATTAACAAAATTTTAAGTGTGTCTGGAGCCTGCCAAATTTAACTTTTGGTATAATGATCTCTTTAATAAAAATGAATATGCTCGTAAAAACAGAATGACCACTTTTTTGGAATTTCGCGGTTGAGCAAACAGACTAGGATTTGAAGAGTCCTTATTTTAATTACAATTAGACCCTACTTGACATGGGCATTGCTCAAGAATAGTCATACGGAGAGTTCTTTTTACTAACAATTGCTATAATAGTACAGAATTTAACGAGGCGAAATCTCTTAACTGAGAAGGGAAATATGAAATATTCATTCGAGAGATTTTCCTCGTTAGCATTTTTTTTCCAATAAGGCAAACGCCCGTTTTTTTTGCTCAAGACGGAGCAGCGGAGCAGAAAAATTCTTTCTTTCTCCTGAATTATAAAAATTAGGCCTAAAAGAGGCAAAATATTTCAACTTTTGTGTTAATTGCAGAGAATTAAAAAGAGTTAGGTACTCAGGTGTGCAATGCAGCAGAGTTTGATTTTCGCCCCCTCTCCCTGGCAGTCGTGGCCTTTGGCAGGAAGAGCTCACCTGAGAGAAGAGCAGCCGCGCAGTCGACTTTTGCCTTTTGTGCTCCTCGCGCACGGCCTCTCTCTCCGCACACAAGATGCTCAGGTGACTCAGGACTTTGTTCTCCAAAGGGAACCACCCTGGCAGCAATGATGGCATTCTAGAGCGGAGAAGAGGCTCGACACCTACACCACACGGTCAGAATAAAAATTTTATTGCAACCAAATTCAAACACATTCATCATATTTCCTTTGTTCGCTCGCAATAATATACTAATTCTGACGAGAGTGCAATTCAAAATTTTCGATTCAATTTGCATATATATGTACCAATTTAAAAGCTCGAATATTTACATATTATAACTTTTTTTAATTTGATAAGAACAACCGGGAATAAATCGTGCAATGCTGGAGAAATTCCGAATATCTTTACAAAATTATGTCACCTCTTCACATTTTGAGAAAATCCACATTGAAAGTTGACTCTAATTGAGCTAATAACATAAGAAATTTGAAATTTTTTTTTTTTTTGAAGTTGGAAAACTGAGGTTAAGCGACTCGTGATGAAGGAACAGTTGGGTCAGTTATGGTATTAAATAATTGAATAAAAAAATGTACCCCCACCACCATCCTGTATTTTTAAATTTTTTCTTTTTACTTAAATTGTACTAAGCCCTTGACAGAACTGGATGAGTGATGCGCCAATGAAAGAATTTGAAGAGTTTCCGAACCGGATTCATATGTGCGGCTGCTGCTTTGACCTTACATAGAAACTGGTCACCGTTTTTAATTTGGAGCATTCCTTAGCGTCAAAAAGTGGACCGATTAAGTATTTATTATACGCCAGGTTTGTTTATTTATTTCGTCCCAGGTACAGAAAGGGAGGGGTTTTAAAACCCTTAGGGATGAGGGATGACACTTCTTGTTGCCTTCACATTCCGATGCCGCAACTTTTATTATATGTGAAACGACCTGCGTGGGGCGAGCAACAATACAAATCGACCTTTTTCAGATCATTCTGTAGTTCCCTCACACATCTGTTGGTGGGAAAAAAAATAATATGATCGATTGTAATTTTTAAAAAAGGGATCATCAAAAGAGGTCATTTGTGCCTTTTTTTCCATATATTTTATACGACTTTTTTTCCTCCCCTTCGAAGGGGTGGTCGGACGTTATTGGGAAACTTAATGGAATGTTGATTAAGGAACGTGTGGCCAGATCTAGATTTGAGAGGCGGGTAATGGAGTGGAGCGTGATGAAAGCGCTGTTGAAAACGACCAGAAACACGAGCTACGCTTATCAACTTTGCTTTTTATGTACTTGTGTGTGAAACAAAAAGAAGAGACGACGCTCTCGCTCGCGCGTGCTCAATAATTTTTCACTCTCCGTTTTATCATTTCTGTTCCGATCAGCTGTCCAATTGTTAGCACAAGATGTTATAAAAGTTATAAATTGTGAGCGATTTCGTCGAATTATTTATTACAAAGCAAAACCTGTAATTTGCCTTCGTAAAGTGAATTTAATTTTTTTTCTCTCTCTCCCCGCAGATGAATCAAATGTGCAAAGTGTGTGGCGAACCCGCGGCCGGATTCCACTTCGGGGCCTTCACTTGCGAGGGATGCAAGGTGAGCAATTAATGAAATCTTTAAATCATTTGCATTTATTTTTTATTTTTCTTCAAACACAACTTTTATTGACTAAAATAATTTATAATCAAAAAAGAACCAAAAGAATCAACTGTTCTATACTTAAAATTGAATTTGAAATGAAATACGTACTCAACTTTTTCACTTTATTTTTGAGCTGGAAAGAAATTGAATATAAAAAACCCAGCCGTCTCTGCTGTCCATATTACACACTAATCACAAAGCAATTGGACGTAGTTTACAATAATAAAACATTTCGCCAGAGGGCTATTATTAATTCAGGTAGTCGCGAGGTGCCGCGCCCTGTTGGATCCTCGACACGCCGCGCGCCGTAACATGCCTCCTAACCAGCCGTTTTTATTATTTTTTATCAATAGACCCGTGCGCTTTGATTTTTATATGTGTCTACAGCACGAGAGCGCCGCGTATAATTAATCCTGGTGTGTTGATTTGATGGGTCCAGTATTCAAAATTCCCAAATAGCAGTTTGCCTCGAGCTATTTAGCAACGTGCAAATTGTCACATGTACAGTTTGGCTAAATTATTTATAATATTTTTATTAAAAATTGGCAACTTTGATCAAGATAAAGTTGATAATTTCAGGAGCTGAATTTGAACTTGAATTTTCTAAAAAAATATCCATCATCTGATTGATTAGATCCCTTAATTCAAAATTCGGAAAAATTTTAAATTAAAATCAGTTATATTTTACACTTTTTTTTTACATAATTTTAATTTAAACTCCAAATTTCAACAAATATAGCTACTCAAAAAATCTGTGCAACGAGTTAATTATTGAGTTTTTATAGATATTTTTTTTCTTCAATCCATGCACAACAAAAAAATTATAAAAAAATTCATGTAATTATCAAATAGATTAAACAGATAATAAAAAAAATCATGCAAATTGGTATTTTAAAACAGTGATTCCTCTAGATTTTTTTAATTTACTTGGGTTCCAGCAATTTTTTTTAAACCAAAATTAGAGGTGACAAAAATTAAGAATTACAAAATTCTTTCTTTTCTCAATTGCTAAAAGAAAATAATAACAGCTGAAATCGAAAGAATCACTATTATGCATTTGAAGAAGTGGGTCGCAAAATTTGAAGCTGCTTTATGGTTACGAGGTGCTCGCGTTGCCACCGAATGAGTTTTCGCTACGATTGGCGCAAGAATAATTGTTGCGACACAGGTTATGCGGTTCACTTTATCATAAATTACTACGGCGTGCGTATTGCGTCGTCGCGCCTTACCTTATGCTGCTCTCTTTATTAAGGTCACCGGAAGTGGTCATTTACCCATGAAGGATTTTCTGCTTATTTCTGCACTCTCTTATCGCGCGTACATATCAAGTGTAAACAATGCAGCAACTGCTGAATTTTTCATTCATTTTCGCCAGAATTTAATTTTTGACGAACCTCCAGACTAAAGTCTTATTCTTATTTTCGCAATCGATATGGCAGGATGTTCGCTCCGAAAGATAAAATGAAGACATTTATTTATTTCGCTGCCTCATTGATTATTTCTCACGGAATCCTTTTATTGCCAATCTGCATCTATGCAAAAGTATCAATTTTATGGCAAAGCAATTGACACCGTTTTGCCACAAAGGAAGCATAAAAATACATTTTAGTGCTTCGGTACTTTATTGCAGCAGTCGATTATTTCTTCATCTGTGAGAAACAACAAAAACTATAGATTTCATTTTGGCAAAACAAAATTAAATCATTCACATCCTCGGAACAAAACGGTAACGAGCCTAAATATCTCTTCCTGTTAATTTTCAGGTTTTAAAGAGAGTCCATAAAATATGAAACTAATTATTTTCCTTAAATGTGGGAGTTTTTACAATAACAACAGTTTCAATTATTATCGACGTTGACAATGAGAAAATGAGAGGATTAAGAAGTGTGAGGCAGCAGAGCCAGCAGCTCGTTTTTATGGAATATTGTTGCAATGTGTTTGTTAAGAAAATTTTGCGAATTGCAGAAATCATGCTCAATTTTTAAAATTTCAATTAATCTGAATTGACTTTTCGCACAGTATGAGTAAATCCACGGAAAAACCGCTTACAAAAAATAAAATTAGGAATTGCGACGTGTTTATTTTAATTGCTTCTTAATTGAATCTGTTTGTTTTTTTTTTAATTTAAAAAAAAAATGCTTCGCTCTCATCAATGCATGCAACTTTATATCATATTTTTCATGCAAATTTAAAAGGCATTGGAACAAAACAGAGTGCACATTATTAATTAATTTGGTCATATATACTGACAAATACATTATATTATATTTATTAACACACAATTTCCCGTTCTTGTACTGGCAAATGCATTGGAATATTATTATTTTTCCCAAATATGTAGGATAAAAAAATGCTTAAATGTTTGGGGATAAATTTGCTCAACTTGATTTCTTTTTTAAATAAATTATTGATGGATCCTATTGGCATATAGCATGTCTTTTTCGCTTTTATTGGACGAACATCGCGGCGTTTAAATCGTTTTTAGGTCAACAAGGCGCTTTTGTATCGGCCGGTGAGCGCAGACCCGTCAAAAGGTCGCTAATTTTGGGCGAAGAGAGAGATACACTTTACTCGCGCTCTGTGTTTTCGATAAAGCACCGGCGAGTGTCTCGCACGAGATCAAACAGTACTGAACCTACTTTTCGGCTCAAACGAGAGAGAGAGAGAGAGAGAGAGAGAAGAGACGAGCTGAACATCTCTCAAAAATTTTCTCCTTTTCGAGTACTAAAAAGGACGCCGCACCTGCTTTTTTTTCTGTGCGCCGGGTGAATTTAGGAGGTCAAAGAACACATTTCGCCACAAGAGCAGGGAATTCGGTGCGGTGCTGGACGGAGACAAAAATGTATGCACGAAATTATATTCTCGCCGCTGAGAAAACAGCAAACACACTTTAAATGTTTCAAATAAATGTATTCCGGTCCATTTAAGGACAGAGCACGCACAATAGAAAAAGAAATAAGAAAGACGAGCACTTCTGGAGAGACCCTAAAGCTGCTTGCTTTTTCATGTGCACGCACACGTACTCGCTGCTCTTTATAAATGTGTAGTAGTAAAAACACGTCATTAAAAGTCTGCCGATTTCAGTCACTTCTGGCTATAATAGGTACTAGACGGACATATTTTCTTTTACGACTGAAAACTCAACGCATAAAATTTAATTTAAAACTTGCACGTCGCCGACAGCCCAAGAGCAAAATGACCTTTTAATTTAATTAGTACATTTTTTCAAATAATGAACAAAATTTTAATTGCGAAATAACGTTTAATTTTTCAATTAAAATTTGGTCCGAATTCAATACTTGATAATTTTGAATTTTCAACAATACATTTTCCCAAAAATACAAAAATTTTAGTTTAACTTTTAAGTATACAATACAGCTATATATAGACCATATAGACTAAAAAAAAATTAATTATTTACAGGGACTTTGAACGGACATATTTGAATTTTCTGGGATGTAATAAATCAATAATAATTCAGATAGTATAAATAAAAATTTGCATTTTGTTACAATAAAATATCTGTTATTAACAGATTGTTATTAGGAGGAAATGCTCGAAATTTGCCTTGAAATTTAATTTAAATCAATTTGTTTTTTTATTTTAGTCCTTTTTCGGCCGTTCCTACAACAACCTATCGAGCATCTCGGAGTGCAAGAACGGCGGTCGGTGTGTGATCAACAAGAAGAATCGCACCTCATGCAAAGCGTGCCGCCTCCGCAAGTGCCTGGAGGTGGGCATGTCGAAGAGCGGCTCGCGCTACGGCCGCCGCTCCAACTGGTTCAAGATCCACTGCCTCCTGCAGGAGCAGGCCTCCGCGGCGGCGGCGGCCGCCTCCCGCCACCAGCAGCACCTTCACTCGCCGTCGCCGCCCCCGACGCTGCTCGACCTGCACGGCCGCCTCCACCAGTCGGAGGCCTCCCGAGAGTCCCGAGCCCCGTCGGCCAGTTCGTCGCCCGAGAGCCTCCAGTCCGACACCAGTACGGAGGCTGCTGACTTCCACCCTTTTCTCCCCTTCCTGCCGCCCCCGCAACCCCTCGTCGCTCATCACCTGGCCGCAGCACTGGCCGCCCATAGGTAAAAATTTATTTTGAAATTGTTCAAAAACTTATTAATATAAAATGGGACTATTTTTTGCTTTTATTGCAAAAATACTTCTTTAAATTAAGACTAGAATGGACCAGATATGATTTTTTTTCTTATTTATGTTGGAGCAATTTTCGTCTTCAAAAAGGAAAGAAAATAATTTATTATTTCCCATAATTTTAGTTTTGGTATTCTGCTCCTGTCATAAATTTTCTTCGTCAAATCATGACACTCGCCAATTTTTAATGTTTGGGTGATAATTTATTTTAATTCTGCTTTAGATCTTTTTTCCCGCCCTTCATGAGGCTGCCTGAGGGTATCAAAAGCGCCAGTCCGTTGCTGCTTAGCAGCGACTTCCGTCCTTCTACAGACTTTTCTGAAGAGGCGATCGACCTTTCTTTGAAGAGAGAAGACTCGTCCCATAACGAAGAAGAGGAGAAAGAAGTGGTGGTTGATGAGGACGAAATTCAGAGCATGGCCAAAGAATCGAGCAAAACGCTGACGCCGCCAGCCACACCGCTAGATCTATCAAGAGTTGAAGCATAAAAAAAAATACTCAATTAACGTTCTTGTCAGCATTGGCCAGTAACTGAAAAATGAAGTGACGTGCTCAGTGACACTTTTTTAATTAGTGCTATTTTATATATGTACAAATATCAGTCAGAACGAGCAAGTGGAAGCACTCTAAAAATTAGATTTAGATCATGTATTTTGTCATGAATTATATTTTTACCACCGCATTAAATCTATGAAATTTCCTTTGATCTAATGAATGAAATTGTGTAAATTATTTCAAAATTTCTATGAAATATGCTAATTAATAAATAAACATGTTTAAATTTAAACTTTCAAATTGCTTAACGTTTGATGTCCTTGATTCTCTCAAAATAAAATTACTTTTCAGTAAAATGGACTTCTTTGCAAAAGCAAGAGTAAAGATGATCTGCAATCAAAACAAGGCTTAAAACAGTGTAAAAAAAAAACACAAAATTGCCTTCAATCAGAAGCAAAGAGGAGCCCAATTTTGCCTTGCCACTACCCATGGTCCTGCAGATGCGCCTCTCTCAGGAGTGAAGTGAAATCACGTCCAAAGCAGGACCAAAGGATCCAAGAAGGCCAGAAAAAGAAGCACTCCTATATTGGACAACTACAGAGAAATAGCTGAAGAAGCTCAAGAAAAAAAATGAATTAGTTTTACATCACTTATTTTATTCTCCTGTTTATTTTATAAGCAAAATTTACAACGTAGCCACATATAATTATAATATATTCTCCTCTCGCTTATATGCACCTATCAAATTGTCCGTCCTGTTAACAAACACTGCTTTCTTCTCGTGCAATTATAATTACATACGCGAGTACAAAAATGAAAATAAATGCCACGCATTACAATTTTAAGCTTTCCAGTTCTCGTATTTGCGGCTGGGCCTGTTTCGTCCCACTCGGACTACGGCAAAAAACAAAGAGAAACAGCCACAGTAAATGAACTTACGATTAAACACAGTTTTAAAATCATTCAATTAATTTTTATACAGTCCTTGTTGTCTTCTGCAATCATAATTCAATCACCGCATTGACTGTAGGAACACACCACTAATCTAGAAAATAGAACTGGTGGAGGTGGAAGCATGGAGAGAACTCAAAACAACTGACACTTCATTCAATCCGCGACGTCTCTTTAAGACACAACCAGAAACAATTGTTCAAATAATTGGAGGGATGGAGGTGAGTGAATCTTTGCTTATTTTCACAAGAAAACTTACGAATTCCTTCTTGCTCTTTCTTCCAGAGGGTAGAGAAGGTGGAAAGGGTTTACACAAAGTAACGACAGATTTATGTGATGACGGGCTTGGAAGGTGGGCGGGTGTTGATTTACGTCGCGTACCTCTTGGTCCACAGTCGAGCGATTCGGTCGTGTTCTTCCCTGTTCTGCAGTAGTTGTGTGGCAATGCTTCCCACAAGAGGATCAGCTGTGAAAAATTGGCAAAATTACATTTCTAATTTTTGCTAAAATTTGAAGGTTATTAAAATGACCGTTTTGGATCAATATAAATTCCCAAGCCTACAAAATAAAATTATGCTGGTTTTTAATTAACTTTTTACTTTTGCATAGTACTTTAAATCTAGAAATTTTGATTACAATAAACTCACAAAAACTTATATAATACTTCTTGAATCAAATTCCTTTTAACTACTAAAATTGCTGACTGTTGTTGTCAATTTAAATTAAATTTAAAGTGATTTAAAGGATAAAGAATTGGATGAAATTATTGTTAAAAATGTAAATTTATATTGTTATTGTCGCGGAAAATTGTCCGATCTTAGGTGGGGCCCCACCCGCCTATCGCATTGAAGCTCCTTCCAAACACATTGTAATGGCAGGATAACTGACAAGGGATGGAATTGCGCAAAACCAGTATTGGTTGACTTTGATAAAAATGGTGCTGTTTGTTTAAATTGAAGCCCGTGGGGCCCAACGCCAATGAAGAAGCTCATTTTGTTGCCCCTATTCTCTTAAGCAGAGTAGCTTGTTTATTTCTAAATTTTTTTAAAATTATTAATTTAAACTTGACTGAATTAAAAAAAAAATAATAATAATAAATTCTTTAGAGTAATTGAAAGAATCTATTACAAACACTCAATGAGGAGTACAGTAAGCACAAAAAATAAATGAAAATTCAATTAGAAAACATAAAAAACTTTCAGCAAAATTGGGTGGTGCCTTGTGCACCACCAAAAAAGGGAACAGACAGTAAAGACTTTGTCCAATCTAAAAAAATTTGAAATAATTATTGCTGCTTTCATAGAGATCTGAATCTTACAAGTTAAATTAGAAAAAAAAAGCAATTTAAGATATAGAAAATGTATCAAACTTAGAAGTCTGTAGAAACTTATTTAAATTCCTGCCTCGAACATTGCAATAGAAAAGTTGAAACCAGAAATAAATGATATAATTGGACCCTGCTTTAAAATTAAGCACCACCAAAAAAAGGAAAGGCCGACTAGATGCCATCATTTGGCCTGACCCTCAAGAATTTTGCAAAATCGT
Source organism: Neocloeon triangulifer (assembly GCF_031216515.1). Classification (NCBI taxonomy): domain Eukaryota; kingdom Metazoa; phylum Arthropoda; class Insecta; order Ephemeroptera; family Baetidae; genus Neocloeon; species Neocloeon triangulifer. The sequence continues at coordinate 6,516,331 of NW_026775562.1, forward strand.
AAAAAATAATTATTTGCAAGTTAGAAAGGTCTACCTGGATTGCAATCAGTCAACAGTGAGCATATTGAGAGAAGCACTTTTGATATGGTGAGGGCAGGTGACCAGTTGTCCTTTAGAATGTCAAGACATATCACTCCTTGACTGTTGATGTTGCAATGGTAAATTCGTGTGCGAAAAGTAACCTGTTGAAATTCAGCATGTTAATAGAAAAATCAGAAGTTTAAAAGTAAGCCATACTTTAGGTGGTTTGAAGGGGTAATCAGGAGTAAAGTGGATGTCGAGGAAAAAAACGCCTCCTTCGTAGACAGAGCCTGGCGGTCCCAAAATTGTTGAGACCCACTCATACAAATTATCACCTTTTGGCCCAGCTGAGCAGTTTGGTGGAGGATCCAAAGTAATCTCAGCCAGTTCCTTCTGAATCCTTTTGAATGTGGAGAAAATTTAAAATTCAGAAATAAAATTGATCCAAAGGAAAATCACCTTTTTGCTGAGGTGCTAAGTGCTTTGGACATTTTAGGGTTGCAGCGAGGAGTTGAGGCAGGTGAAGAAGTGGCACTGGTCTGGCTAGACTCCAAATTGTCTTCCACTGTGTTGTTATTAGAAGTTCCTGCTTCTGTAGACATTTCTAAAAACAAGATCGGAGCAATAAGTATTTATGAATCAATAGTCATGATGGTGAGTGGGCAAACAGTTGGCCAAAGCCTAAGCACAAAACATAACAATTTCTCGCCGTTTGCCCGAATTAAATTTCAAGGATAACCGAGCGATTAATTTCTCTGTTCCGCTTAATAAAAGGGTTGGTTTTGGAAAAGTTATCCCGAAATTCGTGCTTATGTTGACAAACAAGAGCACATCCAGCCTCCATTTTGGTTGGTTTGAGGAACCGTCAATGGGGCCCCTAGTCTCGACGGGTCATCAATCGATGACCAACCAAATTCAGAGGCCGTTCAGCTCAATTTCGGAAATAAAAAGTACCAACTTTAGATTCAAAATTAAGTACAAACAGCGAAAAAGGCTACTAACCTTAGCAAGAATAAAAATACATGAGCGACGCTTCCTTCCGGTGCCTCACAACCGGCATCAAATTTGATTCGTTTCAGCGGCGAATCGGCGATTTTTTTCCGATTTGCCGAGCTTCAGACACCTTTGGCAAGCGTTTCGGCACCTTCCCGGAGAAATCGTCACCCTTTTAATTGGGGAAAAACTTGAATTTACAGCGACGGCAAGGCGAGCAACATCCTACAAGCAACAGAAGTTAAAGGTCCCTGCGCATGGCGACTTGCTTTTGTTTTTGAGCCGCAAAACGGCGCCAATCGCACGTGCCACTCCTTTTCCAAATCCTGGAGATTATGCGTTCGATTCCCACTCCAGGTGGAGTTGGGCTGAAGTTTTTCGGGGGAACCTGAGTGATTTCTCATACTGGGACTGCGAGTGAAGGGTTTTTCTTTGCTGAAGTCGGCCGGGGGCGCAGGATTTCGTGTTGATAAGGGTGAACTTTGCACCCCAAGTTATCCGCCCACTATGCCCAGGCTACGTTTAATACGAAATTCGACGAACTCTTTTTGTTTTTAAGCTGCGTTAAATGATGGCCACTGCTGAAAAAAATTAACAAAAATAATTGAAATGAGCTTGGCAGCATTTAAAACAATAAAATATTTTTAGTTGATACAAAAAAGGACGTGCTGGTCTATCAGTAGTGGCCGTGGCAAAACCAATTTATTGGGTGGTGGAAACATAATATAGTAAATAATTTCATTTATTTTATTTTCAATTTTCCATTAATTTTGTATCACGATGAATTTTCACACATTTTCCAAATATAACAACCAGTATGTATATTGCATCTTTCTATTAGGACATTACATAACCAGTACAATAATGCCTATATCACAAAAACAGTAAACTGCAGTAAACATATCCTTTTATGATTTTGAATGTGATTATTTTTCGAATTCCAGGTAGTCAACCTTTTAATTTCAGCGACTACCTTAATTTATTTATTGCTCTTCAGCTAATTCACATCTAATAAATATATTGTTGTGTGTAAATATTGTGCTCTGATTTCAATAAATCCAGCAGCTCTGCTGATTTTTAAATAAATCTCTCTTATCTAATTAACATTTAGAGAACATTGCGCTTGAACGTTTTGTGTTATAACAGTTTTTAATTATTTCCTTGATCTGGATGCAAGCAGCTGCTGCATGCTAAGTAAACTCTTCTCCAGACTGTTAGCGAATTTCCACGTGCTGGTCGATTCACACGACTTGAAGGCGGACAGGCAGAAAATTATGCTGTCCTTCCGAGGATTGTACGAGGCCCCATAACCGTCATGCACGACTGGACCGTAACCCATGAAACTGTCGCTAACAGTTGACACCTAGAAAATGATTTTAAAATTTGTAATAATTGTAATAATTTGTGAAAATTTTGAAATTTTTACTAATTTTTTTCCTTTATACCTGACTAGTTGAGAGGGAAAAGTGGTTGAGTTTGGAGAAGGCCTTGTCCAAGAAAATCTCCGGCTCCGAGTGCAGATTTTCTTTCGCTGCCTTATTCAATCCCAACAGGTGAATGTCGATTCCCTGGCCCAAAATGTTGTCCACCATTTCCAAGGTCTGCTTTGCCACTGCCTTGTCGTACAACTCCAGACACATCTAAAATTATGAAAATTATTGAAATAAAACTATATTATCAGCTATAATTGTGGTTTTTGTACTTCGGAATGATTGGAGGCTGCTCCCTCAGCCTCTAAGCGGCACATGGCCTCGACCCAAGCCATCGCCTCGAGACTCGCAGACCTGATGCAGTCCACTCTGCCCATTCGGAACCTTCTTGTCCCAGCGCTTTCATAAGTAGCCGTTAGTTTTTGATTAAGCCTGTATTAAAAGTAAAAATAAATTTATCTGAAAATATTTGACACATTTAAACGATCAGAATTTGCAGATTTATTCCGCAGTAGATAATAACATTGAAAATAATCCAAACTCTATAATTGAAAACAAAAAATTTTGATTTATGAAATGGTGCTGAGGACAAATACAGAAATAAGTGCAAAACACATAAAATTTCCAGCATTCGCGTGCTCCATGAACAAGTTTGCTGACCTGAAGTACGCGAGCTGCAGGGCTAGCTGGATATACGCATCCGGGCTAACTTTGCACAATTTGATGCTGTCCTTGCCGTAGCCCAAGAAGCGATATATGTACAAGTCCAAGTCTTGCAGCAAACTGCACAAGGACATTTAGTTGAAAAATTTAAAATTTCTTTAGTGAAATAAGAAACATTTTCTTTCCCACCTTTCTAATTTAGGTTACAAAGGTTTTTTTTAAGCAGTGTTTTACCTGTTGACATTGCTGGCGGCGTTTTGTATGTGCTGGTGGAGTGGTCCGCTGAGCTGCCACTGCAAGGGTTGCGGGGCTGGAATGGACGTCTTTGGGTAGGTGAGCGGCTCTTCAGTTTGCTTCAAAAGCTGCTCGACCAGTTGCACTACGGCCACCCCCTCGGCCGGAGAGTGTTCGTAGCAAAATCCCCACACCCCATCACTGCTCAGCACAAACTGCAAATTAAAAAAAAAGGGAATTTATTATTAATTGAAATTGTGTGAATTATAAAATTTGATTTTATTTATTCATTTCATCAAAATAAAATAAAATTTCATGCAGGTGAAAACTTTCTTAGAAACGTTAACGAGGTGATGAAAATTGAATGATAGTTTAATTTCATTTTACATGTAATTTAATTTGAAGAAATTAAAAAAAAACTTTTTAAACCAAACTAAATGAAGGAAGAACAAAATGCAATTTCAAACCTATAGATTTTGTTTTAACCTGCATAGTTTTGTCGAACCATCTATTGCTGGTATTGAAGGCGCTGCCGCCGCCGTGGATCATTTGATGAGCCATGTTAGTCTCGTCCCTGGCCCCAACCTTATGACCTTTGTAGTTGTCTGTCAGGGCTCGGTAATTGAAGCTGGTCGGCAGTGGATCATCCATGCAGATCAGGGCCAGCGAGCTCTGGATCAGCTCCATGTTGTCGCAGTTCTTGTCACCTTTGATTTGGGAAATATAAAATTAGCAAATAATTCTTGAAATCATTTGGTTTTTAATGCATGGCAAGGAATCCTTGTTCATTTTTGCAGAAAATTTTTTCATTTTAATGCTCGAGGAGGCGTTTATGAAGTGAGAAATTTAGGTCTGCATGATCATTCTGTAATTTTCTTCTCATTATCATTATTTTTTAATTTTTATTTGGGTTTTCGGTTCATAATTGCTTGCTGAAAATAAAAATACAACATATTTATGATTAGGTTTTTGGTTTTGTGTAAAGAAAATAATTAGTAAATAGAATCATACTCATTATTTGAAGTTCTGGAAAATTCTGAAGAGAAAAAAACACATGCGAATCTAATTTATTTTAAGGCCAAATGACTTGAGTTTCCAAATATGGCCAACAATTATTTAAAAATAATTTTAATACATTTATTTTCACTTTTTTTGCTTAATTAAAATCTATTCCAAAAAGATTTACATAAAAAAATTGGCATTGCAATAAATTTCGAGTGGATACCTTTTTCGTAATAAATTATATTTATTTTGAATGTTAAATGAGGCGAATATTACAAAAATGTTGAATTTTACGACAGAATAGAGATTTAAAATTCAAAAATTGAACAATAAAATCAAATTTAAAATGCTTACGTCTGGGTTTGTCACAAATATGCATAATTATCATGTCGTTAAATTGATAAGGGCCAGTAGAACAATGGATTTGCGTAGATTACCTTGAGAATAGTCGCCTAGTCGGCTCGATTTCGTTTTAAAACTATTTCAATCATCTCTTTTCGCGCAAACGCGCGCAATTCACGCGGTTCATTTGGCGCGCCAACCTCGGCCTTGAGGAAATTTTGTTACTTTCTCCTCCCTCCCCACGCACCCTCGTCGCTCGCAGGCGACGTTTTCCTCCGCGAGAGACGTTTCAACCTGTCTCGACTCGTCGCAACTCGGTCCGCGCCACCTTCTTCCAGTGAGTTCGCGTCAAGCTGCGGCGAGCGCAGCGCGCGCCTTTCGGTTTCGGTCCCGGATTTCGCGAATTTCGGCGCCAAAATCGCGAATTTTGCAGTTTTCGAGTGCGCGGAAGGTGAATTTGTGCATCGGACGACGTGAAGTGTGAAAGTGCGTCGGATTTCGAGATGAAGAAGACGCAGAAGGCCGGTTACGAGGGGGATTCCGTGAGGACCGTGAGCAGAGCAGGTCGACCCGAGGCCAGGACCAGGTTCAGGACGTTCTAAAGGTAGGTGGACACCACCTTTTCACCCTATCCAACCCCCAAACCATTTTTAACCTTTTTTCCCCAAAAAAGTACGAAAATCACTGCCGGTATTTCACGAGTTGCGTAATTTTGGATACTTTGATGATGGAATTCTGGCGCTAAAATGATTTTATTCTTGATTTATCTTCAAATTATGCATTAATTTAAATTTAAATACTCTATTCGATCTAATTACATCCATATAAATGAAAAATATTTGAATTAGGTAAATTAATTACGCTAAATTTGAATTCTTTGACGTCACGTGACAGCCACCGATGACGCGATTTTGTCGTCGACATGGAAATCTTGTCGACAAATCGGCCTACGCAGTTTCCTATTAATTATTTATGTATGAATTTATTATCCATTCAATAATTGTGTATTATCTTCGAAAAACGACGGAATTTTAATTAAGTAGTTTAAATGTAAAATTTAATTTCATTACGATTAGCCAAAATTAGAAGATTTAAATCTCACTCTGGGCAAGAAGCTCCCGGACCTGGGCCCAAGTGTCCCTTCTGTCGGTCGTGAGAAGCCCGACGGCCGGCTGAAGGCCATTCATCGAGCTGCGGGCCGTCGCGTCCTTGACGATGCCCTGCACGGCCGCAGCAATCAAATCTTCACCCACGGCGCATCCGTCTTTCTTCAGGAAAATAACGTAGAACTGAAAATTTTCCAATGGAAATTATCTTATTTTTCATTCTATGAACAACAGTACGTAAATTTTAAATTAAAATTCGAACAGAAAATAAATATTGCTGCTACAAAAATTTTATCTGATAGGAAATGATCTTATTTTTAAAGTGCTCATCAGAGATAATAATATATAGTTTTCAAGTACAGCAAGGAATTTTTCACCTAATTTGGATAGTATTTTAATCAAAAGCGCCTCAGGATTAATGTACATTTCAGGTTTAAAGTTGACCAAAAATTAACTCTGATAGTTTTTCGACATATTTTGCATTTAATCGTTTACAAATAGGCTTTTATTTTTAAACTATTATTAATAATGGATTGTTTGTCCAATTCTTGGACTCTGGGAAAAATATTATTTTTTAATTTAGATGAAGCACAAAATAGATGAATAAATTTGGAAAATTCTTTTAACTTTTTTTTTCAAATAGAAAAAAATTAATGAAATGTGTGGTTATAAAAATATTATTCTGTTTTAATTTTTTAACATAAATCTAAATTTAAATAATTGTATGAGTTTATAATAACTATTTTAATTTTTTTTTTAAATTATATGATTGAATGTGATTGTAAAAGTTTTTCGATTAAGACTATTCATATTGGATCGCTAAGTTAACCAACCTGATTTTTGCAAGCTACGATGATGTGCTCCTGGCTGCGTGGGGAGCACGGCTCCGTGATGAGCATGTCCCTGGGGACCGAGGGCACCCGGCACGTGGTCAGCAGACGGTAGAACTGCGTCATGCACAGCGGCTGGCCCTTCTCGCGGCTCGTCGCCCTCTCTTGGGCAATTCCTCCGCTGAAATTAATTCAATCGTGAAAAATTTATTTACAAAAATTGAGTAATTCTGACTGGTCGAGGACTTCCTTGTGCTTGAGGAGTCCGGTGGCGAGCCGGGCGGCGAGCGCGCACTGTTCGGCTAAGGTCATCGGACTGCGAGGCGGCAGCACCATTCCGGGGTTGGAGTTGACCGGAAGGGCCAACGTGTTGCCCAGGTACATGTCGTTCAGCCACCACTCGTACGCCTGAATAATGGGAGAAATCATTAATTTTCATGTTAAATATTGATTATAGCAAATTCCAAATTTTACAGGCTAAATATTTTTCTAATTTAGTGAAGTTTATGATTTTTATTTGAAAAAATTTAAAAGATTTATAAATTATTGATAACATAATAAGGCAAAAACAACATCCATGATCTTATTGGTTGTTGAAACTGTTAACTCAATATTAAGAAATTTAGAAGGATAGAAAGAATTTTCAAATTTAAATTTAAAATGCACTAAATAAATAAATACTAAGTGGTTGAAATTTATTTAATGGAATGATTAACAAATCATTTCTGGCAGAATCTGAATTTTCCATTAGAAGTTTGGTTTTAATTTTTTTAGAAATTAATAAAAAATTACTTATTGAATCAAATTGAATTTCCAATTTCACGTTATTTAAATTAATTTATTTTGAGCCATCCACAATTCTGCACTATTTTAGTTTCTCATTAGATTTATTTTAAAATTTGAAAGATTATTGTATAGCAAAGGAGGATTTTTTCAACTCTGAAGTGTCCGTCTCGCGCGCAATGAAGTGCCCCTCTGAAGTTAATTGATGGAAATGAAGCGGCCCATTTGCGCGATTAGGCCAATTGGTGGGTGGGCTGTCCTTTAGGCAGCCGCGTCTGGGTGTTTTTCGGAGCCGGGCAGGTTGCCTGCCTGCTTTAGGCGGGCTTAGGGCGGCGACCGAGGGCGGGTGGCGCTGATCATTGGTCGGGCGCCGGCGCCTCCGACACGTTCTCCGCCGCGGAGATTTTACTCCCTCGCTCTGTGTCCTGGTTTGCACGATCAATCGGCCCACACACCCACGCAAACGGGCACAAACCGGCGAATTTTATTCGCCCAATCGATTTCGTGCCTAATTTTATATTCACCCCATTGTTCCTGCCCACCAACACCGAATTAGAATTGTTGAATGGGGCGCACCTTTTGTGCACACGGACACTGTTTACGTAAATTGTCTGAATTTTTAATTTCGCCTTTTTTTGCTGCGTGGCGGAAAATGATTTTAATTTCACCGGATTTATATCAAAAATTTATTTAATGTGAAATAAATTTTTTAATTTTATTTTGAAACCATTCAACTGGAAAATTCTTACCTAATTTTATCCATTTATTTTCTGTCTAATTTACCAGATTGAATTAAATAAAAGGCAATAAGGAGTGTCGGGGTAAACTCGGCACTTCTTCCAGCGGCAGGTGAGAGTTTGTGAAGAAATGTTTTCAAGATTTTGAGAAATGTTATGAATTCAAAATTTATCAGAAATCAGAATAGGGGTTGAATTTTTCTAACGCCCGGTTTTTTTAGTGGTTTTTAACACCCCATTTAAAACAATCTCTTGCAGGTCAAACTGTAAAAATTCCATTTTTGATGAATATTAAAAAGTTATTTTATACAAAACAAATTTCAATCAAATAATTCAAATTTAACATTATTTATATTAAAATAGTCCATTTGAAATTTATATAATTTAGGACCGTCTTGCCTATTTCTTTTTTACAATTTGTATTGTAACTTGATCAAAATACAACACGAGATAATGGCATGAATAAATGTTCAAAACTCTAAACTTATTTTTATGTATTATGTTGGCTAGATTTTATTTGTTATGGTTTCTGTATGCCTTATTATTAGTTTAGCTAAAACATTGAATTTTAAATCAGAGATTAATTTTTGCCAAGGGTTCTTTTGCAATTACATAAAATCTGTTCTGTTAATTTTGATCAATATTAAATTTTATAACAAATTTTGACTATCGACCAACCAACTTAATAATTCAAAAGAGTTGCAAATCTATTACTTTACTCATAGTTAACTCCTTATTATAATGAGCAAAATGAAGAATGAGAATAACGCTTTAAAGTTAATAGTAACTTTTTATCATAATTGTAGATATCCGAAAATAAAGAAAATTAAATAATATTTTCGGCCCAGAAAATGACAGAAAGACTGTCAAATGATTCTGAGAACCTGATTTTTGTATATAATTAAATGATCAAATTTTGATATTACTAGAGGAATTATGTAACACTTTGAGAAGTTTCTAGTGAAGCAGAATAATTTTTGAAAATCGTTATATACTCATAAAAAAAATAATTTACCCAGTTGTCATGGTTTTGGTGCCGCTCCAGCAGCAGCTTTTGAAGTCGAGGCGCCTCGTTGTTCTGGAAGCTTAGCACACATCGCCTGGTCTTATCGTAGTCGGCGTCCTTCAAGATGACCCTGGCAAACTGCAGGTACTTTGTCAGGGTCTGCTCCACGTTCGGCACGGGCAATTTCGGCAAATCGGCGCCCTGAGTGAGTGCCAAAAAGTAGACGTTAAAAGATGGAAACATAAAAATTAATCATTATTTGAAAGAGATGAAATTGAAACATGCAAATTTTAGCTCCAATATTATTTGAAAATGAAAACGTTGAATTATTTTACAAACTTAATAAAGCACGCACAGTCAATAAAGCGATCGGCATAATTGTTCCTCTGATTGAAAGAAGCGCCAAGTGACCTACTTATCACCGATTCACTAATGAATGCCAAAACTTTTGCTTCACGTTTTCGATTATCTTTTGCAATCTTTATTAACATTTTAATGTATACAATTAAATGAAAGTTTTATTTAAATTTTGAATTTTCAATGAAATATAAAAAGTTGAAAAGGTCGCCTTCAGGCCATATTTAATTCATACACTGGATGATAATTATGAATGAATTAACGCAGGGCAATGGGAAGCCGCAATCGCTATTCGTGACGGCGACAAACTACCTCTTCAAACGCGACGAAATAATTAATATTTCAGCGCGATACGAGGGGAGGGGGAGGAGAAAGCGGGGGCTGAAGAGCATCTGCCGGCGCCGCGTGCTCTTTCTCTGCCGCACTCTAATTGCGTAATGCCATCAATTGGTGCGACCAAACAAAGCGTGAAGAGTGGTAGAACGTAGATAAAATTCCAATTTTATTGTTTTCGTTTGCATCAAAAACTTATTGGTATCATCTCGAGAAGTAATTATAAAAAATTTTAATTTAAAATTTTTCGCTGCAAAAATTTAATTGAATTCAAAAATTGAAATACAAATATGTTACCAGTTTACAGTTTTTAAAATGATACGAAAATATTAAAGGGAAGTCATTATCAGATTTGTTGATAAAGTTATTAAAATTTCGCGATTCAGAAAAATTATTTCCGAAATTTGTGTCAAATTGATGAAAGAAATAATGCATAATAGATTTATTAATTATAACTCTTACATCGTGACGGAACCTGTAATTCAAATAAATATCAATAATAATAATTGAGTTATCAAAATTAAAAATCAAAATTTTTTCTAATAATTGGTAATTAAAGTTTTGACTTTCATATTATAATTTTTTTTTTTTTTTTTTTTTTTTTTTTTTTTTTTTTTTAGGGTCAGGCCAAGACAAAGTCTTGTCGGCCTGTGCCCTTTATTGGTGGTACAGAAGGCACCACCCAATTAATTGAATTGTCTCATTAATGCCGGCTAGAGATTTGCGAGATTATGAAAAAATAAATTGTGAATGAGACCCCAGGTAGGTCGTAAATTCAAGCAGGAGCATGTGTGAATGTTTTATTTTTGGCTAAGCCTGGCTTGATCGATTTTCCAGCGTTGCCCTCTGACGTCAGTGGGCATCAAAGTATTGATCGCGGTGCCCTTGCCGGCTGCACGCCAGCGCCTCTGCAAGTGACCTGGCCAAGCTCGCACCCCTCAGTCACAAGCGAGAGAGCGTTTTCCCTCTAGCTGTGCAGGCGACGAGCCGATCCAAGGGATGCCAGCGAGATAAGCTTGCACACGAAAACTCTCTCGAGCCGCATACGGAATAAAAAAAAAGCACCGCGCCGAGAAGAAGTGGAAAATACGAGAAAGAAAACCTGACACGCGAAGACTCGCTCAATTTCTCTTAGGGAAAACCCAGCAGAAATGAAATTATACTTACGTGACCCAAAATATTTTTGAAATATTTTTTATTTATTTAAAATAAAATAATAAACTAAACTATTTAAATCTTAATTAATAAACATTCAAAATATTTTGTTAAGGTTAAAAGTTTTGACAAAGTTTCAATTGAAAAATTTAGTAGAGTTAAAGACCAGAATTTAGACATTATTTAATGTCATTAAAAAATATTTGGGCATGTTCATGTGATTATTAGGATAATAAAATAAAATTATAGAATAAAACACAAATTAGAAGAAAATAGGATTTTGAGACAATTACCTCTGCAAAGACGCCGGTGCCTTCGTTTGATGAAAAGGCAGAATTTTCCTTTCCAGGTGCCGTGGCGAAGAGCCTTTTTGGTAAACTCCATATTGCATCCTTCCATCCTGAATGAAAGATTCAATTTCGTTTTTTTTTTACTATTATTATTTTACTTTCAAATGAAACAATGCTGAACAATTTTCGTTTTTTCCTCTCGTTTATTTACATTTACATTTTATGCAACTTTCCACCGAACCCTCCATCAATGTAAATTTAAATTCGGCATTCGCCTCACGCCCGTCACTTTTCTGCCTCGTAATCGAATTTTCTCTAATCGCCCAGATACACAATCTGTTTATTGCTTTCGTGTGGTTTATTCCTTTTCTCTAAAAACTAAATCGCAAATAATCAATTTTGACGGGATATTGATCGGTTTATTTACACATGAATCGAACACAAATTAACTTGGAATTTTAATATTATTATAAAAGAAGAGAAAATGTTTGTATAACTCACTCTTGTTTAACAGTAACAGTTTAACCTCACTGCGCACTGAGCAATTTTCTTTCTCTTCACACTCCGGCTCAATCAGCATCCTTTTTTTTAAGCATTTTTCCACTTTTATTTTTTTTAACGCTTCGTTTATACACACAGCAATTTGACTTTCTACAAATGATATCGATACACAGTTTAGTGATTTTCTTACTGTTCTCAGATACAGTGCGTTTAGACATGTAGATTAGGAGAGAGTATACACAGTGGCAAAGACATTCTCGAAATTATTACGAAAGTCTCAACATCACATCGACGGCTAGGATTTGAAATTATGAAAATGCTTTTGCCAGCTTATTTTTAATTTACATACGGGCTCATTAACATTAAAACGCACATCCACTCGAATGAAAAATTAAATTTGGGGAAAAAAATCCCGCAAGCATTCAAAAGGCAGCGTTTTCATGCACACCGGTCTATAATTATTGATGCGTAATTCGTTAACAGTGCGGTTTCGTTTCACATTTGTTCCTTAATTCCTCTCAAACACGCTGCATTTTAATTAATTTTATTTTCATTCGAACACTTTGATTAATTTACAACTTTATCTGACATTTTTGCGAGTATGGTTATTATAACGTTTTTACTTTTTTTAACACTTTCTTACCTCTGAAGTTATTTATCAAACTCTCGCAAGTTTGGTCATCGAAATTGATTATATCTTTTGTGTTCTTCCTATTCCTACCACTTAATTTACAGTCTCTAGTATGTTTCGCAATTTTCCACGAGAGAAGTTTACATGTGCGACTCTTTACAACTACATTTCGCGTCCACTGAAGTGGATGCTTGATATGTTTATGATCTTGGTTGATTCACCGCGACGGTTTTGAAACCGAAGACAATCATATTTAATTCTAACTGGCATTATTTTTCGCACTGAACGAACACCATTTGAATTCACCATCAAACTATGCCAGATATAGTTATCACAGAATTATAACAATTGAAAATATACATATTATATGCTTGTTCGTAGATCGTTCAGTATTTCATTCAACGTCTTCTATATAGATATGTGTTTTACGTAACTGGCGCGAGTCCGCTATATAGATGCGACCCGCTAATTCTGCGCAACAATCAATTAATAATTGAAACAGAATTTTTCCAGTAGGCCAACAAAACAAATTAATTTAAGTAGTTTGCTAGTTCCCAAAATCTATTTATAACTAAAAATCTCAAATTTGTAAATTTAACGCATTAATTTAAATTACTACTAAAATCCTCAAGGGGAAAAAATAATAATAATAATTCATATGCTCATTTGGAATAATATTTTATAATATTGTTATACTTGAAATAAGTGAAAAGTTATTAAACAATTAGAATTATCAAGCTTCTTTAATCTCTAGCAAAGGTGATAAACAATTTTTGGAAATTTTAAATTCCTTATTAGAGCACTGCTCTTATTCAATGGCAGTGCTGAATATATGATATATAATATTTCATTCAATTCGGTTAAATATTATTATATATATTTTATCAACTTTTCTAATTTGCTCTTTAAAATCAGTTCATTTCGTGAAACAATAGTATAATTATTTTCCATATCAGTGGGACACTTGCGTGTACATAATGACTTATGAAATCACACCCATACGTTCAGACGCAAGATAGAAACACAAAGTAAAAATTTTGATGAAAAAATTCTGGAAACAACCATATTTTAATTAGGAGTTAGGAGATTTAATAGTTGAAACCCTGTCTGAATGGGTTTTTGTTGGCCGACTCCAATGCCGGCGGTTCACTTACCGCGGCGCTGCGGAAGGGATTCGTGTCCCTTGAGGGCTGCGGGGGCTGCACTGGAGGCGGCGGTCGTTGCTGGTACTGCGGTTGCGGAGGAAGCGGCTGTTGGTAGCCCTGCTGTTGGTGCTGGTAAGAGTCGTAGTCAACGTTCGTCTCCTGGTAGCGAGGGTATTCGGCGGTGTGGTTGGAGGTGAGATCTGGAGCGACCTCGACTGCGCTTTCCTGCATCGCGTACGTCTGGTACTTTTTGTCTGGCGGGTCGGCCATCAAGATGTTGGCCTCGTTGGGGAACGGTTTGAAGTCGTAGATGTTCTTGAGGTAGAGAAGCACCGGCGCGTACAGCAGATTGGCGAACGCTATACCGAAATTGAGCGCCGTGAAACCGATGGCCTCGACCACGCTGCCGGCGATGATGGGCCCGACGGCGTAGGCCAGCGAGTACGAGATGTCGGCGATGGCGTAGATGCTTCCGTAGACCGAGACGTAACGCACGTCGACCAGGTAGCCCAAGGTTGGCAGCAGAGCTGTATCGATGAGGGCGATGCCGAAGCAGATACCGCAAATCGGGATCATCAGCATGATATATGAGGTGCTGAACGGGATAATGAAGCAGCACAGGCCCTCCATGACCAGCCCGATGGCGGCCATCAGCCACTGGTGTTGCGGGTACTGTCGCGCCATCTTGACGGTGATTATGACGCCGATGACGTGTGGGAAGAAAGCCGGAAGCCAGATCATGCCGATCTTCCAGTTTTCTTGAGTCATGTTGTCCTCCATCCACAAGGAGATGGTGGGTTCCAAGAAGGCCAAGGCCACGTTGGACATCATGAGGGCGCCTGCGCAGACGGCGATGTACGGGTCGATGAAGAGCCGCCAGATGGGGATGGTGGGACCCGTCCGCTCCCTCTGGCTGTCCTTGATCTGCTCCTTGATGGGTTTCATGACCAGCAAGAGGCCTAAGCCGTCGGCCAGCGAGACGAAGGCCAGAATGAGGAAGGGCATCTCCTTGCCCGCAAACTGGTACAACGCGCCGCCGAAGGGAGGCGCCACTAGGCAACCGAAGGAGATGAACGCGAGTGCTATGCCCAGGGCCTTGGAGCGTTCGGCCTCCTCGGTGAAGCGGTCGGCGATCATGGCAAGGCCAGCAGTGTCGGCAAACGCCGAGCCCACGCCCTGCAGACTGCGGGCGAAGAAGAGGACCCCGTAGCTTCGGCCGCACGCGAACACGGCCGTGCTCAGGAACATTATGGTCAGACCGATCATCATGGGGATGTCGTAGCCGATCCTGTCGATCAGGGCCCCCGAAAAAGGGTTCACCATCAGCTGGACGATGGCCTTGGACGCGAACAGGATGCCAGTCGCCTGGTCTTGGCCCTCGTGCCCATGCCCTGGAACGAGAGTGCCATTCTTGTCTAAAACCGGGGGCGGCGTCCCGAAAGCGCCCGTGTACCGCAGGTAGTCCGGGATGATGGGCACGATGACCATGTAGAGCATGTTGTCCAGCAGCAAGGCGATGGACACAATCACCAGGATGATTCTTCGCTGGTTTTTCGGCTCCCGAATCTTGGCCCACGCCACCTCCTTGAACTCATTCCACTCCATGTTTATGAAAGGGATCTGCCGCGCCATTTTGCTCGCGAGTCGGTCCTGAGGTGAGCTAACTCTAATTCACTTTATTTCTTCCCCCTCCGCGCGGCCTGGCTTAAAAACTTCTCAGGCACCTTCGAACAGACAGAAAAAAACATAATTAGCCTAATGAGATCATAATTCTAATTAGAGGGATTGCTGCACGTTCAGGACAGACTCGCGAACACTTTACCAACTCCTTCGTGGGGATTGCAAATTCAAGTAAAGGTGGAGGAGTTGAAGTCTCCTGAATTTTTAATGCAACCATCGACCGCTTCACAACCCCTCCAATGTTATATAATGATATAATTTTTTTCGAGAAGATATTGAGGAAAAAACGAAATTTGAGAAGAGGTTTTGTCAGGGCTCACCTGTGTCAGGCAAAGTGGAAGGCAGGCGATTGGAGATGAAGCTGCGCAGGTTGGAGGCCGTAGCGGCGGTGCTGTTGCCGAACTTGTCGGTTAGATACGCCAGCGAGCTGGAGTGTGAGGCGCCATCAGTGCCCCTTTGCTCTTCCGAGTCTGCCGTCTTAAGGGTTACGAATTTCCAGTCGCTGAACGTTTCTTCTCTCTGTGCGCGCTTTGGAGGCCTGCCTGCAGCCTGCTCGCGATGCTGCCAGCGCTCGACTTGGTCTCGGCTCGTCCTGCCTGCCCGACCAGTGCCCTCGGTGCCGCACGCACGCGCCCTCTCGTCCAGGTGTGCCGGCGCCGATGAGAAGATATTTTCACGTTTTTCTTTTTTTAAAAAATTATGTGGGGGTATAATGAAAAGAAGCATATTAATACAAAGGGTTCGATCTTAAGACTTGCTTGATAAAAAGGGGTAGGAGAGGCGAAGAACTGCAATGAACGGCAATTGACTTGTACGCGGCGCTCTCACTCCATGGTGCTCTCCATTCACGTAGGTTCAGAATGGGGATTTGAATTTTTGCTCTTATTCCATTTGTAGCGTACAACTTACTCAGAAGAAATTTAAAATTTAAATTTATTTAAATATTAAAATAATTTCAATCGTTTCTTACAATTCTTTATTTAATAATTGAACAAATGATTCGGCGTAAAAAAAATCATTAATTTTTCTTTAACAATTTTAACAGCCAAATTTTTAGTAAAATATTTGTCTCATAATAATTTTTATTTTCATTTTTCTACCTCCAAATTTTTATTTCCAACGAATTTTTGTCTTAAGAAATGCAGCCAATCAAAACTTTTTTACTCTTGTCAATCCCCTACAGCTTATTTTATTTCCAACAGCGCTTGCATGTGTCTCTATTTGCAAGCCCGTTTAAGCAACGCAAACGGCTGTGGTTGATTTGTATGTTCAGCGTAATTCGGCGGCTTTTCTCTCCTCTCTGCAGCGTGCTGGAATGGTATATACGAGGGGTGCGAGAGGGATGCTGACTGGGAACGGGCACACGAGGGAGCATCGCACACGCGCCGTGCGGTCGCGCTGACTTGGGCATCGTCTCCGCCGGGTCAAATATTGAATTTTCTGACTGGCAAACCTCCTCTAGCTGCCGGTTGTGCCCACCGCCGAGCGCAAAATCGATCTCGCCGCTTTACGAGAAGGAGGAAGGAACTGCTGACTGATGAGCCTGGCCGCGATCTCGTGTGAATTGGGCAAAGGAAAATAAAACTTGTTACTCAATCCAATATTCACGCCACACCTGCTCTAAGGCATTCAACTTCAAATTTAAAAGCGTATTAGGAATTTAACAAATAAAATTTATTATTAATGTGTACTTAAACATATTTGCATTTTTTCTGAAATTATGTTTTATTCATCAAGAGAGAAAATGACATTAACTTTAATTCCTCAATTGTTAAAGAAATGTCAATTTTTTGCCATTGCCTTAAATCCTCCTTCAGCCCAGGTTTTTAATGACACTTCAAAAGTTAAAATACACAGCATATTTGCTTTCATAAATAATAAAAATAGTAGAAATTTTTATTTAAAAAAATTGTTGAATAATATTCTAACAATGAGTGTAAATTATATTAATGTATGTAGTATTTCACAATAATTTATACGAAAAAAAAAAACAAATTTAAGAAATCTTGCAATTTGAACTTATTCATCCCACATTTTTTTAGCATTTTAATTAAATTATTGGGTCCAGCGTCAGTTTTTTCCGGGCTAAAGTCAATTATAAAAAATTTCACTTTTAAAGGTTGGCAGTTTTGGTAACATCCAGAATCTCGGCGGTGGTAAAGCGTGGTGGAAGTTGGCAGAACTGAGCGCTGACTGGGTCAGCAGGTGACCTGCCCTATTGATTTTTGCCACCCAACGGCGGAGTGCGTGTTTTCCGCCTTGGCATTAAAGAAACTATATTTATACGCACGCCGGCGCTTCGTCGAGAGGCGTAGAATGAAACAAGGCTTCAGTTGTTTTTCTAAACGGCTAAACATCAGTTTTATTTTGCATTTATTTCCTCCCTACAAGTAAATAACAACAACGGATGTATATATTCCCTCCATTCATATTAATCATTTTTGGTAACTCGATGAATTAAAAAATGTTTTGAAAACAAAAAATAAATCAACCGGTTGGAGAAAGTCCACAATTTACGATGGAGTAATACATATCACATAATTCTTCAATGTGCTGAAATCAAATCAATTTTATGAACTGAGAAATGGCAAAACGGCGGCAAAACCTTCTATATCTTCAAATGCATTGGCCAAAAATATACATAACTTACTCCAACTTGAAGCGTCTAAATTGAAAACATTAAATATGTGACCAGCACATCTTAAAACCAGAGGAATTATTAATAACGAGGAAAATTGTTTCTGATACATAGACAACCCCGCATATTATTCGATTGTCTACATATGTTACTTTCCTACATAGACTAAATATTTTTTGTTTCAGTTTGGTCTGGGTCTTAGTGATGGAAATTAATGAACCAAACAAACCAGTGAGGAGTCTAGAAAACGAAAATTATATTCTGAACACTGCAAGTTTGAAAATGGGGCTGGACTTCTGCTGCTTTAATTATTTAAACATTTAGACATCAAACCAACACTGCAGCCGGTTGGCTTGAAAGAAATTATTCAATGAACACTTTCTTCGTACTAATGTGTTATCAGTTCGCGTTTGTTTTATGCATGATGATTATTAATTTATTGAATTTTGAGAGTCAACATCTAACCTGCACTTCTGCCCACAATATTATTTACTTTTCCAATCAAGGCAACAACTGCGGCGTTCCCTTTCCACCTCAAAAGAGCCCTGTGAAGTTTTCCCCATACGCCAGAGCAACATTAGGCCACTCTTCACAACCAACTCCAAAAACAGAGAAAATAAATTAATTACATCTTATAATTTGTTTGGCCCTTTCGGGGGAAAGTCCCGCGTGCTCGAGGATCTGAATTAATTTTGGCTCATCAAATATTGCACTTTGAATATTTAAAATATTTATGCATTTTATGTACTTAGACAATTAATTTATATGCGGTAGTCAATTTACAAGATATATTGCTCTCCTAGATTGTTAAAAATGATCATTTTAATAGGTGGCAATTGACAATTAAGCCTTTTTTAATATTTAATAACATCTGGCTCAATTGATTGATGTTCACATTTTTGTTTTGTTTTAATTAAAATTACAATTTCAGAAAATGAACTGGAAAATTTCCATTACATCAAAATACATATAAGCAACGTTAATTATGAAATTGGTTTCGGAAACGTTTTGAGGGACCAGTTGGATCAGTAAAATCAATAAGTGCCTTTGGTTGCTACCCCTATTCAGACGCATCAACTCTTCCCTTTGGATAATTTTTTAATATTTTAACGACATTCACCATTTAGTTTTAATCATGCAACATGGATATTATTTTTTGGTTTTTTAAATTCCTAAATTCAACACTTTTGTAATAATTTATGTCGCAACCGCTTGTATGTCTCCCTGTAAGATGCACTTTTTGGGGTTTCAATCTTCGCGTCGTGATATGTGTCCATTGATATGTTTCAAGTTCAGAGCCACCTTCCAAGAGGCGGCTGAAAGTTGAGAAAAAATACATTAATTTTCTGTCCAGCATCTTACAGACATCTCTAAATATATATATTATATTATTTCAATCAAATCATATTTAACAACTGCGCTTCCATATTGCTCTTGTTCAACATTGATTAAATATATATATATTTTCATGAATTTGAAATTGCGATTATGCGTCTCTCACCAACTGTACTTTCTATTTTAATATATAACTTTCCCTTTGAATTACACATACATGATGCTCATTCTCGTTCTGTCTTTCTTTGACTACCTATCATCCTAATTATGTAATAACACAGCTTCGATTTCATATTTATATAGATATGTGATCCTGTTTTACGATGGAGCTGCCGCTGAACTGATTTACTTTTTATATTTTGTGGTGGCCCCGAAAAAACAGTGTAGTGCCTACGACAATCTCTCTCATGCACGTCTTTCAGTGTGTTTGTTTTCTTTGAAGAGTGGTCTGGCTAGCAAACCAATACGTGACATTTATGCAACGGGAAGGGCCGTAATTGATAAGCTCTCACTGGAGTCTCGACCTACGAGGCATTATTACTTTCGGGAAATTAATTCTTCTTTGTCCTGTTTTTAATTCTTGTACGTGACTAGATCTTCTTCTCTTCTATTTAGTCGATTACATAATTCCTTTCTATTTCGATACATGGCCTTTATGATTTTCGTATGTAACACTTCTTGTTAATTCTCCTCAGCTATCACTTCTTCGTATAGTTGTATATATTTAGACACAGTTTTGTGGATTTTCGCACTCGATTGACTCGGGAAATAATAATATCTTGTTCGAACAGATGGAGGGACACTCTCGACCGACCGAAAGTTGTTAGTATGTGCGTTTTGCTTCACCGAGCTAACTGATCGTCCAATTAATCAGCGTAAGTGAATCCCTTAATCGAGAGCGTCCCCTGAATTTCTCATTTTGGGGGATTTTTACAGTGAGTTAATATTGAGACTGAGGTATTTTATACGTTCGACATTAAAGACAGTTCGTGTAGTGTATCAAATAAAAATAAACCAGCATTTGAGCTACGGTTCCCACAACATGCACTGTGCTTCACTTTTGACTCCGAGTGGGCATTCTGACTTGAAAAATTGGGCTCAGATTCAAATTATGAAATGATTTTGGCACTTAATAAATTTTTTAGTAGTTAAACTTGCAGGGTTTGGAGATGCTGATTTGAATACGCGTTTCAAAATAAGATCACCTCGGTCAAATAATTTCCAGAAAATATTTTGCACATCCGAAATGACAAACTAACTATTCCAATATAAAAAAAGTTGTTTGTATAGAATTGATTTCAAAACCCAATTCTTCAGAGGTCAGAGGGTTTTTTAGTTTACTCTTTGTTGCGGCCACTCGGTGCCCGTAGGGCCCTAGGGAGCCTAGGGTTGCACTCAGAAGGCGGTCTGGTCTTGTCGCGGCCTCTCTCCAGCGATGGCCGGCGCCTGCTGGGCGCTCTGCCGCCTCAGCCTGATGGCCTCGGCGGCCGCGTCCATCTCGTCGTCAGGCTCCAGGGCCGGGTTGATGCGGCCGTTGCGTTCGTCCACACTTGAATAGTTCTTCTGCGCCGCCGTGTTCATCATGGCGAGTTCACCCTCGCCGGCTGGCTCGCCCACCCTTTCCACGTCCTCGGGGATGTTGACGACGCAGCGGAACCAGTCGTAACCTGGCGCCAGCCGGCCTGTCTCGAACAACCATTTGGTCAACCTGAAATAATTTCAAATTTTTGAAACATTCATTGAACGATTTTTCAATTGATTTTACATGAGTTATGTTTACAAATTTTGTTCAATGATGTGTCGGATCAGAATATTAACTTCTAAGTAAGAAATCAATCATTATTTGTTTTTTACTCAGAATAAATGAAATACTTAGAGGCAAACTATTTTTTCGAGAGTAAAAACTAACTATTTACAAGCTGAATCTTCATTCCTTTTTATAGATGAAGCATTCTCTCTTAAACTTCACCAAATTTAGGAAAAATCACAACTTTCAAGTACAATTTTTGTCCATTTTGGAGGAAAATCTTACCATGACACGCCGATGAGGGTAATGAGCGAGAGCAGCATGGACATGGTGCGGAAGGGGAAGAGCTGCTGGCCGTCCTTGTAGCCAGGGTAGTGGATCAAGGCCGGCAGCCCCAACATAGGCTCTCCTCCGGTCATGCGGACGAAGAAGGCGACGATGTAGGCGGACAAACTTCCGTAAGTGTTGCAATGGTGTTTGAAGTGCACCACCATCAGCAGCTGTGGGAACAGAATGCAGTACACCAGGTCGGAACACATAGACCTGAAACCACATAAACGAGTTAGAAAAATGATAATTTTCAGATTGTGAAAAACAAAAATTATTTTTAATTTAACAAATTTGCTAATCTTTTTACCTTCACGTTTTCCCGATTAACAAAATTAACATACCAAAGTCCGTAAATTGATGGGATGGTCAGGGCCATTATGGTGGACAGAATGCCCACGACGATGATGGACGCACGCATCACCCAGATGATCTCCATTTCGGACGCCTGCCAACAAAAGAATCTCTTTCAGCAAAGTTTTCATTTCCAAAACACGGTATTATTTTAAAGCCGTGTTAGTGTAATGGGCGAATGTCTCTCATGGGAAGTGGTTCTCTCGTTTTGGCTTTTTTCGGCCGGGAAGAATTGCATGTTGCAAAAATTTTGACATTCGTGCTAAAAACGGCTATTTTCGGAAGGTGTGCGATTTGCAGGAGCGCACACGTACGCGCATCAATTCACTTTGACCTTTCCTAGTCTTTGACGTGCGTGTTTAGCTAGGGCAATTTATTGTGAGTGTTATATTTGTATGCGAGCAAGGCGGCTCAAGCGTTGTGAATTTCGGAGTTGCATTCGATGACCTTGATACAACCTCTGAGTTATTGCCAGATTTTCGGCAAATTTTATCAAACAAAAATATTTGAAACGTGGTGAAAATTTTATATCAATTTCGGAATTTCGGCTAATTAAAATAATTAAAACCTAATCGATAAAGTAAAAGTAAGAAAATAATTTCTGACCAAAGAGTAGTCCGTGTTTAAAAG
Organism: Neocloeon triangulifer; assembly: GCF_031216515.1. Classification (NCBI taxonomy): domain Eukaryota; kingdom Metazoa; phylum Arthropoda; class Insecta; order Ephemeroptera; family Baetidae; genus Neocloeon; species Neocloeon triangulifer. The sequence continues at coordinate 6,538,601 of NW_026775562.1, forward strand.
TGGGTTGCAGTATTGATTTCATTAATTAATAAGAATAAGCAAGCCACTTTGAAGGAGATTCTGACGGCTTTGAAAAGAAACAATTAACTTCAAATGGAAAGAAGTACAATCCAATTATTCAACCTGGACACTCAATTAAAAATTGAATAAATAAAGATATAAAAAATGCGTTACATAACCTTTTTTTGTGAAAAAAATCATCATTGTATTTATAAAATAAGTTAGTAAAAATTTTTGTAAATTCGTCTTTCTACAATTATTTTCATGAGGTTTTTTTTAAAGTAAATTTAAACAATTCCACTTACAAAAAAGGATAAATATATTTATTCATAACATGAAGCATTATAAAACCGTTAATTGAAAGTATTTTTAATATTTTTTTCTCGTTTAGCGAAAATGTATCAGAATTAAATTTTTTGGATAATTTTTTTCCACCAATATTAATGCCTCTCTGCAGTAGATGAGTGTTTTGCTCATTCAAAATAAAGAATAAATTTATTCTTCGGCAGCTTGCGATTGGTAATTTTTGTGATTCTATTTTGGGTCGGCAAATCACCGCGGGCACGCAAAAGTCCCTTAACAATCGGTGATGGATGGATTAGTACTTTTCCCTCGTTCTCTCATTTTGTAGTTCACAGAGTTGCGCTTCATTCATTTTCTCTCGATGCGGTTCGTCTGACAACGATTAAGAAAGAGTACGAACGCACCGCCGGTGGCAAAAATAGCTGTTGCATAAAACAAAGACTGGCGTGTGTGTATTGTGTGTGTGTGGAGGGAGCGCGCACGAGATGTTTGGCTTCCCCGTCCAGCGCATTATTATTATATTATTATTTTATTTTCGAGGAATATATCGAGCGATCGATCGGAGCAAAGAAGGAAAGAAAGGGGCCGCTGGCCTTGCACGGTCACGTAACAACTCACCCGCTGCCGAAAGATGAGTTTGTAAACATTCCGGGCGAACATGGAGCTGGCCGAGAGCACGCTCGAGTCGGCCGAGCTCATCACGGCCGCCGAAACGGCGCCCAGCCCGAAGAAGGACACAAAGTCGGGCGTCAGGTGCTGCAGCACCATCGGCAAAATCATCGACGTCTCCTGTTCTGTCAGTGGCCACGGCCCTTTGTAGTCCGTCTCGTTCCAAGCTGAAACCAAATCGGACACAAATTTCAAATTTTATGAAAATATTTCTATTGAAGATGCTATGAATTTTTTTTTTAATTTCAATGTTAAAAAAATACCTGGAGTTTAATTAATATGCAGAAAATAAATTAGTTATAAACTTGAACAAAAAAGAAATTATTTAAATAAACCCTGTTGTCTGAAAAATGCATTGAAGTTTTCTGGTCATAGTTAAAATGAATTGAATTAACTCACGCGTTGCTTTTGCGATGGCGCCGATGAGGACGGGAGGAATGGCCATCAGGATGCAGCCGGCAGCCGCCACGTACGATAAAATTTGTGCTCGAGCGGCTGTTTTGCTGGACAACACGCGCTGGAAATACACCTGCCCGAGACAAAATTTGATGAGATTTAAATCCAAATATGACGGGATCATTTTGGACGGACCTGCCATGGGATGCCACCGAAAACGAGCAGGAGACCGTAGTCTATGTAGAACCAACGCTGGTCCTCGCCCACCTCGCCTATCCAGTCGACGACCGCCGGCGAAAGGGAGCCCACTTGCTCGTTCATCATCGCGAACGGAATGCACATCCACTGCAAATTGACGTGTGACAACATAATAATTTGAGCAACAAAAAAAAAACGCCTGCACGGGTCCGAGCTAGGCAACCTGGGCAACACGTGTGCATTGCCGGTTGCATAACATCAATTTATTTATTTCATTGATTGGCTTTATTTGGCCAATCAATTATACTTACACCAAACTCTAAATCAGTGAAGAAGAAATGAGGGATTTTAAAATACAAGTATATTTCTTAGAAAATTGTTTTGAGGCAAAAATAAAAAAATTTCATAAAGGATTTGTTAATGATTGCCTTTTTAGGATAATTTTATTCTTTGCTGCACGCATTTTTATTTTAAAACATCTGAAGATATTGAAGGCCAAATTATCAAAACCTGGTCGAAACATCTTCATAGTTTGCATTAATTAAATTAAGTCTTGAATTGTTTTTATACGTTTTGATCATAAGGAATCAACAAAATTGTTTTCTAATACTACTATAATTGTCTTTATTACGTTCTGATTAATACTTATAAAGTCTGAAAGAAAGGATTTTTTTTTCGGAAAATAAACTTTATATGACATTGAGATTTCAATTTTTCCAACCTTAAAATCAATAATTATTACAATTCGCACGATCGAAATTATGAATTAAAAATGATGGTCTCACCAGGCCAATGAAAATGCAGAAAAGCTGGATGACGTCTGTGTAGGCGACGCTGTAGAGGCCGCCGAACAGTGTGTAGAACACGGCGATGCACGAGCTGAGGATGACACTCGTCCTGTGGTCCATGTCGATTATGACGCTCAGGGTGGCTCCTGCAATTCACCCATTCACTTTTTAAAACGTGACGTAACCGAGGAGCTTAGCAAAATATGTCACAAAGCCGCTGCCAAACAGCAGGCCAGATTATCTGGTTGGAAATGAGTCAGGTGGACTTGTGTGGCTTCTTTTCATTACCCACACAGGCAAGCAAGCAAGTCTCAGCCGAAACGGCTCTTTTTCGTAGAGGAAAAGATTCAGAAACAAAAAATAAATTGCATCTCACATCAACGAAATTAGCTTGTTTCAGATAAGAACAAATTTATTTCTAATCGTAACTATAACTCATTTTTTTTTCAGTGAACCAAAAGCATTAGAATTTTTTAAAAATGCGCTAAATATCTCAAAATCAACTAGTATTCACTCCCTGCAAATTATTTTTTAAATGCTGAAGCAATTAAAATTATTAAATTATTTTCATATTTGTTCCATCAAAATTATCTAAGCAGGTTTGCCATTGAATGTTCAATATAACTTGCAATTTAAGGCGGAGTAAATTTTCTCTCACCAAGCGCAGCTAGAATTCCAGCAGCCCAGAAGACCTCCCCGCAAAGCGCTGGCAAAAAGAGCAGACCGCCCATTCTTTCGCCGAAATTGTCCTGCAGCGGGTCCAGCATGGTGATGTAGCCCTGTCGGCGCATCTCGTTAGCAAAAAAGATGCCGCCTGTGGACAAAACAAATTTCCCTCCGTCTTTTTATCCATTTAAAACTTATGTATTCGTTTTCATTTATTTGTTCAAATGCGAGAAAAAGAGGCAATTGTTGTGTCTGAAGGATTTGAAACAATTCAACAGGTCGCTCGCCATTCTTGTTGCAACGAAAACACACTCACCGAAAACGAGACTGAGGGCGTAGCCAAAGGGCGCTTGGCACCAAACCAGTCCGGAAGTGTAGATGGCCTCGGCGGTGCCATTGATGTAGCCGCCGCCGACCCAGGTCGCTGCATGAAAGAAAGATGGTTTGATTGAAAAAAGTTTCAAGAGTGTTATAAATTGTATGGAATTTATTAAAAATGAAATCCTAGATAGTAGATACTTTTCTACTACAAGTGAACGTTAATGCTCATGGAATAGCAATTCTCAACTGAAAAATCTGACAGTTTAAGTTTTTAATAAGAGAACTGATTATCAAAAATTAACGGTATTGAAAACGTTGCTGATTTTCAGAAATCAACTTCAAACTATTGAAAGTTTTACATGTAACAGACTTTTCACTTTTTTGTTCATTAAAAAAAGCGACTCTAGAATAAACATTTGCCGAATTTTTTTCTTCAGCAAATTGCCCCAAGCCTTCATTTTTATTCAAAGCTGACGGGATGTTTTTTAGTGTTTAGAAAACGGTGCAAAGGTCAGAGGTCGTCGAGATTTGTCTTTTCTTACCTGTCATGGTGAAAATGCCGACAAAGAGGCCGATGCTCCTGCCAGCGAGCATCACTTCCTCTTCCGAGTCATTTCCGTGCTCCTTCTTGCGGCCGGCCCAGATGCCCACGGCCAAGATGAGCACGTAGAAGAGCACGATGGACACAACTCCGGCAATGTTGATCATCTTGCAGCCTGTAAGGCGATGCAACACTCACAGTGAAACATTTCGCGATTACATTCTTTTGAAGGTGTATTACTTTGACTCGATTGAACAGCTGACCGTATAAACTATCGAGATGAAAAAATTTCATCTGATATTACAGAAATGATTGATGTTTGGAATGGAAGTTTTTATTAACATAAAATTACGTTTTATTTTTTTATTAATATTAAATTATCATTATTATTTGTTTAAAATCTGTTAACTGAAATTTATGAAAATTCAAGAAAAGTTATAATTTGATTAATCGTAAAATGAATAAATTAGTTTATCAAGAGACTTTCGTAAAATTCTCATTCAAATTTTGTAGCTTTCCAACGTGACTGAAGTTAGCGATAGCGATAGCGATGCTAGCTACAGAAAAAAGCAGGGTGCCAACCTTAGAAATGTGGTAGTTGATATAAACACAATAATAATAGAAATAGAGTGAAACCACCCTCTCAGAAACGCAGCAGGCGGCTTAAAATGTTTCTTAATGACCCATATATCAGTTCCCGTTGTAAAAAACATTTGCATCACCATACCGGAATTAAATTAAAAAATAAAATATTTTCACCCTGCACTTTATCCGTGAAAAATCAAAGTTTTCTAAATTTAAATAAAACCCACCCTTTCAAGGGGTTCATATTCACACTACTGACGTAAAAATTGACGAGAAACAAGATTTCGAGCTAAAAAACTTTTGCATGTCACCCCCTTCATCCCCTATTTTCGAATTTTAAAATTTGAAGGGTGGTTTCGGTCAAAACCCACCCCCTCAGTAACAAGTTATGTGGCTTAAAATGTTCCTTTTTGGCCCTGTTATCAATTTCCGTTGTAAAAAACATTTGCATCCCCATACCGGAATTAAAATAAAAATTAAAAGATTTTCACCCTGCACTTTATCCGTGAAAAATCAAAGTTTTCTAAATTTAATTAAAACCCACCCTCTCATGGGGTTCATGTTCACCATACTGACATAAAAATTGACGAGAAATAAGATTTCGAGCTAAAAAACTTTTGCATGTCACCCCTTCATCCCCTAATTTCAAATTTTAAAATTCGAGGGGTGGTTTCGGTCAAAACCCACCCCCTCAGTAACAAGTTATGTGGCTTAAAATGTTCCTTTTTGGCCCTGTTATCAATTTCCGTTGTAAAAAACATTTGCATCCCCATACCGGAATTAAATTAAAAAATAAAAGATTTTCACCCTGCACTTTATCCGTGAAAAATCAAAGTTTTCTGAATATAACTAAAACCCACCCTCTCATGAGGTTCATATTCACCATACTGACATAAAAATTGACGAGAAATAAGATTTCGAGCTAAAAAACTTTTGCATGTCACCCCTTCATCCCCTAATTTCAAATTTTAAAATTCGAGGGGTGGTTTCGGTCAAAACCCACCCTCTCAGTAACAAGTTATGTGGCTTAAAATGTTTCTTAATGACCCATATATCAGTTCCCGTTGTAAAAAACATTTGCATCACCATACCGGAATTAAATTAAAAAATAAAAGATTTTCACCCTGCACTTTATCCGTGAAAAATCAAAGTTTTCTAAATTTAATTAAAACTCACCCTCTCATGGGGTTCATGTTCACCATACTGACATAAAAATTGACGAGAAATAAGATTTCGAGCTAAAAAACTTTTGCATGTCACCCCTTCATCCCCTAATTTCAAATTTTAAAATTCGAGGGGTGGTTTCGGTCAAAACCCACCCTCTCAGTAACAAGTTATGTGGCTTAAAATGTTCCTTTTTGGCCCTGTTATCAATTTCCGTTGTAAAAAACATTTGCATCCCCATACCGGAAATAAATTAAAAAATAAAAGATTTTCACCCTGCACTTTATCCGTGAAAAATCAAAGTTTTCTAAATTTAACTAAAACCCACCCTCTCATGGGGTTCATATTCACCATACTGACATAAAAATTGACGAGAAATAAGATTTCGAGCTAAAAAATTTTTGCATGTCACCTTTTCATCCCCTAATTTCGTTTTTTAAAATTTGAAGGGTGGTTTCGGTCAAAACCCACCCCCTCAGTAACAAGTTATGTGGCTTAAAATGTTCCTTTTTGGCCCTGTTATCAGTTTCAAATGTAAAAAACATTTGCATCCCCATTCCGGAATTAAATTAAAAAATAAAAGATTTTCACCCTGCACTTTATCCGTGAAAAATCAAAGTTTTCTGAATTTAAATAAAACCCACCCTCTCACGGGGTTCATATTCACTATACTGACGTAAAAAATGACGAGAAACAAGATTTTGAGCTGAAAAACTTTTGCATGTCACCCCTTCATCCCCTAATTTCAATTATAAAATTTTGAGGGGTGGTTTCGGTCAAAACCCACCCTCTCAGTAACAAGTTATGAGGCTTAAAGTGTTTCTCTTTGACCCTGTTATCAGTTTTCAATGTAAAAATCATTTTCATCCCCATACCGGAATTAAATTAAAAAATAAAAGATTTTCACCCTGCACTTTGTGCGCGAAAAATTAAAATATTCTAAATTAAACTAAAATCCACCCTCTTACGAGGTTCATATTCACCATACTGACGTAAAAAATGACGAGAAACAAGATTTCGAGCCGAAAAACTTTTGCATGTCACCCCTTCATCCCCTAATATCAATTTTAAAATTTTGAGGGGTGGTTTCGGTCAAAACCCACCCTCTCAGTAAGAAGTTATGTGGCTTAAAGTGTTTCTCTTTAACCCTGTTATCAGTTTTCAACGTAAAAAACATTTGCATCCCCATACCGGAATTAAATTGAAAAATAAAAGATTTTCACCCTGCACTTTGTACGTGAAAAAATTAAAATTTTCTAAAGTTAAATAAAACCCACCCTCTCATGAGGCTCATATTCACCATACTGACGTAAAAAATGACGAGAAACAAGATTTTGAGCTAAAAAACTTTTGCATTTCACCCGTTCATCCCCTAATATCAATTTTAAAATTTTGAGGGGTGGTTTCGGTCAAAACCCACCCTCTCAGTAACAAGTTATGTGGCTTAAAGTGTTTCTCTTTGACCCTGTTATCAGTTTTCAATGTAAAAAACATTTGCATCCCCATACCGGAATTAAATTTAAAAATAAAAGATTTTCACCCTCCACTTTATCCGTGAAAAATCAATGTTATCTAAATTTAAATAAAACCCACCCTCTCACGGGGTTCATATTCACCATCCTAACGTAAAAAATGACGAGAAACAAGATTTCGAGCTAAAAAACTTTTGCATGTCACCCCTTCATCCCCTTATTTCAATTTTAAAATTTTGAGGGGTGGTTTCGGCAATAACCCACCCTTTTAGGCACCAAAACTACGACCTTCAATGTTACTCTTTGACCCTTTTATCAGTTTTCGTGGGGAATATCAAATGCATCCCTCTTACTGAATATAAGAAAAATTTATAGATTTTCACTTTTGAATTTTTTTTTTAAATTTTAGTGAAGCCCATCCTCTTATAGATTTCATATTCACAAGTTTGTCATAATAAAAAATGACGAGAAAGAAGATTCTGAGATAAAAAAAATGATTTCATCTCACCTCTTCCGCTGCTTATTCCAAAAATTTTTTATATTGGTTTCGTCAATAACCCACCCTATGCGGCAACCAAAAACTGACTCAAAATGTTACAGTTTGACCCCTGTTTCAGTTTCTGTAGAGAATATCTATTGCATCTCCACACCTGAAATTATTGTATCAATCTGTAAATTATTGTTATTGCTTAAAATAGCATTCTTTTTTTTTAAACGGCCTCGTTCGTGTATTAATTTTTTACTAATCTACTTTCAAAAATGGACTGTTAAACAACCAAAATAAATAATTATTAAATATTTTTTCTGCAAAAGGTTTTACTGAAACTGTTCAAGAAAAACTTATCTTGACAAGAGTAAAATATGTACATACAAAATTATTCGTTCTTAACCTGAAAGAAATTTATATCATTCATAAATTCCATTGAATACCATCTCACCCTAGAGTGCATTCTACAGTTATTTAAATATTTAAAAGTAAAAAAAGTGAAAATTTTTCAACCTGTAGACTTGTAGAGATTGCTTAATTTAATAAAAAAAAAAAGGAATAATAAATGGGGCCCACGCAACAGATTTTTCGTAGAAAAATCTAGAAATATGGCTGAACAGATATGTGCGTTGATTTCAATAATGAAAAAAAAAGAAGAAATTGGGCTGCAATTCTCATTTTGGTTGAAAATTATATGAATAATGGACCGTTGTGGTTTGAAATTGGTTGATTGATTTTTCCGTGAAACATATAAGAATATCATAATTTCTTTTTTTCATTCTTCTAACCCAAAAATTTGAAAAAAAAATCACGAGGAAAAAATTTATTAATATTGTAATAATATCATTTGAAGATGAGGCCTAATATAAAACAAGATATTTGAGGTGAAAAGGGTTTGATTGTTGTTTCCTTGCGAAAAAAATTGAGAAGGTGCGGATAAATAATTTGAATTTAAGTCGGATTGTGTTTTTCGAGTTGCTTAATGTTAGCCAAAAATAATATGACAATACAACAATATGTTTATGATGCGCCTGCAAACATAATTCATGAGCTTCAAAATTATTTTATTATTCAAATTTTTGTAAAAAATGGATATAAAAAGCGTTTACAACAAATTACTGTATTGATGAAAAAATTATTTTGTGTAGTAATTGTATTCAAAAAAATTTCACAGCTCATGAATTATGGCAGCAGCCAGCAGCCGAAACACGTACAGAAGAATATTTTTTTTTTCTTAAAACAATTAATAGCTTGAAGATCACCAAAACTATCATGGAAAAAGTCTTTAAAATCACAACGAACCCACCCTCCGTAAAGAAGTTCTACCTCAATACGATAATTAGTTAAAATGTATTTAAAATTTATTTCAAAATTCCCGTATGGGGATGCAAATGTTTGATATGACGGACAAACTGATAGAAGGGTAAAAGAGGAAAATTTTAAGCCACATAACTTAAATTTTAATTTTTCATGCACAAAGTGCAGGGTGAAAATATTTTATTTTTTAATTTTATTCCGGTATGGGAATGCAAATGTTTTTTAAAGCGGAAACTGATAACAGGGTCAAAGAAGAACATTTTAAGCCACATTACTTGTTACTGAGAGGGTGGGTTTGACCGAAACCACCCCTAAAATTTTAAAATTCGAAAATAGGGGATGAAGGGGTGACATGCAAAAGTTTTTTAGCTCGAAATCTTGTTTCTCGTTATTTTTTACGTTAGGATGGTGAATATGAACACCGTGAGAGGGTGGGTTTTATTTAAATTTAGATAACATTGATTTTTCACGGATAAAGTGGAGGGTGAAAATCTTTTATTTTTTAATTTAATTCCGGTATGGGGATGCAAATGTTTTTTACGTTGAAAACTGATAACAGGGTTAAAGAGAAACACTTTAAGCCTCATAACTTCTTACTGAGAGGGTGGGTTTTGACCGAAACCACCCCTCAAAATTTTAAAATTGATATTAGGGGATGAAGGGGTGACATGCAAAAGTTTTTCGGCTCGAAATCTTGTTTCTCGTCATTTTTTACGTCAGTATGGTGAATATGAACCTCGTAAGAGGGTGGGTTTTAGTTTAATTTAGAATATTTTAATTTTTCGCGCACAAAGTGCAGGGTGAAAATCTTTTATTTTTTAATTTAATTCCGGTATGGGGATGCAAATGATTTTTACATTGAAAACCGATAACAGGGTCAAAGAGAAACACTTTAAGCCACATAACTTGTTACTGAGAGGGTGGGTTTTGACCGAAACCACCCTTCAAATTTTGAAAAAACGAAATTAGGGGATGAAAAGGTGACATGCAAAAATTTTTTAGCTCGAAATCTTATTTCTCGTCAATTTTTACGTCAGTATGGTGAATATGAACCCCGTGAAAGGGTGGGTTTTAATTAAATTTAGAAAACTTTGATTTTTCACGGATAAAGTGCAGGGTGAAAATCTTTTATTTTTTAATTTAATTCCGGTATGGGGATGCAAACGTTTTTTACAACGGAAATTGATAACAGGGTCAAAGAGTAACATTGAAGGTCGTAGTTTTGGTGCCTAAAAGGGTGGGTTATTGCCGAAACCACCCCTCAAAATTTTAAAATTGAAATAAGGGGATGAAGGGGTGACATGCAAAAGTTTTTTAGCTCGAAATCTTGTTTCTCGTCATTTTTTACGTTAGGATGGTGAATATGAACCCCGTGAGAGGGTGGGTTTTATTTAAATTTAGATAACATTGATTTTTCACGGATAAAGTGGAGGGTGAAAATCTTTTATTTTTTAATTTAATTCCGGTATGGGGATGCAAATGTTTTTTACATTGAAAACTGATAACAGGGTCAAAGAGAAACACTTTAAGCCACATAACTTGTTACTGAGAGGGTGGGTTTTGACCGAAACCACCCCTCAAAATTTTAAAATTGATATTAGGGGATGAACGGGTGAAATGCAAAAGTTTTTTAGCTCAAAATCTTGTTTCTCGTCATTTTTTACGTCAGTATGGTGAATATGAGCCTCATGAGAGGGTGGGTTTTATTTAACTTTAGAAAATTTTAATTTTTCACGTACAAAGTGCAGGGTGAAAATCTTTTATTTTTTAATTTAATTCCGGTATGGGGATGCAAATGTTTTTTACGTTGAAAACTGATAACAGGGTTAAAGAGAAACACTTTAAGCCACATAACTTCTTACTGAGAGGGTGGGTTTTGACCGAAACCACCCCTCAAAATTTTAAAATTGATATTAGGGGATGAAGGGGTGACATGCAAAAGTTTTTCGGCTCGAAATCTTGTTTCTCGTCATTTTTTACGTCAGTATGGTGAATATGAACCTCGTAAGAGGGTGGATTTTAGTTTAATTTAGAATATTTTAATTTTTCGCGCACAAAGTGCAGGGTGAAAATCTTTTATTTTTTAATTTAATTCCGGTATGGGGATGCAAATGATTTTTACATTGAAAACTGATAACAGGGTCAAAGAGAAACACTTTAAGCCACATAACTTGTTACTGAGAGGGTGGGTTTTGACCGAAACCACCCTTCAAATTTAAAAAAACGAAATTAGGGGATGAAAAGGTGACATGCAAAAATTTTTTAGCTCGAAATCTTATTTCTCGTCAATTTTTACGTCAGTATGGTGAATATGAACCCCGTGAGAGGGTGGGTTTTATTTAAATTCAGAAAACTTTGATTTTTCACGGATAAAGTGCAGGGTGAAAATCTTTTATTTTTTAATTTAATTCTGGTATGGGGATGCAAATGTTTTTTACATTGAAAACTGATAACAGGGTCAAAGAGGAACATTTTAAGCCACATAACTTGTTACTGAGAGGGTGGGTTTTGACCTAAACTATTAATATTGTGTTTGAATCAACCTCCAAATTTCGTAGGTTGGCACCCTGCTTTTTTCCGTCGCTGGTAACGCTGTCGCTATCGCTAACTTCAGTCAAGTCTTTCCAGATGATTCGGAATGGAATATGCATCCGATTATTGCTTATTTCTCGTTTTCTCGCCTAGCTGCGTGCAAATGTAGCGAGTTGAGCGTGGGTCGCGAGACAAAAGGGAGAGGGGAATCGCGGCGAACCGCTGCGATTATGCCGTGTGGTCTCCATGTCTCACCAAGACGCACGCGTTTTAATGGGGTCGCGCCACTTTTTTATTGGGGATCAAAACAAACTAATTATTGCAGGCCACTCTCAAATACATCAAAATTTGCAGCCAACGACTTTTGCACGTGATCAGCGACCAGCGTTAAAGGAGAGCTAGATTTTCAAATTTAATGATTGATGTTTTTTATTTTACCGTTCAATGAGAATGCTAAAGATTTTCATGCATTTCTATGTTCGTTTATAGATTTTTTTTAAAAATATTTTAAAAGCCTTAAAAATAGTTACAAGTAAAATTTCCGATCAATTATCTTCTCATGATGAATGAATTGCCTACCTAATCCGTAAAAACGAGTTCTAATAATAAAAATAATTAATCGTTACCGAGCATATTTATTGATTTTTCTCTTGGTTTCTTCAGGTGAATTGGGACGAGTCTTATATCTACGGTTTTCTTTCGCAAAACGAGGGCAGCGTCTAAACTAGCAATCAAAGAGTTTCGTCCGTTGCGGACTTTTGCAAAAGGGTCAGGTCGATTTTTCGACCTCTGTGGCTGGCTCACCTGCTGTGGAGAGTCGCACTCGTGCAGGATGTGTGTTGAGAATTAGTGTGGTTTCGCAGTTGGTGTGGGGGGTATGTCAGTGCAGCGGCGTCATCGGTGAGAGGTCGACGACGAATTGTTGGATTTCAGTCTTTGGTAACGCACAGTGAAGTGTATTTTATATATATATATTTTTACAAACGAGAGAGAGAGAGAGAGATGAAACGGACAGAGTAAGAGATGGGGGGTGTGGGGGTGGATTCGAGGTCGTGCAGAGTAGTCTCAGAGGCGGCGTTCACTTGGGCAGGCCTTCAGGCGAGAACAACAGTCGCCCCATCGCAGGCTAGTCTTTTGTGACGGCGAATTTCTGGTCCTAAAGCCGAGACCGCACATATGGGACAAGCATTCCGTCTCTCACCAGCGTGCACCACTCTCCAAGTCTGCCTGGCGGTGAAGAGAGAGAGCGAGTCGCACAGCTCGGCACTAGGGCGACCTATTGATCGACTCGGCGGCACCGGTGACGTCGGCCCGCCCCATTGGCCACCCTCGCGCCCCGCCCGCCCCATTGGCCGCCGACGAAGCCCAACGCCATGCGCCCCCGGTGTGGGTGGACACTGGTGCCAATTCATGCCCATACTCACTAAATCTAGTGACGTACGTGCACGCTAATTGCGTGGGCGCATACCTGTGCTCTCTCCCGAGCTCACCCCGAACCAGCATTTTCTCCTTCTGTCACTTCTGCACAAGCCCTCTGATGGATTTCTTGTCAACGCAGATTTCGATTAACAACTCCCTAATCATTGTTGGGGGAGTTGGGGGAAAACCATTTCTTTTTTCAAAACATTCAAAAAATTTAAATCTTGTTGAGGCTAAAAATTAAATTAAACACCTTTTTCAGATAAATTTTGAAATGCTAAATTAATAAATTTTAGGACAGTCTAGATCGATAAAAATTTTTTTTTTTAACATCAATTTAATTTTTTTCCCCCTGAAAAAAAGCCATAATATATGTTATAAAAAATATAAATAAATGGAAATTTCTTCTGTTATAGTTTTACTCACGCTGGGTATTTTTTCTCTCCCTTTTCAAACCTTTTTCAAGATAAATACGGCTGCAATTAGTTGAACTGTTAATGGAAAAGTTGCCTTTTTAATAAAAATGATTTGGACCTTAATTGAATGTTTCTTCTTACAAAATATATTTTTTCTAAAATTCCATCATTATTCTCTTAAATGCAAACAATCTGACACGTTTCTGCACTTTTCTTTCTTTTCTTTCACTTCTTTTTATGACAAAGAGTTGAGATGGGCACAAGAGGTCGCAGCAGGCCTTTCTGGGTCACTCCTTGCTTTTGCCGCCTCGCACATGTCCCTTCGAACCGCTTCCCACCGCCAACTTTTGTTTGCCTCTTTTGTTGCGTACTCCAGTTTTGGAAGTTTCAATCGATTTCATGCAAATTCGCCAAGCGTGTATGGAAATTTCGATTCACGAAAAGGAAAGGGGTGACGCAATATCTCGAGGGAACTGTAAATTCCAGCTCTTGGCCTTAACCTCTGCATGAAGTGTTCCTCTGTTTTTGCCTGGTGGCGATTGCAAACACTAACAATGCTTGATCTCCGTTGAATTATTAATTTTTATTAAAAAACCCTTTAAGCACCAATTTTTAATTCATTTTCACGGAATCAAGATTTAGAATAGCAAGAAAAAAATGTTGCGCTTATTTTAAGTAGTCTTTTTAACAGCAACTCAATAACTTTTTATTTAAATTTTATCAAAAAAGTTCAATGATTTTTTTTCTGTTGCGTACCGACCGATGCTAATAATTTTTCCACGTCATAAAAATTATCAGAGGTGATAACATATGATCTTGTTTGATCAAGCGCTATGAAAGCTTGTGAACCACATTTTACGTGAGGGAGTAATTTTTTCAATGATACGGTTTGAATATTTCGTTGACAAGAGTCATTTTATAAGTGTTAAGTATAATTCAAAGGGAAATACCGATGTTCAAAATCGTAAACACTTCAAGTAACTTTTGCATTAAAATACCAAAACAATTGAAATTTAACGATAGCATCTCTTAATTGTTGTTGTTATCGTTTTTTGGTCAAGAACTGCGTCAAAGTTTTCTATTGATTTCTGATAAGGATTTGCAATTAAGGATCCCTTTGGAACCTAGAAAAAACGGATAATATGTGTGTATGACTAATGATTGCAGGTGTAAATGTAATGATATCGTAGCGTTCTTAAATATTTATTATCGCCGAGGTAGTTACAATATATTAAGGCAAAAGCGTGTCGTCGAAAAAATAAGTTAAATAAAGGCTAGATCGCTGAGAGTTGAAAGAGAAAGAAATCAGGCAGCAATACATGCAAAGATTTATTGCTTCTCAAAGGACCTCAGTGCAGGACTGGTCTGGGTCGGAGGTTGGGCGCCAACGGCACCCTCTCGGTGGTAAGCTCTTCCAGGGCGGGTGTCGTCGCCCTCTCGGTGGTGGGTTCCTCCGGCGTGGGTGGCTTCACCCTCTCGGTGGTTGGCTCCTCCGGGGTAGGGGGGGTCGCCCTCTCAGTGGTCAACAACTCCTCGGTGGTTGTTTCCGGCTCTTCCGTGGTGGCCGGCGTCGCGCGCTCGGTCGTGGGCTCCGGCGAGGTGGCGGGCGTCGCCCTTTCGGTGGTCGGCGCCTCGGAGGTCGCGGGTGTCGCCCTCTCGGTGGTCACCAACTCCTCGGTGGTCGTCTCGGAGGTGGGAGCCTCTGTGGTTGTCTCACAGGGGGGAGCCTCTGTGGTCGTTTCACAGGGTGGAGCCGCGGTGGTCGTTACGCAGGGAGGTGTTGTTGTGGTTGATGGTGCAGGGGTTGTCGTTAGTACGGGCGCCTCCGTCGTGACTGCAAGATTTTAATTTATAAAAATTATAAAATGGAAAAGGAAAGATTTTATTGGTAAAAGTCACTGTACAAATTATCATTTTGGTTTTGGTGCAATTAAAAAAATGAGAGTATCATACCTTCGCAATCTCCTCCGCCGCCGCCACCTCCACCACCGCCTCCGCCTCCGCCGCCTCCTCCTCCGCCACCTCCTTCACCTTAAAAATTCAAATTTTGTTAATAATCAAATTAAACAGAAGGTTAATTATTTTATATATATTGATTAAAAGTATACAACGATTTGCTATGTTGGTCTTAAAACCTTTGTTTTGTGTTTTACGTTGAAAAAAATGTATCAATTATTAAAAAAAAATTGCTTTTGGATCAGTAAAAGCAAAAAAAATAATAAACTTACAGCCACCACCGCCGCCTCCACCTCCTCCTCCGCCGCCACCACCGCCTCCGCCTCCTCCACCACCTTAAAAAATTAATTACAGTAAATTATACAGTCATATTCATTTGTAACTTTTACTTATTTATTTTCTGTTCCGAATTTAATATGAAGTTAATTTTAAATCGCTCAATTTTTCGGTGCCTAAAAGAATTGATAGCGCCAATTTCCAAACTTTTTGAGGATCAATTCCAAATTAAATTAATTAATTTTTTCACACATATATGGAAATTACCTCTAAAAAAATTAACAAGTAAATCACTCATTAAATTATTTAGCTCCGATTTTAGCTGTTGGCTTGTTAGATTTTATCTCAATACTGTTGCAGCGTGCGGTTATCAGGATCAAAGGTCGCGTTCCCAGAACGTGCTGTTTTCTAATCAGTCGGACATCCACTTTAAATACTGTCCGGATTTTTCGCAACACATACACTTTCCAAACCGTGGAATATTTATATTTCTGATCTTTTGCACCTCTAATTTGGGTGAATTTAGTCAAAATCGATGAACTGAGCCTAAAAGCGCGCAACAGCCCATTATCTCAACTTAATCTGCCGCGCCCAAAATAGCCCGTTAATGCTACTCGAAATTTAATTTGACGTCAACGATCATCAAAGTTGAATTGGGAATTAATTTTCTCTGAATAATAAATGGAAAAAGTTTCATACCACGCTTGATGAGCTTCGCATGCTCTAGGTCGTAGGCAAAGCTCGAGGCCACCAGGCACAGCACCAAAGATGCTGCAATGTGTGCGCGCATCTCTGACAGAAAATTTGTTAAAATATAAAAAAAAAATGATGAATAATAAAAACCTTTGATTGCGCTTTAGTCCAAGTTATTCAAGTTCTAATTGAAAAATGATTCTTTTATCGGCTTGTTCGCATTTGTCTTTTATAGTTGGATTGGCGACTATCAATTATAATCTAATTAGCAAAACACTTGACCGTTGCTTCGCGTGATCTTGATTGCATTTTAATAGCGTTGTTGGCGGCACTTCACAGGACATTTCGAGTGTTTTTTCTCAGCTCCGACGTTGACGGTGCGCGTTTGATAGGCAAACCAACTCATCGTCGGAAAAAGATAAGAGGAAAAAGTCTGGAATCTGCGCTGTGCGTCGAACTGACCAATACTCTCATTGCGTGTCATGAATGGAATTTACGCGAGAAAAGTGGTGACCTGACGTCACATGATTCGCGAGAGATAGAGTGGAAAACATTTTTTCTTAATTACTCTGAACTGATGCAATCAATTTAATGGTGCAATGTTCTCAAATTTATGCATTGTTGATAACGAGTTGGCGTGTTGTTATTGCTGACTTATCTTTTAACAAGTGAAAATATCATGTTTTGTAAAATATAAAATTATTAAAATTATAGCATTGTTCAACCTTGATGGTTAGTTTTAGTTAGGTATTTTCTTTTGAACTAATCATGCGTCATAATTGCTGTTGATATACATCCGAATTTATTTTATTTATCTTTAAATTATTTCAATACACAACCATGGATGCGTTGGCGCTGAAAATATAGAAATATAATGATCAAAAATCAATCGCAAACCCTAACAACAACCAATATTATTGCCTTCAGTTTTCCTATAATGTTCTCTAAAAGCCTTTATTTTTTACATAATATTTTATTCTCTAACACAGATTTTGATCTTTGAATTATTATTTCTTATAGCTTTTGCGACGCACGAAAAATTGGCAAACTCGACACATTTATGTGTTTTAAAATTCGTAGAGAAAAAATCGAATATATAAAAAGCACAAACGGACAAATATATATATCTGAGCTAAACATTTCGTTTTGTGACGCAACAAGATAAAATCGCCTCTATTCTATTGCCTTTGTGACTTAACGGCTAAAAATGCAATGAGATTCAAGCGTGTGTATGACCAAAAACACTATCTCTTGGATTATTAGGAACAAAACACGATTCTGCCGGACGACGCGCCGGTGCATTGTGAACACAAAGATTTTGATTTTTCTTGCAGGTTATTATTTGATCGAGTCGAACTGGGTTTTGACAAAATAGGTCGTCAGCTGACCCTTGCCCTTGACGTAGATCAGGCCGCGGCTCTCGCACTCGTAGCCGCAGCACATCAGCACCCTCGCCGTGTCCTCCGTCACCTTGAAATTTTTATTAAAGAACAGTTGCATTTTGATCTAATTATAAAACCTGAATACGTCCCATGACGCCGCAGCTGTCCATGCGCGAGGCAACGTTGACGGTGTTGCCCCAAATGTCATACTGAGGCTTCTGGGCACCGACCACTCCGGCGATCACGGGCCCGTGACTCAGACCTGCAAAATTAAAAATTAATATTTAAAACTTCTAAATTTTATTTGCGAAGACACAAAATTTTAAACATTTTCGCTCATTTATTTCCATTTAATTTTTTTTTTTATAGACTTCAGTAGAATAAACAATAATAAAAAATATTTAGTTTTTTGTTTTTACCAATTC
Source organism: Neocloeon triangulifer (assembly GCF_031216515.1). Classification (NCBI taxonomy): domain Eukaryota; kingdom Metazoa; phylum Arthropoda; class Insecta; order Ephemeroptera; family Baetidae; genus Neocloeon; species Neocloeon triangulifer. The sequence continues at coordinate 6,556,607 of NW_026775562.1, forward strand.
GGAGGCGAAACCTCTGGAATGAATCTTTGTTGATCTGGTCCAGGATGCTCATCAGGGCGACGGCAAACTCGACCAGGACCACCACGTGGTGCTCTTGCCGCGAAACATCCTTGAAATTAATATATTAATTTGAAGATTCAGCTTGAATATTTGTTGCATTCTTATAATTTGTTAAAAAAAAAGAAAAATTGTCAGATATTTTATTTTGAAATGTTGAAGAGTTTTTATAAGTCTTCCTAAATTACTTGGGTTTGAAAAATGTATCTATTCGATTTGAGTTGAGATTTCCTCAGTTTGTGGGCTTGTTAAAAAGTTTGTTAGTTTTCACAAGTTCTATACTGAGGGGAATATGTAAATTACAAAAATTACTTGTAAATATGTTAATTTCTTTCCCTGCTGTATATTTCATTTGACAAAATTGTAAATGGGTGGGTCGCACGGGAGACATGACATGTGATTACATTCCATTTCATTTCTGATAATGAAATTTATCAGAATGAACGCTGAGATTTTCTAAACTTTTCTTAAGGAAGTATCTATATAAATAAAATTATAATAATTTAATATTCTTTATCACTGAATTAATTTCTTTGATTCATTGTTAATTTCAACATGAGATTATTTTTTAAAGTTACCATTTTTGGTTTTTCTGTTTTATAAAATTTTAAATTACTTTCTTTCCTTGCCCCAACTCGCCAGGCCTGAGTCCCGAGGCGAGCATATAAGTGCTGCCGATGGTTTTGATTTTCTCGATGCAGCTGAATTTCGGCTTCAACAACAGCTGTAAAAAATTGTCAATTAGCGCGAATTCGCTCAGCTCCAAGGTAAAATGTTGACCTTATCAAAGTCGCAGATTATTTCGTTGAGGAGCCGCAAGCACTCGAGACCTTGTTTGTTCACGTCGGTCTCGTCATAGAATTCCTTGTAGTTTGGGATTGACGCGAACATTACTGCGATGCAGTCGTAACGCTCATGATACAAATCTTGCTGCCGATCACATATTAAATTACAGTTTTTAAAATATTTCAAAAGTAAATTTTACATTTAAATTAAAAATTTAATTTAGCAAACATTTTTTTTCTTCCTATTGAAAAAAAAATTTATTTAAATTAAATGTAACATATCATCAACCATCATTAAAGAAAAAAAGATTACTACGAAAACTCTAGCCAAATAATTTTTTTTTTCAATGTTTATGAAAAAAAATTATGTTTTGAATTTTTAGTGGAATTAAAATGGCAATCACCTTTTGGACTGGAGTGGGTGAAAGAAATTTTTCCGCCACGTGAGCAGGCAAAATGTTCTCTAGCAAAATTTTGTTGATGCCTCTCATAGTCTCCACTTCCTCTTGCTCAACCTTTTTTTAGAAATTTTTAATAATGGACCTTGAACAACTGCATTGTTTTCACCTTGAGTTTTGCCGTCCAGAGGAAATCTGCCCTTGACGTGAATTCGATTTGTCTGTCCAAAATGTGCAGGACAGACGCCACCAAGGTCATACACAGTACAAGCTGGAGCTCAAACGGCAGTTCGGAAAGGCTATCAAAACAATCAACAATCTTCTATTTTACAATCTCAATTATTACCCGTCTTCTATCTTGAAGTAGTACTGGGTGAACTGAGCGGAGCACAGGGTGATATAGGTGAACAGGTGGGCAATAGTGACCGCCGCCAGCAGACAAAGTTTGAGAAGCAAACTGACCCGCAGGAAGACGGAAATCGAGGCCAAACTCAGTACCGAACCCATGATATAAATCTGCAAGAAGTAGTAAAATCAATTAGAAAAAAATTATTTGTTATACTAACTGGAGTGACGCTAAGGGTTGAATTTGATGGTGCGTCTAGAGCGGTTGCGTTCAGCACCTCATATATTTGGCCATTAGTTTCATTCAGTCCAATGTAAATTTCCTCTTGCCGATCCGAGGAGAAGTAAAACTTCAATCAGAAGAAAAAAAATTATAAAGCTTGATTGCAAATTACCCTTGATTTTTATTTATGCTGAAGTTAGTAAAAAGTAATTTAATGTTTATTAAAACTGCAATATATAAAAAAAAAATTAAATTTTTAAATTTTCATTCACCACTGGGGCCAACGTGGAGACAGAAATGAGGGCCTCCACAATGAGAAAAACGGCCATTCTCAGTCCTTCAGAGCTGCCCACAATCCCCTCCGAGTCCTCCCCGTAGAAAGTTACCAGGGCGCAAGGCTCCCTTATCCACGTGAAGAAGAGAATCAGCAAAAGAGCTGCCAAAGTTGCGCCAAGTGTGCTCAAAAGAAGAAAGTCCCTGGTGGTAGAACAATTAATAATTAAGAGTTTGAAAAGTTCAAATTAAAAATTACACGGGGATAGTCAAGATCTGAATGGCAGCAATGCAGAGGAAGAGGCCGAGGGCGCCTGAGACGTAGAACTTGAAGTTTGAGTCGCTCTGAGTCTGGTAAGATTTTTCTTGACTGCGGCTTTTGAACCACAACAGAATGGGGTTCAAGTCTTCTGAAATTCCGCAGTCCAGACAGGAATTTCTTCCTGGCAGAAGGTTTGATTCAATCGCAGCAATACTCTAAAAAATGAATGACGTTTAATTTTATTGCTTTAATTATATCCGAAATATTCAAAAATGCTTAACTTTTGCAAATAAATTTATTACAATTACCGATATTACTTTCACTGGAAATTTTTTTTCATATTTTATTTTATATAATTCTGGGTATTAAATACAAGCTTCTTTTTACCGTGAGTCCGATATTTTTGGCGAGAGTGTTTTCAGTGATGTTGGCGAAGGGCTTGTCAGCGCCCCAGCACTCCATGTACTTGGTCATTTTGGCGTGCGCGCCCCTTGCCTTGTCGCCACCTATTTCGTTCTCGCCCGAGTTCTGCCAAGAGAGCAAAGTTTGTTTAGTTGAAACGAGTTTTTAACTCGCTTAAGGACCTTTGGCGGAATGATGAGAAACGTCTCGACTTTGTGCTCGTCCAGGTAGCCCTCGCGCGAGCCGCCGTTTCCGGGCTCCACCTCAAAGCGGTTGCCCAGCTGCAGCAACGTCGCCTTTGTGATGTGCACTCGCCTTTGTATCACAGAAAAATGTTAAATAATTTTGATTTAAAATTGGTTAAAAATGGCAGGTAATTTTTTGTTAAAAAAATTTCAATTAAGCCAAATATAACTAAGTGTAAGTAAGAGTAAAAATTAGGGTGAAGTCAAGGAAGTTTTGCTTCATTATTAATTTAGAATTAATAACTTTCATAAAATTTTGGATAAAGCGGGAAAAAATATGATTGGGTCCGAATAAAAAAAAAAAGATTCTCGAGAAAAGATTTTGGAGAAAAAATTCTAGAGAAACGATTCTCAGGAAAAGATTCTCGCGCAAGGATTCTCTAGTAACGATTCATTAGTTGAATTTTAAAGGCGCAAACGTTCCTGGAGAATCCTTAGCGAGAATCGTTTCTTGATAATATTTTCTCGAGAATCATTTCTCTGATATTCGGACCTAACCAATGATTCTACAGAAACGTAAAATCGGTTGGAAGAACCGATACTGAGTACAACGACAAATTTAAAAGTTTAAAATTATCTTCAATAAAAACAGATATAAATCAAGTTAGTAATTACCCTGGTACACCGCCCGACTCCATGTGGTTGGCCAAGGTGACGTCGTCTGACCAGACGTCAAACTGCCACTTTCGCAGGCCCAACACGCCGCAAAGGACGTTGCCGGTGTGGATGCCGATTCTCATATCCACGTTGAAACCCGTCGCCTCTCGCACAAATCTAATGAAAATAAAAACATGAAATAGTAAATTTTGTTCACTTGATGGAACAAGAACCAATTAAACAATTTTTATTTTAATTTTTTTTTTGACGAGTGCAGTTTAAATAATTTAAAATAAATTAAACCTTATCAGGGCAAACTGAATTTTATGAACGATAAGGATTTTTTTATTTTTAAAGGATTTTAACAACTCAACAAATAAAATGGTTCTATTATATAATTTCCAATAATTGACAAAGTAAGAGGGATCCTTTTTATTTCCAAAGTTGGTGAAGTTACTTTTGGTGAAATTAATTTATCTGCAATATAAGACATAAATTGCTGTTTCTTGTCAGGAATGCCCTTCGTTAAACCCAGCAAATGGAGTGCAGGGGCCATTCCATAAATTAGTCTGCCCTAGCTGGGAAATGAGTTTGCCCCGCCGAATAATGTCCCCGCAACCCATTAGCACCACTTTTTATGCGGCGTTTGCCAGCAGAAAGGCATGTGGTCGGGCGCGCGTAAAAATTTATTCGCCTCTCGCTGAACAAACAAGCTTTATTATGTATTTTGTCACCTGATGGCCTCGATCATCTGCAGGCCCATCTTGACGCAGTTGTACGCGTGGTTGGGTCGCGACACGGGCAGCCCGCTCACGCAGTAGTAGCAGTCGCCCAGGATCTTGATGCGCATGCATTGATTTTCCTGTTGCAAAAAAAGAGAAAATAATTGAATCCCCGTGCGCTCTTTTTTATGTCCAAGTTGTTGTTTTTTTTCCTACTTGTGCGATTTGATCGAAGCGGCCGAAGAGCTCGTTGAGGGTTTTGACGAGATCCGAGGCGGTCAGTTTCTCCGACAGAGGCGTGAAGTTGACGATGTCCGCGTACAGGATGCTTGAAGAGACAGACACACTTCGTTATTTCGGGCCGCACACATTGAGCAAACACACACTCAAGTGCCTTCAAATGTGACAAAAAAGGCGACGAGCTCTGACAGCCAGCAACAGAAATATAGAGAGGGAAATCGGAAAATTCACTTTTTTTTTGTGAAAATGACGAAATTGATGTTCTTTTTTTAGTATTTGATGGTTAAATAAGGAATGAATTTTTTTAGATAAATGGCATTGAAGTAGAAAAATTGTCAAATATTGTTTTTAATAATAATTAATAATAATACTAAAAAAAAAAATGATTATGGGTTGCTGTGAATTTTCAAAAAAATGTAAAATTTCACATTTCTGATGAGTGGAATTTCTGGTGGCAGAAAATTGAAAGTTCAAACTTGTGCTTTAACGTATTTATGTAAAAATGGAAATTAATATTTCGGAAATAATCCCCCTGCCCTTTTTTCAAATGTTATAATACACCATGAATGACTATAACAATTTTTAATGAATTATAAATTTGTATGAAAGATCAGTACCTGACGTTATTGTGTCGTTGGACAAACATGTCGTGGAAGCGCGTCTGTTTTCCGCCCACCTCTTGGCACGCGTCTGCCATCTTCAGCATGATGCTCCGTTTCACCTAAATAATCCCCCATCGATTTGCCAAAAGTTTTTCTTTTTAATTCAATAATTTGCTAACCTCGGCGGCGATGTAGGCTGGGATGACGCTGAGCAGCAGCTGCTCTTGTTGCTCCTTTTCGCACTCGAGTTTGACGCGCGACTCGATGCACGTCCGCGTGCCCTTGAACGTCCTGCGGTGCGCCGCGTTGGTCAGCGCTCGATAATAGGCACCCGTCGCACTTGCACTCGCGAGGAAAATCGCGTCGGCCAACAACTGGATCTGTTCGACATTGCAATTGTAGTTTTTGTTAAAATTTTTTTTATAAAAATTTCGTAAAACTGCCTTAGAATGATTTATGAATTTAAATTTCCTCCTTTTAATAATATAATTAAAATAAACTTGGTAGTACCTGTCTTCAAAAATTTTTATTCTTAATAAATTGTAAATTGAATTAGGTAATTTTTCCTTTCATTTTCCATGGAAATATTTACTAATTTCTAACAATGCAATTCCTGAATTACTATGATTAAAAGAAGAATGCATAATACAAATTTAAAAGAAAAACGTAATTGTTGAGATTTTTAATTGTAGTACAAAAAATGAATGCAATGAAATTTTGAAAATTTATCATATGAAATTAATAAAATATCTCTAATTAAATTTTTCAAAAATACTCAATTTTTAAACCTGAAAATTTGTTATTTAAAAATCTCTTTACCTGCTTTGTTCAAAATTTAAATTCAAAGAAAATAATTAAAAAACAATGTAATTATTTTTATTTACAATTAGTCTTACAAATTTAAATTCAAAGAAAATATTTAAAAAAAATTTAATTATTTACAATTAGTCTTACGTGAAGGTTGGGGTATTGATTGGCGATGGAGATGGTGGCGTTTGTGGCGACGACGAGCACCGAGAGGCCGACGGCCAGCAGCCAAGGCAGCGGCAGCATGGTGTTGACGGCGAGCAACAGGGCGAACAGCGGCACAGCCCTGCTCGAGTCGCGGCCGCCCACCTGCAATTCGCAGTCACTTCTCGTTAGTCTCTCGCAAAACAACTTTGGGGCCGAAAGCACGCGCCGTGAAACGGAACGAGCGTTTTTCTCGGTCGGACAAAGCAGTCGTAAAACTAATGCAATCTGCCGGCCGAAAGTGATTTCCGTGCGGAAATGAAAGAGCTCCACACGTGAGAGTGAAGTGCCCAAGTTATGCAGCCGTGCGCGGCATGCGTGTCGGCCGGGAGGGTATAACCAAAAGGAAATTCGCGCGACGAGGCGGACTGATTGCTATTTTGCCTCAAATTCAATTTATTTTCCCCCAACAAATCGAAAAGTCAGTTTTTGGTTGAAAGAAAAGTAGGAGAACCAGTTGACCATCGAGCTTTTGGTCACGACTTATATTAAAATAATTATGCACTCGGTATTTTGTGTTCATTTCACAAGTTTCTATTCTTGATTTTGAAATATCTGCAAGTCTTTTCAGACATTTCGATTGATTTTATCGATTTTTTTTTTAAATCTGAGCTGTATTGTGTGAAAAAATTGAGCAAACAATATATGTTTATGTAATTTATGGAAATACATAATATTCCCCAAGAGAGAAAAGTTAAAAAATTAAAAAATAAATATATATGCATATTTAGAGACTTCAATTTTTTTTTTCATATTAAGAAGGAGCAATTTTTTTTGTTCGTTTTATTCCAAAGATAACCATTTTGTTTTTATCCTATTTAATTCTTAGTTCGTGTTCCCATTTCTCAATATAATAATAATTTTGCTCTATAAAATCCGAAGATGTTTATTCGTCTTGTTAAATTTTCCCATCTTCAGTCTCCGCCCTTATGATACTTTAATGTTTTCAATCCATTAAGATATCATTAGCGAAATTGGGTCTCTAAATTAATGGCGCTTTTCAATCAAAGTGCCGTGCAAGACTTTTTCAATAACTTAATATTTTTCCATTAATTTGCTGCACTCACGGAACGCTTGGCTTGAAAGTCGTGTCGCAATTTGTGTCGTGACCATTCATATTTGGATGGCAAAGCATTTCGCCAACGAGGGATAATTAAATTGATGCTCATCGATCGCGAAACGCAAAAAGCTTTGCAAACAGAGAGTTTCAATAAACTGCTACTCAAGCAATGTATAAATATTTATAGGAGCGCGCGCGCAAATAAATAAAAACAAACACTTTGAGTCTTAACGAGGAGCCGAGCAGAAGCTGAGAGGTGCAAATAATAGAGAGAGACAGAAACGAGCAGGGAGTAAATACACATACCAGCAGGATTATCGAGGCGAAGGCCGTGCTGAAGACGAGCAGGCCGAGGGTGGCGCCGAAGCGCACCGAGTTCTGCACGGCCGGCGTGTGCGCCACCAGCAGCGTCGCCAGCAGCACCACCAGAAGGCTCGACGCCACTACCAGCTCCTGCCAGCATTCTGACAGCACCTGAAATTCAAAATTCAAAAGAATGTTTTAAATAATAACAATTTTCGGAAACTAAAAAGCATTTTAGGAGTAAAACATAACGGCTACAATCTTTTTGATTTCAGCTCTAAGCTTAGTAAAATATTAAATTTTTTAAGTTTAAATGATATTTATTATTTTATAATTAATCAATATTCAGAAAGCTTAAATTGGAGGTTATTTAATAAAATATAATTTATAATAAACCATAAATTGTAGTATATTAAATGCATTTACATCAAAGGATCAGAGAAATATTAATTATGAATCAAATTAATTTCGAGAACATTTAAGCCGTAAACTTCATACACCAATTTATTCTAGAAGACGTGAGAATTATCCACATCAAAAATTTGCTCAGTGACACTTCTCCATATTACAAAATGAGTTTGCTTCTTCGAAAACGCCTAAGCTCCTTTAAGCCACCATTATTGAGAAAATTTCTGCAATCTATTTGCACGTGTGTGCGAAAGGCCAAAGACGGAGAAGATTGGGCCGGGGAGAGGTCGAAAATAGGGAGGCTCGATTGTGTCCCCGCCGAAAGGCAATTAGCAATTTTTCATTGCCGAAGAAGTTTGATCGAGCCGGAGGAAGAAGCAATTTGGAGGGAAAATAATAATGAAAAGGCAGAGATTACTTGGCAGAAGACGAGCAGGGCGACGAGGAGGAGCGAGGTGAATGCGGCGGCCACCCCGACGCAGCCGACGAACAACGAGTGCTTCAGGCGCACGCAGTAATTGCGGTACAGCAGCTCCAGCTCGCCTTCGCCCCTGCAAGCAAAAATCAAAACCAAAATTTTCGGTCGATCACGGCGCCCTGTTTGTTCCTGCACATTATAAATGGCCCCGATTCGGTGCAGTAAGTACAGGGTCGCGCCTTCTAATTTACAGGCAAATAAAGGCGGGGCGCACCGAACAGAGTCGCCGAGACAAAAAGGCAGTAATTTCTCTGATGAACTATGAAATAATAATACCAAAAAAAAATGCAATATCAGGGTTTGTCAGAATCAATTTATTACAATTTTATCAGGCTGACTTTTAATCGTTTTAATCAGGCAACGGATTATATATTACATTTTTGTTTTTCTTCGAGGAATATTTGAATTGAAACAATTATTCAAGTGATTTTTTTTGTTACAAGTGATTAGAAGTTAATTTAATCAGGGTTGGGCAGATTTTTTTCTTTCTTTTATCAATAAAAATTTTAATATTCCCTTTTATTTGTCCTGCCTACTTCTTTTTCTTTTTTAAAAAAATATTTAGAAAAAAAAAGAATATGATATAAATTTTATATTTATTTAAGTACAAGCAACAATCAATCACCTTTGAAGGTCCACGGATTGGGCGTCCATCGTAGAAACAGTGATTCAACTCATAGATTCACGAAAATGTAGCTGCAAAAATAAAAAAAATTATTCAAATCTGCAAAATTCGATGTAATAGAAATGATATTTTATTCCATATGTATTCAAGTAACAGAATCAATGGCATTCGCTATTCAAAAAGTTTGGTAAAGTTACAGCTGTCGGAACCAACCACTTCAGGAAAGGAAACTTCTCTTGAGTCTCCCCTTCTCAAGAAGCCTCTCCAGGGAGCAGTGGAGTTAATTCACACCTCGCACGGACAAACAAAATGTAACTAGCGGTTCACAAGTTACAAAACCACAACAAATCTTGTTTACTGTGACAATTTCATCAAGTCCGCTTATTTTCATTTTTGATCAACTTTCTCTGGTTTTGAACAACATTGTTGGACAAGTTGTGGAATAAATTATAATTAAATATAATCAGATTTTAATAATGTAGGTATGAACAAGATCCCTTTACATAAAAATTAGACATTTTAATTATTGTTGAGGAGATCTGAAAATCGAGATTAAATTCTGCAGCCTTCTAATGAAAAATCAAATTTCAGGAAAAAAAGTACAATTAAATTTCTATAGACTCATAGGTCCAAATGATTGTGAAATTTGCCGTACAGATTGGGAAACATACAACTTTCTTAGTAATTTTTATTTTTTACAAATATTTGGTTAGATTTTAATAATTTCCAGTTTTCCTTAATGGTAAATTTCGCGGGGTCCGAATTAATTAATGAAGGCATCAAACTCTTGAAATTAATGCAGGCCGAATGAATGCGAACCCCCTGTTTAATATGCCGCGTCTCATTAAAGCGAGAACAACCTTTGCCAAAGCGGTCACCGCAACTAATTGGACACAACTTTTGAAATTAATTTCGCACCTTTGATTAAAAGTCATAAATTGGTGCTGGCAATTTTGTATGGTGTGTGTCACCCCGTCGGTGGTCGGTCGGTATATTAATTAAACAGGGGCGCGCATTTCGGCGTAATTTGCAATGCATGGTTGTGCGGTGGGGCGCTTTTAACGACTTGTTGAATAAGTGATGCAGCGGCCCAGCTGGGTGACTTTCGCACACAGATTACTCCGCCGCCCCGCGAATTAATGCAAAGCTAATTCGGTCGCGGGGCCACGCGTCGCTGAACTCTTTAATTACTTTTTCTGAATGAAAGAGCGAGAGACAGTCGGGCCCTCGGTGTGTTTTGTGTGTATTGGCGCGAAGAGTGACAATGACGGCTCGAAACCAATCAATAAATAGCCGCCCGGTCGGTGCGGCTTGGGCTCTCCCCGCCTTTGCTAGATGTACACAAAGTGCTGAAATCTGCAGGCTGCTGTGCGGGACAAATCGTTTGAGTCAACACACGCCGCCGCTTTGTTTAAACTTCGACTTTGGCCCAAGGAAGTCGCGCACATGCACCACTTGCCGCCAAAAGAAAATATGCTACCCTCGCTGCTGCTTTCTTCTGTCTATTCACCGCCGCAGCCAAAAGGGCCAGAGGGAAATTGCTTGGCAGAGAGGAAAAAATTTAACTTCCGTGCTCTTGTCATTGTCATCGACGAAAAAAGAATTAAAATTTACTTATTTTTAGCATATTTTGGCGTTTACAACGTCATATTGCAATTGAGCGTGGTTATTCAATTTTAAAAAAATGTGCCAACAAAGACATTATTTTTTAATCGGATTGTGTGCAAATAAAATTTAAATTTGCAAATTTTCTATAAAATATTATATTTTAGCATTTTCGAAAAAAGTACACAAATATTCTAATTTCCCCTTATTAATTACTTTCTTTTTCAATTTTAGTAGAAAACTTTCAGCGGGTTACATTAGCAAAATAATTTTATTGTGTTTCATTTTTGTCGCTACAATAGAATAGAATAGAATAGAATAGCTTTTTTATTTCATTAAATTATCAACGCATTGAAAACTTTTGAAATATGTAAATAAACTTACACTTAAGACAATTTTCACTCAAAATTACAGATAAAGAATTCATTCAAGTCATAAAACTGATATTTGTGTACAGTTTCTCTTATTTTATAGATAAATTCAGCTTTATCTTCAATCATTTTTACATTTACTGGAAGTGCGTTAAATATTCTAGCGATCATTACTATTGGATTCTGATTGAGGATATCGAGGTGAGCGTCAATCTCGATATACAGGTCATTCACGCAGTGTCTTATTTTTTCACTTTTCGTTTTTCCAGCCTTTTAAATTGCAAAAAATTATAAAAAAAAAATATGTTATCAATAATAATTTGCCTGTATCTATTCGATTGGAGTTGAGATTCCCTCAGTTTGTGGGCTTGTTAAAAAAGTTTGTTAGTTTTCACAAGTTCTATACTGAGGAGGAATATGTAAATTACAAAAATAACTTGTAAATATGTTAAATTTTTTTTCCCTGCTGTGTGTTTCATTTGACAAAATTGTAAATGGGTGGGTCGCACGGGAGACATTACATGTGATTACATTCCATATAATACAATAAAGAACAACAATAATAATAAATGCAGTTACTAATGAATTAATTTATGAAGTTAAAAACGCGAAAAAAAAAATAAATCAAGAAGCAGTTTTGGTCAAATTCATCCTTTTCTATAGGGGTTGATTTTAATTTTTTTTTTTTTTTTATGAAAATTAAAGACATGCAGACCTCCACTAGTTTTCTTATACTGTCTGCTGACTTTGATTTTAATGTTAAAATTATGACATGACTATAAGCTTATAATAAATGAAAAATATTTCGTGGTAAAACAAGTGTTATTTGGCCATAAATTATAATTTTTGAATTTTTTTTATTAATAATATGATTTTTAATTTAACCATTATAAAATTTAACGTGATTTTAAATGCGGATTTATTTTGAACGTTGTTATTTTTCAAAGTTTTGAAGTCTAAACAAATAACCTTTTGTTCAATTTTGTCAAATACAAGCAGATTTCGGATCAAATCAGCTTAAGAATTTTTCTTATTTTTCTGTCTTTCTTTCTCCGTCAGAGTTTATTTTTTGCGGAAACGCTCTCGTCGCGGTGCTCTCATGTTTTGATGTCTATTTATAAATCCTGGCAGGATCCCGCTACATCTCTGGCGAGATGTGTATTTTGTGTGACATATAGAACTGTCACATGGCGCGCCTTCGCTTGAATATGTTTCGTAATAAGATCGGGGAGTGAAGGAACCAGCGGGGTCGTATAAAAATTTTGACGCTCTTTGCACACTGCTACCTGCTTTCCCCAGCTTTTTAATCAATTTGCTCGCAAGTAGCACTTCCACCCTCTTATCAAAATTAAATTCCGTGACTTGAGAGAAAATCGTTCAACCTGTTCTAATTCTGGTTTCATTTTTTTTTTGTTTCAGGTAAGGACAATAAAAACGCACGGATTGTTGTATGCAGGTTTTTGTGAGTAATTTTTTTAATGGATTGAGATTATTTGCACACTTATTTTAAATTTTTTTTTCAGAATGCGTTATGCATAAAATTTTTAAAACAATTTTGTCAAGAATTTGAACTATTGATATTATTTAATTTCCAACTTAATTTTCAGATACTTCTCAATTTTCCTGATCATGAATGAGTAAAATTGAAATTAAAACATTTTGAAATTAATTTAATATTATTTATAAAACGTCAACGGTTCAAAAGCTTTTGACTTTCAATAGAATTAATTACGTCTGTTTAGACTAATTGACCGCCGTTTGACTTGTGTTGTGGAAGCTACTGACGCGCACAATCGCGGGTTCATTTACAAACAAGCATTTGTCGATATAAATACGCCCTATATCAATTTCAGTAGCACCGGTCGCTGACAAACAAACTTTAGATCCGGCCAATCAAAAGAAATTTTTCGCCGAGCCGGCCTCGGTTCTTCGCAAGGGCGAGGGAGGGCAAGAGCGGGTCAAACTCACCCTGTGGCCGCGAGCATGGTGGAGCAGAAGGGCCGAGCTCGGCGGCCGCAAACAGCCTGTTGCAGAGTCTGCAAGGGGTTTGAGCCGCGGAGCTTTTTGCAAGCGCCAGACACGCCACGCGCATGCACAAGTCCCGCACACACTCCACACGCACACATACAATATCTTAGTCAATGCAGCCAGCATCCACCTCGCTCGCATATGCATGGGAATTTTGATGAGATGCGATTTTCATATTATTACGTGCGTGAGTGAATTTGCGCGCCGCCACGCCGCGCTCTTTTCATCTCTCTCGCACAAAGAGCCGCTTTTAACTTTCCGTACATTCGACGACGAAGACTTAATGAGATGAACTTCATTCGCCGCGCAAAGCTGAATGCACAGAGTGCGGTCGATTGAGGGCGACAAAATGAAATACTCTAGATTCTGCAGCTCAATTTGCAACAATTTGACCAAACGCCAATATTTTCCTTTCAGGCAAAATAGAGTAAAAATTTAAATTTGTAAGTAAAAAACTCTTAAGGCTGATTTTTTTTGTCAAATTAATGTATGGGAATCTAGAATAAACTTTTATGCGATTAAGATCGACAACAGACTTTTCAGAATCTTCATGCGAAGGGAATTTTACAATGTTATTTTATACGTTGACAATTTTCTGTTTTAAAACTTGTTGCTTAAATTAAATTGATTTCTGTTATTTGTAGTTGAATTTTGTCAAATTTAAATTGTTAGGAAGAAAAAATTTAAAGAACCAGCGATCCAATACATAAAACTGGAAAAATTAGGTTTTACTCAATTAAAAAAAAAAAAAACTGTTTAATTCTGAGCTCTAATTTTAAATGATGATTATTTGGGCGCATAATGTTAAATATATCTTTGATTCTGTGAGCATTTTGGCAAAGTAGTATTCGACGTTTTATTTGCGAGTTGATAATTAAAATAAGGTATAAATTTTATATTGAATCTCATATTTTACAGAAGAAAATCTAGCATTTTGAAAAATATCTTTTGTTATTTGGAAAGTGATATATTTGCACCATTTTTTTTTTATCTTGCACTGAGCAAGAATTTCTGTAAGACTGATGTTATGTAATAAAGTTTATATGTGTATAAAAGCCTTTTTTAATTCCGCTTTACCTTTAGCATTTTTCATTTACCTCAATCAAGAAAGAGTGTAAAAATAAGTGAGTCAGTTCATCCAATGATTGTGAGTCACGGCAACGTAAATAAAGAATCATTTATTTATAGCCTCAAGTATGATTGCTGCCTGTTATATAGCTCATGAACTTTTTCTTTGATCTCTCTTCTCTCTCTTTATGTCCTTTTTTTATCCAATCAAAATCCATAATCTGAAATGAGCTGTTAATTTATCAAAACTAGGAAATTGGCTTGACTTCAGGTAATACGGTTTAATTATTATCACTGTCAACTTTAATTAATTTGTCCAATTTCCAATTCCTTCAAGCGCCTTCAAGACTCCACCGCCGGCCTATTGTGTTGAGCGCCACCTCGTTCATGTTCGCGCTAATCGTTCCGCTCGGTTCAATTTGAATTTGGGCGGGAACGGACTCGGCGAAGAAAAATATGGCCGCCAGCGATGACAGCGATTACTCGCTGCACGAGTGCGTTTTCACGGGCAATTTGAGAAAACTGTCCAGTCTGCTGCGCAACCACGATGTCGGCGCCAGAGACAAATACGGTGAGTCGACGGACGCCTTCGTTCGGCGCCGTGGCGCCGCCCGTCCGCCTGAAAACGAGGCCAAACCTCGCACGGCGATAAGCCGCCTTGTCAGATAAACTCGCTTTTACCATTTTAAACGATTTTAAAATTTCCAACTGACGTTTCTCTCAATTTCAGGCAACACGCCGTTGCACTTGGCAGTCATGCTTGGAAGGAAAGGTGAGATTTTTCCCGTCCGAATCCTCAATCCACCGATTTGCGTTTCCACGAGGACACGCCCACTTATTATTGAGGCTCAAAAGTCAACACTGTGGAATCATTATTGACATGTTGCTAATTTGCAGAATGCATTCACCTGCTGCTGAACCACGGGGCGCCCGTCAAGGTGAAGAACAACGCCGGATGGAGTCCTCTGTCGGAAGCAATCAGCTACGGCGACAGACAAATCTGTAAATTTTCACACAATTTTAAAAAAAGTTCTGTGACTTATCGAGTTTTGAAATTTTTGCAGTGTCTTCCTTGTTACGAAAGTTGAAACAGCAGTCTCGAGAGCAGGTGGAGGAACGGAGGCCAAATTTGGTCGCCGCCTTGCACAGCATAGATGACTTTTATATGGAGCTCAAATGGGACTTCCAAAGTTGGGGTACGAATTTTTAGTTTTTATTGAATATAACTTATTTCTCACTCATCCTTTCTTTTCCCCCTGTTATATATCTTTAAAAAGTTTATTTTTTTTTTAAAGTAAATTATTTAAATTTAATTATAATTTCTGAATTTGAAACTAAATTCCACAGTTCCTCTTGTGTCTCGAATACTGCCATCGGACATTTGTCGGATCCACAAAAGGGGCTCATCGATGAGGCTGGACACAACTTTGGTCGACTTCAATGACATGAAATGGGAACGGGGTGACATAAGTTTTATTTTCAATGGGGACCGGAAGCCATCTCAATCGCTCACAGTTCTTGATAACAAGGACAAACTCTTCCAGAGAGTCAGATACGAGGTATTTGGCTTCTTTTTTGTTAAACACAATTCGACTTATAAGAAATTAAAATTGTTTAGGAGACTGAGCAGGAAATAGAGGACGAAGTGGACTTGTTAATGAGCAGCGACATAATTGCGGTACAAATGTCAACAAAGTCTATCACTTTCTCTCGAGCAACGACCGGCTGGTTTTTCAAAGAGGACCGAAAAGAGCTGGTCGGTTCTTTCAACGCAGAGTTTTATAATGTTAATGGAATGGTGCTTGAGTCCCGAAAACGCAGAGAGCACCTCACTGAAGAGGATTTGCGGAAGAACAAGGCCATTGTCGAAAGTTTTACCAAGGGAGGAACATCCCAGGTGGACATCAACGGAGAGGTGAATTTTATTTTTCCCTCTTGGATTTCAATTTATGTATTTATTTTGAAACTGCAGCTTTGTTATCAACTAAATTTAATTAATTATTAAACACATGTTTGTGCAACATACAAAAATGGTAATAAAATTACAATAGTATAGAATAATTTACTTTATATATATATATAAAAAAAAACAAAAAAACTATTGTTTAAATTGTATAACCATTTTTGTATGTTGTACTCGTATGAGTTTAATAAATATGTGATTGATTAATTTAATAAGTACTTAATGATAAGAATCTTTGTTTCAATTTAATGAATGACGTTTTTATCATTATTTTGATCTGCAGACAATACGTCGGCCATCTTTACCACCACCTTCCCCATGTTCTCTCACATGGGAGGAGTACCTGTCTGATCCTGGAACGACTCCTCCGGTTCTTGGCAGGGAAATGGTGTACAAACAGACTTGCAAAGCCTTCAGAGCCACTGTTGCCATGGTAATTAATTCTAGACATTGTCTTTATGCCAAGATTAATTTTTTGTCTTTCAGAGCTCTGAATTTCCACTCTCGGTCAGCATGCTGTTGAATGTTTTGGAAATAGTGGCTCCTTTCAAGCACTTTACAAAGCTTAGGGAATTTGTAAATATGAAGCTCCCTACTGGTTTTCCAGTTAAAATTGGTGAGTGAAATTAAAGAAAGTAAATAAAATTGCTTTTCTTTATTGAAATTTTCCATAGATATTCCAATTTTGCCGACGGTGACAGCCAAAATTACCTTCCAGCAGTTTACATTCAAAAGTGACATTCCTCCAGAATTATTTGAGGTTCCGCCCAACTATCACGAAGATCCAACACGCTTCCCGGACTTGTGATTTCTTCGACTGGGACTGCAAGAGGTGGCATTTAATTTCTCTCATGATCTTTCCCTGTTTGAAGTTAGATGTCTTTGTAAACCAAGAGGACACAATTTTTCGCTCACACAACAGGGACAACCAATTTTATTTGCGCTCCTTGGAAATCGCAATAAATCTGAACAGCTCGAAAGCTGCAGGACGAGGATTAGTAATGACAAATCAAAATTTACTTTGTAAAAGTTACTGCTTCCAAGGATTTAGCTAAATTGCTCAGAGAATTTTTGGAAACAATTCAAAATTACTAAGCTTATTGTGTTAAACAACAAATGGGTAATTAATTGTTAGTAATTTATTAATTGTCATAATACAATGTGAAAAATTGTTGTGTTATTATATTATAATCATGTGTTTTGTCTAGTCAGCAAGCAGTGCTTCAATAATTGTAGCCTTGTTAAAGAAGCAACCATTTCTTTCGACCTGGCTAAATCTTTTAGTGTTACATGTTAGGGACCATAACATCAAATAATTGAAATTAAATCCAACAATTTTAAAGAACTAGTCCACTTAAGGAAGCCAAAGCGCTCGAACCAGAATTTTGGTTGCACTTAATGTTAATTGTAAGTGTTATAAGAAGCAAATCTTGCCTTTGACATCCGATGTTAGCCTTGGTGATCAATCTGCCTTCAATTGGGTTAAAATAAAATCACATATTTAAAAAATCAATAAATTTTCTGAACCCACAGGTTTCGAACAAGTAAGATGGGAGAGAGGTCCGCTTCACTTAATAATTATGCATTAAAACAGGTCAGATGTCCAATTTTCACAAACAGTTTTTGACTGGTGAAACACAAACAAAAACTAGTGTGTTAAATATATTAATAAACTGTATATTCAGGCAAATAGATGCTCAGCAAACACTTGCAACAAAAGAGTTTGTTTGAATTTCAAAAGTTCCTGTTGGGGGTGAGACGTGGGTCGAGGGTGCCTACCCATTGATAAGTACTTGAGCAGCAGGAGGTTGCCGGAGATCAACTCCTGCGGCACTAGTACTTAGGAACGGGATGTAGGCAGTTTTCAAATTTGATGATCTTTCACTGCATATGTCCTCCACCTGCAAATATAATATTTTAGAAATTTATGTTTTGCATTTCTAGTTTAATCTTGATTTTTTTTTAATCATTTTTGATGTTAAATTGTTTTTTCGCCCCCAAGAACACCCAATTTTAGTAAATTGTTAGTCATTGTCTGTTTCAAATACAAATTCTTTTTATATTGCTAGAAAATTGCAGTATTTTGGTAAATAAACTTTTGAAAGTTTAATTTAAATCTGATAATTTTGTACAATTTGGCATTGAAGGATGCAACCATCCCTTTTCGGTATTCTTTGAAAAAAACTTGTTAAATTTATAAATTATAAAGTAATAATAAAATTTTAATTTTTAGCTACTTGTGAATTCGCGGTTTTCGGCTGAATGTAGCAATTCTTTCAGAGGGGTTTACATGTATTAAATAAAAATTATTCAATAATTTTTTTCTACTAAAAAATACTAAAAATATAAATTATTCTCCATTTAATAAAAGAAAAAACCAAATAAGAGTATATTTAAAATGCAGGTTATTTAAATTTGCACTATTTTTTTTTACACAAGTGTTAGTTGCAATTTTTCTGCTGTAAATTATTATCAATGAATTTAAACATGTTTTAGAATAGAAATTGCCGTTTGAGACATGTCTGTCTGTGGCACAGAAGCGTATGCAGATTGCCGAGAGGCCGCTCTGCATGCCTGCTCGCTTCCGGATAGACCTTAACAAGACCCAATGAATTCGCCCTTGACGGATGATGATTTTTAAGTAGTGTAATAAAAAATGATCATGCGCCCGCGCAACTCTCGGCTAAAGGGGACAGATTCCGAATTCCAATCTCTCTCTAGTGGTCCAACCAACCGTCATTTCCCACCACCCTCTGCAACTTTATTTCAAATCAATCCCTTTTGAAATTGAAATTGTATTGTTTCAACAAACGGCTGATTGTCCTTTGACATGAATTAAATTTGAAAATTTCAAACTCTCATATTGAACTTGTAGATAGCGCTATCAAAAAGTCGCTGGCATGACATGGAGTTTATCTGTGTGGATTAAAAATTACCCGCTTCTGAAACTGACAAATCACATTTTCATTTAAAAATTTAACATTTCGTAAATATTAAAAAAACTTCTTGGTTTTCTGACCAAGTCCAAGTGACGCTTGACCCCAAAGTTAACACTAATTGAACTCCGATCTCCAGCGTCATAATTAGAACTGAAACAGCTATAAACGATTTCAAAATAATTTTTTTATAAATTGTTATATATTATATTTATTAAAAAAATTCCAGTTGGAAACACCGAGAAGAATAAATAATTAATAAATTATAAAAAAAATTAAATAATTATATTGTAAAGAATTCCTTAAATCCTGGTAGATGGTCAAAAAGCACTTTTAGCACTTTGGCGAAATGCTGTGACCCAATTTTCGTTCAGACCAACTCACCAAACCGAGGCCTCTGTGTGTTGTTGGAGCGAGACGGATGCGTGTGTGCGACTGTTGCTTCTTCGGTCCAGATGCAACTGCGGCAGAGAGTGGAGCTGGCGCACCAAGATAAACCCTTGTTCGAATCTATCCCCACCAGAATAAGGCCCAAATGAGAGTATAGAAAAAATCAACCATATGACTGACTATCCACGGAGGAGATGATGGCCGCAGCAGATTCGAAGCGCGCTCAATTAGATCACAATTGCCATTATGTACTTCAGAGAAATGGTTTTGTCTGACTAAGAGGGCGGGCGGGCGGCCCTCATGAGTGTCCCCTACCCGCCGCCGCCGCCACCACGCCGGGAAAAGTAAAAAGGGCCGTTTCCAACAACTTCTTTTTTCTCATTACCGTGCCCCTATCGCTTTCCACCCTTTGGTCAATTTTTCGTAACAACAAAATAGTTTAATTTTTTTGAAGATTTCTTTATAATTTTTATTCTGGTAAAATTTTTGAAGTAAATAGCGAAATTCAAATATTGCATAATTTTGGATTGAAATCAAAAGTTACTGTTTTCTTTCTGATAATATTTTCATTGCCACCTTGCAAGAATCTAAAGCGGTCCTTTGAAGAATCAGAAATCACATCGGTACAAAAAAATTATTGTTATAGAAACAATTGAGAGATGGAAAATGAATTATTGTTAATTTATTTGTGCAAATCTTAAAAAAAATATACCCATAAATTCAAATTCCAAGTTTTTACATTTATTTTCATTTCAAATTGTTAATATACATTTCATAATAGTATTATTAAATTTCCGTTACTATTATTATAATTTTTTTTTCTTTTTGAAATGCAAATTTTTGGAATGTTCATACAAACAATAATTTTATATTATATAAATTATGTAATATTTTTTTTCTGCGAGATGCCCCTATGTTATGCGGTCGCACGTGACGCCGCTCTGTGTTCGGATGCAATGAGAGAGTCAAAGAAATAGTGGCCGCCCGCCACACCCCGCCCGCCCGCATACATGCATTCACTGGCATCCATCTCATTGCACGCAGCACACAATAAAATATGTACAAATGTGAGAAAGAAGATTCACAAAAGGAAAAAATAGTAATTAATCAATTGAATGGACAGGGGCGATTTTCTCAATTCCAATTTAAGACCCGGCGACCGACAAAACGACCGAGCCCTCGCATTAAAATGATATTGTCCGCCAGAGAAGAAGCACCTAATTTTGCAATCAGACCACTTGACCGAGCTCGGCAATACAAAAGTAAATGTTCAGCAGCCACTGCGGATAGATTTTGGCTTTGCAGTGAACCGCGTCAAAGGAGAAAAATAAACACAATTTTACAATAAAAAAAATCAGAACTTGAATGAAAATCTCTATTATAATGTTAATTTACTGCAAATTTTTTTATCAAATTATTTGGCCAATTTTGGGGGAAAACTCAATATTTTATACACAGCACAAGTACAATTAATTAATTATCAATGAGATCTAAATCAATTCTTTCAAGTTATAAAAAAAGAAAAAAAATCCACTTCTCAAAATTGGCTTCAGTCAAAATAAAATGACAATAATTAAAAATTACATCCAAAATTGTTAATTGTTATGTAAATGGAAAATAAATTTAAAAAATTACCGCCCTTGACATGATAGATAAATAAATTATGTAGAAATTAAAATTAAATTCTGTATCTATAAAAATTTTCAAATGTATTGTTAAAAAAAGTTTGCCTAACAGACTAATTTTTCAAGAAGACCAAGTACAAGAAAAGTGATCAGCTCTTAATTCTTCCATAATATAGATCAACCAAAATAAAATTATCAAGGTTTTTGCTAACCCCATTTGGAGTGAAATTTTAAACAAGTTTTTGAAATTGATAATGGGTAGGCATTTTATAATGAAATTACAAAATTGGCTATATTAAAAATCGACTAATTTTTATTTTAAGAAACTGGTGCTGAATAAAATAATGTGTAATATTTTTAGTGAATCGAAATTTTTTTTAAATTTTGAAATTTTAAATTTAATAAATCCAGACCAATCAAGAATAAACTCGAATAAAAATAATTACATTTAATGGATAAAAATTGCACTAAAACACCATGAAAAATTAGCGAAATAATTAATCAGAAATAGAAGAGCGGAATGAGTTATGTTGATTATTCAAATGACACGAGAGAGTTCGTTAAGCCTCACATGGCGGGTATTATCTGCTCCGTATATCAGAGAGGCAGAGGGCAAAAAGTCTAGCATGTTGGTGCCAGCGATGGAATGGGGCGACGTTGCAAAAGAAGCGCAGATGGAATTTTCGGAGGAGTGTTAAGTAACCACAAGTGACAAGCAGTCCACCGACGGTAAATGTAAAAAATCTTTACCATCGGCGCTACTACTTAAGACATGCGGCACTTCTCTTCTTTCTTCGAAATCGCAGGAATATTTTACATTATTTTCGGCGCAAAAACAATAGAGAGGTCGCACAGGAGTTTCAAGACGTGAACGCTCAAATGAGCATAGAGTCAAAAGCACATGCCCATTGAAACGGTCACAAACCGAAACAACTGTTTTGAAAATTTGCACCAAAAATTTACAGTGATGAATTAATTAATTTAACATTCAATTACTGCATAATTTAGAAATAAATAGCCAGTGAATAAAATTACACATGAATTTTGATTGAAAACTAAGTGAATAGAAATTGTTGTACATTTCGATCATTTAAATTAAAAAGTTTTTAATAAAATCACTTCTAAAACAACTAAATTTTCGAAATTGGCGTAAAATTTGAACACAGTGGAAAATTGTTGCTACCAAACTTACATAAATAATAGAAGAAACTGCGCAGCAATTGCGCGTGTCGAGTGTCCAGTGTGCAGTACGGTGAACTGTTGACGACGCGGCGAGTGTGGTTGTGGCACTGATTGAGAGAATGAAAAGGCACAAGCGAAGACAATAGGGTGACTGACGCTTGCAGTG
Organism: Neocloeon triangulifer; assembly: GCF_031216515.1. Lineage (NCBI taxonomy): Eukaryota > Metazoa > Arthropoda > Insecta > Ephemeroptera > Baetidae > Neocloeon > Neocloeon triangulifer. The sequence goes on from NW_026775562.1 coordinate 6,578,977, forward strand.
GCCGAGGCGCTATTTAAACGCTTCCTGGCCCGCGCGACCTGGGCCACCCTGGCGCCTCCCCTCTCCACCAGTTACTCAACGGCCAAACTGTTGGGCAGGTCAGCGACCAACGCACCGTCCAAAATCCAAGCTTTTTATTGTTTGCCTCCGACTCATGTTTGGCTCTCGAAATTAAATCATTATTTTCCTTCGAGTGGGAAAATTAAATATTGTTATTGTGATACATCTTTCTAAATGCATACTCGAGCGAGCGACCCACATCGTGTATTATAATTTGACCACGAGGGGTGAAAGTTCAGAGTCCGGCAGCTAGTGCTGGGCACAAATAATAATACTTGTGTGGCAAAGGAATAAAATATACAAACACGCTGGATTTACAAAAACAAACACACAATAATTGTGTTGGCGTTTTGCTGATGCACCACAGTTTTTGAATGTAGATCCAAAATTACCCAGTAATCTCGTTTTTGTCTTCTAAATTAAAGGAATTAAAACTAAACATTATTACTGTTTTTGTTAATTAACCAGAGTAGTTTCAACAATTTCTCTTATTGAATAAAATATTTTTGTTATATCTTAATAATTTTAGCATTAAAAAATTAATTTTAATTATAAATTTTATAATAAATTTCAATTTAATCTCTCAATCAGGCAGAATTTTTTAAACTATTTTTATTTATTATTCATTATTGTTGATTATTTTTCCAATTGTTACACCACATTGTTATTGCATTCAATTTTTGAAAACAATTAATAGACTATGAGATCGATAAAATTTCATTTTTTTTTGTAAGGGCAATTTTTCATCCTGCATTCAAAACTTTTTCGAAAAAGTATTTCGAAAAATTATTCTCTCAAATCTTCTGGAAATTATTTTAACTGCCTGTTTTATCTAAAAATTATCATTTTTGCTTGATTTGTAATTGACAATAATTTGTGTGTATTTCTGCTTTCAGGTAAGAACCAGAAAAGCTGCGACTGTATTCTGTAATCTCAAGGTAGGGTGATTATATTTTGCTAGCTCGTCTATCTATGTAACTCAATCACCGCAAAACAAATCGTCATAAAAATATTTAGTTTATTCAAAAGCCTTAACCAAGAAAATATCAATTTATCGACGAATTTCGTTGGAGACTCATTTTAATGCGGCATCTCTGAAGAATTTTAATTCAACTAATCGTTACAACGGCAAGTGACTTTATACACGATTTAATATCTTCTGAACTTGAAATGAGCACAAAAACCTCATAATTGCCTAAGTGAATATTCTCTATTTATTCTCTACTCGACTAATCAAACAGTTCCGAATCAGAGATTTATTTAAGCAGGAAAGTTTTTTTAAATTTTGAGAGCAATATTTTTTTACATGTATGATCTTCTACCGTTAAATCTTATCATTTCTCAATCTCCGCCTTTATTGAATTTGAGACGTGTTGAGACTCGTTTTTGGTTCGGCGTCTCTGCAGACATTCGAATTGTAATGAATCGATTCGGCGGCAACCGCAACGCTTTGCCAGGACGGCTATTAAGTCTGTTGATGGAATGAGTCGCGCGAGTGACGCGGCGGCGACGCTGACGATCAACACATAATCACTTTTGTTGAAACTAATAAGAAATGACGAACCATCGCCTCTAGACATTTAATACGCGCGTATATAATAATTATACATAGTTTCGAGGCACCCCAACGCCAACTGTTCAAAAATTACAATGCAGAATAATAATGAGGAGGAAAAATACACATAAGAAAATTATTAAAATAACTCATAATAATTGATCATTACCATTTTCGAAGTTATGAAGGGTGAATTTATTCATAAATAAATATATCCGTGAACATTCCTCTTAAAATAGAAGGCGAGGATAAAAATTTCGTTTTAATGGAACAAACATTAGGCATATTTTGCAAAATTTACCTGATTATGAATGAAGTATTAGTTTTGATCAAATCAAACTTGTTTTGATTTTATTTGGGTCAGAGTTAATTTTAACGATTATGGAGAAATTAAATTAATATTTTGAAAATTCCACGGAAAATCAAGTGGAAATGGTCTTTTCTGCTACGCGCGGTGTTGATTTTATTTGTTCAGTCTTGGTGGACACATCATTAAATTAATAAATGAGAGATTTGTGACTTCCTCTTTAGCCGTTGGATGCACGGCTCTCTGCTCGTACAGACTATTTGGTACAGAGCGTGCACGGTCTTCTTTCTCTCAATGAAATAGTCGGCGATCGAGTTGGCTGCCAGCTGCGCCCGCCGAGAGAATCGTCGTTTTTAATTCAATCAAAGCGCTCCCCTCGCTCTAACAGACATTTTTATAAACTCTGTTTACCCTGCGGATGAAGTTTCAGAGAAGAAGGTAGTAGCAAAACATGCGTTGGTGAAAAATCACTTTGTTGAACGAAAACTTTAAAAAAATCAAATGAAATAAATGACGAAAATCGCTTATGTAAATGAGAAGACAATATTCCAAAAAAGCTTCAGCTTCATTTTCTATTACCAGGATTACAAAATTGTTTATAATGTTTATAATCATGAAAAAGTATTTTAAATTAGAAATTGAATAATTTTTCCCCAATTAATTTTGCAGCTAAAGCAAGAAAAATAAAATAAAAAATCTGGAATTTTCAAATTTATATGGAAACTTAAAAATACTATCTCGTCTGAACTTTTGAGAAGGAATTAATCAAACAAATTTTATAGACGGCCGTTGAGGGTTATCTGTGGCAGCGGCGACGGTATATTAAATTTGAGGAAATTCTGCTGCCGCCGCTCAGCCGGCGAGTAAAATTAGTGTGAACACTTTTATTTCACACGTCGCGTCGGAAGTAGCGCGTCGCGGCGCCTCTCTAATTAACCAACGTGGTTTTGATTGAATTTATTTCATTCAGACGATTTTATTGTACAATAATCAATCGCAGTTAAAAGTGTCTGGGTCGACAGGAGGGTTTTCTCTGGGGCGCAATTTGAGGAGGAAACCGCCGAACGGCGAGTTGTCCATTTTCTTTGGGTCAAACCTAATAGGGTACTGATCGGACGAGTTGAGTTCGATGGTGCAAAAGGCCACCGTGTAGGCTATGGCGATTTTCACCTCCAGAAGGCCAAATCGGTTAGCTAGAATTTTGGAGAATAAATAAATAAAATAAAATAAAATAAAAATAAAAATTATTAAAAATAAGCATGCAAAATTAATTTTAATTTAAAAAAATTACAATAAATGGAATTTGGACAAACCTATGCAGCTTCTGGGGCCAGAGCCGAATGGCAAATAGGTGAAGGGCGGAATTTTGCTCTTGTTCTCTTCACTGAACCTTTCGGGTCGGAAGTCCTCCGGGTCGTCAAAGTACTGCGGGTCCACTTGTAAGGAGTAAAAGGGAATGCCGACAATGTCGCCTTTCTTGAACTTCAAATTAAATTCAGGCAGATCCAAATCTTTGGTGCAAACGCGGTCACCAAATGCTCCAATCGGAACCAGGCGCTGCACCTCTAATTAAAAACAACCGATTATTTATTAAAAAATTAAGTGTTGAGTTTTTTTTTACTTGTAATTTCATCATTTTTTTTTTTTTTTAATTTTAAGCCGAGTATATTATTTGATTTCAACCTGAAATGACCATGTCCATGTACTTGAGCCCCTGAATGGTCTCGTAGGTCAGTTTGCCGTCCGGGTGTTGGGCGAAGGCGTCGTCCACCTCGGCCCGCAGCTTTTCCTGCACCTCTTGCATTGCGCCGAGGACGATGCTCGAGATGGCCATCAATGTCGAGGTGGTTTCAAATCCACCCAGGAAAAAAGTGAACGCTTGCGCCGAAATGTCCAAATCGGTTAGAACTAGAAAAAAATGAAAAATTTAATTTAAAAAGAAAAATGATTTTTTTTTTGCCAATTTGTTTGAATTTTTGAAATTTATATGTAAAAAAACCTGAGCCTTCTTCGATTGGCAAATTGGCCTCTTTGAGTTTCCGCAACTGAGCCTTTCGCTCGTCAATCAGAAGCTGGAGCATGTCTGGCCTGGACTTGTTGTTCTGCTCGCGGAATTTGATGTTGCCGCTGATGATTTTGTTAAAAAAGTCCTTCAGGTCGACGGGCAGGAAGGGAATGCGTAGAAACTGCATCAGTTTCGGCGCGAAAACGTAGCCCATGACGACGAGGCCCCGCTTTCCCTTGAAGTCCATCATGGTCATGCCCTTGTCGTAAAACTCCGAGTTGGACTCGTCCAGAGAATTGGACGGTGTTCCAAACGCCGTCGTTGCTATCACGTCTGCAGCAAATCTAAAATTCAGAAAATATTTATTCCATGCATTTTACAAAATAACTTTTTGATAAGTCAAATAAGTCAGTTTTATTTTATTTATTTATTTATTTATTTTTTTTTTTTTTATAAAAATGGAGAAGGAATATGTAACTATGAAGTTAAATTAATCGACATTAGATTTGCTGGCATCAGAAAAAAAGGAATGGTGTTTATTTCATTGAATATTTGCTCCTTTTCTAATCTTTAATAAATCATTTTTTTACAAAATGTTCCACAATATTTTTATTAAAAGAATTTTTTAATTCATGAGAAGAAGAAATTAAATTGACTATACCTTCTGAAAATGTTTTTTACGTCTACAGCCTCGTCTGAATTAGTTCTGCTACTGATAAATTTTGAGTACTGCATTCCAATTTGGACCATGAGGTCCATCATGCCCCTCAATTTGCTGCTGGTGAAGGCAGGACTCAAATTGTGCCGCATCTTGCGCCACTCGTCGCCCTTCAAGCTCAGCAAAGACCGTGCCAGCAGGTCGTCCACACTTTAGCACAATCCTGTTATTTGTAAAAAAAAAAACATTTTAAAGTATCTAACTTGCTCTGGGCGAACGGCTGTCGGTCAGTGAAATGGTCAAACTGCTTGACGGTCACTTCTCGCACAAGTTCAGGGACTGTGATGAGGTACTCCGGCACTGTTCCCATATAAAAACCAGCCCATTTTAGGTTTCTCGCTTTTGCATCAAAGTACAAGTCCTGAATTGGAAAAAATCATCATTTCTCCTAATCGTTGTAAATTAAAGGTATAAAAAATTGTTGCAGAAAATAATTTTAATTTTAAAGTTAATTTTTATTAATAATTTTTATTTTGAATTTAATGAATTAAGAAAACAGAAATAAGAAATTATAAACCTGCAGAGTGTCTATGAGAGATTTCCGCCTGAGAATTGTCGGTCCAAGGCTTCCGAGCAGGAAGGTATTTTTCAGGGTGGGCACCCCTTTCCTCTGCCAGTAAGTGTGACACCAACACACATAAGCGACGTAAAGGCCCAAGAGCCCCGCAATTGCACTCAAGACCTCCACCCACATCTTTGATTTATATGCAAATGACCTCTTCTGCTAACGACGTATATAATAAAAACTCGTAATCTGACCCTAGGCTTGAATGGTGAAGAGTTTGTGCTGTATCAATCGATATCTAATCACTCAGTCGATATTGCCACCACGGAGAGATAAAAAATTTCAAGCAAAGCTACGTGCATTTTACTTATTTGAAGAGAGAAGTGTGTTCTCTGTGGAGCAAAATTTAGCACTGGCGCATTAGTTTTTGTATTGTGCTGAAAGATAAACCGCAAATGGTGCTTTGAAGGTCACTCGTGGGTTGTGTCGGAGAGGGGAACATCAACAAACAGCCTCCTCCGCCGCCAAAATAAAAATATCAAACGGAATTGTAAAATTTATGTTTATTTTTCACAAATCAAGTCTTTCTATTCTGTAAATCATTTTTATTGGAAAAAAAACTATGATCAAAAAAGAGACTATTTCACGTCATACAATTTGCACTTGTCGTCGTTCTGGTGGCACCACTCGGGCTGCAGGGCGTCGGCCATCACCCCTCTGGCCACCAGGCGCTCCCTCACGTTGATCATCCGCATCTCCGCCTGGCGCCAGTTTTCCGCAGGGTCGCTCCACAGGCGCTCGGCCATGGCGGCAGCTCGCGGCCAAACTTTTCCGTCCAGGGTTTGCTCATCGACCTGAGATAAAAATCGTTATAATTTATTTCCGCATATTCAAATATGACTGCATTATTATCAAATATTTTTTGCAAATGCCAAACAGAAATAGGGAATTTAAGTAAGATTAAAATTGATTTTGGCGTTCAAAAAAATCGCTCAAAATCAAATTTTAAAGCCTCACCAATGAGGAATAATTAAATTGTGGAAAAATGAAATGGAAAATTTATAATTTTTTAACAAAGTGCCACCACAAAATATGAAATCATCTTTTTGATATCGGAATTCCTGCTTTCTGTTAAAAAAAAATTGCGAAAATGAACCATGCAGGGACTGATCAATTATGTCAATTATGTGGTGATTTTTATTAAGAATGAAAATTGCCCATCAAATGCTCACTCACCTGCTCACTCCAAAGGGCGGCTTCAGCCCCCAAAACCAAATCGCCGTATTGGCCGACGCCAAGGTCCTCCAGGATTTTGCTGGGCCTATTCTCGTAGACCTTCTGCCAGCCGATGTAGGGCGAGCACCAGTTGTTGCCCTCGCCCACCCAGGCGCCGTAGCCGCAGTCAAAGTACAGCGCGTCGTAATTAGACAGAATCACTTTGAAGCCAGACCGTACCAGTTCGGCGATCACTTCGTCCTTTCCGGTTGTCCAAATCTGTTTCAAATCGACGAGAGATTTAGAATAAAGTGACGATTTTAAGAAAAGTTTTGATCTTTTAAAAATTAAATTTTTTTAAAAGGACAATGAAATAAGGAGTGATGAATAAATGGTAAAAATTTTTCCATTGTAGGTTCTCATCTTTTTTTTATAATCGCTTCAATTTTTAAAAATTGAAGTTTTTTTTTTAAATTCTATTTCTGAGATTGGAAAATAATTACTTGAATGATGTAATTTCCGGAGTCGAGGTATTTGGTGACCTTTCCCTTTTCTGTCAGGTGGCTCGTCCAGAGGATTCCGGGGATGCGAGAGCCGTTGTTGGCCTTGGTGAGTTCGTCGAGGGCGCGTTGCTGGAAGTCGGACCAGAGCCGGAGGAACTCGCCCTCGGAGCGGCCGTAGCCCTGCTCGGCCATCAGGTCGGTCACGGCTTCGCTCGAGTTCCAGCAGTTCAGGTTGACCTCGTCGCCGCCAAAGTGGAACACCTCGCTGTCGAACACGCTCAGCATGTCCTTGTAGATGCCGTTCAGCACCTCGTACACCCTTTCCTTCAAAGGGTTCAGCTGGCCGCACGGAGGCTCCACGCAATACGAGGTCCACGGCTCGCGACCGACGCACACGGTCAGGTTGTCCGCGTCTCCAAATTGCCACCCTTCACCTAAATAAAATTGATAAATTATTTCTTTTTATCAAACATTATTCAATTTTAATTGGAAAAAAAAAATTATTATTTATTCTATCCAAATCATGGAAAAGAAATGTGAAAATTTCGCAGAAATCTTTTTTTTTTTTATAAAATAAAATCTTTCCTCGGTGTATTTTTTATTTGATCCGCAGACACGCCCTTTTCTCTATTTTTGAACTCTAAGCAAAACACAAAACAAATTTTATCTAATCAATTGGATTGTTTTCTAATTCCGATTTCTCTTTTTTAATCAGCAATTTTAATCTCGTATATAACAGAACCATGCGATCGCTTTCACTTACCTACGTGTGCTGGTGCGTCAAACTCAGGAATGACCTGCACACCGCGTACCCTGGCAAACTCCACCACGTCCCTAATCGCCTCAGGAGTGTAAATCTATCCAAAAATAATAAAAATTAACCGTAAAAATGTTTTAAACAGAAAATACTGAATTGGAATTGTTTTAAATTTGGAAAAGAATTTTTATAATTGTATGCTTCAATTTTTGAATAAAAATGAACCTTTTCGGGAGTGTAGGCGCCGAGTTGGTGCAGTTCGGGTTTCGAGTTGGCGACGAAGGGGAAGCTGTGCGAGTCGGTGATGTGCCAGTGGAAGGCGTTCAGCTTGACCTGGGCCATGGCGTCGATGGTCCTCTTGATGGACTCGACGGAGAAGAAGTTTCGCGCCGTGTCGAGCAGGAAGCCGCGGTGCGCGTACTTGGGCTTGTCGCTCACCTGCACGCCGGACGGAAGCACCAGGCTGCCGTCCACGTCCGACCACACCACCAACTGCAGCAAAGTCTCCACGCCGTGCCGAGCACCGAAAAAGTTGGCGGAATCCACCTCGGCCGTTATCGGATCAGTCTCAACTTGAAAAATATATATTAATTGCGTGTTTATTGACTTTTTTTATTTATAACTTTGAAAAATAATTATTCAACTATAATATTTGTTACAATTAATTGGCAATTTAAGCCATGGTTTTTAAAGTTATTTCGTGTTTTTGTTCCCTTTATGTAAATTATTTAAATATTCCTCATGGCTACAAAAAATAATTTGTTAACATTCAATTTTGAGAACATTTTAATAATTAAAAAAGCTCTACTAGTTTATTACTTAATTTTGTTTCTTTTGGCATTGAACCGCTTTTAAAAAGCGTTGACTTCAAACCGGTTTTGATTTAGGCAACAGCTTGTTAGTTTTATTTTTTGCATCGGCAAAAAATATGCAAATGAGGAGCAATGACCGGGTGGAAAAAACTTTTTACTGATGAAGTGGAAGAGATGAAAACTCGAGCCTCACCTGAGCCGGTGGAAACCTTGAGCGAGTAGCTCTCGTCCACCTGAAGGCCAGGGCGCACCACTGCGGGGTCGGTGACACTCAGCACAATCTCGAGTGATCGCTTTGCAGTCGCACGAGCCGCGTCTTTTTGCAAAAGCACGCCTGGTCTGAAATTCGCAAAGTCATGCAAACTGCTTAAAGGAAAAAACAAAAAAACTTTCGGCTTAAAAATCATTCAAAACTTTCAAGTAATCTCTTTAATTATTCTCATATCTTCATCAATTTTATTTTAATAAAACCAATATGAAATTATTGTCTTGTGTATTCGAATATGGAATGAATCCAAATGCTACTTTTATATTTAAAATTAAGGAATCAAGAGAATTAAATGCACGCCAATAAATGTACTTTAAACTATGATATTTCTATGATAAAATTTTAATTAAAGATATTCTGTCCTATTCCATATTATTTTGATTATAAAATGCAACTAACACGCTGGCTGGCATTCTTTCATTCACCTTCACTCTCTGCCAACACCTCGCATGACATCATTTATACTTAAATGTTTATTTATGAATCGTACTTGTTCTGGGCTGTGACCACGGCCTTGACGTAGCTCTCTAGTCCGGTGACAAGGGACGCGAATTTGCCCGCAGCAGTCGTGGATTTCGACTTGAGGGTGATTTTCAAAGCGTCGACGAAGGCCAAGGACTGGGTGATGTTCAAAGCAGACGTCGGTCGCGGCCAGAGGGCGGCGTACGGGTCGCACAGCAATTTGCAGACGGCCAGGGACTGCGCCTTCCGCGCCTCCGGCAATTCGTTCTGCTCCGGCAACGCGCTCAGACGCTTCTTCACGCAGACATTGCCTGATCCGCACTCATAAGTCCAATGATGAACTTGTCTGGTAAAAATATTAAAAAATATACATGAAATTTAAAACGGGCTTTGTCCTCGTTAAGAATTTTTTTCATTCAGATAAAAAAAATCAGTAATAAATTTTCTACGAGGTCAAAGCCAGTTTTCTTCAATTCCATGATTGTCTCCTCGGTTGACAATTTCTCTAATTGAATTTAAAAAAAAATACATCGATATTAATTGATTTTCAGTTTTTTACATATTTAAAACAAAATTGCTGTTTATAAACTAGATGAAATTTAAAATAAATATTCTGTACAAGAATTTGATCAATGGGTGTTTGAATTTAAATTTAAATAAATGACTTTATATCATTTTAATTATTTAATTTTAATTGATAAATAAAGGCCGAAATTCTTCATCCGCGATCTTTCCATGTTGCATGGAAAAAAATTTAAGGTTAAATTAAGTTTAATTTTTAAGATTAAAGTCTAGATTCAATTTTTTAAATTCAAGTAATTCAACATAGAATATTGTGGGAATTATTATAATCATTCTAAATTTCGTGATAAAATTGCTATTCCATTAGGATGTGACTAAAGAACTCGCCTTTATTTCAATCTCCAACCATTTCCCCAATTTGATGACAAAATTTTGTAAATAAATAAATAATTTACCCTGCTACATAAGCGGCACAAAGGAGAACCGCAAGAACCGTCCGCATTGCACCTGCGAGTTCGTCCAGCTCTGAAGGTTGACTGATCGCTGAAGCCGCTTGCTTTTCTTCTTCAATCAAGATTGTACGCCCCACTCCACGCTTACTGGCTTTTCTTAATCTTTTTAAAACGAGTCTAAATCGGGATCGCTCGCAGATAAAAGCTAGTTTTCCCATAACTAAATAATGAAAAATTTAAATTAAAAGTCCAAATTTGACCAGCACACTTCATTTATCATGGACGCAGCGAGTAACTATATAAATTTCATCATAGATATCAAGGCGGAAATATGTGTTTCTTTCATTTTTTCATTAATTTTTTTTTTCAATACAGAGTATGGTGGTCTAATTTTATCACCTTGAGTCAAATTAGGTGAAAAAAACCAATAAATTTTAATTGACTCAAATATCAACTAATTTTTACAGTTTCTTACTACAATTTAGAAATTTAAAAATTTCCTGTGCGAAAATAGTCTCACTTTAATTATTTGGCCTTTGAAGATAAAAATTATTATTCATCCGTGAAAAATCTGATGCATAATTTAGTAAAAAGAAGTCTGATGAATCGAGAGTCATTTGAGGCCGGCTGAATTCCAGCATTCGTCAATGCTAATTTTTTTCTTAATTTCAAATAAATTTTCATAATAAAAAATTGACGAGCATTAATTAATATGATTCATGTTTATTTATTCTTAAATTATAATGCAAGAACAGTTTAATTAAATTTGATATGATAGAAAATTTTCTTTTTTGAATTACATGGAAGCTTGATCTTTCATGATTTTGACGCTTTCGTGATCCCAAGTGCATGCATCTTTTGGGCAGGAGGGCTGGTCACATAGACACGAGAGACAAACTCTGGTGAAGTGGGGACATTTCAATACAAACACGACTTTGGCATTTTTGCATAATTGACAAAAATCGCTGTAATTTTTCAGGACTTCGCACACTGTAAAAGAAAAATTACTAATATAAAAAGTTACTGCTTCAAATTCAGAAATACATACCTCGACACCACAACAGTACTTCTCTTACACCAGCCACCATAACATCCTTCTTCTGTTTCATGAAAACCACGTCCTTAAATTTCTTTTGGAGGTTGTACCCAATCATGTCTTTAGACAAATCTGGTCCATCCAGGGCATCGTAAAAATAGTCTGCCTGGTCGAACGACTCGTTGAAACAGGAGTCCCCCTGGGTGGCCATTAAGGCATTTTTAATCTCTCTGGTAGCTTTTTCTTTAACATTAGACCTGAAAAAAAATTAATCAAAATCCCTATAAATCAAAAAGTAATGTCGTTTTATATTATTTGCAATACAACACTTCAGACGTGATAATAATACAAAAGCGTGTGAGCCTACTTAAGCCTCTTCTGCATGGGAAAATAAGCCCTTTTTAAAAATTAAAAAAGTTTTTTTTTTTTAAAAACCTTTAGTTTGAACTAAATACTTAAACATATCTTTGTCATAACTATAAATTAAATTGTGAAGAGCTGATAATCATCTGAGCCTGAGGTGATTGAATTGCATAATAAAATTTATCAGGCCTATTTTAAATTAAAAAAAAAATAAATAAATAAAAGAAATTTCAATTTCATTTGATTTGATTTACTTGCTGCGTGTGAAATGCACAAAAAGGAATTCTGTGAAACTCTTTTAAATTTTTTGGTCCAGAAGTTTAAAAAAAATGGTTGCTTTGCTATCAAAATACTATTCATGTGTTACGTGTAACAAAAAAAAATAAACAAAACTTACTTGGCGTCGTCTGATGAATTGTTAGCTTTAGATGGTTGAGTTTGAGAACTTGCTGCAGGTTTCGGCGCCAAAGGCAGAGGGCTGCACGGCCCGGGACTGCCGCCGGTCAGAGGTCCCAGTTCAGTGTCTCTAAAAATATTTTTTTTAGAAAAAAAATAAACTTTAGCTGACTTGAGCTTATTACCCGGTTGACTGGTGCCTTTTCCGCATAAGATAGACCACCACAAACACAATGGAAATGGCCGCAAGCAGACCCAGCAAGGGGATTCCGATGTAAAACAGCTCAGCTGTTAATATTAAAATGAGTGGAACGAAATTTAATAATAAAAAAAACAATGCCTCACCTTGCGATTGACCACTGACGCTGGTCGAGTTTTTTGCGGCTTCGTTGATGTCCATTTTGTTTGACGGTTTTCGGACGAGATCGAGGCTTCGACTGCTAACAAACAAAGGCCGTCTGACTGCCACCTGATCTCGGTGCTGCGAAATGCGAGTCGTGTTCACGCGTGTCAGTGCATCGACGACAAAACGCCGTGCGCCTCACGCATTCCACAATAGATGAAATTTTTCAGATTTTATTTGATCAAAGGCATTTTTTTTTTCAAATCAAATAATTGGATCCAAAGTGTATATCATTCAGAAATTAATTTTTTTATTCATATTTTCCTATATTTCCTTGCAATTTCTTACTGACAAAAAGTTTATCGAACTATTATAGTGTTTTCAAACTTTTAGCAATTATTATTTCATGGTTAAGTTACGTACGTCGCTAATTTTCAATATTAACAAAATACTAACAGTAGCAAATCAAAATCTTGGGGAAAAACGTTTTTAACAATTTGTGAGAACATTGGGAAGAATAAACAATAATAATTAAATAATTTTATTAAATGCCCCAGCTGACACAAAATATTTTTAAAGCACGTGCAAATCAAAATGTCACACAGTATCAACTAAATCTCACTGCCTTGGCTAATGACAGATCGAGAAACCTCTTCTTGAGCTCAACTCGAAAATAAAGAAAAAGATGTGCGATTTTTTCCATCCTTCTGTTTTTTTAACACATTGTTCCAAGAAAAAGAGTTTATTGAATTTAGACAAATTGAATTAATATAAATTTGAGCAAAATTTTATAGGTAAGGAAATGAAAACAAAAATGTATTTTAAAATTATTTTACTCTGCTGCGCGTAGGCGGCACAAAGGAGAGAACCGTGCTTGCGACTTGTTTCAGCTGTGAAGGTTAACTGAAGCCACTTGCTTGAAATCTCAAACTATCTAGAATTTTTGCCAAAATGCTGCTTTCTGTCTTGAAATTATAGGCAAAGATTGGAATATAAATTTACATCTTCTATGGTAATCCTTGTTAAATTCAATAGAAAATTTCTTATTCTTAAAAATTCAACTTTCAAACATTTGACATGATATATAATTCTGAGTATGAGGTTGTCTAGGCCCAATCTTGTAGACCCCTACTGGTCAAAGTAGTCAGATGCCGTTGAAATTTAATTAAATGAACTGCATAAATGCAGACTCTGCGCATGTTCAAACTTGCGTAAAAAGCTAAAAATTAAGTCTAATCATTGGCATTTTACCTTATAACATGATTTTGCTTATTCTATTTTAAATTTAATTTTACACAGATGCCGTTGTTTGGTTTTATAATATTTATAATTAAGCAGCTACGTTTTCCCGAAAACGTCCGGCTTTCGTATAGATCAGATTTACAGAACCCACATTCGTTTCTTCAAACGAATCGTGATTTGAGATTCTTTATTTTTTATCCATGGACCTTAAAACACAGACTTACATTTCAACTTATATTTGTTTTATAGGCCCTTCAGCAAATCGCGCAGTTCAGTGGGTTTACCACGGTGGCCGTCTCTCTTTTAGTGTCGGGCGTTTTAGGACACATCTGCTAGTTTTAAACCCTTTCTTCTCTTTTTTTGCCAATTTGAAATTTTTGTATTGACCGAGAAGAATAAAAATAATAATAACGCAGCAAACAAAACGCATTTAATTTTCTTGCTCATTTGTCATGGATTAATGTACAGCGAAGAAACTATGACGTAACGCTGGCAAGCTGTTTAAGCCATTTTTCCCATTGCAAACAAGCTGAAAAAGTTTTTGATGTTGCTTTATTTATATCACTCTTAAAGGCTATAAAAATCTAGCTGAGTCATAAATAGTGTTAAAACTATAGAATTCTGAGGCTTACTTCATAAAATTCATAAAAAAAAACTGTCAAATTACGTTTCATAGCATTTGGAATTAATTTAAAAAAATTAATACTTCTGAATTCTGAAATTAACAACAACAAAAATGCGTGTGAGATTAAATGTTTTGCACTTCCATTTATTTATCTGCGGATTCAAAGGAAAATAGAGACAAATATGAATTACTTCGAATTTATACAGACTTAAAAATTAATTAAATCCGCGGCCTATATTTTATTTCTTTTGTAATAATTCTCATTTTATCGAATATCACGTCGACAACCGGTCGCTGCAGCTACCTGGTGGCATAGAAATTGTCGAATAGGCCGAGAGACTTGAATGAGTGTGTGAGAATGAATTAGTTTTACCGAGCTGACTTTTACTATTTAATGTTTTGTTGATTTGTTAATTATATGTTTTAATTACCTGTTTCTTATTTATCAATTGCTTAGACTTTTATTTATACGTTATTTATCAAATCTAACTGGTGTGAAACAAGCATATTATGCGCTCTCTTTTCAGAAATATGTTGAGCATGAAAATATGTTTCTTGCTAAAACTAAAATGTAAATATTTATTAAGGTTTAATTAAGTTAATTAAAAACAATTTTAGAGCAAATTTTCATTGTAATAAATATATATTGTATAATTGCTAAAAATATAAAGTGAACTTAAACATGATAACTTTCATGTAAAATTTTTTGTGACCTCTCTGCAAAGTAATGGAAAAGCGTGAAATTATTTTCGCCCCTAATATCATGGTCCAAAAACAGCGAGCCTTTTCACATAAAGTCCGAGTAGGGTCAAGGCAGATCATTGTGATTTAAAGCAGTAGTATGTTGCTATTTTTGCTTCTTTTTCGCCCCTGCTTCCTTTGCTTGGCGGCGCTTCTTTGCGCGCTTCAGTAGGAACTTGTGCAACGCGTTCTCCGGCATTTTCAAAATCGGCTGAAATCAAATTGAGGAAGTTGAGTGTGTAAAGTTTACTCGAAACAGAATTAGAAGCACATCCACATTTAGATTATTAAAGAACTAAAAGCGAACCTTGCTAATGCAGTCTTCAGAATAAGCCCTCTTGATTTTGGTGGGTTTGAAGGGTGGCACCAAGCTGTGGGCAGCGCCTCCCTCCCCGCCGCTCGCCTGCACCTTGGCCAGCGAGTCCTCCGAGGGCAGATCCTGCAAACGGAAGCCACTGATTAGCTTTTGATTCGGGTCTGATTTTTTCTAAAAATTTACAACAGAATTCACAAGAAATTTTAAAATTAAATTAAATTGAAATAAATAAAGAGAAGTGATTTTACCGAAAAGGCCTCTTTTCCTCCAGGGACTTCCGTGGCTTGGCTCCGTTTGCTCCAAAACTGAAATTTTATTTTTATTAAACTATTGAAAATATGAGATGAAAAAAATACTTCCGAAATACTCCGGTCAATGTCATCAAAGTCTTCGGACTCGGTCTCGGATGCGTCGCGCTCGAAGAGGTCTACGCAGGAGTGCGACCTGAGGAGGTCGTCTACTGATGATCTTTGAAGTCCCACCCGCCTGCCGTGCGCGCCAAATTCCATCCGGAGGCATTGAATTTCCTTTTTTATCCTATTCAAAGCGCTCTTTAAATCTTGATTCTCTCGCTGCAAACAAATTCAATCAATTTATTATAAAAATTAGAAAATTGAAAAAAATACCTTGAGGAGGTCAAGGGCAATTTGGCAGTGAGTGTGGTCATGTTGGACGTGTTGTGGAGTGCGGGGGGCGGACATGTCCCTGGCGGAGGCCCTGCAGGTCGCGAGGGTCGCGAGGCTGACGGAGCGCGGGATGCGCGAACCATGACCTGACGACGCGGCCGTCGAGGCGGGGCCTCCGAGGGGCTCGGCAGTGGCCGCGCAGGTCGCGAGGGTCGCGAGGCTGATGGAGCGCGGGATGCGCGAGTCATGACCTGACGACGCGGCCGTCGAGGCGGGGCCTCCGAGGGGCTCGGCGGGGGCCTTGAAGGTTGTGAGGCTGACGGAGCGCGGGATGCGCGACACTATGTCCCTGAAGGTCTGCAGGCCAAGGCGCCGCCACGTAGGAAATCTCGACCGCCTCCGCGGGGGCGGCATTCGCTCCATTTTCCTGCTGGCTTTGTTTGTTTTGATGGTCGCCTGGTTCTCACTCGCTGGCTGGGCAGCTGTATACGGCACCACGCGTGCACGCACTTTCAACTTTGCCCCACCAACGCCTGCCAGTGACGGGGTGCTCTGATTGTGTTCGATTCTCACGGCGCGTATTGTGTAGATTACTTTTGCTTTTTTTCAGCCCTCGCTCTGAGCAGGCTTAAATTTTGATCAAAAGTAATCCTTTTTTTGCAATAAAATAATTTATTATCAATGAATAAATTCGATCAACAAAAATAATATTTATGAAGCGTCACCACGATATAAATGGCTTATTGCAACGCGCCCCATTTGCGACGTAGAACTAAAAAAAATTGAAGGGAAAAAACACGAAAATTACAATCATTATTACTGCATCCCTTTTATTGTTTTATGGCGTGATAATATCTAAATATTGCATAATATAGTGCACTCAGACAAAATTTACCCCCATTTACAATATTGGGTCGAGGAAAATAGAAATATGAGAAAAAGAATAGAAAAATATTTACATTAAAACACAGACCACCTAAATACAATTTTTATTTGCTCTCGGCTCTCCAGCAAATCGTTCTCAACAAAAAGCGGAGTTATATAGGCTGGTGCTTATGGGACTGGTGAGCAAGGCAAAGCCAATCACGTTATACTTGAGTGCCACAAACATTTTTTTTCCATGTGAATTTATACAAGAATTAACAATAAGAACATGGCATTTTTTATAATTGCGAAAGAAACAATTTTTTATATTAAATTTAACAGCATTTTTGGAATACAGATTTTTAAGATTTTGTGGCAAGGAATTCCGCAGTCTGTTATAAGAATATTAAAATGTGCGATCAAAATATTTGTCAAAACTATTCGTCATAATAACGAGAGGTTCCAATCGAAACATTCTTGTTTCATACTGAATATTGAATATTGAAAACCTCCTGGCATGGTCTTTAAGGTCCTAGAATTTGGTTAAGATCGGTTGACCCTGCCAAAAGTATACACCTTAGAAATATTTTCGCCGACTATTAATAACGAGTGATTCCGAGGGTCTGGATATTTTTACTTTTTACTAAGAGGTCAAACTATTTTTTTCCCGCAGACTTAGAAATTAAATTCTTTCTGAACTATACAATTTCATTAGAATTTTATTTCACACGTGATTGAGTTAAACTTATAATTATTTTTATAAATGCTTGTACGACGTGGTTCCACTCAGCGCAATCCAATCGTTTGCTGCATACTTACAAGAGAGAAAAGAAAAGAACAATGACAATGTAAACACAAGTGACAATTGACCAATCAACTTGGCATTGTACCAAATGAAAAACTTTGCAATTGCTGATGGTTTTGTTTGTGTGAAAAATTTGACTAATAAGAGAACTATTTTAAGGAAAAAATTATTTTTTGAGGGCAAAGATTGAGCTCAAGAATCTTAAAAAAAATTCGGCGCATCCTCATGCAAATGGTAGAAAAAAAAATTATAAAAAATAAAAAAGTAAAATTAAAAAATCAAATCACGTGATATTCATTAATCTAATTATTATAATTTTTATGCTAATTCACAACCATTTTCATCTAACTTAAAGGGAAAATTTATTTCTCTGCGGAAATAATAATGATCATTTTATTTTTGCTCTCGACAGATGGCTCTTGTATTCTATTTTGTGACACGAACATCACCTCATTGCTCTCTGCATTTTCACTAAGAATTTTTCTATGTAAAAATTCCTCCTCCACTTGCCTACCATTATTCTCAACCTGGCTGCGCCGCATTCTCTTGATTTCTCAGGGAATCTTATATTCCTCCACACTCACCACTGTTTGATAATAATTTGTTTGCCAACTCTCTTGTTACTGCACTTGAATTTTTTTTTTTTTAAATTTTGTCCCTTATCGGTGCATCCTTTCTTTTACCCTTGATTTTTATTTTCTAATTCTAATCATCATTTAATTTTATTTTTTAAATAAAATAAAATTATATTGGAACATGAGAGACTTTTTAAATGGAAACTTTCTTAAAAAAACTAGCAAGAAATGAATTTTCAAAGAGCATGAAAATTGTTGAGTTCATATTTTGCGGAATTGAGCTGCGTTAAAATTTTTGATTTAAAACATAATAATTAATAACATAATGAATATTAATAATACAACTTTTAAATTGTGGTATTGGCCTAATGGCCAAGAGACTTCAATGGGCGCAATTGATGGGCGCCGACGATGCGCGGAATCTAGCAGAATTTAGCGCACTTTTTGGCACGAGGGCTGGATCCGACGGAGTCGGTCAAAATCTGAAATCTGTGCGGATTTAAATGACGAGTCGAATCCTCTATTTATAAGGAAAAATGTTTGCAATTAAAAAAAATAAATAAATAAGAAATAAATTGCATAATCGGTTAAAGAATAAGATTGATTTATTTTTATGCTCATTTTTTTAAGGTTAAATTGCGTTATGGCATAAACAGCAATCACAAAACTTTCACTCAAAGTTACCGACTGGCAAGGTCTGATTTTTTAATTTGAAACTCTTAATTTAATCAGTCAACGAACATGCTTTATTTGCGCGGCCGGCAGTTCAAAAACCAACAACTGTAACGCCTTCGACGAAAAAGCCGACGTGATTTGGGCCGCAGTCCACGATGAAGATGTTGGTGCCGGCGCCTGTATACCACGCACCCTTCTCGACGAGTCCCACACGGACCAGCAGATTGATGGCGTCCTCAACAGTCACGTCGTCCACGGAGTCCAGCTTGACGAAATTCAGGTGTTTAGCCACGACTGGAGTGACTTTGACGTCCATAGCCGGTCTCAGTCGCAGGTCCGTGATGGCCTCCATGGGTAGAGAAATGCTGGTGGCAGCCAGGTGTCGGTCTTCTCTCACCTGCATGTATCGTGTCCTGCCCTGAGCGGACAGTTTGACCACCAAGTTTCTTCGGCGTCTACCGAAAATGTGGCGAATCCTTTGGGGTGCCAGTCCCGCACGGGCTAGAAGTTAAAATCGGTGTTTTAATTAACTGTCCGTTGTCTATAATTGCAGGAATCATACTCGTAGTCCTGTTAAGGGCAACGCCAAGGCAAACCATTGGAAATCTTTTAAAATTGGCTGCGACGAGTTTTCAAATTTGGTCAACGAACTCAACAATGGATCGATGAAAACGGCCATCAGATTGTTGGATTGACTTGATTCTTGCAACAATCAGCGCGAACTTCAAATAACCGCCAGAGCTGGCTGGAAAAACTAATGATGACATTGATTGAATGCAAACACCGTCTCTTTTTTCTTAATTTTATGATTATCATCATATTAAGATTTTAGTTTTTTTTTATTTTATTTTTCTTAATATTCATAAAAGAATATTTTATGCAAAAAAACGACCTGCAAACTCCTAAGCAACTCTGGCGTTTAATTATTGTTATATTATCTTTTTACACGCGAACATTTTTATAGCAAAATATTATTTTTTTTACATGAGCTACAAAAATTTGCAAAATTGAATGCAATCAATGTAATGCAGTTGGCTCTGCATCGTTTTATTGAACACACAACATGAAACATAAAACATTCCCTTTGCCCAAACCTGAAAATAAATAATTGTTTTTTACGTCTTTCTCTTGACCTCTCACGTTTCTTAATTCTGACTGAATCAATGTGATTTCTTTTTTATCTTTATTCATGACTATACTTTTGAATATCGTGTTTTTTTCTCCCAATTTCGCGGGGACGGCTCTGCATTGCCAGACCAGTTGGTGGAAATCGAACGGCCCCGCAGCGCGCCTAGGGTGTGCGCGAATTTCGGTCAGTTAAATTGCATTACAAAAGTCGGGATGGATCGGTCAGAAGGCCGAATGGGTTATGTCGGTCTAAATTTAGAGAGGGCTTTTTGAGGATGAATCACATTCCAACAATCAAAATCCAACAATTCACTTGCGACCTCCAATTGACGAGAGGATTTTGGTCGCTCGCTCCTCGAGCGGCGCCGACTTTTGAGACTTGACGTCTGCAAGGCGACTGACACGAAAACCGCACCAGGTCAATGGCCTTTGCCCTTGGCAATTATGCTGCTGTGCGTCGTGCTGCTCTGGAAGTGAAGCTGGTTGCATAAATGCAGGCGCTCACTGGCACAAACACACTCGGCTTTCTTTCTTCTCCTTCTCTGCTTGCTGCTCTCGCAGGCACAAACGGCTTTTGAGTGAAATGATGAACAGAGAAAGGCGCAAAATAAAAGGAAGGCAGGGTGTTTTAGGGATGGATATTTTTGTGTATTTCATAATTTTAATTAAATATCCCGATATTCGTTATAAGTTGAAGGGGTACGGGCTTAAAAATTATCAAAAAATACTCATCGTACTTGAAAATTAAATTAGCCGAAAATGTTCTGCTAGATAATTTTATTTCCAAAAGGCTATTGCCCGATGACGGTCACACCATCCTCAAAGAAGCCGAAGTCACCCGGACCACAGTCGATGACAATCAGGATACCGCCGCCGATCTGATAGTGACAGCCTTTCTCGAGGACGCCCAGCCGGCACAGATTTGCCACCAGAACTTCGTGCGGCATGTCCTGAGGGGCCGCCACTTTGGCAAATCTTAGCGGGCCGATGTTTTCTGGCAGGATGGGCACGGCGTGGACGTCCGTCGCAGGTCCGCAACGGCGTCCTGGGGAAGGCCGATTACGTATCCACCCAGGCTTGAGTCCTCCCGCACCTCCATGACTCGACTGCGCCCTCCCGCTGTGACACGGATGGCCATTCGAGGTCGGCGCCGTCCAAACAGTGATCGAATGACTTGAGGCGCAAGTCCGGCGCGGGCTGTAAAAGAGAAAATCGTGTTTGTTATCAATTCGTTATTCAATTGCCAATTTAAAACTTACGCAGATTCCTAGCAACGTGAACGGCCAGCCTAACCATTTTGAGTTTAATTAAAGAATTCGAATGATTTAAAATGAATCGCTCAACAAACGGCCAGTAAAAATGTCAATCGGATTGTTGGCCTAGCAGTTGATTGAGTTGATTCTTGCAACAATCAGCACGTACGCGAATTTCAAACCGTCAGATCTGGCCGCAAAACTGATAATGCCCACGACATAAAAGACAAAATTGAGTGGCGCTTTCTGCGCCATTAAAAAGGGCACAGGCCTACAAGACCTTGTCTTGGCCTGACCCTAAAAAAAAAAAAAAAAAAAAAAAAAAAAAAATGCAAACGCCGCGGTCAGGAGATTTTGTTTATTTGCATTTTTCCTTCTTTTTTTAGCGCACCATTGCACATTGTAATAATTCTTGTTCCTCTTTTTTTTTTTTACTCTTTTTCAATAACAGTTTTTGCAGAATTAAAAAACGAATTCTCTCAGTGAATTGCATTTTTTTTGCTGGTGTTTACACGCTGAAAAAAAAGAACAATATCCTGCTCTACGGTTCTGCTTCACTGCGCTGCAGCCTTAATTCTTGTGCTGTAATTAATTGGACAAAATCGTTATAGAAAATTAATATCCAATTTTATTTTTTATTTTTATTTTTTAACATTTGAGTCTTGAGCTTATGGAGTGTCACCGCGAATCGCGAGTTGCCCGCCGATCGAGATGCACCCTTTTGCAAGACAGTCAGAGTGTGTTTGCCTCGCCACCGAGGATTCGCAATTGAAACGCTGTGCATTCGCCACATACCAATATGCCCGGCTGGAAAGGTGGAAACCAGCCGGCAGCGAGTCGATGCAGATTGCTCTGCATCTCCAATTCCACTGTATTTTGACTGGCAAGTGTCCGGCTCACACACAACTTCATAGTATTATTTTATTTTTTAAAGTAAAAAAATAATAATAATTAATATGATCGATTTGCTTGACTTGCTTGATTTTAATAAAGACAAACCCAAAATAAAATAAAAAAAAAAGACAAAATTTAGTGGCGCCTTCTGCGCCACTAAAAAGGGCACAGGCCGACAAGACTTTGTCTTGGCCTGACCCTAAATAAAAAAAAAATAAAAAAAAAAAAAATGGTCTGTTTTAACTATGATATTATTTATTCTTGATATAAATTGAAACGAGTAGTTCGGCTCTGCGGTAGTCTAGGGGTTTAAGGGGTTTAATCGGAGGATGCTTTTTATTATTTGGATCGGCCGATGACTCGGACGACGCGACGGCGGCCGCGGGTGCGGCCGTCTAGCTGGGCTTGATGAAATTAATTAATTGAATATAAGCAAAAGAGCAAGACGAACTTGTGCGTCTTAGCTCGACCCGAGAAGCGGGTTCGCACGCGCTCGACGAATGTCGTCAAGTCGCCTGCGAGAACCTGAGTGGAATGAATATAAAAGAAATACACAATTCACTTTGCCTCCTACTTGGAGAAAGAGAGAGGGAGCGTCCCTGCAGTTTATTGTGGGCTTTGTAAACTACAGAAAACTTGTCGCACGTCTAGGCGGCGAATGAATATTAAACAATATCTAATTTGGTTTAATTGTTTAAATAAATTTGATCGGACAAAGAGATGGCACGCGGGCTGATACATATTATTGATTAATCTGCTTATTTGATTTAATTATCGTTACAGATCTCCGCGCGAAAAAAAATTTTTGTTTAATTTTTGAACTTGACAAAGTGAAAAAATGATTGAACAAAATTAAATCTATGCATAATGAAATCAAAAATCACACGAAAAAATTGAAAAAGTTTTGAGCAGTTCATTGTCACTGCACTTTTTAGTCACTTCTTGTTTGCTGCTTTATTGTTATAATTCTGATTGTTGCTGTCGGCGGTGGCGGATGAAAATTTTAATTGCCAAACCTGTGGCAGAATATTTTGCTAGCGAACTCGCGGTAACAAAATTGATCGGAGTGATGACTCTCAGTTGATTTAGCCACTCTACGGGGGCTCATTTCGGCGCCGTGGCCGAAGGCCTTCCCGGAGAACGGGCTGTGTTTGGGTGTTTCGGGCGCCTGCTGCTGGTGTGTCGGGCGGGTTTGCATACACCCAAGGTGGTTGTGCATGAAAGAGTTTCAGTTGAGAAGCGTGGCGGCGGCCTGCTGCCTTTCCATTTAAGGTCTCCAAGAGGAAAGTATTTTTTCCGATTGCCTCTTTTATTCGGAACGGGCCTTCGTACTTTGGGCTTAGGCCTGCTGCAATGCCTTTCTGCTTGTTGCTCAACACGTTGCTTTCTCTGAGTACTGACAAACCTTCTTTGAAAGGGTGATCCTGGCGATTTTTATTATATTTCTCTGCATATTTTTCTCGGCGATTGGCAACATTTTCCAGGGCTATTTCTTGCGCGGCGCGCATCCTCTCAATCATTTGCTCGACGTATTGTGCGTACGGAATGTCATCGTGCTGTTCTGAGGGTAGTGCGGGGTGCCTTATTTCGCGCATTAGGAAAAGAAAATTCGGCGTGAAATTTGTTGCTGATGAGATGCTTGAATTTATGCTGAATGAAATTGCGTCAAGATGCAGATCCCAATTTTTGTGTTTGTCGCAGTAGCACTTGATTTTCTTTTTCAGCTCTTTATTACTCCGTTCGCAGCGATTTTCACTTGGGTTATAAGGTGAAATTAGGGTGTGTTCAATTCCAAGTCGTTTGCATGTGTCTCGCCAAATTTTAGATGCGAACTGACTTCCGTTATCGCTGACGATACGTTTCATAAATCCAAATGTTGTTACCCAAAATACTAATTTATCAACTAGTACTTTGCTTTTGAGTGAGCGGAGCGGAAAAATTTTTGTGTAGCCGGAAAAGTTGTCAACAAATACTACAGCGCAGGTATGACCTGATGAGCTGCGTGGTAATGGGCCAATTGCGTCAACGCTAATTACTTCGTTGATGTGCGTGTCTAATTTGCGGTTGTGCAGTCCGTACTTGACGAAATTTTTGTCTTTTACTTTTTGACAAGTAGCGCATCCTTTCACGTAGTCATCCACGTCTTTTCGCATATTTTTCCATACGAAATGAGATGAAATTTTTATCAGTGTGATGTGTTTTCCTGGATGTGCACTCAAAACATCGTCATGGCAAATTCTTAAAACACTTTTGCGAAGGTGTTTAGGCAGAACAATTAAATTTTTTCCTTTTGCTGTGTATTTAATTACTCCTTTGTTGCTGATGGTATATTTGTGTTTTCGACCGGAGAGAATTGCCTGTTTCATTTCTTTCAGCTCGTCGTCTTTTTGCTGCTCAATTTCCCATTCTTCATCGGTAACTGGAAATTTAGTGTGTGTTTCCAAAGTGGTGAGGAGTACTTTGAGGCGTTGTCCCATTTTAATTTCTTGCGGGGAAGGAACGACTAACTTGCTAGAATAGCGGCGTTTTGGCTCTTTTTTCTTTCTCCGTCTTTTCTCTTGGTTTTCTTTGCGCGGGCGGCCTCTCTTTTTTGTTGGCGGCGGCGCGTCAATTTCTTTCTCTTTTTGCTTTTTTGCCCTCGGCGGCTGCTTTTGGTCGGTGCATTTGATGCAACTGTGCTCGGGTGGCTCATTATTTTCCTGCTCAAAAGTGACAATTCCTTCGTTTTGCACATCTTCTAAAGGAATTATTTTATTTCTGTCAGTTTGAGGCATTTTGTAGTCACTCGCAGATAAAACTGCGTTGCGAGAAAGTGCATCAGGTGCCGTCATTTGAGTTCCGGGCTTATATTGCAAGTGGCAATTAAATCCAGAGAGAAATAAACTCCATCGTTTGAGTCGGCCTGCAGGATTTGGATGTTTCATCAAATACTGAATTGCTTGATGGTCGCAGAAAACAGTAAATTTAGAATATTGGATGTAATTTTGGAATTTTGATATTGCCCACACTACTCCAAGAAATTCAAGCTCTGAGATGCAGTAGTTTTTCTCGGCGGCGTTTGTTTGTCTTGAAATGTAGTGTACAGGTCGGTGGCCTTTTCCATCCAAATTTTGTGTCAAAATTGCGCCAATTCCATCTTTGCACGAGTCAACAAAAATTTGAAATTCTTGGTCCATTTTTGGCAAATTCAACATGCAATTTTCTGAAGTCAGAGCTGAAATAATTTTCTTCAGTGCGTTTTGCTGTTTTTCTCCCCATTCAAATTTTGCATTTTTGCGAAGGAGTGCAGTAAGCGGTGCAACAACTAACTGGTAGTCTTTGATGAATTTGCGGAAAAATCCACTAAGTCCAAGTAGCTGTTGAACGTTGAGCTTGTTCTTTGGTTGAGGAAAATTCAGAATGCATTGCACTTTTTCTGGGAGAGGTTTCATTTCTCCGTTGCCAATTTTGTGTCCAAGAAGTTCAATTTCTTTTGCTGCGACATCTAATTTTGTTGGATTTATTGTTAATCCGGCGTCATGCAATCTTTTTAATACGATTTCAAGGTGTTTAACGTGCTCCTCTAACGTGTTGGAATAAACACAAATGTCGTCGTAAAATGCTGTGACGAAATCAAAATTAAGTCCGCGTAGAACTTTATCAATTAGCTTCTGAAAAGCGAATCCTGATCCAGCGTAACCAAATGGTGCGCGTGTGAAAGCAAAGAGTCCACGATGCGTGTTGAAAGCAAAGTATTTTCTGTGCTCAGGTCGAATTAGCATTTGCCAATATGCGCCACTCAAATCAATTCTGGTGTAAAATTTTGCATTGACTTGGCTGAAAATTGTTTCCAAGTTGAGAGCATTTGGGTAGGGCCTAATTACTGTGCGATTATTGAGAAAACACATATCGCAGACTAAGCGATATTTTTGTTTTTCGCCTTTTGGCGTTTTCTTTGGCACTAAATGAATTGGGCTGACAAAGTGTGCGTCATCAACTGGCTCAATTACTCCGTGCAGTAACATTTTATTCAGCTCCTCGTCAATAATTTCTCGTGTTTGAGCATTGGTTGGCCGTAGTGCTGCTTTGTATGGCAATCCGTCTTTTATTTCAAAGTCCAGATGAAAATCTTTTGCAAGTCCTGGCGCTTCGCTGAATAATCCCAAATTATTGTACTTCAAGAGCAATTTTTTCAGAACACCATTTTTGTCATTTTTAATTGTTTTTGGCAGTTCGTCTCGTAATTGGTGTTTTTCTTGCACTGATGCGTGAAGAGAATGCAAGTATCTTGATTTTTTATAGACGAAGCGAAAAACATTTTGTGGGTCCTTGGTGTGAAAATAACCTGAAGGGAGAATTCCAATTTTTGCGCTCGCGATGAAATTTCGACCAAGTAAAATTTCATTTGTTTGCTCGGCGAGCACAAAGCAAGGCATGTTAACAGTTCCTGCTCTCCACTTTATTGGTAATTCAATTGCTGCGACGACTTCTGCGCTTCCACCCACTGTTGATAATTTTTTATTTGAGTACCAAACTTTTGCTCCTTTTTGCTTCATTTTCTCAAATAATTTATAGCCAATGAGTGTAACGTCGCTTCCTGAATCCAAAATACCAATATAGTGTCGATTGAGAATTTTCAGTGGAATTGTTGGTCGTCTAAAATCAAATTGTTTTGGTCCTTTCTCACGGAAAAATTTTGTCATTTTTATTTTGTTTTTCTGAACGAGTAATTCGCAGGCTTTGATTTTATTCTCTAAATTTAGTTTTTTATTCCTGCTTCTGCCCGAGGCATCAGTAGCAGGTTTCTCGTTCAGTTTTCCGACTTTTTCCTATTGTGAGGAGTGGAGTCGCGCTGGCGTGATTTTTTCTCATTGCGCCTATTTTTCGAGCTTTTCTCGCTGCTGCTGTCTCTTTTCTCGCGTGAAATTTCAGTCGTTTTCTTAGCAAAAGTGGTATTTTTGTCGCCGGACGAGCGGCGATTTTTATCTCGGTCGAACGAGCGATCTCGAGATTTGCTGCTGCTGCTGCGATCAAACGAGTGATCACGTGATTTGCTGCCGAACGAGCGGCGCGAATCATCACTGCCAAACGAGTGGCTGCGATATTTTTCTCGCGATTTGGAGCGATTACCAGATGAATGGTAATTTTTTCCGCGGCCGGACGAGCGGCGGCGTGATTGCGAGCGAGAGAAAGATTTGTTTCGGCGGCGCGCGCGAGAGCGGCGGAGTTGCGGGTTGAGGGCTTCCAGGGGCACTTCTTTTACATGAGATACACGCGGGTCGCTGCTTTTATTCGGGCCGGTGTATGCCAATGAAAACTCAATTGATTTTTCGGCCGGCGGCGGCGGCTTGTAAGTCTGCATTTTGTAGATGAGAGTCTGGACCATTGAAGCTTCATCTAATAATTCTTGCAAAGACTTAAAAGTTTTTCCGCGCATGTACGTGCAGTAGATTGGGTGCATTTGGGAAACGATTTTTTCCACAATTTTTTGTTCATCCGCGTCAGGGTCAATGATGTCAAAATAGCCTTTTATTTTATGCGCGTATGTGGTGAGCGGCTCATTCTCGTGCTGGGTGCGTTCTTCGAGCTCGCGCGTGAGGCTTTTCTTGTAATCCACGGCGGCGAATTCTCGCATGAATTTTTCACGAAATTCTCGTTCGCTGCTGCACTTTGAGCCTGTGCAATTATACCAGAGCAATGCTTCTTTCTTAAGAACGACTGGCATTTTGTTCTTAATTAGATCTAGCTCATGCACAGCGTGTGCTTTTGCTTGGCAGCTGATGAATGTGAGATATTCGTATGGAGAATTTTTGTCGCTTTTGCCGTAAAAATTTGGAATGTAGATTCTGGTGTAAATCTTGGCAAGGTCAAAAGGTGAATTTGAATTTCTATTTGATGTGGCATTAATTAACGCATTTGTTAATTGCTGGAATGGGTCTGATGGCGCTGAACCGAAATTCAAATTTGAGGCTGCTGCATCTGCTTGGGGTGGCAGTTGCGGCTGTGGCGGATGCCTCAATCCGTCCGGGATGAAATTTAATTCGGCGGTCACCCGGTCTAACTGAACCGAATCTTGTGCCTGTTGCAATTGCGCCGTGAAAGGTGACACGTGAACTGCATTGGCGTTGGAAAAGGTGCGAATGATCTGCTGCGGCTGCGGAGCCGTAGGAGAAATTTTCGTCGCGTCCATTTCACCTAATTCGCGCATGAGAGAATTCAAAGCGAACCGATCGCTGAGACTTTGTTTCTCGCCGCGGAATTGGTGTTGGTGCGGAGTGCTTGTTTTTGTTTCCTCGACCTTTTTCTGGGCATTTTCGCCTTTTTTCTCGGAGTCGGCGGACTCTGGTGGTACGACTAGGGAGTTTTCGTCACCCGCAGGTGGTGTAACTTTCCCGTCACCATCACCAGCGTCCGTCCCGTCCGAGAAAAATGTCGTCTCAGACAGTGGTTTGCCGTCCGCGCCGTCATTGCCCGGGGGCAGTTTGGCTTGCGGGGCGTCATCACCGTGGTCAGACATTGCTCTCCTCTTCTTTTTGGGTTGCTTTTTCAAAAATTGAATTTCGCCTGGCGGCAGAAAAGATACGCGGCTTGGTGGAGCAAATTCCGCAAAAACGGTGCTCGGTGCCGCGCCGATAATCTGCGTCGCTGTTTAATAAAAAGTCCTCTTTTTACTCGGCAAGAGACCCCACTGAAACGAGTAGTTCGGCTCTGCGGTAGTCTAGGGGTTTAAGGGGTTTAATCGGAGGATGCTTTTTATTATTTGGATCGGCCGATGACTCGGACGACGCGACGGCGGCCGCGGGTGCGGCCGTCTAGCTGGGCTTGATGAAATTAATTAATTGAATATAAGCAAAAGAGCAAGACGAACTTGTGCGTCTTAGCTCGACCCGAGAAGCGGGTTCGCACGCGCTCGACGAATGTCGTCAAGTCGCCTGCGAGAACCTGAGTGGAATGAATATAAAAGAAATACACAATTCACTTTGCCTCCTACTTGGAGAAAGAGAGAGGGAGCGTCCCTGCAGTTTATTGTGGGCTTTGTAAACTACAGAAAACTTGTCGCACGTCTAGGCGGCGAATGAATATTAAACAATATCTAATTTGGTTTAATTGTTTAAATAAATTTGATCGGACAAAGAGATGGCACGCGGGCTGATACATATTATTGATTAATCTGCTTATTTGATTTAATTATCGTTACAAAATAAAAATTATGATATTATAGCGCTCTTGTAATTAATTGTTATTTGCCATGTCTGAAAAAAAGTGAGCATAGCACTTTTCTATTGGCATCAATTTGGATCTCCAGCCAAGGCGCAGCGCATTTACCTTTTGTTTTTGAGTTAATAAAAAAGCTAGTAGAGAATAAGCAAGTAATCTCGAAACAAGCTAAATTTTATTCAAGTGAAAAGGTGCCCTTATTTAGGTTACACAAGCCAAAAGAAACCTAAAAAGCACATTTCTCAAAATTGTCTTAACTTGACTCGGCCGGGGATAAAAATTTGTATCGAAGAAACGCTATTAAGTCGCCGCGACTCTTTTGGAAATATGAAATTGCCTTTAGAATTTTAAATACTAGAAATTAATCAGCAATCAGAAACAAAAATCATTGATGGCTTCCAGGTGGAAAATTTTCATGGACAAAAACCGGTACTAACAAATTTATATTTCTAATAACCTTTCTCCTAATAAAATGTTCCGTTACGCCGAACAAAAAAAAAACACAAAAAATATGAAAAAATCTCCAAGGTGCCAATTTTCAGCAAAACTTGGTGTTGCTCTCATCGCACTGAATGGTTGCAAAATTTTCTTCTTGATCATACAAAAATTTTTACAAAAGTTTTAAATTATTGAAATGAAATTCAGTTGGATTTTCAACAAGGTATTTATTTGAGACATTAAAAATTTTATTTTTGTAAAAACGGTTAATAATGGTGGCTATGAACATATATCTTCATTATGTATTTCAAACGAAAAGGCATCATACACAAAAAAATATTTCGTGTTTATCTCATAGCGTTTTCCTTTCTTACTTTCTTTCTTCACTTTTTCAATACTTTTTTTATCATTATAATTATTATTATACAACGTATCTTGCAGTGAGTGTATTTTACGATATACAATAAACTGTTGCGCCAGAGAGCTTTTTGTTTATAAGAGTCATTGTCGTACTGTCGTGGAAATTATTACCAAAGAGATAATATAACATTTGTCCTATTGAACTGCAGCATAATTTTTAGAGTGAGAGTGGAAAGAAAGGACAAGCATATAATAATTTATCTTCCTTTTGACACTAAGTGAGTTTTTGCTAATACTTTTTCCAGGTCATTCCTTCTTTCTTCAAGATGGCCAAGTAAGGATCATTTTTACACGACTGGGATTTTGAAAATCTCTGATGGTTGGCCGTGCTTTTTATAGAACACTTTTTGCAAATTACTTGATTTGCCTGTAAAAATATTAGAAACTATTTTATTTTGGATAACAGAATCGTGCCGCTGATGGAATTTGGATAAATAGGTTGGGATTTTTACTATTTCCTGCAAACATAAGTAACATTTTCCAAATTTTCCTATTTTGATCCAGCATATCATTTGAACCGCCCTTTTTTTGGGACTACCAGAATTAATACTTTCTTTCAATTATTTTGAAATTTTTTAGCTGAGTGCTTTCATTCTTGATGGAAAATAAAAATGCGCAATACAAGTGTAAGTTTTAAGTGTCATGTTGACAAGACACAATTCAATACATATTCTACTTGCAGTCGTGTGGATTTTACATAAGAGATTGGATCATTATGTGTTTTTTTTTTCTTCATATGTCTTATTAAGGGCTAAATGTTATAGGGTAAGTGTTTGTGAGATTTCTTTGCCTTTCTTATTCACACAATGAGATTTCATATGTTGTGAGTATGCAGCAGTGTGTTTGTGTGAATTTTATTTCATAACTTTTCTCTTGGAAACACACTATTATATGCATACAAAAGCAGTAGATTACGGCCTGTGACCAACAAATAAACTAATCAATTGCTTATTATACGAAATTTGATTTTCTGTCTCCTGCTAAATTTTCGATTTTAGCCTTTCTTGCGCAGGCCAATGCCGTAAATTTAGTTTGTAAGTCGTAATCTACCGTATTCTTTTAATTATTTATTGAAATAGTGCTTGTAGGTGCAATACATGGCCAAATTCAAATCGCATTTGGAAATTGAAAATGCTGCTGCGCTGATGGGTATTACTCTTTTGTTAATCATTCTTCCTCTACACAGTCAACTCGCCTATATGAGTCTTGAAAAAGCACTCTCCCGTAACTATATACAACAATATGGTTGTTTGTTCAAATATAGCACGTGCAAGAGATGATTTTTCTGCGTAATGTTTCGCTCTCAAATTTCAATAATCTTTACATTTGTGAGTTTCTGAGGATATTTTTAATAACTTTCTAAAGACTTCCTTTTCTTTTCCGCTAAAAGGAGTAGTTTCTTTGATATCTACAATCGAATG
Source organism: Neocloeon triangulifer (assembly GCF_031216515.1). Lineage (NCBI taxonomy): Eukaryota > Metazoa > Arthropoda > Insecta > Ephemeroptera > Baetidae > Neocloeon > Neocloeon triangulifer. Next base: position 6,610,476 of record NW_026775562.1, read on the forward strand.
CAGCACACAGAGTTAATTTTTTTTGTTTACCTTTGAAACAACGAAACGATACAAGTGAGTTTTTTTATAAATTTGTCAACAAGAGTAGTAGTTAGTGAGCGGTGGTAGCGAGGAATTCTTATGTGAATTTTACATTACAACACTTTTGTGCACTTCATTCCACCATTCGACTGGATAGTTAACTTGCTTTTCCGCAACAACTTGATGTAAATTTGCAAAATTTATATTTGTAGAAAGGATATACAGACACTCCTATAGGCAACCGATATATATTCAAATTGTTAGAAGAAGAGGTAACACGCATTCCACTTGAAAGGTGCGATTAAAATAGATTTCATTTTTTAGTTATTTTTAAAACGTTAGTCCAATAATGCAGTTCCCGCGAGACGCAACTTGGGTTCGGAAAGTTCAATTTTTCGTTCGTCAATATCCAAATGCAAAACTGCAAAGAAAAGTCGCGGCATTTCGCATCTCGGCCGGCGAACTTGATTTCATCCCTTTCTTTCGCTCAAATTATTTTCGCCAAGTCCGCCGTCCAGATGGAAATTTCATATTTAAAACAATCGGTTCAAGGCACTATTCTTCTTAGTAAAAGGTAAAAACAACACTCATTGAGCACAAGATATTGCATCTTCATTGGAAATAATGCTTTTTTTTTGTCATTTTACTTACTTAACCATAAATCATGCACAGCGAAAAAAATCCATACACATTTAAATTACATAGAATTTTTCCGAACCCGCCAAATATTCGTTGTAATTTTCAATTTTAGCACACTCACGATTTTTTTAAAGGAACTCTCTTTGAAAATTTTGATTTCTTACAAAAATGAAATCTATTTTTTTTTTGCACCTTTCTTATCAGCAGACTTCCATACTTTTTCATCAAGTAGCAGCTATTTATTATAAAATTATATATGAATCTACATAGGAAACGACTATGAAATGTAAAAAAAATTGTTAATTAGAAATAGGCTAAGATCGCGACTTATAAAGTTACATATTTTTTTGTCGTTAATCAATTGGCGCAAGAGGTTTATAATGAACAATTTAGCTAATATTTGTATCAATTGGTACAATTTTTAGATTTAGTATGAGTGCTTTTGCTTGAATTGCAATTGAGGCATCCGTTCATATATTCTTCATCATTGGAGTTTAAATAAGCCTTTAAATCCATTCATCGGATATAGGGAATTAAATATAGAATTTTATGATAAATAAAAAAAATGCATTATTATATTAATTCATCAAACACGAGACATACACCAATTAGAATAAAAGCGCTGAAAGTATTGCTCTCTGTTTACGGAAAGTTTTTAATTAATTTATTTTGTCATAGTCCACTTCTGATTAAATCGAAAAAGTTCTGGGAAAATCTAATGAATTTTTACTCCCAAATTTTCAAATTCTCGTAGTAACGGACGGCGTCATTTTTCTGACTGTTCACGTTTGAAGCCAATTTCGTTACTTAAATTTAATTGATCTTTCATGTTTTTTGATTACATCTTTCAAATTCATTTCACCAATTGAAGGCCATTTGGGAACACAAACGCAATCTCATCGGAAGGCCTGTTACTAGACCAAGTATTGCAAATAGATTTCAAAACACGTAAATATCGCATAATATCGGTCGCCCAAGGAGAATATGCAAATTCACAGCTATAACGACTCTTCAAACCGGCCAAAATGCACTAGCCTGAAGTTTCTTTCACTCTTCCTTGTTGAACCACCAGAGGAAACCATCGAAAGTTGAAACAAGTAGTGAAAAATATATTATTTAAGATAAAATAGAAAAATGCGCCGTTTCTCTACTGCACAATAGAATTAGTGTGAATAGAGTTTTTTGTTCCATTTATTCATTATTATAATTGTTTATTTTTTTACCAAGAATATCTACTATTGCAGTAGAAAATAGACTTGAAAAGCATGGCAGAATTGGTCTTGTATTCATCTATTATAGTTGTCCATGCGTCTTTAATTGCAATTCGAATTTTCACTCACAGAGAGAGATAGAGAGAAAGGGCCGCCGAATCTCACAATTCGGGAAAACTCGACCCGACGAAGACCAGATATATTATTCAATTATATGTGAAAAAAATCATTTTCCACGCAACGGGCAACAAATTGTGGAGAGGAAATTTTTGAGCACTCGAGCGAGGAGCGTCTTTTGAGAGCCGCAATTGCAGTTAGTTCTAATCGGACACAACCAAACTCATGCAGGCTATAGTTTATATATTGAACCGAACGAACGCCCCGGGCGTTTGTGCATACAATTGCGAGAGTAATGTACCACATTCGACTGCTCTCAAACGAGTGATTTTTATACATAGTCGCGGTATAGTGTTTCTTTTTTTGGGGTATAATTTTCAATTCATAACATTAGACAGCGGTTTCAGTGTGGCTGTGCGAGGACAGGCGCTCGACGTCGATCTCAGGAATGGTGAGTTCGTCAGGCACGTTGTCCGCGTACTCTATGGAAGATGTCTGTGAAAGTCTCTTGCTGAGCGACGACTGCTTTTGCAGCACCGCGGCCAGGGATGGATTGCTTCTCTCGCAATAACGAGCGTCTAGACCTTGTCGGAAAGCATTAACTACTCGGATCTGCAAAGAACACACAGAGCCAATCTGTATAACCAACACCGCTCACATTTCGATATATAGTGTTTCCAATAAAACACGTGAGAAAAAATTCATGCTAATTTCGGCCGCGGCACCGCATGCGCCTCGGTGACGCCGTCATTGATATTAATCAAAATATTCATGCTCGCTCATTTATATACTTACTGTGTGATTTGGCAAAAAGCTGAAATTCGTTTTCAAAATTGTCAACGGCAGTGCACTTGAGAAGGAGGATTTTAATATCAAAATAAGCACAATCAGATTTTATTGATCGAAAAGAGGTGTGAGAGAACGAGGTAAGGTGTTTCCACGCGTAAAAATTAACCTGCTGGATTTTGATTGTGCTATGTAAAGATATGAAAGAGAAGAGGGAGGGAAGTGTCTGTGTGAAGCGGATTTTTCTAACAGTGCATGTACATATGATACACAGTAAGTTACCTACCATCTACAATACATACACCAGCAACAAGAAAGAAAGCATTCAGGTCAACGTGGGGACATACAAGTTGATTAACTACGCCTACTGTAAGGTACAAAGAACATTTAAAGGGAGTGAAAAGCATTTATGGATGCTTCTCACCCCTGATGAAGCGATAAAGTGAAACAAGGCGACGCTACACGTTTATGGGAAAAATAACACTTATCAAAAAAGCGTTTGGCCACATAAATTTGTGTTGAAACGAGCAATATAACCACCACTAGAGGTGCCTAAACACCGAGAAATGTACGGCTTGTGAATTAATTATCCATCTTGTTGTAAGGAAGTTAATTATTTTTAAAATCCTCAGATATAAATAAATTAATTTCACCAAAAAACTTGCGTAATTTGCCAAATTTTTAGAAATTTTTAGTGGTGAATGTTTTATGTTAAAAAAAACCTTTCCCGCCGTACCTTTTGTGTGAAAATGCAAGCCATACAAATATAGAACAGAGACACTGAACGGCGACAAAAAGAAATATAAAAACTGAAACATTGCCGAGACAATTAAATTAAACCAATCAATTAAGTATCAAAGAGAGCAGCTTACAGCTTGATCAGTGGAGCTCTTGCTGTACGGCACCGGAATCAACCGTTCTTGCAATTCACCACCTATCACCTTTAAATGCAAATGGCAACTGTATAATACGTTGGTAAGGAGAAAGCCAAATAGATTGTTTTGTTTGTTTGTTAAGTATATATACGGATCGACTTCCAATAAAACAACCAAAACATAATAAGCAAATTTTTACGATTAGGGGTCGCAATCAAGGTCCGAAATTTCGTCAAATTACATAAATTTGTGGTGCTCGGTACATGATAATCAATGATTGAAGGTTTTTCTGCAGCAAATAATCAATCAGTCTACCATAATGAATAGAGAAAAGTGCGTGAAGAGAGAGAAAGAGAGTTAAATATAATATGTAATGCAACAGCAAATTACGCGGTCGTACGCAGCAGGGGCTACTTAGCAGAATGCGTTTATTTTTCAGGGTCGGGTGTTCCAGATAAGGTCCAAGGTAAAATACATGGATATGATTTATAATACTTTAAAGAGTAAGTATATTTAATATCCAAAGGGAAAACAAGGTATATTTATTTTCAGCCCATTCTAGAAATAGTTTCTTATATTAGATAGAAATGGTAATAAGAGAGGAGGCGGATTTTTTATTGAGAAACAAAACTGCTGAAAGTAGTGTTTGTGCCAGGCAAATGGGTTAACAACCTTTATTAAAGAGCCTCAAAATATTTTGCAAACCTATTTACGTCATATACTGTTTTAACGAATTGGAATAAATAACACCTTTAGCGTCTTGAAAATGAATATCCCGCAGCTAATTACATTGAAGAGCGCGTCAAAAATGCAAGACATTCATCAATTCAATTTTTTGTTGCATGTTATGATGCGCCCCATTTCATGAGTGGAATAATAATGGGTTAAAATTTGAGTTGAGATTCAAAATAAACAGAATATTACGTTTCCACTGCGAGGGGAGAGCCAGTTGGCAAGCAGTATATCATTTGGCACACTTTTGTGTTTTTTTTGTCCCTTTATATAGCATTCATGCAGTGCTAGTTTCAATACTCTTAATTTTCTACAGTGAGAGAAGGACAATTTCCTCCAAGGTCAATTTTGGCACCAGCTCTTTTCCAATCCAAGGTGTCCTTTTTGTGGCTAGCAGCAAAATTGATAAAATTTGAGCTTACTGCCAAAAGTGACCGTCAACTGCTACTACAAATAAAAAAGTAATAGCGAGCGAGTGTGTGTGTTTTTGTATATATGTGACAAGTGTAGCAACGCTTGAATAACAATATATATTTTATTATTATTATCTCGATTTAATTTTTATTAGCTACTTCGGTGATTTTCCAGAAATTAATAGTTATTCGCGATCGGTGTCAATCCAATCTGAACAATGAGGAGAATGTCTTTTTCAGCTACACAATAACACACTATGTCTATTATAATTCATTTGTTAATAAAAAATTAACATGAAAACAAACGGGCGTTTGAGGGGGAAAAGTCCGGGCAAATATTGTTCTCTAACGCTTGATTCCACGGACGAGTTCGGGATTGCTTATTCTTATTAGCGCGGGAATTTAGCGCGATTATCCAGATCGTACATCAATTAATTTCGAAAAGTTAAAACTCAGCCGTCACCACCTGCACTACTATCACTAAACACCAGACCTGCCGTAACTGTCCGAGCACGTGTTATACACTGTAATCCACTAGAAAATAAAAATGTCTTTCGTAGTTCAAAAACACGCACGCGCGAGCACCAACGTCGGTTGAGGGCGCGAGAGAAAGAGAGGATAAAAAATCTATCAACTGGTCAAAAATGTAAAATACTGAATTATTGCGGCAAAAGTGCGACACAGTAAACTTCTTTAGCTATTAAACACGGAATGGACGTCTTCTATAAGAAAAACTGTTTTCGGAATGTGAAATAGGAGTGTGGTGATGCCCGCACACTGGGCATGCGCAATGAGCTCCTTTTTTTCAAATTCTCATAGCTGAAAATCCGTTTCTTACTCTTATCTATACAACCACCGTGAAATCGCAAAAGTTCCCTCTCAATTGCTAATCTTGCCAGTTCACTGGGTTTCCCCTGTGAATGAAAATTTCTTTTACAACACGTCCAGTACAGTCTTATTAACATTAAAATCTCTATTTATGTAAATTGTATTTAGAAATTTACTTTTAGTTGTAAAATCAGGACTGAATAATTTTCAATAAATCGTCAGGGGATTGAAAAAGCGAGCGATTCCCATGACCGCCTAGTAAATTTAAAGCTCTGGAGCCGTTAACTTACAGGATGATCGTTCGAACAAATTCATTTCCTATAATACGCGTTTCTCATCAGATTTCAGAATTTCGTTACTAAATTTGTTTTTTTGACAAATTCAGAAGCGAAATGTTTTGGCCAAATAAATAATGAGTAAGAGTAAAAAGAAAATAATTTGATTGATTATGCTTGAAAAAAAAAACCGTTTTGCAACGATCATCCATTATCTGAGGCCTGCAGCTGATCAAAATCTTTCTTCAATTAATATATATATGCATACAAATGTAATGTTCAAATATATATATTCCATAATTTTTATTAATACGGAGTGAACTTACGCTTTTAAAGCTAATTGAATAAGATCATGAACGTCAAACTTTGGAATTGATGACTAGAAATATTATATAATATTGAGAGAACAAATCCAAGTTGTGTCTTTTGTTAAATTATCTCTAATAGGATTGACAGTCGCCCTGAAGAGTATCTACAAGTTTGGAGCCAGAAAAGGCATGGAAGCGTATTTGAAGATATTGCCTCGGGATCTGTCTAGCGCGGACAGACGTTCCAATAAAAGACGAGTCTCTAGCTCTTTCCCGAAATGCCCGAAGATTCGTCTCGGGAAATCGTATTTAAATCTGATATATAGGTCCATTTTCAACAGCCGAATATTATTTTCAGTAACAACACGGAGCAACGAGGAAATTTTTCATATATGTACACGATTTCGGCTTGCGTTCGGAGAGACAAATAAGTGTATAGTGTGTGCTATACTTGATTTGCTCGTTTTAAATATACACACCCATCAACAATATATAGTGAAAGACATGAGGGCTAAAATCGACGAAGGAAAATACGAATCGGAAAAAAACTAGTCCTTGGAATTATATGCTAGTTTCGTGAACGAGTTTCGGCAGGTCGGGCAGTTCCGGTGGTGGTTGCGGCTGAGCGGCTCGTTCCGGCTGGGGCGAAGTGTTGAGTGACTGGTATAAGGCTTTTCTGGGCGGGGGCGGCGGAACTCGCGGTTTCTGCACGACGCCGACGGGCGAGGCCCTAACGGGTTGCTTAATTTTCTGATCGTTTTCGGGTGGCGATTGCTGCTGGTTGCCGTTAAGCGGGGCGGTGACGAGAACGCGGGGTGCATTGGCAGCGATTACGTGGCTAAAGTCAGGCAGGCCGGCATGCTGGGTCGAAGAAGCGTCAGCGGGGTCCGACGAACTTGTGTTTGCCGGATGCTCGACGGGCGATATGGTTTTGGCGACGCTGCCGCCGCCGGTCATCGAGGTGCTCAGGTAGTGGTTGTTGCGGTCGGCCGTCAGCTTGGTGCTGAACAGTGGCGACAGCTGGTCGGCGTCGTCGACGTACGAGCCGCCGTCCGACAGCGGCCGCTGCCCGCCGGTCATGCTGCGCGAATTTCGCAGACTGTGCAAACTGTGAACCGAGCGGCGTTCCTCGAGATCTTCTAATGTCGATTTGAACGCCCGTATTACGCGCAGCTGCAATCACAGAGGCAAGCAAAACATTTCAACACACACCGGGCCTGGTTGGATCATTTGTTGGTCGGTCTCGTTAATTATTAATATTTTTTTTTTAGATTTTGTGAAGGAGCTCAATGGGATTCATCCAGACTTGAAAGAAGGTTTCGGTTGAAAAAGAGAGAGATGAGATTTGTTTGCGTCTCGGGGTTGTCTAGGTTTGTTTTTCAGAGAAATAGCCGCCGTCCTTGATGACAAAGTAACCCAAAATTTCCGCATCATCGAAGCCTCAATAAACTTAAGCTGTATTTTTACTGTTTTTATAATACAAAATTGATCCATATCTTCTGCTTAAAACGATTTTTACATAATTACAGTTAAATGTTTTTACAGACGGAAAGTAGAATAAAATAAACAAAAATAATAACTGAAAGATTATTAATGAAAAAGGTAAAGCAACAGAAACGATAAAAATCTAAAAAAAATCACGGTGGACATTTACTAGAGAAATCCTCCCGGGATGTCCATGTTATAAGTATAGCTAGCCCGGGAGGATATCTGTAGTGGATGTCCCTCAATAATTTTTTATCAGCCTCAATTTCTTTCGTGTTATTTACAAGATTATTATTTTGATCTCTTTAAATTGAACTAAAAATTTTGCGTCTGGAATTAAAGCACTTCTTGATCTTCTCACTAAAAACAGGAAACTCTCTAAAAGGAGCGTGCACATCCCTATTTTTTAGGATTTTCTTCTAATTTTGAAATGCCATTTTGATCGCAATTTTTTAGTGGTAATCACACTTGCATGCAACGATCTGACGGAATCCACGGGTCACTCACTGATCAGGAATCTCGGATGGTCTCATATGGTGAGATTCCTTACCAGCTTGCATAGATCATCAAGGATGACAGCTATATAGCGATCTCTGATTGGATTTTTGGGTTAAAGTCGGGTTAACGAAAGTAATATGTATATAATTAGAGACTTTTCGAACAAATAACTTTCCTGAAAATAACCAGCTATATAGCAATTTTTTAAATACATTATATGTATAAACAGGCAAGTATGCAAGCAGCAGTTAAAAGGAGAGTGAGTGGAAACAATGATATATGTGAGAGAGAGGTGGTTATTTGACAAAAGAGTGAAAGATTGTTGCTACACAGAGAAATGTATAGAGATGAAAGGAGAAAATAAAGAGGAGAGATGCACATCAAAAAAGGCAAACGAAACTAAGCGGCATGGACAAAAGCAGCTGAGAATCAATTTTAGTTATGCAAGTTGCAGTACAAACAAATAAATCACACACCCATATTGATGCTGAAAAATTTCCGGACGGTGACAATTAGAGAAGCATTTTTGTTCTTGACATCGTCTGTACAATTCAAGCAGTATAGCACGAGGAAGGACGCTCGATTTTGGTTTGAAAATGAACGAATTTTGATTGCCCGGTGATGAAACTAATTTTAAAGTAAGCGTGTCGATGTGAGATAATTTTGTATGTTACAGTATGATTGAGATGAACCGTTTTCGCTCGGGTCTGCGTGTGTGTCCCATAAAAAAGCGTTCACATACAATTCTGATAGAGAACAGTTTCACTGCTCTGGCGACAGGGGTTTTGAGGTACGGAAGCAAAAATGAGGAAAAAGCAATATTGTAGTAAAATATATATTGTAATTAACATCAAATCACCATATTTATGATAGATGATGGACAATTATTGCCATATCAGTGTATATAATAACAGCTAAGAAGCAACCAACAGCAATATAATGTAATATATTTTAAAAATTAAAATATAATAATAAATAATTGTGTCCATAAAGACAAATTTAATGTACAATTAAATATATTCCAACAAAATATATGTATAGGCATCCAAGAAATGTAAAACTAAACGTTTTTGAGCATTTTCAAATAACTAAACCAAATCGTTCATGTTGAAGCAGCATGCCAAAAAATTAAAGCCGTGAATTTAATTTTCATGATTCAAGTTTTTCTTGTAAATTGTGTGGTTTTAAATTTATATAAAAAAAGAAAGAGAATCAACAACAAAAAAGGGGTGATATGATAAAGTTTGGACAGTTTTCAAGGCTGACAAAACCCATTTTAATAAAGTCTAGGATAGAAAAAGCTCCTTTAAAGCACACGCAAAATCTCTCTGCCGTCAGTGAGCAACCAGTGCGTGTTTTTTTTTTTCTAAAATATTTTTGCTTGTTTGCACAGCAAATAGCAAATAGTGTTTTTTTTTTTCATAATGCAGTTTCTCTCGCCCAAGTGGAGGTTGGGAATGGCAGTTGAGGCGGCTGCGAGGTGGTCACGGGGGGAAGAGGCTCCGACGATGCGGCCGTCGCCGCCGCCGACTCGCAATTTAAATCCAAGTAGGGGTTGCACAAAACAACAATCGTCCCGTTATCATCCGCTTTTTTTAATTCGCAGTTGCCACCGATACTTTTGCACTGAAAGATAGATGTTTTGCTTTGCTCAGAGAACAAAATTTTTTGAAATATCAATAACACCTACTTGTTTATTAGTCTGCATACCAGGAAATGGAAGCATTTATGTACGTATGCGATCGGTGTCAGAGCAATTAACACAGAGGTTTAATTTTGTGAGTTAGCCAAATAATGATAGAGACACGTTATGACTGAATCATGCTTCAAAATCCGTGCGACGAGTAAAGAAATTTATTTATATATCATTTTGGTTTATTTATTATGGTTGACGGTTAAAAGCAGCCACCTCCGCTGTATATTAGAGCTAAGTGTTTTTGTGAATTATTTGCTTAAGTGGATCGAAATTCCAAGTAAATTATTTCATTTTAATGTAAACTTTGTGAATTTAATTTAATTTCTTTTTCCTTGAAATGGAGTGTTCATTAAAAAAACGAAGTACTAAAATTAAACAAAAAAATCCAAATCCACTGTAAATTTCAAGTCTCTTTAGCAGATGTACGCATCCATTATTAATATTTTTTTGAAGAAAAAATGTCATCCTCATTGGCTATATAGCGATAATATTCACTAAACAATTGTACACACGTTTTGAGTTTCATGCTGTTGCTTCTTCTCGTTATATGTAAATTGATATTAATTGTATGTGTACACCTTTGGATATGGAACACATTTATCGTTATACAATACTGTTGTAGAATAATTGAGACATAAATTGATTGAGGACTTTGTGTGGGAAACATTTTAGCACAATGAGGAATGTCCGATCAACTACTTGCCTGCAACACAAATATGTATATGCGGTGACAATGGAACTAAAAGACACACTCAGATATTGTTGATTGCATAAAAAATATAGGTGCCTTTTTAATTATTTTGCAGTACGAATCTAATACAACGAGGGCGCTTGCCTCTCCCACACCATACAAATAATGGAAACTAAAAGCAGCGGCTTGATAAGACAAATTTGCGTGATTGTGTCACTTTTCTGGCTTTGCAGGCACAAACAACCACGTTGGCCACAAATAACTAGCTTGGTGTTTTTCTCTCTTTTTTTGTTTTTGTTTGCACCAAATCTAAAGTTTTGTGAGTTTGACGCTGCAGTGGTCAAAAAACCAGGCAAGGTGTTAACTTCCTGCGCACTTTTCATACATAAATTCAATAGCACCACAATGTAAAAAGGGATGGTTCGAAAATTATTTTCCAAATAAAAATCAATTCGGACCGTGTGAGTCGGTTCGCTGTAAAATTTTCTCTCGATTGTTCTCTTCTCAATAGGGTGTGTTGTCGAGAAAACGCATGTCAGAAAGAATATAGAAAGAATCGAAACAGGGAGAAGAATCAAAGAAGAGTGAAGTTTGAAAAATATTTTTGTAATCTAAAGAGGATCAGAGCTCTAATTGTGTTTTTTTTTTCCAAGTTTCTTCAGAAAGAATAAAGGATACGTTTAAGAAAAGTTGAATGGCAGCAATATAATTAGTTTGTCGCGGGGTCCTACTCAGGAATAAGTGAATAGTTGTAAATGTTAGTTTTTATGTACAGATACGCGCGTGCAAGTTTCAAACTAATTCGATTGTTGCTGTTCGTAATAATTAAAGGAGAGAAAGTCAAAATGAGAATCAGGGTAAGAGATGTTCACATGGCAGCAAATTATGTACAAATGTATTTACAAAAAAGATTGAGTTTTTCGAAAAATTCAACATTCTGGGGCCAAGAAAAGCTTGAGAGAGAGAGAGCAGTAAAATAATTAATTTACTTTTCATTACGAAATTTAACACTAATTTTTGACTAATATTATCAAATTTAATCAATAAAAGCTCTTCTCTGGTCTATATCAATTAATTTAATTTGGATTTATTTTGAAATTCATATTTTGGGGTTTCTCTTAAAGTGAGTGTGACAAACTAAACGATAAGAAGCACTAAACCAACCAGTGGGGTCAGCCAAATGCCGTTTCAGAAGACAGAGTGAGTAAAGAGAAGAGAGGCTACAGATCCTTGCCTGATTTTTACTTAATAATCACAGTAATGTAGTTTTGCACTTTGAGAAAAGAACACAAGAAAAATGTTTGATATGCACGGAAACGTTTATGTTGAATGTGTGTTTGCGAGCGACGACCTAGTGCGGACGGAATCAATCTGCCCTTAAAAATTCATGAGAGATATATCCTTCAATTATTCAAAGTCGCACGGATTTTGGAATAATCAAGTAGACACAAATCCGTGCGCATGACGAGCGAGACAAATAAAGGACGACAGACTGATTTCCGAGCGCTTTTAGTCACACACATACACACACCTGGCCTTATTTCCACGCATATAGCTCTACAAGAAGTATACGAGGGAGCATAGGAGGAAAACCGGGGGTATAGAAAGTTGTGAGTTTTTTTTTTCAAATATACCAATCAAAAATAATAAGATACTTTTAGTTTAGTCAAAAATACTGTGAGAACTGTTTTTTGGTTAATAGAGTTCAGTTGGAAAAACAAAAAGTAGCAAAAAGTAGTCTTTGTTCATGTCGAGACACGTACGGAAAAACAAAAGAAAAATGACACGAAAAAACAGCAGCGCTTTTCAATACCTGAGTTTGAAGTCTGGTTAGACCGCGGATCCACAAGATCTGACCCGCCCTGGGCTTCTTATCAGAGTCAGAATCGAGTCCCTCATCGCCCAATGCTATTGTCTCCTCCGGATGTCCGCGACCCCAGCTGCAATTCATTTCCTCTCATACCAGCTCGTTCGCCAACATTCTTTTTTCTCTCTTTCTTTGTTAGAATATGTATATAATTCTGGCTTAATAATGATTTTCTAGCGAATTTACTCTACCGACTAGATTAGTAAAACGTCCAAATGAGAGAATGTGACACAGTTTCTGGTCGGCAGGAGAATGAGATACTTTTTTTGCATACTCACGAGAATATTTTTGGTATCGTTCTGGTGGGAATGGTTGTGACGAGCTGGCCCCAGAGCAGGGTTCCTACCCCAAAGAAGAGACACCACAGCCACTGTTCCAGGGTCAAACTCTTGCATGAAAATGCGACTCCACCAAATTGAACAATGAAGACCTTTACACGGAAAATGGGTTAATCAATCTCCGTTTTCATACATGAATAAGAATTTGCATGCATTATTTTTTAGCAATTATTTTCACAACTTTCTTTGTGTACCTGGGAGAGCATTGTAGTGATCCAAATGGAATAGAAGATGGGATTTGTGAAAATCCCCTGAAAGACGTTTCTCTGGCCGTGAATTTTCCTGGCGTTGATTTCATTGAACAGGGTCATCATGACGAACGTGTTGAAGATGATGGTGAAATGCTCGCCCGGGACACCGTCCGGCAGTGATCGTCCCGACTCAAGATCCAGTATTTTGTCACCTTTGAATGGATAAATAGAACCAGAGTTATTTAAATACAAAATAAGAAATTTAATGAAAATTAAAGATTGATTAAAAATTGCGCACATTGAAAGAAAACTGAAAGGAAGCTCTAGTCTTGCAAAAAATTCATGAAGTAAATGAGGCTTTCAATTTTAATCTAATTTCTGAGCTGGACTTCTACCAAAAGGTCTAAAATTAAATTTCCTTACCGAAGAAAAGCAGGGTGAAAATGACAACAAGTTGGTAGATGGCTTGGCCAAGGATGTTCTTCATCATCGTTCTGGAAATCAATGGCTTGGTTCGTCCGTACGGTTTTCGCATCAAGAGGTCGGGGGTTGGCATCTCGGTAGCCAAGGCCAGCGAAGCCAAAGTGTCCATGATCAGGTTCACCCACAGCATTTGAACCGCCTAATAAATTTAATTCAGTGGAATTATTTTATCAGAATAAAAATTATAAAAAACCTTCCAAAATTCAACTTCATTTAAAAAATTAAAATATATCAAAGTTGTCAAAAATTTCACATTTTTTTTCATAAATTATTTGTCCACAATTATTATTCCCTCTGCGACTACCTTCAAAGGACTATCCTGAACCGCGCAAGCACCAATGAAGGCGACAATGACAGCGACGACGTTCACAGTCAACTGGAACTGCAGAAATTTTGCAATGCTGTCGTACACGTTTCTTCCCCACATGACCGCCTTGACGATGCTGCTGAAGTTGTCATCAGTCAAAATGATATCAGACGCCTCCTTGGCCACATCAGTGCCAGCAATGCCCTAGAAAAAATTAAATTTTTTACATAATTTCCCTAAATATTATTGCTTCAAAAAGGAATTATCCATTTACTTAAAACTAGATAATGGTATGCATTTTATGCCTTACCATGGCGAATCCGACGTCGGCCTTCTTGAGAGCAGGGCCGTCGTTGGTGCCGTCACCGGTGACGGCCACCACCTCGCGGCTCTCGGTGACTCTGCTGTCGATGATGCCTTTGACGAGGATGTATTTGTCAGTTGGCGAAGACCGCGCCAGCACGCGCAACTTGGGCCACACCTTGTCCAAGAGGTGCTGCTGAACCTCGCCGTTGCTGTCCCGGATGCGTCGGTTGAACTCTTTGCCCTCGAGGATGAGGAAGTCGTCCCCGGGCTTGACGATGCCGCACTTCATCGAGATGGACCTCGCCGTGTTTATGTTGTCGCCGGTCACCATGCGCACCGTGATGCCCGCCCGCTGACATTTGCGAATTGCATCAGGAACCTGAAGAAGTAAAAATTTATAGTTTTTATTTTAGTTTTGGGTTTTGGCACTTTTTATTTAACAAGGTCGATTTTGAAAGCTAATATTCGCGCAATTTGAATCACTTGTTCTGTAATTTTCCTCTTTTCCATTAATTTAATTTAATTTTAAATAACTCATCTTTAAACACTCTTTTATTTTCTCAAATACGAGTTGAAAAACGCACCTCAGGTCGCACAGGATCTTCAATGCCAACGACGCAGAGGCAGGTCAGGTTGCTGCAGATGTTCTCCTCGTCATCCCAGTTGGGCTCGTTGTCAATGTGCACCTGGTTGATCTCGGCCTTTCCGGGCACAAAGTCCCTGTAAGCGACCGAAATGGTTCGCAGGCCGTCGCAGGCCATCGGCTCGATCACCTGCCGCACCAATCGGTCCTGCATTTCGCGCGTGAACTTCTCCAGGTGGCCGTCTTTGCCGTAGATGAAAGCGCACCTGCCATTTGTAATTTTTATTGCTTGTAACTAATAAAAAGCGAGGACATACTTTTTCATGAGGATTTCGGAGGCGCCCTTGGCGAAGAGACGGTAACCACCCTCTGGCCTCGGAACAACCGTACTCATGGACTTGCGCACCGAGTTGAAGGTGTACACCCTGGTAAACGACTCCTCGGGCTGAGTCTCTCTGATGGCCTCGTAGTTTTTGCCCATCGCTTGCACGAATCCCAGCAAAGAGCACTCAGTCTTGTTGCCCACTTGCTTGGGAAGCTCGCCCGGATCTGCGGCCTGTGCAAAAAAAAACCAGTTGAAAAATTTCTCCATTTATCAAAGCATATTTATGTATTCTTTTGTGTAGTTTGCTCATGCAAATTTTTTTTCAGTGAATGGAGAATATAAATCCTTTGGGAGTTGCTGATTTCATAGGCTTCAATTTTTTTACCAAATCTACCACTTTTTAAATTCACAATTGAAAATTATAATCAAGTTTGATTTCCCTTTAACGGTTGACTTGTAAAAAAATTTAGTAATTTCTCGATTTCTGATTTCAGGAGGGATCCTGAGAACTGCTATGACTGTCTAATTATCAAGGTAGGAACATAATTATTTTACTAATTACAATTATGAAATGGCGCTCATTGAGCAAATAGTAAATTAGTTGCAAATTGTGTGCAAATTAGATAATAATGCAAACACAAACAAAATTTACATGCTTTTTTTCTTTAGATTGATCTTGAAGCTGATATATTTTCTCCGTTCGTAATTCATAATTAAAAAATTTAAATTACCATGACTCGCGACGTATAAGCGCAGTTAATGGCGATAGCGTGGATCAACAATTTCATGACTGCCTCGGGGTATTCTGAATACTTCGGGGTGGTTTTGCATAATTTCTCACATATATAAGACTGCACAACAGTCATTCTGTAATTAAACTCGGCCAATTAGAATCATTTCGGAAATAAATATTAATTATTATAAGTACCTGTTTGTAGTTAATGTTCCTGTTTTATCAGAGCAAATGGCAGTGGCATTTCCCATTGTTTCGCAGGCATCTAAATGCCGTACTAAGTTGTTATCTTTCATCATTTTCTGTAAAAAAAAAGGCGATTTGCATTTAAAATTGTCATCAAATCGAGTTAATTTGTACTTTGACGGAATATGCTAAGGAGAGGGTGACAGCCAATGGAAGTCCTTCAGGCACTGCGACCACCAGCACGGTAACACCAATAATTAGATGCTTCACAAGCTGATTGGCATACGAGTTCTTCCATGATTTTCCCTCGATAATAAAAGTTTGTACACAAAACTGAATCACAAGCAGCACCACTGTAAGCACAGCAATTGTAGAACCTGCAAAGAGAAGAGTTTCGTCGTGGATTATTTGCAATTTAATTGAATTTTTTAACTCACCAGCATAGCCAATTTGGATGGCCAACTTGGTCAGCTTGGCTTGCAAGACCGACTTTTCCTTTTTGTGGCTTTCTTCCGCCTCTTTAGGCACCACAACGCTTTCCACAGGCTCGCTTTTAGCTGCAGTGCTTCTGCTGTCCATGGCCGCCGCTTTCTCTTCACCTGCACCCCGACCATTCAGAATTTAATTAAATTAAGCACAAAAAATGCATATAATTAAACATCAAAAAGTATATATTATAATAATACAAAGAGAGTTTTATATAAGAAAATTCTTATTGAAAGCATGCAAGGAGGATGAGAAGGAAATGAACGTGTTTGATCATAGTCACCTGTCAAACTCTTCTTGCTCCTCTGTTTTTTTTCTTCTGCGAAGGGTGGCATGCAACAAGGGAGTAATGAGATGGGAAGAGCTGATTATTTTTTGCCTAGGGGTGTTATTAGATCAAAATTTCCAAACATGATTTAGAAAATGCAATTCCGCTTGTTTAAACTTGTCAATTTCTTGAGATTTAATGTGTTTGAAGCACATTGATACATAATATTGCTCTGTTTCCAAAAACAATCAGTAAATCTATTCAAGCCGGAACACACAAAAAGCCAAAAAAGCCGCTCTGTACTTGCTGGAAATGTAAATTTTCAACATTGTTTTAAATATTCGGCGAGTTTATATCCCTTTTTTTATTTCACCTGATATTTTTCAATTTATTTAGTTAAATGTTTGTGCTGTACACTTTAAAAGTAAGTGCATGAATTATAACTTATTTGGAGTTTAAAGTTCTTTTCATTTTTACTATCTAAAAAAACTGGATCAAAATTATACAATGTTAAAACAATACGTTTTCGTCGTTTTTTATCCTCTGTTGTATATTTATTATTATTATTTAGTTTTTTTGTGTCATTTTTTGATTAGGTGGGTCGATTAATCTACAGTGAGTGGTAAAATGAGTGACACAGCATAATGTTATTTACAAATTTTTTTACATCGACCACACCGACCTGCGATCTTACTCTGGTTGCTGCATGTTTTTTCTCACCTTTTTTGCGCTTCTTCGCTTCTGCCTCTTGCTCGTCCACGGCAGCTCCGAGCAACGTGAAAATGATGCCGGCCTGCGAGTTGACACCCACCGCAGCAACCAACATTTTCCCACTACCCTCCATCACGTGCGTGCCTGTCGAAAATTAATTAATTGTGCAATTGATTGAAGAAAAAAATTTCTACCTGAGAGCACCATAGGATCTAAATTTTCGCCCTTTTTTACATGGTCTGATTCGCCGGTGAGCGAAGACTCATCCACTTTTAAGTCATTGCTTTGAATAAGGATTCCATCCGCCGGTAAAAGGTCTCCGTACTTTATCTGTTTGAATTTTAAATATATAAATTTTTTAATTATATTTTATTTTTATTTTTGTAAATAAAAAAACCTGGCAGATGTCTCCAACAACGATGTCTCCCACGAATATTTGTTTCACTTCCCCTCCTCTGATCACAGAAAATTTGTGTTCTCCCTCAATTTGGCTCT
Source organism: Neocloeon triangulifer (assembly GCF_031216515.1). NCBI lineage: Eukaryota > Metazoa > Arthropoda > Insecta > Ephemeroptera > Baetidae > Neocloeon > Neocloeon triangulifer. The sequence goes on from NW_026775562.1 coordinate 6,628,330, forward strand.
GTAAGCCGCGGAACTGCCGTTCTTTGGTGTAGTCATTGAAGGCGGTCACAATCACAACAACAATAACAGAGATGAGAATCGCTAACCCTTCTATCCAACCATGGTGGGCTTCTTCGTCGTCTAGCGGCCCGGCTGTCAAATTTATTTATAATTAATTGATTCAACTAATGTCAAACAAAAAATCCATCAACATCAAACATATTTTTAATTTTCTACTTTGTTACAATGAAAATCTTCAATGTAAAAATTTTTACTTCGAATTACAGAGCGAATCAAAAGTTTTGCAACTCCATAATTAGAAGTTGTACCATCAAAATTGTAAATTAATTTTAATTGAAAATAAAGTTTTAAAAAAATAGTGTAATTATTAACTTTGAACTCACCTTCCAGTTCGTCTGCTGGTTGGTAAAAGGATAGGCCTAACGATACTAACGCAGCTATTTCCAAGATGATCAGTGTGACATCTTGCAACGCCTCCCAGATAAGCTGTAGGAACGTTTTGGGTGGTTTGGGAGGTATGGTGTTTGAGCCAAAAGTCTCTCTTCTGTGCTCGAGGTCATTTTCCGTGCCGCTCAGGCCTTCGCTGGTCGACGTGTACAGCTTCCTGCAGATGTCCTGTACACCGCCAAAGTCCTCCAGCTTGGCCACCCCCTCGCGACCGCGGTGCTCCATGAGCTCCCGCAGGTGCTTGAGGGTGACCCCGTACATGGCAGGTCTCCCGTCTATAGTCGCCATGTCCTCTCCTACCACCAGTCGCTGCAAAACGTTCAAAGTTCCCAAATATATGTTCTAATTTTTTCACCTTTAAACTGGGCATTTTACTCAAGCGAAGATGAATTTATTTAGAGAAAGAGTAAAAAAACCTTTGGATTAAGTTTTTTTTACTCTTTAAAACAGTTTGGATTTCAAAAAGTTTCAAAGATAAATCTGATATATTTTCAACCTTAAATTTACAAGAAAAATTGTTTGTTAATTTTTCCCAAACAATTCGTTGAAATTATTTGTACAAATAAAATATAAAACATATATTTTAACCAATTAAAAACGAGCGTTGCTTACCTTCTACCGTGGACACGGCTTCCAATTTTTATCTAAGTGCCATTGAAAAGGTTGAAAATGCCACTCTGCAACAGAAAGCAAATCACGATTGGAAACGTGTCAGAGAGTTTGAAACACACGTGGCGAAAAAGGCCGCGCGACAAAGGGGCATGTGGTGATTTGAAATGACAGTTGGCAGCTTCGAATAATTACGGGCTCGATTCTTATTTTGGGAACGGAGAGCGGTGCCTCACTTGAATTATGACTGACGGGGCCGATTTTTAATAGTTGGTGGAGGACGAAGAAGAATAAAGCAACCTGCGCCTCTCGGGTGTCGAGCGTGTTGCATACCTAGTCGCAACATCTTTCAACAGGCCGCATCGAGGACGAGGGGCCGGAGCAGTGTTGACTCTCAATGAGCAGAGTGCCAAAGTAAAAAAAAATCAAAGGGGGGAGAAGAAAATGAACAAAAAGCCACTTTATTTGATAAAGTGTAAAATTGCAAAATCGTCTTCTAGTGTCAATATATAAAATATTTATTGTGGAACAAATGTATATCAGATTTAAAGATAGTATATTGCAGTTTATATGCATCTATTTTTTTATTAATTATCTCGTGGTTCAGGATTTTGAAATGCAATTTTATTCCAAAACAGCAGCAAATAATATCATTGGATTTACGTGTTTGCGCGGAAATGATTCGGAAGATAAATTTATATTTTAAGGCTAAGTCATACAATGATTGCTGTACTTACTGGGATGATTGAAAATAAATTAATTATTGATGTGAAATATTGGTAAATTTTCAGGAAAAATAATGTATAAAATATAATAACAACAATACGAATTTGTATTTAGTTAGATCAAATTAGAAATTCAAAAATGATAGATAAAAATCACCATACAAATTGCTTTGACCTGACCCAATTTAAGCTGTTGAGATGAAAGAAATTAAAAAATCAAGCATTGTGGTGTAGGTTTAAATAAAAGGCTTTTAAAACTCCATATGAGTCTCTAAATACTCATCAAATTTGTTTTATTATCGAGTTTATTAATAGAAATTTGTATTTAATGATACCTAGAAAAAAAACTATTGCGCTTTTTTCTACTTTTTAAACTGTATTTCGTCATCCGTTCCTATCTTTGGGGGAAATCCAAATAATGTGTGTACAGAGTACGGCTGACCCATTTGGGATTTTCAAATTCCGTATGTAATTCCTACTTGCGTCGGTGAAGCTCAACAACAATAATTGATTGGATTTCTGTTTGATTTTTGTCCTCAGAGTGGCGAACTTTTCGGGAAGATTTTTTTGCCCTTTGAAGCAGCGCGCAGGGAGGAAGAAGTTTGAGTGCGAGGGAGGACGGATGGATGTAGGTCGGAAGGCTATGGCTGCCGAGAGGAACACAAAGCGAGTGGCGTGCACTGGCAAGCAGTGAGCAGGCAGGCAGTATTGATTCACCTCTGCGCGCGGCAGCAGTGGCTGCAATCACCTCGTACCCCGCTTATCCCTTTGGCAAGTAACGAGAGAGAGAGAGAGCGCGAGAGAGAGAGAGAGAGAGAGAGAGAGTCCACCCACCACAAACTGGGTCAATATTTGCCGCCTAGCTGCTAGCGAAAAGGGCTTATGCAGTCGCCGCCGCCGTTTCGGCTCTTTCTCTCTCTTTCTTTTATTATTGTTCTCACGCCGCGGCTAAACGGGTTACAAATCTTAAAGGACCTTCCCCAACAGCTTGGAATTTATTTAATTGTATGTATTCTGCTAAAAAAGAAAACTTTTTCGCCGTAATGAAATGTCGTTCTTTCGGGACACAGCAGGTGAAAGTTGCCGGTTCCAATTTCTTTCCGTTGCCACAAAGTAAGATTTTTGCATAATAAGTGGTGTGGACCTCTGAGGATTCAACAGCACCCCTGTTGTTTGTTTTGCCGCCATCAGATTAAATTTCATATGTGGCTCAATTTCCTGCCAACGATCATCGCTAGTTTCATACATACAAATTCAAAATTGGCAAAGAGCTTCCGAAGCTTCCCATTCTTAAAATATATGCAAAAACTGGTTCAAATTCACGGCTTGAATTGAAACTATTGTGTAATCATTATTATTAATTATTTTCAATATCGGAAAGTGAGAATTTTCACGTATATAATAAAAATTGAATGTCAAAAGTAAAAATATATGTTAAAAAACCTTTATAATTTTAACTAAGCACACTTCATTTCGTTTTTTACTTTGGTTTTTTCTTATTATTTTCAAATTCTGATAAATGATCTGTAGCTTTCATAGTTCAGAATTTTGCTTAGATATATTATGTATGTTTTGACTTTTTTTTGAAAATTTAATGAATTCAATTTTATTTATGAAAAGGACATTTTCAGCAATGAAAAGGCATCTATTATGGTTCGCTCATCGAGTATTTTGAGTTTCTATAAAATTATTGTATTTTTTTAAAGAAACAAAATTCAGAAGCACACCGTATTTTTTTTTTAATTTTTTTTATTTTTTGAAAAAATAAAGAAAACATAAATTGTATAAAACAGACACCACGTTCCATCTCATGACTTGAGTAAAATAAACAATAATAGTAATACACAAAAGGACTTTTAAAATATTATTAAATAAATTCACTTAAGGCTGCTTGCACGCCACTTTTCAGAGGGAGTGAGCAAGAAAAATAAGTTCCTACTTGCAATATAAGAATAGTTTTTTTTAATTAATTCATATTTCTTACATAAAATTAGACAAAAATATAAAAATGAGCAACATATTTTTGGTAATTTCAAACATTTGTTAAGTGGAAATTTGAATAATGGTGTTTAATTTTATTTTGTTTTATTAAGGCTGAAGATCGTTGTGAATTTTGGATCTAAACTTCAATATAATTCAATTGAATAGAATTTTCTAATCGAGATATACAATTTTTTTCTGATTCCTTAATTTGTAATTAGTTCCTATATAGACTATTCACCTCTAAATTCTCTACAAATATATTGTATTTGAACTTTCAACACTGGAAAAAATATTAAACACCACCAGAGGAGAAAATTTGATAGTAATCTAATTATGAAATGATTAAATTTTTTTTTTTTTTTTAAAATGCATCAGCATTTAGTCCCAAAAATTGTTTTCCTTTCAATTTTCAATATACGATTTTCGTCTGTTTTCGTCATAACTTGTACAAAGAGAACTACAACCATAATTTTATTTTGTGTCTGGAATTAAAAATTAATAAATTAATTAACCAATTATATTTGCGGGAAAACAAATTTAAAAATTAATTGGGACAGATTTTTCATCCATGGATATTGTTAAGTATGTATATTAAAGTGGCGCTCTCGTCAGAGACTACTTGAATATTTCTCATTGAAAAAAAAACCGTGCTATCTCTAATTGATCGGCCCTCGAGAGGGGCCATTGTGTTTTGCAGCATCAACGGGCGCACATTACACAACACACACTACTTAAATCGCGATTAAGCTCTTCTTCCTTGGCGCTGAGAGAGTTCGAGAGAGACTACGCTGCTCAGCGATAATTCCTGATGATTCTCTATTAATTCGGTTTGCGCCTGGCGCGCTGCATCAGATCAAGTGCACACATTCTTCAGGCCACTCAACCTGCTTGCAGCTTTGCTGACTAAGCCGCGCCACGTCCAAATTGCCTCTTTCTCTCCAGCAGCCAAACGCGAGGCACGAATATCGGCATGACCGCCGGACTACAAGGCGATCGATGAATTGTAAATTTGCCCGGTTCGTGTTGAAAAATCGTCAGAAGCAGGAAAGAACAGAAAGGGCTCATTTCGGTCTGCGGTAATAACCCTACGAAACTGCCCTCTCTGCCGTCAAATCGATTCTGCAGTAAAAATTTCAGGTGAAATAACATTATTCTCGTAGCAATTGATGTTTGAAAACATTTAGATAGTTTTCAAGTCTTCACAAGAAACAGCCCTAAAATAAAATAACCAAAACTGAAAATTGGAATTCGGTTTAAAAAATTTGCAGTACGTTTTAAACTTCAAAAGTAAATAATTAAGAGCTGTGTCTGCAAATCAGAAATCAGTTATATTAGAAAATGAAATTTAACTAAAACCCCTAGTTTTTCACAAAAAATAATTTCAATTCAAAATTGTTATTCTTTGTCAATTTTTACCGGTTTTGATAATTGGAAATTTTCAGTATTTTAGAGTTCTCTTTTCATAATTAGAGGGAGAGGTGATTTTTTTTATTTTTTCAAGTCAAATAAAAAGTTTCTTATGAGCAAAATAGAGACTGCAAAACATTTTAAAAGTTACGTAATCCACCCGAAATAGGAAAAAAATTTGACCACGAAGTAATTATATCATGAAACTTTTTATCGTGAAATGTCTCAGCAGAATTAACAACACATATATAAACAAAATTTCCACGTTCCTAATGTATGGCCTGGCAAATCGGACACATGGGCGACACCGTTTGAGATGCTCTTGCATAACAATTTCACCGAAGTGTAAACAGCTTCGAGTACCGGCCAAGTCTCGTATCCTCGAATCACGCTGTTCTGCTCTGTGACTAATGCAACTTATTGGCTTTATCGATCTAGCAACACTGATGCACTAGCCCAGCCACTCGCGACACCAGCTCATAATCATTATTAGCTCGCGCCGATGAATAATTCTCCTTCCAAATTTCACCCTAATTAACAAGTTATTTTAACACGTCTTAAAAAACGACTCTAGAATAATGCGATTAATTCTTTATGGATTCCTACCGAATTAATGACATAATTAATACCCAAACCACTTCAAGAGTAAATTTCTTAAACAAATAATGGTGATGCTAATTTTTTATTAAAAAAATATGTCAGATAAAAAAGCAATTAGGTTAATTTAAAAAATTGCGGTTGTACTTTTCCCGAAATCAGAAGAAAATGTCTTCTTGAATTTGATTAAATTCAATATTTGTATATTTCAAATCATCAAATCAGCATGGCAATATCTCCACTGGTAAAACTCGTTTTCAAATAAATAAATAAATGCACTTTGTTAATTAAATTATTGAAAAAATTTGATTGACATTAAGAGCAACCCTTGAGTCGAAAGAGCAACCCTATGCACGAGAGTGTCGTCGATTTTCTTTCAACACACAGCAGAGGGCAGATTGGAGCTGGACAAATTAGACTCATAACATGGAAAACTCCTATGGTTTCGCGGGTGTATAAACCGGCTTTTAACTTAAATGATCCAATTTGCGCTTTCTGCCGCGGATTCCAATGTAAACCGCTGCACTTTTGAGCACCGCTTGCCCCCGCGTGTCTTGGCCCTGCCTGTAGTAAAATCTCGGCCGATTGTTTTGGGGATTTCCACGCGAAACCGACGGAAATTTACAGTTCATAAATCCATTGACGTGCACAAGCGGGACCATTTATCTCTCGCAGAAGAAAGATTTCTCGAAATAGAGCACCACGTGAACGTGTCAGTCCAACTTAAAACACCCCTTCCCCTTTTTGCTTGTGTGTCAGAAAACAGGGGCCACGAGATTTCATCTACATTTTTCAGCCGTGACACAGTCAGAGACTTCTTTTACTTGACATCGACCTGCCGGGCTCGTTTCTGCGTGCGCAGGACAACTTTAAAGCGGATAATTATCAATTTAAATCCAAGTTGGTGAACCTGCAAATTACATAGCTATCGGCCAATGAAATTGAGGAGAATATTCTTTGAATCTTCAGTTGCTCCTAAATCGATTCTGCTCGACGTGACTTGTTTGATTGAAATCTAAAATCAAAACTAAGAAAAAATTTCAATCTAGTATCTTAAATTAAAAAAAAGTATTAAAAAAAACCTTCATGCATAACCGGTTTCAGGTTTCAATTCAAATAAAATTCTTGCCAACAATAATAATTTTGAACCCAAATTAAGAAATCTCGGTATTTGTTATTCTGCTTTTGACGTTCAATGTGAACGTTCAACGGATTTTGATTTTTGAATTGAAATTCGCCTGTGATTGAGAGAATATCGGTCGTTCGGCAGGCGGGCAAAGGAGGCAAGGCAGGCAGGCAGGCGCTTTAAGTGGCGCGCGTTTTCACGGAACGAGCCTGGCAATCAATAGCGCGCGCGGTGCCCGACTCGGTTGGTTCGTTCGGCCGGCGCGGGCTCTTCGTTCGTATGTACGAGAGGTCGACGATTTATGTGTGCAATAATAAGTTTGAGAATGGATTTGTAAAGGCTTCTCTTGTTGCGGCGGCTGCCACTCAATTTAGGAGGAATCGTTCACCTGCCTCTCGTAGCCATCAAACGTACAAAAATAAAATCCAGAAATTTTGACAATGCGAACCGTAACTTGCAACGGGCAGTGCTGCCAAAGCATCCCAAAATATCCTCACATAAAATTTCAATCTCACGCCACACACAACCAACTCCAATCAAAATCACTTGTGTTGGATAAAAAGTAACAGAAAAGGAAAGAAAAAATTTGAGTATTTTTATTAGTTGGAAATTTTACCAATTTTCTTTAAATTTCGTTTGAATAAATATTTTCAGAAAACGCTTTTAGGTGGATAATTAAACTAAAAAATAAATGAAATGAAAATAGAAAATTTGAGTTGAAATTTTTCCAATAATTATTTTGGTGAAACTTAAATAATGCTCAAAATTTCTTCAAAGTATAATCAAAATTACAAATTTATTTTCAGATTTTTGAAAAAAATTAATGTTACGAACATAATTTTTCAATGACACATTTGCAGTGCATATATTTTTTTAAAAATTATTAAAATCTAATAGAATCCACATTTAATTAAATCCTCTCTAGTTTTTGGAAGGGTGCCCTGACTTTGGAGGCTGGCGGTCAGCGGCGGGCCTCAAGTCTGCAGCTCGGGCGTGCAATTATTGGAACTCCGCCCTGGCGGAATCGGAAAAACTCGCGCTTTGATGTGGCAGAGAGAGAGAGAGGGATAGACAGACCTCCCTCTTATAATCGCAGAGTCCAATTATGACGCAAAAGAAATACAAAATTTGGCAAGTTAAACTGCAAACTTGGAGATCATTCAGAAGAGAAATGAAACGGGAGCGGCTCCAAGAGAGAGAACCAAGCAAAGAAAGAAAGAAAGAGAGAGAGCAGCGTTCGACCCCGTTCTTTGAGCCCTCGCTTTGAGGATCGACGAGTGGAAACAGCCCCTTTTAAAAATCGATAATAATGTCTGTGGAGGCACAAGTCGGCTTTCATCTCATTCTTTTCCATCACAACTCATTATTTTCTCCTTTGATTAAAATAAGAAGGAGAATTAAAGAAAATGCAACGGAGAATAATTAAAAAATTGCTAACAAACTGGATCGAGAGATTTAGCAGATTTTGGTCAAGTTTCTGTCCGCAAGAGACGTACCTCAGGGCCGGGGTCGGTCGGCTGCCTGGTGCTGGTCGGGACGACGAGGGCAAGCAGGGGCTCCGCACAGCACAGCACACTACGGTCTCTCGCACGCGTTCTCGGCGCCGCACAGAAAAGCGTCTCAGTCAGAAAAGCACCGCAATTGGAACCATGCGTCCCAGTTTTGGTTCGCAGCGAGTCGGCCGCCGATCGCCAGAAAGCAAGGGATGAGACTTGCTTTAGTACGTGGGTGTGTACATTAAACCAGGCCAAAAGAAGCACAGCTAGAGAGCGAGAGAAAGAGACCGACTCTCTCGCACCGCTCTGGCCCCCATGCGCGCATGCGCCCACCCCTGGCAACCCGCCGACCGACCCGAAACCGAAAAACCGCCGGTGCCCAAAATTAGCAACCAACCTCACAGACTCGCCCCCCAAAAACGGGAAAGTTCGTCCGAAAGGAAATGATATAATTATCAACCCAGGAAAAATTGACAAATTCGGATTTTTCAACTGCCGGAAAATTTTTGCACAAAATAAATTGTTTTATTTGAGGATTTTCCTTTTATTTTTTCTAATACGTTCAGGGACCCAATTTGGGGCCCTAGGAGAGTGAGGGTGGCTCGCAGCTAGGGGCAGCACTGACCGAGGCAGCCTTGGTGCTCGGATCGATTTTACGCAGGACTGGTGCGCCGAAGTGAGCACCAAAGAGCCACTTTTGTAGTGCGCCGCCCTTGCCCCCGCCGCCGCCCCTCGGCAGCCGCCGCCGCCGCCGCACATCCATAAAGCGACGCACGTCACTCTTGCTGACCGTGACGTCATTCTTGCACCCCGGCCTCACTTCAACCACCAGCACCGAATGCACGACGAGCACCAACAATTTCAGCGTGCGTGCGACAGCACCGGGCTTATTTGCATTTTCGTGTCAGATGCCGGTGTGCCTGTTAAGGAAAATGATATAAATTCTCAAGGTCTGCGCTCCGGGGGCAAATGTGCCGCCATATAAAGTTGGACGAAAAAGTCACAGCAGGAAATCTTTTGAATCGATTAACTTCAATTTGATTGCAAATTCCTATTTAAATTAAAAGTGCGGACAAATTTTTTTTTTAAGTTTTGCAGTAGAAGTTCACAGTTCGAGGGTTGATTCATGGTGATTTGAATTTAAATTCGACTTTTCCTCGATGGGTCTTTTGTGAGTTTTTATTGTTTAGTAAAAAACAAATATCCTGCTCTACATTGTCAAAATGTTTTCACAGCTCATGAATTATGGCTGCAGCCCGCAGCCAAAACATGTAGAGCAGGATATTGTTTTTTCTTAAACAATCAAAACCACAAATACCCATCGAGGAAAAGCCGAAATTCAAACCACCATTTTCTTTAAGTATCTCTATTAAAAAATAACACTCATCAAAAACACGGCCCTCAAAATAATAATTAAAGGAGGCTTTAAATTTTTAATTATTTGTCCAGCACTGGTCCAGTAATTCAATTCAATTAATAATTAGTAAATGTGTGGTGGATATAATTATTGCAAAATTGAAAGCTCAAAATTTTGGCTCTTCATTCCATTATTTAAGCCATTTATTTCGCGCAGTTTCCGTAACAAATTTTTAATATTCAAAATCCCTTATTTTTTCACACAAGCACAATTGCATTTTAATTTTCAATTTTTTAAATTTTGCATGAAGAATCAAATTTTTTATGTACTATTATTATGCAATGTGATGAAAAATAAATCAAACTTGCAAAATTTGAGAATATCCATTACATATAGATCTCTATTTAAAGTTCAATTGTGATCTTTATGAACGCTCCACCTCGATCGTGTTTGAGCTCATTTTTAACGCAAAATAATTACCCACAGTAATCAAAATCCATAGTACTGTTTTATTCTACAAAACTAGTTTGAATAAATTACTATATTAGAGATGTATATATTTATTTAATTGATAATAATTTCCCCAAAAGATCAAAATATTTTTAAAATTCCAAGCTATTTTATTGATTTCCCAAGGAAACAATTTTTTCGCAAATTAATTTAAACAAAATAACCATTACGACGAGTTACACAGTTAGTCTGGAGCATTTTTTCTGCTTTCCGTAAGTGAACCAAAATTGAATTTCCAGCGGGGAATACTTTTTCTTTTATTGTTGGAGTGTCTTTTGGCAAAGCATCTCGTCTCCGTGTCTCTCTCTGTTTCTGCAGAGAGCTCGGATGGATTCTTGTTGAGCGCGCTGCGGTGTTGATTCCCTTCTGGAAAATTTCCAATTCTGTTTTGTCATCAGTAAATCAAATCTATTTCCACGCAGAACAAAAAATTCCCCTTTGCCTTTGCGCGTCGCCATAAAGCTCTTTCTTTATTTCTTTTGGGTCAAACACGCCCTACTGCGAGCCGAGGCTTTTAATGCGAAAAAAAGAGATGCAAAAGGCACATTTCGCTGTCAGGGGGGAGCGCGACCAGTGGGGTCGTCCGATGATGCAGTCGCGCGCGCGATTGTTTTCTGTGGCGTAAAATCGACGGCGCACACAAACGCGCTTGATTTATGTGGCCCCGTTCGCCGCGTGCCGCTTAATTTGTTGCGCGCTAGTCGGGAATACAAATTTCGGCGACGGGAAAGAATTTGAAAAATTCATCAACACCCTTCATCAATACACAATGAAATGACAAATCAAAATTTTCAAATATATAGCAATCTTTTCGTGTGGTCAAAAGGGTAAATAATTCAAATTCCACACTAACTATGGAATTTCTATTCCTTCTGTGATTCTGAAAAATCATTTTTTTTATAGTGAAAATTGTTTTAACTAGCAAATTTGAGATTATTTAAGATTAGCGGCTTTAAAATTAAGTTGCATGTATTTAGGAGAAAAATATTAAAATTCTCGATAAAATTTTTTCTCTGCTTTCCCAAGTTCATAGGAAAAACATGAAGATTAGTTCAATTGGCAAAGCTCAATTTAAATAGTTTAAAAATATTCCACAAAAGCAGATGAATTTTTTTCACAAGCTCTACAATTGTCAAAAATATTTAATTTTCATGTTTTATGAATGATAATCAATTTCCAGCGCAAGAATAATAATTTGTATAATTTTCGCTGAAAATTCGTTTTTGAATATTACATTTTAAGGAAAAATCCATTAATATTTGTGAGCTTTTAAAAAGTGATACAAAATTTAGAAAATAAATATTTTTTATTTTACATTAATTGAAAATTATTGAAATTGAACTTCCGTTTTGATGCAAATAAAGAATTAAATGGTCGTATCTCAAATCTATAGGAATTTTCCCACAGTGTATGCAGCTTTTGCATAACCGCGAGCTCAACAAGAGAAATATTAATAACATTTAAAGAGTAAACAGCGTGCAGGGCCGCGTTCAAATTGGCCGATGAGCTGTGCGAAAAAACAAACATTTACACAGGAGCCTCTGTTTTATGTAATCGTTCGCGTTTTCCCCAGCCTGAGGATAACGTGCCAAAAAGTGAAACCGCAGCCTCTTCAGCCCAAAACTGGTCCGGAACGAAGAATTTCATCTCTCTCTCAAAATAAAAACACCATCAATTAAATCATTTAATGCGACACACGACCCTGTTTATGTGAATCAGATTTCTTTTCAACTTAGGAAACAATACAAGAAAAAAACTCATCGCTGGTTATTTTTTTAGGGGGCCATTGGGTGCCTAAAAGGAGAGAGAAAAAACGGCCGAGATGGCAATTAGGCGCAGTGGCCGGTGATGGGATTGAACTTCCTAGTGAAAGTGCCGCGTGATACTTTCTCTCATTCGGAGCAGCAGCACCTTAGCCTTGGTGCACGCTAATTACTTTTGGTCCTCCTCCCGGTCATGTCTATCTCCGACTCTGTGTTTTTATGTGCCCACGCGTCATCCAAGCGCCGCCCGCGTGTGCTGTAACATGTGTATTTTGAGTTGCGTCCTCAAGGTACTCTTAAAAGCAAAGATAAACATCATTACGAAATTGATTCTGTTTTAATACATATATTTTTTGCTTGTGCAATTTTTTTACACGATTTTTGTGTCAATCTATGAGATTAAAATCACTGCATAAATACATAAAATTACTTTTATTTATTAATTCTCCATTAGCATACATACAAATATCACGATATCTTTCATAAATGCATCAAGATCGAATTTAAATCAAAACATGAGAAGAATGTATAAAAAAAGATGAGATTCCACGGATAAATTTTAAAATAAAAAATTAAAACAAATTTATTCACTAGAGCAAGGAGAAATTTCAGAAAGTTGTTTTATGCAAGTGAAAAAGTTAGCACACAAATTTTTTTTAATCACATTCAACTGGATAAGCTCTTGCTATATTTCTTTGCAATTTTAATTAAAAAAATAAATATTCTTCGTATCAGAGAAATAACAATAATGAATCAGTTAAGACCTTATAAATCGATATTCCCTATTTCAACTTAGGAAATTAGTAAGTAAATTAAACAAAATAATTTAACAAAGTACAATCTAAACACAAAAGCAAAAGCTCTTTTATCAAATTTGACATGGAATTTATCATTTAAATTATTTTGCTCATTTATTATTGGTTTCATTGTAGGAAAATAACGAAATGAATTGGAAGCATGTAAATAATTCTTTGGTTGCCGCAAAATACAAAATTTCTAAGCCTTAATTGAGCTGCTCAAATTTCTTTTAAGCTCAGTCACGTCACAATTACATAATGGAAAAATGGTGAGGCGAGATTTTGGGTCTGGGAACTGCGCACCGGTTTCGAGTTCTTCCGCTTATTACGTTACACATTTAGAGACGAATTTCGGTTCCTGCATATATGATTTTTCCCACTACGCCCAACCGCACTGCTTTTTGTTGATCCGGCGAGCAGCAGCAGCAGCCTTTTTGTGTCTCTCTCATATTGATGCAGTGCTGCCTGAAGAAAGGACTGGCCGTGGTCTACCCGCGCCCAAAATCACGCACGCAGCATTTTGTGAAAGCACCTGTTGAGTTCACCTTTTCAAATCGCCCGACTCTTTGCGTGGACCATCAGCCACTCTATCCTCAACAAACAGGCCCCTAGCTCCAAAGGTATTATACAAAATTCACTTTTTCATTAGGAATAAAAGACTTTCCAGTTCTTTTCTTTTAAATTGAAAAATGCAAAAGATATTGAATTCAATCAAGTTTAATGTAAAATAATACATGTGAAAAAAGATACAAAAATATCAGACCATTTTTTGTTTGCTGCATGTAGAAGCAGAATAAATTTTAATAACACAATAGTCAATATTCTTCTGAACTTCCTTTTTGGTCTGCGTCTACATTTTACCATTCAAGCTTTTGCAAAACAAGTCAGAAAGGGAGAAATTATATGACTTTGGGTGAAAAATTCGTCCATTTCAAAGAACTGTTTTTCCAGCATGTCTGTTGGAAAATTTTTTGCTCTTACAATGAGCACAATTAAGAGCTAAAATTTATAATGCGGCTTGTATCAAAATTACAAAAACTATTTTTAGGAAGTGCATCACAGTACATATTCTTTAGGAGAAAGATTTGGTAGATTTTTTATTGTTGAATTTTTGTTTGTGAATTTTAAAATTAGGATTTATTTACAAAAAATATTTTTATTTAAGTCAAATAGAGAAATTGGCACTCGCGGACACGATCATAAAGATAACCTGGTTGAGGATATTTTGTTAGTTTAAAGATCTCATTTTTTTATAGCGGTTTTTTGAATTTAAATGATTTAAAAAAGAATTCTTGCTCATAAAAAATCGTGACTGAAATTGGCAGAGCCATTTATTTTCAGACCAAAAACCATTTTTCAACGATGACTACGCTTTTATGATGTATTTTTCACTTAATTGCTTTGATTTTAGTAGCAAACTTTGTTTCACACTTATTTCTAGATATTTCACTTATTTAAAGTAAAAACCCTTTTTTTTCTTCTCACCGCAACATTTTTTGCCAGAAGTTTCTCGGCAGTGCTATTGTTTTTGCAATCAGCGCTGTTATAAAATTTACAAAACTCCTGGAGTCATTACTAAACTTCATTAAAGCTCATGAAATTCTAAATCATTTGGAAACGTCACGTTCTTTTCGGGAACAATGAGTAATTCTGTTGAAACTGGACCACCTTATTAAATAGACGGCCCATTAAAATTTCACTTTTCTTTCTCTTTCCAAATGATCCACTATGCATCTCCTCGTCGGGAATTCCTGCAAATATTTACCCAGCGCGACTAGCTCTCTCGTCGTTATTGCGTTAGTAAGTTTTGTGTGCAAAACGGAACCCTTTTTTCCTTGCACTTTCTATATTAACGTAAAGACTTTGACCAACTCACGTACGCACTCAAAAATCGAGAGATACATTTGTTTGTGGTGTTGTTTGGGAAACGGAGAGAGCAGTGAAAGGCCTAACGTAACCGATGTTTCACCCAAAAAAAGATTAGTAGAGAGGCTAATTATCTCGAAAAATCTGTCAAGAGAATAAAAAAAAATTAAAACTCGGAGGATTTTGAGATCAATGAACTCACACTTTCTCAGGAAAAGATGGATTTTTTAAATGCAAAATAAATTTCAAAACTTTTAAGGAATTTATTTCTACACACACGTTATCTTCCGTATATGGTCGTTATAAAAATAATACAAATAATTTTTTTCAACTATTTTAGGCTATGTGGCTGGCTCCATTGCTCTTCATATTTGTGGTTAGTCTTTACCTATACCTAGATGCCAGGAAGCCCAAAAACTTCCCACCAGGTACCTTGCATGCCCAACATCTTTTTTAATTTTGCCACAAAAATAACCATTCATGGAAGGTCCCCCCTGGTGGCCGGTGTTGGGCAGCCTTCCAGACGTGTCGCGACTGCGAAAAAAGCTCGGAAATCTATGCATGGCAACAACCTTCCTGGCCAAGACGCACTGCGACGGCAAATTGGTCGGTCTGCGTGTCGGCAACGACGTCCAGGTGGTGCTGAACTGCGCCGAGGCCGTCAAGGAAATGGCCACCAAGCCGGAACTGGACGGCCGTCCCAAGGGACCCTTCTACCGCTACCGCACCTGGAACCTCCGCAGAGGTCAATTTCAACCTGTCTCTTTAATAGAACTTTTTATAATTTTTAATTTTCTTTTGCATACACAAAAAGGTATTTTATTGACGGACGATGATTTCTGGCGCGAGCAGAGGCGCTTCCTGATGCGCCACCTCAAGGACTTTGGCTTGGGAAAATCTAGTCAGATGGAATCGATTATCATGAGGGAGGTGCACGCACTCACGGATTACTTCAAAACGGCCATCAGCAATACAATTGTAGGTTAAAAAAATTTTCACCGCATTAATGATGGAACTTGTAATTTTTTTTCTTTTTTCAACATTCAATGAATATGCAGAACTAAAGTGAACCCTTGGGAGAAATAATAAACTATACCTAGAATTCTAATACTTTCTTAAATTACTGTTGATTTTAATTTTGCATAAAAAAAAAATGCATATATTTTGTTAATGATCGAAATTGTGTTGTAAAGGACGGCAAAGCAACTTTACCTCTGCATGACGCTTTCGGCGTGTCCATGTTGAACACAATTTGGGCGATGCTGGCCGGAATCAGGTACGACCCTGACGACGTCGAGTTGCGCAAGTTGCAGAAAATCTTGGCTGACATGTTCGCCAGCATGGACATGACCGGCTGCCTGTTCAACCACTTCCCACTGCTGCGTTATGTACTGCCCGAGGCCTCTGGCTACAACTACTACATGCTGTGTCACCAGAAACTATGGGCTTTTCTGCACGAAGAGCTCCTCCGCCACGAGGCCACCTACATGGAGGGCTCTGCCAGGGACTTCATGGACGTTTATATTAAGGAGCTCAAGAGCAGAGGCGATCAGAACTCCTACTATTCTGGTATTATTTTATTTTTTTTAACATTGTTATTATTAAAAATGGACAAATTGGAAAACAACCCCTAAAAACTATAATTTTAGGGTTTTATTTTTCATAAAATCCACCTCGAGTGTTTGCATTCAATTTACGGTTATATACTTTCATTTCTTTTGAAGAATTAGAGTTTCCTACATTTTTTTAAATTTCTCATGATCAGAATTTGATAAAATCAAATAGAAATAACCAGTATGTGTTGTTCTCATAAACTGGCATATTATTTTAAGATGACAAAAATTTAAATTTCAGAGTTACAATTGATGGCAATATGCGTCGACTTGTTCATGGCCGGTTCGGACACTACCAACAAATCACTGAGTTTCGCCTTTCTTCACTTTTTGCGTCAACCTCACGTTGTCAAGAAAATTCAGGATGAAATCGACAGAGTTGTTGGAAAAGGAAAAGTAGTTACCATGGAAGACAAACCAAAGTAGTTTAATTGTGTTTGGCGAGGATAAAAAAAATTAAATCATTTTTCATTTTTAAGCATGCCTTACACTGCAGCGGCAGTAAACGAGGCGATCAGGGTTTTTGCCGGACATGCTCTTGCGGTGCCGCACAGAGCAATGGCTGATTCAACTCTGATGGGCTACTTTATTCCAAAAGTAATTAAATTCGACAGTAAAAATGATGCCTTTGTAACAAATCCCTGATTTAGGACACAATTTTGGCAATAAATTTCAACGGGTTGTTCATGAACGAGGATTTGTATGAAGATCCTTGGACTTTCAACCCAGAAAGATTCTTGAATGAAAAGAACGAGGTGACCATACCTGAGCACTTCATCCCATTTGGAGTTGGTATGTACTTGTCAGAATATTATTATTTGCATAGAATTAAAAAAAAATCAATTTTTAATTTTTATATCTCTGACAAACATAAAATTTGTGTTTTCAGGGCGAAGGAGGTGCATTGGTGACACTCTTGCCAAAACGAACATTTTCCTATTCATTGCAAATCTCCTGCAGACGTTCAATTTTGAGAACCCCAAAGGACGCCCTTTACCCGACCCCTTCCCTATCGAAGGAATCACTCCTTTCACCCAACCCTATGAAGGACAGATTTCCCTTCGAGTTTAATTATTTTCATTTTCTCTTTAATTTAAAAGGATAATTGGACCTGTGTGGCATGAGCCAAAATTTAAGTTAATTGAATTTGTATAGAAATTTGTTATTTACTTTTTTACCGCCTGTGTGATAGTGTGCTTAGAGTTTTTACAAACATGTTAGCAAACAGATGTAATATGACCTAGCTCAGTAGATACGAGAAGAACTGCTGACCAATTGTGATCATTAAAATTGTCTACTCCCACCATAACATTCTAAACGCTGAAAGGCACCCTAAATGCGAAGGGAAGGATTTGTCCTTATGCGGCCTTTGACTGAAACAATACAATGCCTTTCAAATAGGCATAATAATAATATCTCTTTGATATTTGGTCAAAATGCTTTTTTTTTTAAATTTAAGTGGGATATTTTTTATCAATCTTAATCTCTCCGGATCAGACCAAGGCACTTTAAAAAGCGCCCATTTATATGATATAATTAAGATAAATTTTATTTTTGTATTGATGCCGCTCTTAACAATTTAGGTATTTTAATTGAATCAAGATTAAGCAGCATGTAGAAAGCGATTTTTTGTTATTTTATCAAAATAAAGAACGGGTGAACAATTTAGTTTTTTTTATAAGAAATTTGATTTAATTATCAGGAACTTTTACATTATGAGACAGCAGATAAAGTTATGAAATTATTCAAAGAATCCCCTTAATTATCTTTAGGCACCACATAGGTAAAATTACACAAAGAAACAAACAAGCAACAAAACAGATATGAGAGAATTAAATAAGGCCCAAAATGGCCATCTTGAAATTATTACTGCTTTTAAAATCTATGGTAGCATTTTGTTTCCTGACAATTACATAATATTAGTGCGCTCAATGCTTTCTATTTCTCAATCCCCCCGACCCCCTTATAAAAGTAATGTTCGCCCTTCAGCACTTGAATCACAGAAGACCCTTGCAAAATTCATCAAGTCTTACAAAAGGCTGCAGTTGGGGCTGATACAGTTCCACGCTTGTGAACATAAGGAGGGGCTCTCCTCTCCGAGCTGAATGCGGCCAGGCTGCTCTCTGGCCTCCCACAAACCAGGGGTTTGTAAGATCTGTTTGGGAAAAACTTTTATAACATTTCAGTTTTCTAAGATGAAAATTTACGTGATAGACTAAATCCTCAAAACAGACTTGGACGTTGGCGTTTTCAAGGGCGCTGGCTTCGATGAACAGGGTCGAGTGCCTACGAGCCAGCTGCTGGCCTTCTTCTCGAGAAACTTCTCGATTTTTCTACAAAACCAAATAATTACTATTTATTGAACAAATTTAAATTTTGTATATGTTACAAGGTCAATCTTGTTGCCCACAATCATTTTGACAACATCCGTTCTGTTTACGTAGGCGTCCAATTCCTGCAGCCACTGCTCCACCCTTTCGAAAGTTTGTCTCCTGGTAACATCGTAAACAATAATTGCGCCTTGGGCGTTGCGGTAATAGGTGGGGGTCAGCGTCCGAAACCTTTCTTGACCCGCAGTGTCCTTGATATTTAAGATAATACATAATAGGTCAATTTTCAAATACTCTATAAAAAGCAAACCCAAATTCCTAGTTGGACACATTGTCCGTCAACAGTGATGATCCTGTTCCTGTAGTCCACACCGATTGTGTTGGCAACATTCGGGTCAAAAACGTCATCAATGAAACGATTCATTAGGCTGATGACAAAAAATTGAGATAAAATTTTTAGATCTTTTGCTTTTGTTTTTAATTAATTACCTAGATTTTCCCACATTGCTCTCGCCAATGACGAGAATTTTCAGGCTGGTGATGGGCTGCTGCCTTGGTTCCTCGTCCTCGTAGTCGTCCACTCTTTTGGCCATTTGCCGTCTGCAATTAATTAAAACATAAGACCAACCTTGAAATTTGAAATTATGTGTGTATTGAACAATTAGTCATTTCTTTAGAGACACAAAAGAAACACGCGTTCCCAAAGAACGAACAATCAAGGCCACTCACACCATCGCAAGATCAAGTTTTCGTTCTTCCGGCCGATTTGAGTGGCTCCACAAAATCCGCAAATTACGCTTGCAAAATTGCAAAAAAATACGAATTTACGCACTAAAAACAAAATCTTTGCTCATCCGTTGCGATGGGGAGTGGGGACGGGGGCGTCTCCTGCCTTGCCTGTCCTGTACATCAGCGCCACATAGGGCGGGAAATTTAAAATTCGCGACTTGGATCGGGCCCCTCCTCCTTTTCGGCACGGCAGTGGGGCGAGAGTGCGAGTCTGCGAGTCGCGAGAGTGCCAAAAAGATGCGTTTAAGCTGATCATAGCAGAGGCAATCGAATCATTCGCACTGCCGCGGACGGTCACGACACATCGAAGGTCGTTGAAGGGCATCTGCACAGGGCACCTCCGATTCGGGCCGTCTCTCTCGAATCAAACATGCAGGATCCTCTTGAGCAATTGTGCAAGTCGGACACCATCAACCTCCGGCAGAAATACGTGGGGTGAGAAAAATGATTTTTTCATTATTTAAAATTCCACTCGGATTTGAATGAATTTTTTAATGACGCAGTGCATAAATTGCAGAGCCGAGCCGCATTTATGCAAATTTTGATTGGGCAATCTCGGGCTAGGGCCGTGCGTTGTTTGCCAAACTAGTTTTCGCTGCGTTGACACAGAGACCATCACCTTCTGATTTGCGTCAGCGGAAGCGACCTTTTTTTCTACGACCCACAATATTTAAATATAGTCTTGAATTGCAAAACTCGTTTAAACCGTTAATAATTCCTCTGTTAACCCTGAGAAGTAAACCTTTGACGATTTTTGTTTTGCATCTTTTTATTTATTATCATCAATATATTAATATTTTTATTTACGACAAAACCGCTCCCCTCATTGGACCCAGTGACCTAAGCCGCGGCAAAAAAATTAATAAAAAATACTAAAGAGGTAATTTTGACATTGTCTTTCTTGATTAAGAGCTGTTTTTTCCTTCCTGCTATTTTTAAGCACAGAATAATTAACAAGGAAAGTTAGAAGATAATGAGTTAGTATTTCTATGACCATGTAATTAGTAAGTTTAAAAATATATGCGCTTGCCAAATATTTTTCCATTCATTGAAAAACTGAAATGATTGATTGCTTTTATGACTTTTGAGTGATCACTTTTTTGTAAGAAAGAAATACATTTCTGAGTAATATTATTTATTGATGAGATTGTTTGGTTTCGGACGTTCAAAGGACCAACAACGTCTAGCCAAATGCGTCAGAAAACACCCAGTTTATTTGGCTGATAAGATTGTAATTTTCACAAAGCCTTCTATGAATGGAATATTTCATATTTGGTGATTGTTGCAAAGCAAAAATATTTGATGAGTGCCGTGAATCGAAAAACAAGAAAAGAATAAATAATAAGAATCAACGACTTTTCTGCGAGCAAAGTTCGTGTGGGTAAAGAGATTGGAAGCGAACTGATAAAAGTAATAATACGAAAGGACTCGCAGTACATTTCGCAAATGCACTTGTTTTCAAAGTCAAGCCGTATTTACAAAATGTGAAAAACAGCCATCACAGGCTGTAGAAAAAAATTAATTTTTTTCCGAGCTATTTTGTTTTTGAAAATAATTGTAAATTATCTCAATCTTTTTGTAATTGTAAATATAATAAATTGAATTCTTTGTTTCCAGTCCATCGTGCACACTTTTCTTTAAATCGGACCCTCTGAAAATTATGCGAGCAGAGGGTCAGTACATGTACGACGAAAGAGGCCAAAAATACTTGGATTGTATCAACAACGTCGCCCATGGTAACTAAATAAATATATTTTTTCATAGATGTGCAAAAATAAATTCACCAATTAATTATAAAAATGACAATCATCAATTTGTATTTCATCCCAGCAATTGTTTGACTTGTTCTGAAAATAATAACAAATTTCACACTGCATCATTCCAACTTAAATAAGCCTTGTCCTTTCAGTGACAAATTCTTCTCTCTTTTTATTGTAATTTCCATACTTAAAATTATTATTATTATTGCAAACAGTTACGGTAGAATTTGATCGAAATCAATTTATGTATGTTTTAGTTGGACACTGTCACCCTGAGGTTGTGAAGGCGGGGTGCGACCAAATGGCCACCCTGAACACCAACAACCGCTTCCTCCATGACAACCTGGTTGTGTGCGCCCAAAAACTGACCAGTTTGCTGCCTGAGCCCCTTTCCGTCTGCTTCTTCGTCAACTCGGGCTCAGAGGCCAACGACCTTGCCCTGCGGCTGGCGCGAACCTACACCAAAAACAACGACATCGTCATTCTCGACCAGTAAGTTGTAACGACCCTAATTGTAAATAATGAGAAAGCTCTGCAAATAGGCTTGCCATAGAAAGTATGCTTGGCCGACTTTTAACAAGACTGACGAGTTGATTGTTCTAATTTAAATGATTTGATGCCAACGATTATTTTATTATTTCAACTTTCAAATTTGAATGTGTATTCCAAAGGGAATATTATGATTTTTTTGTTTGTAGATTACATTAATTCTGTATGATTTTTTATATACATCTCGAAAAAAAAATTGGAAGAGAAGACATGCGGCAGCAAAAGGCGATTGCCCTCCCATTGCCGCGTCATGGGGTCAAATTGTGCCGCCGCCTGGGAAACTGAATAAGCGATTTTCAAGAATATATTATTGCAAATAAAAAATGGCAACTTTGATAAAATATTAATAAGTTAAAAAACAAAATTCAAAACTTAATTATAACCAGCACAGTTTAATTATTATTTATACTTTTAAAATTGTGGTTGTAAATTTACTTTATTTAATATACGTTCTATTTCAATTTCATAAAATAAGTCCATCCAAAAATTTGCATTTTATGTTTCAAACTCTCTAGTAGATGTTTTGATTGTTTTTTTTTCTTTTTCATTAATTTTGGGGAATATCAGCAGTAAAATTTCTCAAATTTTCAAGTAACAAAAAAAATATGTAATTTTTTTTACTGCGTAATTATAAATTTTTGTCTAATTGATTGTTTTTTTTTTTTCACAGTGCTTACCATGGTCATCTCTCCACTTTGATTGACATTTCGCCGTATAAGTTTAATTTGCCCGGTGGCGATGGGAAACAGGAATGGGTCCATGTGGTAAGGCCCTATGAACTTTAAACTTTGAACTCGATCCTACTTTGACTTGTTAATGTATTTTAGCCAAGTAACAGCTGGCTTTATTTACCAGTGTTTAAATGTCATTCTTATAAGACGAAAATTCTTAAAATTTTTATTTAAAATTAAGCTTTTCGAACCACACATTAAATTTTTAAATTGGATGTAGATACATAGTTATTAATAGACATAAAGTTTCATTAAAAAAAGCTTATAAAATTAAATTTTATTTTCTGTAGGCTCCGAGTCCTGACGGCTACCGAGGCCAGTACACCAAGGAAAACTATCCTGGAGAAGATTTGGGCTCTCTGTACTCTGAAGAAGTCAGAGCCCTTTGCAAGGAGGCTAAAAACAGTGGCCGATCTGTGGCTGGATTCATTGCTGAGAGTATGCAAAGCTGCGGTGGGCAAATCATTCCTCCCGCCAACTACTTCAGAAACGTTTACAAGTACTTTTTGCTATCAATTTTACTTCAGTATTAAACTTAAATTGTCTGCAGGATCATCAGAGAAGCCGGAGGTGTCTGTATTGCCGACGAGGTGCAGACTGGCTTCGGGCGAGTAGGGAAGTACTGGTGGGCCTTCCAGCTGCAGGGCGACGACATTATTCCAGACATAGTGACAGTTGGTAAGGATTGATTGCAATACTTATAAACGCTCATCACACATTGCCAGGCAAGCCAATGGGGAATGGACATCCAGTGGCGGCAGTGATCACAACCAGGGAAATTGCACAAAGTTTTAAAAACACTGGAGTTGAATACTTCAACACAGTATGTGTAAAAAAAAATCATTTCCACCTGGTGCTTGCTCTTTATCCCCAAAAGTTAATGCAGTGTCAATAGGGACCAAGGGTGCAAATGTTAAATAAAAAAACCTGCACGGAACCAAGTTTAAAAATTTGATTGTATTTGAAAAAAGGCTTTTTTTATATTTTACGGTTACAAATATTACTATCAGACATATTAATACAAGTGTCAACCTTTCAGTACGGAGGCAACCCTGTGTCCTGTGCTGTTGCCCTTGCGGTTATTGAAACCATCGAGAAGCAGAACTTGCGTGAAAACGCAACTAGGGTCGGAAACCACCTGATCAACTCGCTTAAAATCATGAGCAAGAAGCATCCTGTTGTCGGAGACGTTCGAGGAATCGGCCTCTTTGTCGGAATCGAGTTGGTCAAAGATCAGAACACCAGAGAACCGGCAACTGAAGCAGCTCTCTACATTGTCAAGAGGTATTTTTAAACACACCTAATCATTTATACATTTAATGTGAATTTCATGATTAGGATGAAAGAAAACTTCATTCTTCTGAGTGCTGATGGTCCGCACAACAATGTCTTAAAACTAAAGCCACCTATGGTGTTCAACATGGACAATGCGGACCACTTTGTGAAGGTCCTGGATGAACTTCTACCTGAGGTTAAAAATGGAGAGGTGTGTTATTCATTAGAAGTTATTTTGCAGTCCAAACCCTTATTATATAGGTTCCGTCGGACAACATAATGGCAAGCAAAAACATGAGGGAAATGTCAAAAAATCTACACGACCAGTACCTCAATGGTCCTCTGGAGCATAAAATCAGCATCGATGAAGTAGATTAAATTTTTTTATTTAAAAAAAAAATAATAATATGTTTTTAGGCTGAGAGCATGATGAGCAATTGATTTGCTACTGGCGTAATAATCCTGCATTCCCATAAACTCTACCGAGCAACTTTGTGGCTACATAATCCTTTTTGCTGGTGCGAAGAAGAGATATATTTTATATTAAAATTTAGACCCACAATATCCTTAAATATTAATCATAGTTTATTTGTTAAATGATTTCTATTATGAGAGGGGCCAGGTTAAAGTATTTGACAGCCTGTTCTGTTTGTTGCACAATGAGATTTTTGAAAGACGAGACCGTTAGAGGTTGATGAGATAATCCTCATTTCCTAAAAAAAAATTAAAGATTAGATTTTTTTAAAGATTACTGTTTTGTATTGTGGGTTGGGGGTCAAGTTCACGTTCTATATAATTATTATTATTAAGCCATTGTCTTGTTGATAAAAAAAAATAAAATATAAAAGGTATAAAGCGGTAAAAACTGTCTAAAAAATACTTGGTTTGAACGGGTTTGAATTTTCTTCCCGCAAAAATGAAAATGTAATGAAAAGCAAATTAAAAGTTGTACAATTTTACAAAATTTTATTATAAATTCCTCCTACGAAGAATTTTATACAGAGAACTATTAAAAGAAATTAAAGAATAAAATTTTTTGCGCTTTGAGGCGCCTCTTTGCGGCCCAATTAAGAACTAGTGTTTCAAGGTCGTTCCGAAGGGGGCGTAGCTGTCGGTGACGTCGATGTAAATAAACATCGCGTACGAAGGACTTGCTTTGTTACTCCCGATCACCAAATTCGATTTATTTTTATTTACTATTTTAAGCCGTTCCTTTAAAAAAATATTTCACCAAATTTATCTCCTTCGTATCAAAATTTATTTAACAAACAGATTAAGTTGCAACTCGTCTTTTTGAATTCAAGGGCTGCTTTTCTGAAGAAAACAAAAAGTCGCAACATCGATCTTCGGGTCGAGTCGATTTTTTCGCTAGTTGTACATCTGCCTCAAAAGGGTCCAGCTTGCCTCTTTCACTAATCTCAATCACCGATTGTTTTCTTCATTTCGAGACTCGCGGGCCCGAATTTGCGAGGAATCTGCTCTTGGCAGAAGTCTTCATCAACCAAGTGGCATTAATGTTCGGCACTTATGTACGTATATAAAAACAGTAAAGAGAATGTGACGGGAAAGTGTACATCATTAACTGTGTCAAATGTCGGCAGGTACTCTCACCTCTCCCATGGTAGCACGAACAGCAGCAATGTGCGGCCTGTTTACCGCAACGGGGACCCGCCGTGGGTGTTGAAGACCCCTGCCGCCGAAAACCCTTTGCTCAAAATCCCGCACCCGGTTGAAATGAACCCCAAGGTCCAGCCCATCTCCGCATTGTCCATCTGCCAACTTTCTAATCTGAAACTTTGTCCCAGCAGGCGATTCCCGTGTCCATTCCCGCTCCAGGGCTGCTGGCCTCAAGTTCGACGACGGCCGATCTTGCAGCAGCCGCCAGCCAGCATTTCAGCTACAATTACTCCCTGATGAACCAGATGTACCCCTCTGGATACAAGTGCGAGTTGGTTGGCGGAGCCAGCAGCGGCAGCAAAAAGTCCAGTGGCAAGGGCGTGCACCTGTGCAAGTGCGGCGCCGCCTTCGGCAATAGCTCCGAGCTCAAAGCGCACCACAGCCATGCTCACCACAAGGAGCTGGAGGCCTCCACGGGAGTCGCAACTCGCAAGGGCTGCGACCTCTGTGGTGGCGAAATTCACAACAGGTTTGCCGCTAGCATGTTTGATAATTAGTAATTTTTATGGTGACCAATTTAAAAATTCGAATAGAAACAAGAAAAGGTTCCAAAATAGAACCCGATGCCAGAATTGCATCGACGACTGTTTGGCCGCTCAGGGTGTGAAAAGCCGGTACCAGAGAAGGCCAGCTTGCCCCCAAAAATG
This sequence comes from Neocloeon triangulifer, assembly GCF_031216515.1. NCBI lineage: Eukaryota > Metazoa > Arthropoda > Insecta > Ephemeroptera > Baetidae > Neocloeon > Neocloeon triangulifer. Next base: position 6,654,384 of record NW_026775562.1, read on the forward strand.
TAAAAACTGCAATGGATCAGGTGTTATTTTTGAAGGAAGGTGAGGACCAAAGATTATTGCTAAAATATCAAAATTGAGAATTCAACTTTCAGATTGGAAAGTTTATATTTATTTCAAAGTAATAATTTTAAATTAGTTGTAAACTTGTTCTTCCAGGGATGAAAAACCATTCCACTGCACGCTGTGCAACAACTCATTCTCGCGGTACTCGTCATTGTGGAGCCACAAACGCCTCCATTCGGGCGACAAGCCGTACACCTGCGACCAGTGCGACGCGTCCTTTGCCAAACAGGCGTACCTCAAGAATCACAAGCGAGTTCACTCGGGCGAGAAGCCCTTCAAATGCAACACGTGCGGCCAGGAGTTCAGCCAGGGGCCTCACCTCAAGAACCACGAGCGCATCCACACCGGTGAGCGACCTTACGTGTGTGAGGTGTGTCAGAAAAGGTTTTCAAGACACTCAACCCTGTGGAACCACCGTCGCATCCACACAGGCGAGAAGCCGTACCGCTGCGACATATGTGGTTCAGCCTTCTCTCAGGTACAGTAAAATCTAACAATTTTGGCCGGAGTCCAAAGGTTAAATTTGCAGGGTACACACCTGAAAAACCACCGAAAAGTACACACGGGGGAACGACCCTTTCGTTGCGACATCTGCGACGTTGGCTTCAGCGACCGGTTCACGCTGAAGAGGCACAGGAATGTGCACGGCGCTGTGCCCAACGGCGGCGGCAGCAGCAGCAACAGCAACCACGACCCTGAAGAACCTTCAGGCCCGAGTCTGGTCGACCTGTACAAATGCGAGGTGGGCCAAGTGGCGTTCCCAGGCTGCCAGCGGCCACCCGAGGACGACAAGCCCTTATAGTGGCTGCTAGTCCTCATTTCAGTTCACTGATCGCCTCTGCCAAAATTGCTTGGCCTGTGAGTTTTCTCATTTTTTAAATTATTACTACGTGATTGATGGGAAAAAATATAAATGCAATATTATTTGCGTAATAATTTTGTCTCCAGATGCGATCTCGTCAGATCCAACCAGCCTAAAAGAAGATCAACTCGACGGTCACTCTTTGAATTACTGACATTATGAACTTGGAAAAAACTGTGTACCAGTAGTTTTTTTATTTCGTGGAATATTGGTGTTTTTCGCCTTGAAACATCAGTTTGGTTCTACGTTGAAAAAACATTTGCCCCCGTAGCAGCGTGATATGGAAACTTTCCTGAAATACTCGACTTGTGCGCAAAGCAAATAACGATTTTTTTTGCAATACAAATTTATAATAACGATTGACAGATTTTCTTTTCTAACAAACGGTGTTACCTAAACTTCGTGAATTTTGAAACAATAAATCATTCCTATGTACTGCATGAATTTTAAAATATTTGAGAGTGACCCTTAAATTAATGAAGAAGAGGTTTCAATCCACTCGGCAAACTGTGGGCCATGATGTGATTTGTCTTCGGTACCTTTCTGCCGAGGATTATAGTTTTTGACGATCCACCTTTCGCTTATATCCGGTTGGAAACAGACAACATCTTCCACCTGCTTGACATCGAGCAACGGACTCGGCTCTTCTTTTGATCTTTTCTCTTTTCTTTTGTAGCTTACTTTTCGGTCAATAATTATCTAGAATAAACATTTATATATAATAAATAATTTACAAAATAAATCCCAATGTACTTTTTCTGGTCTTGGGAGCAAGGCCAACTTGGACTTCTTTTCCAAACGTTTGGCCCGCAGTTTTATGCTCTGCGTCTTGATTAAGAATTTCATACGACTGCTTTCTCTCTGAATCCACTCCTTAAGGGGAATATTAAGTTCTTGGAAATTTTGAACAGTCAGAAATTACTTTTTCTAATAAAATTTGGTCAGTAGCGGTGACGCCTCTGCGAAGGCAAAATATTTCATTGTGCAGAGCTCCGATTTTTCTCTCTATCAGATTTGCCATTTCTGTTGGGCGCAGAGTCTGGAATGAACCATGGGACACATTAAACACAGAAAATCAATGGACCCGGATTTTTATAATAAAATTATATTTTCATACCTGCCACTTGGTGTGCATGACATTTTCAAATAGAGAGGTTACTGTGACCAGCGATTCAATCTCTTGATGTGTCATGGATTTTGATTTGCTTAAAATTACCTCTGTTAAAGCATCAATGAAAAAGAATATTTTTTTAATCTCCACCTATTCATTATATTTTTACTCGTCGTAATCTTTCCAAGATTTTTCGACTCGTATTTGAGTTCCTTCAACTCCTCCTCGTATTTTCGTATCAGTAATTTAGTTTTAACCTAATTACATTAATTTGATTAGGATAAAACTTGTCGATAATCAGCGTTCTGTATACCTTGTCTGCCGCAAATTGGCCCTCAAGTTGCTCTAACTTGTGCTTCAAATTGTTTGCCTGAACGCACCGCACGCGGGCTTCGGACTCGTAATTCAGCATCAGATCGAAGAATCTCTTTGAATCTCCCAACTCACAATCTTTAAAATTAAATTCATATATTAAATTTTACTGTATTTCTACTTAAATCTGCACACATGTCATTAAAAAATTCCAAAACTTACCGTTTTTTTCACCGAAAAAATTCTTTAGCTCACAGTAAAGGGCCATAAGTTTTGTCGACGGCAGCACTGCAAGCTGCTCCGACGGTCGATTTTTTACTTTAGGCGAATCGTGGTGCCTGTTTAGCAATTTGCAGACCATCTGCTTGACCTGAAAGTGGAACATCCACTTGTTCAGGGTGCTGACCATCCTGGCGAGCGCCTCGACGTGCGCCAACTCGAGCTGCGCCACTCGCTTCTCCGTCGCATCCTTCTGCTCGGCCAACTCGATTGCCCTGTTGAAATTGCGTTCAATCCCAAAATTAACAGAATGAAGTGTAAAATCTCGCCTGTCCAGTAGGCTGGTGGTCGGCTTTTGAAATTTCTCCACAAAACTCGTCGGCAGCACGTGGCTTTTAATGTGCTCCACGTTAGCAGCCATTTCTGGCGCTGAAAACTCATAGTTTCTCTGGACCCCAAGTTCCTAATTTCATCAATAAAATTTTATATTTGAAAATTGAAATCCCTTTTTATACCTGGCAAAGGGAAGAGCGGACCTGTTCGCTAATGTAGTCATCTTTGTTGAATTTTTTTAAGAGTTTCTGCTCGCTTTTGAAAAGCGAGAAAAATTGGTCACGAAAGAATCCCGCCGTGTTCAGATCGACCTAAATTAAATTAAGTGAAGTTTAGATTAGTTTATGAATAAAAAAACGTGTACTTGGTGGCTGCTCATGTTTCTCGGATGATTGCTTAACTTCTAAATCAGGGACGTCGTTACTATAGCAACACCTGAGCCTGCATTTGTATTGCCCTGGATTGCGCAGAGGATGAGTCGCACCACGTAATTTGCTTTGAAAATTTAATAGTACATATTCTTTCTACGATATAATCAAATCAAAAACTAGAGAGAACTGTTTATGAAATTCGATTTTATTTTTCTGAAAATAGAATTTCAGAACTTACTAATATTCTAATTTATATAAATAAAATATTAATTACATACTTAAGGTGAAGTTGATATAAAATAGAGAAAAAAATGAAAAAATAATTATTGCACTGGTATTCCAAAATACTCAGTGTGCATAAAATGAAATATATTTTGATACACGATATTTTTATTTTTATTTTAGTTAAAGTGCGAAAATTTTTTGTATTGACTGTGAAGAAGAAATAAATTTAATAAATAATAATATTGAAGATATGATTTTAAAAATTTAGGCGTCTGGATCCATATTGATTTCCCAGCATTTGTCTTTATTTATTAAATTCATTTGTTTGTTCTTAATTAAAATTTTGTTCCTATATTTATACAAAATTAAAAAAATAATTTTAAAATCTAAAATTTTTGAAATCTTTAAAAATTATTGTAAATTCCGTGACTTTGATGAGCTCCAAACGGAATTTCTAATGGCTTTCAGAAATTATGATTTTTAGCACTATTAAAGAGACGCTTATGGACAACTGAAGGATCAAAGCGTCAGTTAGATAAATTGATATTCCCGCAGCACTGCAAAATTCATCAAGGGCGATTGGCAAATATTTGGTTCGTGTAAAGGGCGTGTGTGTGAGGGAGAAAGTGCGGCGCTGCGTTTTGGCAATTGCTGGCGAGGGAGGAGAGCGCGTGTTCACGGTCTAGGTCTCTCCCTCCAGCAGCTTTCTCGGGAAATAACGACGATATTGATTTTCCGCGCTGAGCCGAGGAGGTGTGAGCCTGCCAGCCAGCTTGCTCTACTCTCGTCAGTACTCGGTAGTAAAATGTTTTGGCAAACGGGTTGCCTACACACAGCCGCTGCACGAAAATGAACTAGGCGCGGAGACACGAGATGCACCTGCACTTCGAGCGCAACCTGAACGCCAAGTGCGACTGCTCCATCCTTTCCCTGACATGGATGGGAAAAGTACCTGATGAGCTGCCGGAGGTAACAAAACACTCAACTTTTGCGCCTCACTCGCATGACCAATGCCACACATATCCTTAACCTAATTCTCACAACAGCAAAAATTGAGGACAAAACTTCTAAAGGCAGATTTTTTTTGTAAATAAAATTTTTATCCCTTGGCATCTAAAAATTCGAAGCAATTTATTGTTAATAGGGTATTTTTATTTTAAATTTTTTATTGTGGAAATAATTCATTAGGATGAAGGATGGAAGTTGAGCAGGACAAATTACTATCAAGAAGGGTGGCTGGCTGCTGGAAATGTTCGTGGAATCGTCGGCGTCACCTTCACAACGTCCCACTGGCGCAAGAACTCAGAGTTTCCTCTACGGACCAACTACAACCTACGAGGACACCGATCTGAGGTTGGCATAACTTTTTTCAAAAGGAAAATATAAATTTTGAGCCCACAAATTCTTAAAATATTCATACGGGATATTGCCAGTAAAAATTTTTTTATTGTTAAATTAATGATTTGCCCTTTGATCAATTAAATTATCCAATTTCTGCTTAAGAAACCTTACTGATCTTGGAAATTAAAGAAATTCAAATTACAAATTTTTAAAATCAAAGTCATCAGTGACAAGTACTGAATATGAACTTTTTTCTCATGAAATGGACTAATTTTGCTCTCTTTTCCATAGATAATATTAGTGAAATGGAACGAGCCGTATCAGAAGTTGGCCTCTTGCGACAGCTCGGGCATCATCTTTGTGTGGATCAAATACGACGGCCGGTGGAGCATCGAACTGATCAACGACCGCAACACCCCGGTTACCCACTTTTCGTGGTCGCACGACGGCCGGATGGCCCTCATTTGCTACCAGGTACGAACAATCAATTTGTTTGCACAATACAGCAGGCGGCTTATGCAACTTGCCAATTATATGTGACGCGCCGGTTGCATAACCAGTCGTTTGCAGGGGTTTTGACACCTTGCGATTTGCGATCATCACAATAATTACCACAAACCTTTAAACGCCAAAAACTAAAAATTTGTTCCGTTTTCAAAACTCTTTGGGCTTAAAAATTGTAAAATCAAATTGTAGGACGGTTTTGTCTTGGTGGGTTCGGTGGCGGGTCAGAGATACTGGTCATCAATGCTGAGTCTCGAGTCGACCATCACCTGCGGACTGTGGACACCGGACGACCAGCAAGTCTACTTTGGCACAACTTCCGGCCGCTTGATAGTGATGGACGTCCACGGAGCCATGGTTTCGCAAATCCAGTTGTGCCAGGACTACGGTCCCATCGTGTCCATGGCCTGGAGCTGCGAGAAGTTCAAAATGGAAGAGAACGAGTCTGACGGAGCTAGTCCATGTAAGATAATTTAACACTTGTTAGGAATTCTGCCATTTTTTTTTAATAAAAATTCGTAAATTAGAATTAATTCTACACATTAAAAACAAATAAAAATACACCTTAAAATATTTTTAGACTCGATCTCCATCTGAAAACCAGGTCTTGATAATATACTGTGGTGTTTGATCTTTTTCAAATTTTTGGAACTGATCATTTGCACGTATTTATGTTTTTCGCAGATCACAATCGCGGCTTTGTACTGGCCGTTTGTTTGAAAAACGGCAACATTCTGCTGATGAAAAGCTTCGACGACGTGTCCCCGGTGCAGCTGCAGACCGGTCTGGTCGGCTTGTGCATCGAGTGGAGCAACTCAAGGCACCTACTGGCCGTGGCAGGCACCAGGCCGGCGACCTCGCCTTCCGACGGCCAAACCAACGTCCTTCAGTTTTACTCAGAGTCAGGCACCCTCGTCTACTCCACTTTAATCCCTTACAAGCAGGTTTGTCTTTTCTTAACTTTGTTTATATTTCTTCTAAGTTTATATTTCGTCCATTCTCAAGTCGAACGTAACTGCCCTGACGTGGGGCCACAACGACAAGCGCCTTTTCATCGCCACCGGGTGCCAAATGCACATCGCCTGGGTCTCACGGCGCATTGCGAGTCTGCAGTTGTTAAGCGGTCTTAAGACTCACACGCAGCTTAAGTCCGAGAGCCACGTCGCCGCCCTGCCGCTGCCTCCGCGCATCAGGGTCCTCGTGTCCAATTTGTTTGCTCAGACTATCAGGGTCAGTGAGGTAAATTTCACCATTTTAAATAGCAAAACTGAACGCATGCACCGTGCATTTTTATATCGAATGAAAAAAATTGAGTCCAAAAGTGCGCTTAGGAATTTGTGCGAAAACTTTTGTCCGAAAGTTATTATGACAGATTATTTTCGGAAACTTTCTTTTTCCGGATTTGGACACTTTTTTTTGGCACATAAAGTTCAGCGAATAATAATATTTTGTTATTTTTTTCCTAGTTCTGACTTAAATGATTTTTTTTGACTGACCTACAGAAAATGTTTTTAATTAAAATAAAATGGTGAATTTGATTTTAGTGCTACTTGCCAGAAATCAATCAAATGCGCGACTTTGTGAGCAGACCACCTAGCAAAAACTTCCGGCTCTACTGCACTATGATCAGACACGACGAAGACACAAACCTGACCGCTGGCACTTGTTACACTCTTTATTTGGAATTTCTAGGCGGACTAGTCCCTCTGCTCAAGGGGAAGAGAACAAGCAAAATCAAACCAGAATTTGTGATATTTGACCCTCAGGTTGAGGGTAGAAAGTCAAATGAACTTTGAAATCAAAATTAATTTTAAATTTTAAAGAACAAGATTTGCTGGAGACTTCGAAGGCGAATTCTCACGGCTCGGACACTTCTCCGAATGGCCAGTTGACCACAGACTCGTCGGAATCGGACATGGACGATGGTTGTGCCAGTCCAAGGGTGCAAAGGAGACAAAAGAGGTGCAGAAAGAGAAGGGCTCAGGAGAAAAGAGAACTGCTGGAAATTGACGATCTGACTTACTTAGATATTCTGCCAGAGGTTTTTATTTACTTATTGAGAAATTATAATTTTTATAAGTATTTAATTAAATTTTCAGTATGCTCGGCTAGTTCAAGTTACGTCCAACATCTGGGGCACGAAATTTAAAATACACGGTCTTGCATCTTCGTTGCCTGAAAATTTAGGACACGTGAGCGATCTTTCTATTTGTGGCCTCGTTTGCATATTTATTTTAATCTACATTGCAGATCACTTACAAAACGTCACTGTTGCACCTCCAGCCGAGACAAATGACTCTTGTAATGACTGAGCTCGGCGACGACGTCGTCCTAGGGCCAGATCCTAATTTTAATCCCCATCTTTTTTCTGAAGATGAAGATGAAGGTATTATAAATCTATATAAAATCCCCTAAAGATGGAATAAATTTTAAAAAAAATCGAGATTGGAAATTCTTGATGTTCATATCATTTTTTAATTGAATTATAAAAAATAAAAATTAAATTTTAATTGAAGTGGTGAGTGAAGTGGAGACCAGAAACCTGCCAATGACTGACCTTGCCCTGCCCATTGCCCCGATGACCCCGCGCCCTGCAGCTCACGAGTCGAGGCGCCTTCAGCAGCAGAACTCGCGGAGTTCTCGGCTGAGTGCCAAGGCCAACGATCCCCCTGGGCAACTTCAGAGGGCCCCCAGTTCGTTGCCCCCTCTGTGCGGCGGGGAGCCTCAGACCCCAAAGCACACGGTGGCGCCTAGAGAGGATCTGCCCACTGAGCCTAGCACCAGCATGAGGGTCAAGTCGTCAATTAAGGTCGCCAGCCAGTCCGACGAGGCTAAGGAGATTTACTCAGGTCTGTTTAAACAAAATCAATTTTTCCTTTTCTTTTAATATGACGTGATCATGGGCGCTCTAAAGTGTTTAAACTAAAACTATATTTGGCATAATTTTTTAAGTAAAAAAAAAATTAGGAATATTTTCGCACCTTTAAAAAAAAATATTCTTACTTAAAATTTTTGATTTTCTGATCAGGTTGTAGAACAAAGAGGAGAGAGAAAAGTTCTGGCCACAAACAGGTGGTTTCCTCGTTGTCCAAGGAAGAGGAGGCGCCTCCGTCCGCCGCTGCGGTGGCGGCAGCGCTTTCGCTAGGGTGCAGTCGCGGGCCCACAGTGGTCAACCCGTCCTCGTATAGCATTCTGCTCGACCCGATGGTGCGATCGTGCAGCGTCGGCTACCTGGACCTCGTGGACCTGACGCTCAACTCGCACGGCCCTCTCGGCGACCTGAGCGACTCTGCACCGCCCAAAAGACTAGTCCTAGTGCATAAGAAGGAGCAACCCAAGCCAAAACTCACCCACTGCGGCAAGAGCAAGAGCTTTGACTCGAGCGAGATTTTCCCCTCGGCTGAGGCTAAGAAGAAGCAGACCAGAGCAAACCAAACCGCTAACTTGGTATTTACATATTTTTCATTCGATTGACCCAATTTGGATGAGTATTCAAAATAAATTTTTAATTCGAATTTTAAAGAAAACAATAATAAATTGTCATTAATTGATGATGTAAAAATTTCACAAAACTGGTTAATTGGCTTCAGCAGCATTACCAGTATATAATGGACATTTTACATTTTAATTACAAATTAAAATTTTTTTATTAAAAGAGCAAAAAATGGTTTTACCTCGATGTGCGATGGTGTGTGATGCGCTGAGTTTGACGAAAGATAAAATAAATTAATAAAGTAAAGTATTTACACTTTTTACGTTTTACGCTCGTTTGACCCATAATTGAAGTTTCAATCACTATAAAAGTATTTCATTAATTTTTTTATTTTTTTTAATAAATTTGGTCGAATTTCTCAACACTTATTTTTTATACTTTCAGCAAAGCTTTCAAAAGTCTCAAGCAACCAAAAAGCCTCCAGCCAACACCACCACTCTCTCGGATCGAGCTGAGCCCATCAAGGACTTGAAGACTGAAGTCTTTGTCAACCAAAACGACGGCTTGCCAAGTAGTGCCGTGGAGCGAAACGCCATTGCGACTCGTCTTCCGCACAGCACCCCAGCCAGTCCGGCCCTGGGCAAGAAGAAGAGAAATCAATCGCCTCTCAGGTTTGTATTGATTTGATTTGTCTCTCTTTTTATTTTGCTGCTTATATAACTCCTCACCTTGAGCTATTCTGTACATTTCACCGCACCTCTGAGACGCACCTTTACTCTTGATTAACACTTTCTTTCTCCTCCTTGCTTTGTTTTAGAAGCTTTGCTTTGGATTGCAGGCGACATCTCCTCAACTCGCCCCTTCTGTCCAGGCGGGTGTGGAAAAATCGAAACACAAATGAGAGTTCTGATGACGAAGTTGCCACTACCAACGAGGAGATCACCAATGGACGCAACTTCAAAGATCTTGAAACCTTCCAAAAAGCTCAGCTCAGACAGAAAGTAATTGAAAATATATAATTTGACTTTTTAATTGTTCTTGGCCTATCGCGCAAAATTTGAATTTAATTCTTTTCTGACTGCTTTTTTTTATTTTTTCAGTTAAGAAAAGGAAAAAATGACCCTCCGCCGCCTTCTGTGCCAGTTGCCGCTGCAAGGCACAGGGAGTTTGTGATGCATAATAAGGCCCCTATGTGGAATGAGAACAGTCAGGTGTATCAACTGGATTTCGGCGGGAGGGTCACTCAAGAATCGGCCAAGAATTTCCAAATTGAATTCCGCGGCAAGCAGGTGAAAAAAAAATATTATTATTATTTGCTGAACAATAATTTAAATTGCAAAATTTGACTCGCAGGTCATGCAGTTTGGCCGAATCGACGGCAACGCTTACACGCTTGATTTCCAATATCCGTTCTCAGCTCTCCAAGCTTTTGCAGTCGCCCTGGCAAACGTCACTCAGCGTCTCAAGTAAAACACGTATATTAATTTTGCAGAAATATCGTGAAAGAGTCCAAAGGTCCAGTGACGAGACTATGCAAATATGTGACTTTTAAATACCTTTTTTGATTTACGACGGAAATTATTTTACTGCTTATATTACACACTAATGATTGTTGATGTTGGTTGGAGACTTGAATGTCCTTCGGTCGTTGATTTGAAATTTGAATTTACACACATAGAGTTAAGTTTTGACGATACTGTTGTTTGCGATACTTTTCAAATTCCATTAAATATTATATATATCCCCAAAACTGCGATAAACACAGAGAGCTTGTTTTGAAGTTTCCAACTTAAAAATGATGTTTGATGGGTTCAATTTTTGCCTGCGCCTTTCTGTACACACATATATTATTAAGGGGCTAAATCAATTTAGCTCGGGAGTGTTTTTTGGAGCACACGAAAATGAAAGAAAAAAAAATCATGTCCGCATAAAGCAGGCAACACTGCAAATTTTAGTGTTTAAAAATAAAATGTAAATTTTTGCCAAACAAATTCCGGACCCAAATAAAAAACTTTTTTGCAGTTTCAAAAATTCAAAAGTGTATATTATTTTTATCCTTCAAGGCTTCAATTTGATATATAAATAAATGAAAAAGTTTTGCATGTAGTTGGCTCCGGTCAAATAAACAGGGTATTGACTATTGAGGCGATTTGAGCTGCGTTTTTTTTTAATTCAACGCAAATAATCGAAACTTTTTGGGATTGCACGATTTTTTATCATTAAGGTTAGATTGGGTTATATTGTGTAAACTTAATGAAAGCATAAAAAGCTTGAAAAAAATATTAACGTTTTAGTAGTTAATAACGTGCTGTAAGCAAAGAGAGAACGTATGTTTTGGCGCCAATGGGAGCGGCGACGCCTGCGCCCTCCGCGGCAAAAGCATCGATCTTCGATTTCAAGAACGGAAGGAAAACGAAACGTCAGATTTTTTGGACCAGCCTCACCAGCCGACGGGTTCGGCCTTCGGACGGGCTTTCAGCACTCGTCCGAACTCGTACACCCCGAAAAAGTTGTAATCGGCAGTTGGAATTAATTGGCCTTCATGCCAATCACGAAGCATCGGTTGTTCTGCCTGGGGGTGGAGTTTGTTTGAGGAACGACGAGAGCAACACGGCGAAGAGATCGAAGCGGAAGGAAGGGCTCTTGCTCGGCCCTTGCTCGGATTGCGGACGCTTTTCCGGACACCCTCGACCTTCTGCTGATGAACTCTCAAAAGGTGCCAATACCTGAAATTCTGCCAAAACCACGAGTGACCTACATTCGCGGAGAAGGCATCGCCTCTTCAGCGCTCTCGTAATAATTCGCACTGAACCATTTACTTTGGGAATATAGAGTTAATTTTTTTGCGTAATTATGTACTGGGTGGCAGTCGATTCCCTTATCTCTGTTTAGTACACAGCTGGGGGAGTCGAGCGGAAAAAGGAAGGGATGAACTCTGACGAAAAATATAATCACTGGCGCATTTTTTCACAAGGAAATTCCAATTTTTATAATTTATTATTCAATTTCTGTGTATATAAAAATTTTATTTTTTGATATTGTATTAATATACATTTTTTTTTTATTAATTTTTCTTCCATTCCGTTGGTAATTTGGTGCTCGAATAGTGAGGAAATTCTAAGTGTGCCAATTAATTGAATTGAATCAAGGTCACAAGCAAAACGAGCGCAATTACAAGTCCTCTGCATTCTTTTGCAGGCAAATTAGGACTAAAAAATGAAGAAGCTGTTCTCCAAGTTGGACAGCCGGGCCGACGGTTCAGCCAAAGAGCCTCAGTCGTACGTGGGCAAGGTGTTCACCGTGGGCAAACACTCGGTGACCGTCGAGGACGTGCTGGCCGAGGGAGGATTTGCCGTCGTCTTCCTCTGCAAGGGCCCCTCCAGCTCCAAATACGCCCTCAAAAGGCTCTACGTCAACAATGAGATTGACCTCAACGTTGCCAAACGTGAAATTCAAATTGCTGTAAGCTATTTTTTTTTTTAATAATCTCAATAATTTAACCCAATGTTTGTTATATTTTTTATTTGCAGAGCAACCTGAGTGGGCACAAAAATATCATTGGATTCATCGACTCGAGTGTGACCCACACAGGCAACGGAGTGTACGAAGTCCTTATCCTGATGCCCTACTGCCGCACCCACGTGCTCCAAATGATGAACCAGCGGCTGCAGACTGGCTTCAGCGAACTCGAAGTTCTCCAAATATTCTGTGATGTTGTTGAAGCCATTTCCAGGCTCCACCACTGTCAAACCCCAATCATTCACAGAGATTTAAAGGTACAAAGTTTTAACACTTTTTCACTATTAAGTTTGAACTTTTAACAAATCTTTTTACTTTTAGGTTGAAAATATATTGCTGGATGAGCATGGCCACTTTGTCCTCTGTGACTTTGGCTCGTCCACCGGCAAGGTGCTGAGCCCAGTTGTCCACGGGGTGACGGACGTCGAGGAGGAAATAAAAAAGTACACAACTCTTTCGTATCGAGCGCCTGAAATGGTTGACCTTTACTCAGGGCAGCCGATCACAACCAAGGCAGACATTTGGGCGCTCGGTTGTCTACTTTACAAGCTGTGCTTTTTCTCGTTGCCGTTTGGCGAGAGTACTCTGGCCATCCAGAGCGGCCACTTCACCATTCCAGACCACTCGAGATACTCCAGAGGACTTCACTGTTTAATTAGTAATGCCTGAATTATTCAAGTTTTTCACCACAGAGAGTGCAATTTTGACCTGTTTGCAGAGTATATGCTAGAGTCCGATCAGGATAAGCGACCAGACATATTCCAAGTAGCTCACGTAGCGTTCCTGCTTTTGGGCAAAGACTGCCCAGTGCAAAATCTTTATGTACGTAGCTTTAAATTATTTTTACCCTTTTTGGAATTTCTCAAGTATGTTTGGGAATAAATTCTCAATTTCAATTTTTGAGATCATATTATAATTTACAAACAGCGTCACTTTAATTTGAATCAAAAAATTTGAACTTTTCTTATGTCCATTTTTTGCATACAAAATTGCCCTTTTGCAGAAAGTAGCTCCTATTGATGTCGAAAAGCTTCCTTGCCCGGAGAGAGAGTCTGAGGTGAAGAGCGCCTTAGGCAAAGTACCAAAGAGTGTGCCTGTGCAGCCGGTGGTGGAGGGCACCAGTGTGACACCTAGACAGCGGCCCAAAGGTGGTCAGCAGGTCAACGTGGGCGCCTTGCCAATTCCACCTCCGCAGCAGAGCTCTCGTCGGCAGCTGGTGCAGCCGCCAGCTGTGCAGCCCAACTTTTTCGCGGAACCTCCTGTTGATTTCCAACACCAGCATCCTGCAGCCGCTCCTTGCAGTAAATTGGTGCAGCCGGCCGAGAGCATCGTCGACGAGGCTTCCTTGGGCGCCAACACTAACCAAGCTTTTGAGGATCTCTTTGCATCACCAGGTTATTTTTTTCTTCATTTCCATAATTGGATTTCACAAGTCACTTGAAGAAAACGCTCTTTTCTAAATACATTTTCATGTCACATTTATAAATATGGAAAGTTAGTTTTACTTAAAAGTGTAGTAGAATTTATAAATTATTTCATAATTGGAAAAGTTGAAGACATCATTTTTTTTGTAGTTATTTTACTTTCGAATATTAAAAATTATTTCAATTTCAGAATTTCCGGATCCCTTTAAGGAAGGCGTTGAAAAATTAGAGGAGGTCAGCAACTTTCCTGTTTTCCAGCCACCAATCAAGCAGCCAAGTACCCAAAACTTATCCAGTAGCGATTCTCCTCCGCAGCCTTGTAACTTAACTGTGTCAAAGGGACACCGCAGGAATGTCAGTGATACTTCAGCTTTCAACAAGTATGCTTATGAACATGGAATTCAAAATTTTTAATTTGTTTTGGTTCCCAGAGTATTTAATTGCGACTCAAGTCAGTTCCCGACAGTCTTCGACATGGCTCCCATGAAAACCCTGTCCGGCTCAAACCTCCCGTCTGGCGAATATTGTGATAACAAAGAGACCGTTGGCTCCACGCAGAGTTTGAATTCGGGAGGCAACTCGCTGACAACCTCGGTTGCCGGGTGGAACCCATTTGGGACGTCGCCCTTTTCGCCCTTGTCAAGCGGGGATTTTGACCAACAACTTCCTAAGGGCTCGAATAGTGGTAGTTTTTTTTTTTTTTTGAAAATAGCAAGACCAATCCAATTGGCTTTTTAGGTATTAATATGAGAAGTCAAGAAAGCCTAGTCATGAGCCATGAGATACCTGACGACCCATTTATTTGTGCGCCATTTAGTATGCCAGGTGTGTAATTAGAATAATGCAAAATTAAGAAAACTAGTAAAATGATCAATAATTGGCAGATAAATTAAAAAAGAGAGGTGCATCTTTAGAATCTTCCGAAATTAGTGGTTTTCCACCACCAAGCTCAAGCAATACAGGTAAAGCAATTTTGTTTCGAATGTTCCAAAATTTTCTTATCAATTTGCGTTTTATTTTCAGCTCGGCGGCTCTTGTCTGCGTCAGGCTCCACGCGAACCACAAACCAATGAACGTGAAAAACATATATACCAAATTCCAGCGATATTCTTTAAATAATGGCACTTATTATATTTAGTTGCTGTGCAACGCAGGCTGATGATATATAAACTATGTTCCAGTTAACCAAATAAAGCCTAATGATATATGCATAACTCTTTTCACTTTAGTACTTCCTAAATTTAAGGTTGAAAAATATAAATGCAGTTCATTAGCTGCACAAACTCCAAAATTTATTCAATTGATGAACACAAAATTGTTTTAGGTGTGATGAAAATATAAATTTACTCCAGCAAATATTTATGTACAGTCCAATTTATTCATGCGCATTGATCAGCATGCTGGGAAAGTTCTGCAGGAAATAGAACATCAAATAAATAAGTTAATCAAAGGCAGAATCTTAATTTACCTCTCAAAATATTCATTAGGCTCGGCCAGTTTGTGTCGCACTAAGAATGTAGATATTATTGCTGCCACTTTGTCTGGCGTGTCTTCATGAACAGTGTGGCCACAGTGGGACAGGACTTGCATTTGGAACTTGCCTGTTTTATTTTATGTAAGAAAAAAGTTTTATATATTAATATAAAAAAATAAATACCTTGCATCTGTCCGACAGTCAGTTCCTTGTCAAGCCTGTCAATTCCAGCTAAAAGGAGCATTTTGGGCACAGGCAGGTTGAGGAACTTTTGAGACAGCCCCTGGAACCATCCTGGCCAATAGTTTTCAGTCTTTCGGAGATCTATGCGCCATGTAAACTCATTTTGCTGAAACATTTATTAATTAAAACATGAATATCTTAGAATTAAAATAAAACCTCTTTGGGAGGAATAGGCGCTGGAGGTTGAAAACCCTGATCTTTTGGATTTTCCAGCTCCTCGTCTTCCTCTTCCAAGAGAGCAGTTGTGGCTCCTTGGCCTGTCAAACCGGTGCTTTGACTTGCTTCATTTATAAAGCCAACTCCAACCTGGCCTGACTTAATGCTTTTCAGCTGTCCTGGCACAGAAACTTGGGCGGACTCGCAGTTTCGAATTTGCCCGCTGCGTACACTGAAGATTCAAGAATAGAAAATTGGGGCAAAAATAAAAATTGCAATCTCAAACCTCCACTCGATGGCGTTTTCAAGAGAGCTGAAGGTCGATGGTCTGCTGCGGAGGAAGCTCTGCATAGAGGCAAGTGCATCCATTGCAGTGCCCTCCACCACGTCGATGACCACCACTCCAACCAGGTTGGCAATCAGCTCGAGGTGGGCTGCATGCACAGCGATGGCGCCGCCCATGGAGTGACCCATCAACAACACAGGCTCTGTGCGCTCCTTGAAAAGGTGCTCAAGCACCTTGCCAACATCCCTAGCCAGAGTATCGGCCGACAGGTCATCGTCATTTGAGGTCACTGTCTCACCGTGACCTCGAAGGTCGATTGCCACTACTTCACAGTGTACCATGCTTGTTACGTGTTTCTAAAAAGTTAAAATTTACCAACTAAGTGAAATATTTTTAAATAAAAATTGTATCTATAAAAAAACAAAAAAAAATTATTTATACGTACCGCAAATAAAGACCATGTAAGGCCAGAAAAACCACCGCCGTGCAACAGACACAAAATCGGATTTCCAACTTCGCCGGCTGTGTAGGCGCAGAAGGTGTCTGTGTCAGACACTTTGACTTGGTGCTTTTTCTCAAAGTACAAGTCCCAGGATGCAGGCGTATAGTCTCGAGACTTTCGGCTAGCCATCCTGAAGTAAAACAATTAATTAATATAAATCTGAAAGGTTCAGTATCTGATAAATTCTCACCTAGGGTACGACAAACCAGTGGGCGGCAGTCGAGACTTCAAAACAGATTTTTGCAAATTTGACATGCCGAAAACCTTTTCCCGTCAAACTGTAATCCCTGATTAGGCCTGAAATTACAAATTTAATTACATTTATGTGTTTATGGAGCTTATATGATATTATATTCACGTATTCGAACCAAGTTAAGAAGATTTTTATGTATGTATTTTTCTTTTTCCACCGTGCTGTCAGTTGCTCATTTTACCCCCCCGTCTGATGAAAGTAAAATTCCAATCTTGGCGCACAGGCGAAACCATAAAAATCAACGATTCGATTGACACACAGTCAAGTAGATTGATCACATCTTTTTCTAATGAACACTAATCTCGATCTGAAAATTTGATTGCTAAGTGCAAATTAAGATTTGAGTTTTTATTTTGTGACAACAGAAACAGAAGATAGCACACAACTGAGAGGGGCGTGGTAGAATCAGAAATCAGAAGCTCCCCCACCGCCCCACACAAGGAGCTTTTTCACAAACTCATGAGACCTCATTATTGCGATAAGCATTGCATGACCTTGTAACGTTATTCTTATGATCAAGGTCAATGTCAATTCGTGCTATAATGAGGTCCGAATATTGACAAAAACACTATATTTGTGCTTTGAAAATATACTGAATTTTATATTTCTTATTGGAATTTACAAAATCAAGGTCATTTATCATACTTAGGAATCTCAGTGATAGGTTTACAGTCGAGGAATGACCATAATTTTGGAAATTTTGAAAAAAAGACCTTGAAAATATATAGCAAAAATATTAAATCAATCCTCTAATAATTATGAGGACAAAATAAACCAGTAAAGTCCAAATTTTGACAAAAACACTATATTTGCGCTTTGAAAATATACTGAATTTTATATTTCTTATTGGGATTTACAAAATCAAGGTCATTTATCATACTTAGGAATCTCAGTGATAGGTTTACAGTCGAGGAATGACCATAATTTTGGAAATTTTGAAAAAAAGACCATGAAAATATAATGCAAAAATATTAAATCAATCCTCTAATAATTATGAGGACAAAATAAACCAGTAAAGTCCAAATTTTGACAAAAACACTATATTTGCGCTTTGAAAATATACTGAATTTTATATTTCTTATTGGGATTTACAAAATCAAGGTCATTTATCATTCTTAGGAATCTCAGTGATAGGTTTACAGTCGAGGAATGACCATAATTTTGGAAATTTTGAAAAAAAGACCTTGAAATTATATAGCAAAAATATTAAATCAATCCTAATAATTATGAGGACAAAATAAACCAGTAAAGTCCAAATTTTGACAAAAACACTATATTTGCGCTTTGAAAATATACTGAATTTTATATTTCTTATTGGGATTTACAAAATCAAGGTCACTTATCATGCTTAGGAATCTCGGTGATAGGTTTACAGTCGAGGAATGACCATAATTTTGGAAATTTTGAAAAAAAGACCTTGAAAATATATAGCAAAAATATTATTTCTCTCCTAATAATTATGAGGACAAAATAAACCAGTAAAGTCCAAATTTTGACAAAAACACTATATTTGCGCTTAGAAAATATACTGAATTTTATATTTCTTATTGGGATTTACAAAATCAAGGTCATCTATCATACTTAGGAATCTCAGTGATGGGTTTACAGTCGAGGAATGACCATAATTTTGGAAATTTTGAAAAAAAGACCTTGAAAATATATAGCAAAAATATTATTTCTCTCCTAATAATTATGAGGACAAAATAAACCAGTAAAGTCCAAATTTTGACAAAAACACTATATTGGCGCTTAGAAAATATACTGAATTTTATATTTCTTATTGGGATTTACAAAATCAAGGTCATCTATCATACTTAGGAATCTCGGTGATAGGTTTACAGTCGAGGAATGACCATAATTTTGGAAATTTTGAAAAAAAGACCTTGGAAACATATAGCAAAAATATATTATTTCAATCCCTAATAATTATGAGGACAAATGACCTTGATTTTGTAAATCCCAATAAGAAATATAATATTCAGTATATTTTCAAAGCGCAAATATAGTGTTTTTCTTCAATATTCGGACTTTTCTGGTTTGTTTTTTCCTCATATTTATTAGAATAGAAATAATATTTTTGCTATATATTTTCTAGGTCTTTTTTTCAATATTTCCAAAATTATGGTCATTCCTCGACTGTAAACCTATCACCGAGATTCCTAAGCATGAAAAGTGACCTTGTTTTTCTAAATCCCAATAAGAAATATAAAATTCAGTATATTTTCAAAGCGCAAATATAGCTTTTTTGTCAAAATTTGGACTTTACTGGTTTATTTTGTCCTCATAATTATTAGGATTGATTTATAATTTTTGCTATATAATTTCAAGGTCTTTTTTTCAAAATTTCCAAAATTATGGTCATTCCTCGACTGTAAACCTATCACTGAGATTCCTAAGTATGATAAATTACCTTGATTTTGTAAATTCAAATAAGAAATATAAAATTCAGTATATTTTCAAATCGCAAATATAGTGTTTTTGTCAATTTTCGGACTATTCTGGTTTGTTTTTTCCTCATATTTATTAGAATCGAAATAATTTTTTTGCTCATGCTTTTTTTATGGTCATTTCTTTACTGTACGAGAATTTTGCTACTTTTGTCTTTAGTCCTCCTCCAATCTAGAGCTTGAAATATAGCAAATCATTTATCATACTTAGGAATCTCCTGCACAACACCGAGGAGCCGCCGCAGCCAAGCAATTTCATCAGCGGCCTGCATCGCAATGGCCACGCCGCGGCCACGGCCGCCTCCACTCAAACCGGTCAAAAAACTCCTCAGGTACACGCCGCGGGCACCAAAGCGGCCGGGGACTCGGCAAAAGCCCCTCAAAATACCAAAACTACTCTAGAGTGTTACGCAAAACCAAACACAATGCAACAGTTGCCACGCCTCCTTTTTTTAAATTGTGAACCAAATTTTCCCTTGTCCCATATTGTTTGTAATTTGAAAATGCAACATTCTGTCCTAACGAAAGATTCTCAGACCCAAACGGACCCTTTTGAAGCCTCTCAATCCTCCACGATGGCATCTGGCGGAAGGATGACGACTCCTGGCGGCAGGATGACGACTCCTGGCGGCAGGATGACCGTAAATGGCGACAGAAACATCATCATATTCAACAACCAAGGCTCCATCTCGAACAGCAACCACCAGTTTTCCATCTGGTACATCATTCTTGCTGTTGTTCTTGCGATCGTCATGTTGAGCAACGGTATTAATCATTAATTAATTTTATCACAAAATCTAATTATTTTATTTGCCAAACAGCTGGCACATCATCTTGTTCGTTGGATGTGAAGGGTCTACACTTGAATGATCGTTTCTCTTGGACCGAGATGCTGGGGAGCCGTGCAAGCTTGGTGGACTTCCTAACGCCGGGTGCGAACTTTAACTTGAGAAAATATCCCGACTTGGCGCGCTTCACTTTTCCGCTCACCCTTGCTCCGTTCTCGCTCTTTGGACATACCAATCGTTACGTTTGTTAATGAGATTAATTGATTATTGTATAAACTCTCCACTTTAATCGTTAATAATTGTTCTTTGATTCTAAAATTAATAATATAAAGCAGACAATCATCTTCACAGTATTAATTTCAAGGCTTTTTAATGAGACGGGTGGGTTGGGTGTTTTCATTATTCTGCCTGAATTAGAGCGAATTAAATTTATTCATTTAATTAATTGAATGTAATCTTGTTTGACGAAAAAGTTTTCTGCGTCAAGCTTGGGCATTTTAAGATCTGCCCCCTTTTCTGTGTAAAATTTTCTTTCCCTCCTTTGTGTTTTAATATTTAGTATTACTTTTGCTGAAATCCTTTTTGTCGCGAGTTTTTTTTCTCATTTATCTCTCGTTTTATTTGTTTCCCCCGCTAACAGTAATATAAAAAGTATCGTGCGCCTCAGGGAATTTCGCCGCCGCGTCTTCTCGTTTGCATTCCTCCGAGGATCTCTCCTCTTCCCTCTATACTTGAGCCGCGCGCTGTCATTGTAATCTGGCTAAGCGCTCCTCTTTGTACCACAACGACTCACCGCGAATCATAATTCACCACCGCAGAGAAGCAGAACAACTCTCGGGGTAAAAAAAAATACAAACCTCCCGTTTTATGGCAGATATAAATTAAACTGACAAGTACTGATAATGGGTTTTAGGGGAGCGAGAAATGGAAAATTGGAATAGATTGCAGTCATTTTTATCTTAACCAGTTTAAATAGGAATTTTTTTTTTAAATTTGCAATGGGCGTAATTATGTATAAAATCTCAGCAACGAAAATATATATCGTTTTGTCTCATTTATTTGATTGCTTTATTACTTTTTCATTCATATTGCATCGCATACAAAAGTATACTGTAAAAATATTCTGATTTATATAGAAATAAAATTATTTTTGACACGAGAATTTAAATTTTTATTAAGGAATTAGGGAAAATTTATAATAAAATGCTCAAATAAGCTGGCGCATCTGCTGTGCATGGACTGGCCTACGTCATAAGTCATTAATGAAATGTATTTTTTTTTTAATTCTTATACTGAAGTTTGTATATGGATAAGAAAATTATTTATTGATTAAATTTTAAATTCAACGATAAAAAATTTTAATGTTTGATTTTGATACCTGCAAACTCGCTTCATATAGATGATGAATTTTCATGGCAAATTTTCAGCCGATTTTGTTGCAATTCAAAGAACTGATCGAGTACGTGGAAAATTGTTGAACCACAACTTTCTACATCAATTATTTTTCTTATGTGAATGTCTTTTGAAAAATTTACGAGTCATGAAAAGACAATTTTTTCAATATGGAGAAAATATTCAATGTTTACGAAATGTTAAATATTATTTTAGATTTTGTTGTTAGTCATAAAAATAGGATTATGTTTTGCTGCAATAGTGAACATTTTCCGAGGGCTTTCAATGAGAGAGGGTGGAAATCCCGCCGCCGCTGTTGGCGACCAATATCCGCGCGACGGGAGCTGCGGTGGAATCAAGTCGGCGCGGGAGGTGAAGCGGTACCAGGCCAATAGAGACAAAGAGCATAACTGTGTTGTCGGCAGAGAAATTTTACACCCGGTTTTATTATGCAGTCGCAAAAAGTTTCGAGCGAGAGAGACAGAGAGGAGCGAAATGAACTGGTTTGTTTGCGACTCGCTCTCCGGCTTTTACGAGCCACCCACTTTAATAGGAGGCGCGCGAAACTCTCTCTCGAATGCAGAGACGACGCGGCGCCGTAATGAAAATGCGCCGCGGCGACACAGAAAACACGTTAGTATATATGCATTGATTTAGCCTCGCCGTGTTTTCGCTTGTTAGCAAATTTATTACCAGAGGCGGCCGACAACACTAACAATAAGCAGTCCGTAAAGTAAAGCTCATGCGAAATGTGCAGCGAGCGCGACTGAACCGAATGGAGCTAATTTTTGTCCCTGCAGAATTAATTGTTAGATACTTCATGACATTAACATTTATTTTTTATTTTCAATGTATATTATGTTAGTAAATAGCAACCTTAGCTAAAAATAATATAACATGAATGTAAGTATCGGACTTCTAAAATCTTTCAACAATAACAAAAATCACTCTAAATATTTTGTCCTGATGCATATGGAACCGATTTTTTTAATGAAAGCTCAATTTTGTAAGCATATTTCGTCTTTTTTGATACAAAATTGTTAAAAGATATCCTTGAGTGACACAAAATTGGCTAAAAAAAAAAAAAATAGAACGGCAATAGCAAGCAATAATTATGCATTAAGTCAACCGAGCCACAAATTTGACCAAGGTGGATGTCTTTTTTTGAGAGAAGAAGCAGACAGCTTTTTCTCGAAAACGCACACTGTGCCTGGCGACAATCGACATTCGGCGCTCCTGTGGAAGGCGGCGCCGGGCGCTAATCACCCAATAAAGATCACCTCTCCTGATCAATCCATCTGCCAGCTCATTATTAGTTAGCAAGTAGCGCTGTACACATGAATTTTTAATTTTAATATTCAGATTTTATTTTAATGTGGTTATCATTTTGCTGATTTTTTTTTTTTGTATTATTTTCTTGCTCATTAAATAGGGTAGCAGACTGAGACCGAAACTGATAGAGCAACTTGTTTTTTTTTTTTTTTTTTTTTTTTTTTTAATAGAAACAATTTTTCAACATGGATGAAACCAGTTTTCTTCACTTGCATTATCGCCTCTCCTCAAGTGCCCATTTCTGCATTTTCATTGTTTAATTGATTCATTTTCTATTTTTCTATTCAGATACATTAAAATGCATCAAATCAATAGGTGAACTAAAAATGAGATAGTTTGAAAAATTTACCAAAGAAAACATTTTTTTGTTATTTAATCTTCTCAGTCGATACCAAAAATTTAAATCAGAAAAAGCGAAGAAACAAGCTAAAACGCTAGACCTCAGAAGAGGCTTAGCCGCCGCGTAATTATTATTTTGTATTTATTCTTTACGTCGCCACGATGTAATTACGATTGCGACGCGCCCTATTTGCAACATAAAAATAATATTATAGCTGAAATTTTCCTGGTCAGGTATTAGCCCTTATTTGAGAATTGCTCTTGTGCTCCACCGTTGAAAGCCACACCTAGTCGGTTCATCGGCACGTTTACGACGGCGGCGCCTGTTGTGTGTGCGGCGACGAATGAGGCTGCCGCCTGCCATATAATGATATTGATTCTCGAGAACACGCAATATTGCTCGCCGAGAGAGCAGATAAAAGAAGAACCAGAGAGTGCAGTGAGAGGAGGGTGACAAAATCAAAAGAAACTATAGCGGCGGCCGATTGGGTAACTAACCTGCTGGGTGAGCGTAAAACGCACCTTGTCACCCGAGAGACGCAAATTACAGGTTAATTTGGGTGGAAAATAAATTGGCTAAGTCGTCTCTTTAGACGATTCTATCATCAGATCAATTTTTTTAATTGTAAATTCAAAATATAATATAATAACAAAAATGTATTAAATTATTATTTATTATGTATTTTTTTTTTAAATTTTAGATTGGACCAAATAAACTTATTAAAAAGAAAAATGCTTTAACCAATGCAGTTTTATAGTTTGATTTTGATTTTTTTTTTGTTCGTCTCAGGAAAAAATAAATAAAATCAGAAATACGAGGTTTTAAATTTCGTGAATCGCGATCATTTTATAATTCTAAAGCACACAATTGCTTTTGTTTTAAAAGTAAAAGTTTCATAAGAACAAATTAAACGGACAGAAATAGTCAGTCCATCATTACAGCATCACTGTTTTGCTGTTGGGTAAAAATTGGTCTTAGGTAGGCAACCTGCGCGACGCGTTTCCTGAGCGTGTTGCATAAGCTATTCTGTGCTCGAATTTTATTTTGACAAAATAACGATTTCCAGCAGCAAGGCAAACAAAAACGCCCTCTCCTTAAAAGACCTCAAGCGGCACCTGACTGACTGTCTGGCGAATTAATCAAGACCCTCCGCGCACTGCACTTTCATGCTCGACCAGCAGCTTTTAATTTTGTCAAAAAAGCAATCAGCCAAATGAAAAGGCCACAACAGCGGCGCGCAGCAGCCGGGGAAATCTAATCTGCGATGCACTTTGCATTCGACATCATACGCGGCACTACTTATTATATGCGTGTGTGTTCTTTGTGAAAGCAGCGGGAAATGATTAAAATCCACTCTCCCCCCATTACCACCACGACTTATATAAGTAATGGGTCGATTATTACCGACCCCTCTCTCGCTTGTTATTCAACATCCCTCAGAGCGGCAAATAATAATGGATCTGGGGTCATCTCGCGTCTTCACCCCGGCCCCCCTTTGCTTGATTACTCTCTCTCTCCGCTAGAAACGAAGAGAGGCTCAAACTTGATCAATTTCGAGTGCGTGATTAGTGATTTGCTATTCGGTCGTGGTGGTGGGAAATTGTTCGACAAATTAGAAACAGGAAAATTAGTGCGCATATCCGGATATTAACACGTGCCACCTTTTGTTTGTGGAAATACTTAAAAGTTGTGCGGAAATCTTCGCGCCGCTCTTCCGGCCGAGCCTTTGAGTGAGCGCTCTATCAATCAGAGGAGGAAAAATCAGAATTTATGGCACAATCAAAAGGCTTCTCCGAGAGTGATTTCAAAAGCAAAACGCCCTCGCACTTGCCACTTGAATGATTACATTGCGGTTCTGAAAATTATTTTTCAAATGAAAAAATAATATTGCCTCATGTTCGCTTTCCATTCTTTCAGGTTTCTACTATTTTTTCAAGTCCCCATTATTGCTATATCTAAGTATTTTTTTTTCTTTTAAATTTGGATTTAAATTTACTTTTGCCATTTATAAAAAATCTTCAATTCATAGGCCTGCTCGATTTCTATATTTGACTAATTTATCTCACCTAGTTTACTGTTAGACATGTTTTATGTGTATATTTTTTCCGCCAACAGTAAATCACCCATTGCACATATTTGGAAAGTTGGGGGCGAGAGTAACAACAATATTAGTGCAATTGAGTCGTCAGGGAGCAACATTAAAAAAGCAGCAGCACTCACTCCGCCATCCCTCTCTTGTCCCTTGACGCCAAAGCAGATTTCTAGCCAGGGCCATATGGCGCGCGCGAATAAATGCATTCATTCATTTTATTATCGCGGCTGCCGGGATATTAGGAGAGAGATATTTGATACTCGCACAGGCACTTTTGTGGGGTCGTGCTCTGATGAGCTTGCTCTTCTCCCGCTAAGGCATTACAATTCACCATTTGAAGAGATCAGACTCTATTTAAAAATCGGGATTGCAATTTGTCATTCTGCAGCAGCTTCAGTGGTCTAGAAAATCTAAATGAAAAAGAAATTACGAGTTGGAACAAGTGGAAATAAAATTTAAAATTAACGTAGAATTTCCTACCACTGTTTTTTAGTGATTTGAATTTAAAATCGGCTTTTCCTCGATGGGTTTTTCTGAGTTTTTTATTGTTTCAGAAAAACAATATCCTGCTCTACATGTTTCGGCTGCGGGCTGCAGCCATAATTCATGAGCTGTGAAAACATTTTGACAAAAATTAGTACAGAAATAAATCTTTTTTCAAAAATTATTCTTCTTTCAAATTGACAATTTTCTGAGAAAAATTGTCAATTTGAAAGAAAAAATTTTGTGAAGAGATGTAAATTTAAATAATTTTTCACAGAAAATTGTCAATTTGAAAGAAAAATAATTTTTGAAAAAAGATTTATTTTTGAACTAAGAACTAATTTTTGTTAAAATGTTTTCACAGCTCATGAATTATGGCTGCAGCCCGCAGCCGAAACATGTAGAGCAGGATATTGTTTTTCTGAAACAATAAAAAAACAGAAAAACCCATCGAGGAAAAGCCGATTTCAAATTCAAATCACCATGAATCAACCCTCGATCGTGAAATTCTACCACAAAACTATTTTTTTACTTTGTTGGATATTTCAATATTAATTAAATAAAAGTATTTGCATAAATACAATAAAATCCACTTTACAGTTTTATTATTTGTCTCAGTCTAAAAAATTCTCAATTCATCATTGAAAATTACTTGATGTTTGGTTAGAAAATTCGGTTTGTAAACCAACGCTACATGCTATTTACGAAAGAAGAACTAGTTAGATGCAAAAATTAATCAACTTTTATGTTACATTCTGTATAACTGACATCTGTACCAGTAAATATGTATTTTGAAAATTATTATTCCTGTATTTAATAACTTGCATATTTATAAATAACAGCCTAGGTCTTGAAAAAATAATTATTTATTAATTTAAAAAAACTTACTATGTTTTTGTCTTAAATTTGTTTTTCCTCTTCAATAAATAAATGCAGAAAACTTTCTGAAAATGTTTAATTTGGCTGTATTTGTGTGTATTTTTTTTTTTTTAATTTATATTTGAAGTCACCAATTCCTATTTGACAAGATCGAGATAAAAGAATAAATAACGGAAAACGGAGCACAAGAGGAAACAAGATCGATTTCAATCGGGAATTAAATGAACGCACTTGAGCCCGAGACCGGATCTGGGCGGATAAGAAGAGAATGGAACACAGAGAGCTTCTTTGCTGTGCGGGGCCGGCTATCTAAAGTTAATAGCCTCGCTGTTGTTAATTCAGCGCAGAGAAAGAGACCAACTGTGTGCGGAGAGAGAGAGAGAGCGCGGGCGACGTTTATTGCCGGGCAGAAGCCCTCTTTGCGCTTACGTGCCAATCATTGGGCCAGAAAAAGCTTTTCCGTGGGTGGAGTTGGCCGAGTCCATCGGGAGAGATTAGACCGGCAATGGCTTTTACAAAAGTAGCATCCAGAGTGCACTTCCAGAGGCCCGTGCTAATATTTCAGGGGATCGACCAACGGCCCCCCAGCTGCCCGTCGGAAAAAAGCAGTCGGCCGATTAACGCCTGAAAATCTCTCTTGCAGCTTTACGACGAAAAAATCAAGAGGAGGAGATAGAGGCCCAGCAAATTTGCACTCGCTCGTAAAACTGTCTGTTCTCCGCTCCGTTTCAGTTCTAGCGGCCCGATAAATTCTGCAGGGCGTGTTCGCCGAGAGAAATGTACTTTCAAGAGGAAAAGAGGGAAAATGGAAGAGAGAAAGAAAAAGAAAAGCCTGAATGATGTTGATTGCACGCAATTTGAAGGAAAAGTGAGAGGGGAAGTCAAATGAAAATAGGGATGAAGAGGTTGAGGCTCAATTTCCCGATGCAAGCAAAAGAATAAAGGTGTATAATTTGTTTTTATGACTGGCATGAAACACGGAGTCTAATCTTGTGGAAATAATTGAGAATCTCTTCTGAAAATTTTCTCTATTCTAATCCTCTTAAGTAAAATGTAATTTTCTCACATGGCAAAAAAAAATTCAAAATCGGATTTAGAAAATATTTCTTAATTATAGCCATGATACTTACAATATTGGTGGATAAAACGGGACCAATTCAAATCTTCCAATGAAAGAAACAATGATTTTAATTGTTTTCACTTTACTTGAGGATGTGCAGGGAGAATCAGTGTCTCCAAATATTGACAGATTTAATTTATTTGTTTTCCAAAGATCGCTGCAAATATTTATCTATATTGAATTGTATTGTATTTTAATTAAATTTCTATACAAAAATACAAATCCTCAATTTTGATTTAAATTACCTTTGCAGCAAACGCTTAAATAATTTAAGCAATATTTCATAAGGATAATCGTTATGTAAAAAAATTGAAATATTAATATGGTGATTTATTATTTAATAAAATTCCAAAATGACAATTATTTTAGAAAAATGACCAAATTAAAAAATTACACAAAAGGAACCACAATTTTTTGAGGAGGCACTTTTTATAAATTGCGATGTAGAAAATAGTAATAATAAAAAAGCCGATTTTAAATTCTAATCACCAAAAAAAAAACTGTTTAAATTCGGTGCTGTCAAATGGAAGGTAACATGTGATAAACACATAAAACGCAAACGTGCATACAAGTCAGGGGAGGTATATCGTCAATAGAGGAGGGCGGCCGGAAGATTTCTCGTTAATTAATTGATAAAGGCGTTTTTGTGAGCTGACCACACGCGTCGCTCACTCGCACGCACCCACTAATTGATATTGAGTCTGGATAAAATAATTACCGCCGGTCAAAATAGCCCCCAGGTGCGGCAGATGCACTCGTCGTTATACTTAATATGTGAAAAAAAAATTACGCGGAGAGATGGGGTGATAAGGTGGTCGCGTGTGCGGCGGATGCAAGAAGAAGTGGCCACTCATTATCGAATTGACGGCTCGATGACCACGCGTGGTCATTACCGAGTCATCTGCTGCGTTTTGTTTGTTTATGTTGTACACGCAGTGATGTGTCCGACATCTGATCTGACGATCGAGCCGTCAGATTTCCGAGAGACAAAAAACACAACACACGCCAGAAGAGTTGACCTCGAACGTTGTAACAAGAGCCAAATTATCCTTATACTTGCTGCGTAAAATTTGACCTTCTTATCATATTCCCATTTCCTTGAGAGTTTTTCTAAAGTTTACGAGACCAATTTTTATTATGTTGATGAAAGCTAAAGAGCATAATCTGGAATTAAATAAAATTGTTCAATTCAATTCGTTTATTCTCTCACAACAGGTCAAAAACAGGTTATTTGGAAATCCACATTGGGAGAGAAAAAAAATTTGCTAGTAAAAAAGGACAAAACTCCATAAAAAATAAACTGTTATTCATTTAATTTTCTGCAAGTCTATAAAAAAAAATTGACAATTGTATTTTATTTTTGATTGAAATCAAACCAAATAAATTAGTTTATTCTTGTTGACGCTGACTGCACGCGAATATGACTTAGCAAAACTTATTTTTGTGGTAGAATTTCACGATCGAGGGTTAATTCATGGGGATTTGAATTTAAAAATCGGCATTTCCTTGATGGGTTTTTGTGAGTTGTTTATTGTTTCAGAAAAACAATATCCTGCTCTACATGTTTCGGCTGCGGGCTGCAGCCATAATTCATGAGCTGGGAAAACATTTTGACAAAAATTAGATATTGTTTTTCTGAAACAATAAACAACTCACAAAAACCCATCGAAGAAAAGCCGATTTTTAAATTCAAATCACCATAGCAAAACTTAGTTTAATAATGTTCAAATTCGCTATAAGAAGGGGAGAAAATATTCATATTTTTTTTCCGCGGGGGTGCAAATTTGCGTGGGCGCAACTTGACGAAATTCGGCCGCACCGGCACGCCCTGCCAATTAAGGAGCGCGCGAGTAATAAAATATAAAAAGGACGGATGTTATCAAACAGCGGCGGCGCGTGCATGTTTATTTAATGCGTGCTCGCGGATCGAGTGCGAGAGCGGCTGTTGATTATTTTGTTATTAGCGAGCATTACGATGTGACGAGGGGGACCACCCCGCGCGCGGCTCTCCCCCCAGAACTTCGAGTGCGGGCGCATGGCTTTCTTCCGTATACGCGCAAAGACCAACAGTTGCTGCGCCAAGAGGCAAACAAAATCATGCACGAGCGACCATTTAGTCAGGGGTCAGTGAGAATCGAATTAGCATTTGACAACAACATATTTGTGGTGTCTCACAAATACACACACACACGCACACACAACACAACACGCCACTTCCTCTGCAGATTGCTATCGCAAATGATTTCACGCATTAATTGTTCCCTCATTTTTTTTAGCTGTAATTTTTTTATTTCAATGAGAGCATGTAATTTAAATTGATTTCGAGGAAAATCGAAGGCGTGCTCTTTTCAATTCTTCTTGATACGAATAGAAGGGGGAAGAGGTTGTTGACGAGAGCATTTAAGTAAGCCCATATAAGCTGCTTATTTTATAAACTAAAGTTTCGAATTTCGCGCTGCTGCAGAAGTGGTTCGTCTCGCACGCACGTCTTTTGATATTGGATTACCTGCGTCGAAAACCACGCAGGAGGGATGAAATTATGTATATTTTCTAAAATAAGATCAGAAAAATCTATTCCAGTTATCTTTGTTATTTATTAAGTTTTTTCTCACACATAATTTTGTTTGTGACTTATTAAATTCTCCATTTATGTTACAAACATGAAGTCCAACGGAATCGATGCAGCACAAGGTAATTTTTAATTTCTATATGCGCTCAGGGTATTGTACGTACATTATATGGCGTATTTACAAGGAATCATATAGTTACAATTACTGCGTACATATTTTCGATGCCAAAAATATTTTTCATAATTTCTTTGAAATAAATTTTTTTAAGAGTGACAGGCAAATAAAAGAATTTGAAGTACATCTTTTCTACGTTTTGTATTTGTTATACATTCTGAGCTTACTTAGCGGATTGAAACGGCTGAGCTTATTTTCGTCCTTAATTCCTAATTTAATAATTTATAAGAATTGATTTAGCAGTTTTGCGTTCTTATACACAATACTTTTAATTTTGTATAACTTTAAATGACACAAAAAACATTTCGCGCAGCATCTCACTTATCTATACAGAGCAAGGAATGTTTGTTCTGTCAAGTGCTTGCCAATAACGCAATTTGATAATCACAGAATATTTTGCAAAAACTTATTTGAGGTTCATTTTTTTTTGTTATTCATTTTAATAATGATATATTTGCCCCAAACATTGGGATTTCTGTACAATAAGAAATCTTGCCTTTTTGTCTAATCAGAGCTGATTGTGAGAAGAATACAATTTGTCAGAATTTCGCAGTGTTTTTTGATTAAGTCAGTCTACCTGTTTGCAAAACTTTCAAATATGGGATTCCTTCGGAATGAAATCGGTCAATTTCTCTTATATTTTGAGGTAGTTTATAATTGTGTTAATTGCAAGAAATGCGAATAGGCGGAATGAAAAACAATCATAACAATAGAGGACCTTGATACCTTTTTTTTATAAAAAACAATTTTATACTGAATTGAGTGGAAATGTTAAAAAAAAAATAATAATGACATAGCAAACTTATAGTGGTACGTTTCAGTGAATTAAATTTTTTAAATTAAATCAAAGTTTATCTTAAAAATGTTTTAATATTTATACTTAAAAAAGATTGAGCTTTTGAAAGAACTTGACATTATTTATTATATTTTATTCTAAATAAAATATATCCACTTTCATCATTTTTGTTTGTGAGGGATAAAAAAAATATTCTGGATTAGAATAATTGAAGAACAAAAATCGATCTGCATTGTGGAGATTAATAGTGAAATCTACAATTTTTTATCTTGTAAAATATGAAAAACAGATCATAAAGGAATAATTCTAAAGGTATCAAGCCTTTTTGGTGAATTAAAAACAAAATCGTGGTGGCCGCTTTTGAGTGACGAGAAGAGCAACAAACCTCAACGAACACATTGCACAACACTTTTGAGAAACAGAATCGCGTCCTTTTCTTTTCAACATGGCGCACACACATAGTCACTTTTTATTTGTCTCAACCGTCCAATAAATTATTCATTTGTTCGTCCTACGGTCGAGATCGAGTGATGGCTAGACGAGTCCAGAGAGGGTGGCCGGAGGGGGTGGGGCCCGACTCACTGGACTAGATGAGCCGAAGGCGGCCGCCGCGGCCGCGGCCGCTTGGTGTTGGTGGTGGTAGTAGAGGGCAGGGTAGGCGGCGGCACCGGGTGGCGGCCCGTCGGCGCCCGACGACGCGGACGCCCCCGAGCCGCCCTCGTGATACAGGATGGGCACCCTGACCAGCCGCTGCGCCGCGTGAGCCATGTTGGCCG
This sequence comes from Neocloeon triangulifer, assembly GCF_031216515.1. NCBI lineage: Eukaryota > Metazoa > Arthropoda > Insecta > Ephemeroptera > Baetidae > Neocloeon > Neocloeon triangulifer. The sequence continues at coordinate 6,686,204 of NW_026775562.1, forward strand.
CCTCGAGCTCAGCGGCCAGCTGCCGCTTCCACTTGTTCCGACGGTTTTGGAACCAAATTTTGACCTGCGTCTCTGTCAGGTGCAACGAGGCCGCCAGTCCGGCCCTCTCCGAACTTGACAGGTACCGTTTCATGTCAAATGTCGACTCTAGCTGGAAAACCTGTAGACAAAAATGACAAAAAATTGTTAATTTATTTTAATGCTTTGACGTGCTTGACGAGCGCGCCCAAAAGGTGGATTTTTCCTGACATTTTGAGCAAGAATGCGGTCTCCAATAAAAATTCAATTTTTTTTTAAATTTCTTAAAAAAAATACACAGCAGTTTTAGGCACATTAGAGATGAGGGGTATTTGGATGTGTGGGCCGAGTTTTAAGTGGAAAAAAAACACGGACTGTATAGTTGCAAATGAATGAGTAATCATCTTCTACAGTAAATATTTCAAACGTCTACATATAATCTTGAGCCCTGGAAACAAGCTTTTGCTCACAAAAGAAAGCGCCAAAAAAGAAGCACAACGCTTATTGCGCTCACAAGCTCTAAAATATTAATTATTAATTATTCCTCCTTCTTCTGGCAACAAAAATTTAAAATCTTTCCCGTTTGAAATAATTTGAATTAAAAAAATCAAATTATCAACATCGTAAGTGTTGATATTCAATCAAGAGGGGAAAACTTTTCATATGTTGAAATTTTAATATTTTTTATTTCAAAGTTTGGTAAAAAAATTAAAAATTCAAATGTATATTATGTGATTAAAAATCCCGCAAACCAATTGGCGTTGTATCGCGTTACCTGTGATCTTGAAAAGACAGTGCGCGTCTTCTTCTTTCTCTTATTTTGGCCGGCGGTGCTTCCGCCACTGGAGGTGCTGCTCGGTCTGGCAGGTTTGTTCTTGTTTTCGTCCTGCTTGGGACTCTGCATGAGCAGCGGGTGATGTCCGTGGTGAGGTAGGGGCGAGGGCAGAGGTCGGGGCGACGGTGCCCCTGGCGACAGCACCACACTCGAGTGCATAGAGCCGCTGGGCGAGGGAACGTCTTCGTTTCTGTTTACGCCGCCTGGAGAACTGGGGGCACTTTGGCTTTCGCTTCCTGCGAACATGGAATACCAATCTTAAAATTGGCAAAATAACAGAGGTTTAGAAGAATAGCTATTGATTTTTTTTATCGAGGAAACATGGTAATGAAATTTAAAATAAATTAATTAATTGTGGTGTGAAAAATAAATTATAGCCAAAGCAATAAACTATTCATCGATTTCTTAATTAAATAGCATATAATTATTTATATAAAAAAAACTTTCGGAGGATCATTGTCAAATGTGGTGTATTATAATTTTTGAGTAATATTCTCAATTATCTAATTTGCACTTTATGAAATTTTAGTCCTATTATTTGATTAGGTTTGTAGTTTTATTTAATAAAGAGCGTCAAACGATTTTGCAGCATGAATATAAGAAGCTGTTTTCCAGTCACAGTGTTAAAGAATCGTTTGTTCAGCACAGTGGCAAATGAGCCCAATTTAGGCCGATCGGCTTTCAAGTCGCGCAATGAGGAAATAGCTTCGGTCGTGTGTTTTGCGAGGCTTCTAAGGTTTCCCGTTTACGTTTTATGCAATGTTAAGTGCTTCTCTTGCCAACGATTTTCTTTTCCCCGACTGCGACAGCGTATATACTACAGATAACAAACAATATTTCATATCATTCGGACCAAAGATGCTGCGAGCGAATGGAAATTGGCTGCACCGCACCCCTGGCACCGTCCAATCATGTGCATCCATTCTAGTGCGGGGTGAGATTTCGTCGGAGGAGCATATTTGCCCAGAAAAGGCGCAGACGCGGTGTATTATTCTCTCTCTCTCTCCAGTCGGCTCTCGAAATAAAATCAATTCTTAACAAGCGCAATATCGCTCTCCGCCGGCAACTTCCCCTTTCAACTGCTTCTTTTATTTGTCTGCTGCTATTGAGCGGTGGCCCCCGGTACGCTCGGCCAAGCAATACAGTCGGAAAATTACCTGTGGGGCTGGGTCGGTCGCTGTGCGCCACGACGGCCGCGGCCGCCGCGTTCAGGGCGGCCACGGCGGCCGGAGAACGCTGCACCCAAGAGGAGTACCACGAGTTGGCGGGGTGTTTGCTCTCGGGGTAGATTGAAGTGAGGAATGAGCTCCGTCCAGCGACGGCCAACGCCCCTAAATGGGACATAAGGCCTAATCTGAAACACAAGTCCAAACAATTCAGGTTTCGCACTGTGGTAAAATGGTAAAAATAAATACTCAGAAAATATATTCTGCCTCGATTCAATGAAAATTGCATTAATTTTGCGTGCACAATTAATATTTAATGAAACCTCATGGCTTTATTCTGCAATTCAATACTCTGGGAACCAAATTTTCAATGTGGCTAGAAAAAATATCATTGGCTGAAATAAAAAAAGAAGCATATGTATCTATACCAATTTTACAATATTTCACATTAAGCACGTCATGAAAATTTAATTAATATCTTAAATATCAGAAGAAAAAAACACTTATTAAAAAACTCGTGAGATTTTTTTACCGCCGGCAATGCTTTTGATAATTTGAGTTAGTCTTCCTGCACAACACATCTGTCAAGAAATTGCCTAGTTCAAACCAATTCAGGCAAGAAAGTTTCATGCATCAAAAAACTAGTGAAATTGATTACTTTGGAATTTGTTTTAAACACCTTGAAAAATTAATGCAATAAATAAATCCAGTCTATACGCCTCTGTAAACCCACACTTTGAAAAAAGATCGCTACCCTTAAGCTGAAAGCTATGCTAAATTTTTTTTCAACATATTAATAATTCCTTTAATTCTTGTATTAGTCAGCGAGCAGCGCGTTTGCTCATGAAATAGGGTTGTAGACTGTGACCGAAACTGGTAGAGCCGTTTGTTTTTGAATAAAAACATTTTTTTGCAACGAGGAAAAGCCCGATATCTTCATTTCCAATTCTTTTAATATTTATAATAATTGTGCTGTCAAGTTTCTATATGACAAATATTTTTCTTCTAATAAAAAAAGAAAGTCAATTTAAGGCTGACGTTGATCGCCTCAGAAGTGAACTGCGTGTCTTAAGATTTCGCATCAGGAGTCCAAAGTTTTGCGTGAAACAATTGTGAAGGGGCGAACAAAGTTTCCTTGCGAGTTGGCAGCGGCTTTTTTCTTTCTCCACGTCGCGGTGGCGGCGACGATCCAATCGATGCTGCAGAGAAGTCTTTTTCGCTCTCTCGCTTGCTTGAGTAGGTCGTTTTACAAGGAACATGACACCTCCCCCAGCCCACCCTCTTAACTTAAAAGCAAGCGACCGAGAATGCATCCCCTCCGTCTTCACCGACGAAAAGACCAACTTGGAGAAAGAGAAGAGTCTCTTCTGTTCCAAGTCGCTAAGATTATCTGCATATAAACTGCTCCGCGCTAATGCGATCTTTTTAACTCGGAAAACGGTTTTAAATTGGCAAGGGGAGAATAAACAACCCTGATCATATTTTACAAAAATAAAATCAGGAGTAAAAAAAAAAGTGCGTCAAATAAAAATTGTTGTTTGTACACAACATTTGTAATACAACAAGTCATTAATTCGACGTTGAAAATGAATAAGTAAATTATGCAAACAAAATATTAATATATCACATATTGATCAATAGACATTATATTAATTCATAATTAAAATTTCAGAGAGCACACAAAAATCAGGAGAGAGGAAATATACTCCAGCAGAATTAAATGGATTTCCAGAGGATAAATATATAATTTCTTGATTCCTAAAAATTCTCAAATCAGAGCACTTGAGGCAACAAAATAGTGATTTAATAAAATCGATTATTCTTAAATTTTAAGTTGACAACAACCTTTTTAGTTTTTACCAGTTAATTTTATTGTTGTAATTGGAAATCTCCATGCAAATACTCTGTATATCTGTATTAAAAACCATTGAAACTTCGATCATTTTTATAATATTTAATCCTTTTTTGCATGGAAAATAATCTGCCATTGTTGTCGGCGGTCGTCTGGGGAGTTGAACAGGCGACGCCTGGCGCTTGCTTCATTGCGCGCGGGAGGAGGAGTGCGCGGTGCAGGAATAATTAATTTTGATCGCGGGGGCGCCGTCGGCGCAGAAAGAGAGAGGGAGAGAAAGAGCAGAGAAAGCGGCTGTGAGAGAGAGCGGCGGATAAAATCAATACTCGTTGGCGGCGGCGGCGGCGGACGGACACGGAACGCTCCTTGTGCAAAAATGCTGCCGCGCCGCCGACCAATATCATCGCTCCCCCTCCCGCCCCTGATTTAAATCTGTTGGTGCTGGACACGACAAGGGAGCACAACAGACCAAAAAGGTCACTAACAAAATTTGTGGTGCAAAACGAAGAATTTCATAAAATATTTTTAGTTTCAATGTTTCACACAAAAACTTCAACTATATACAAATATATTTGAAGAAGTGGACACTCAAGGATATAATCATGGAAATGAAGAGATCAGACTTTTTCCTTGTTGCAGTTAATGTTTTTTATTCAAGAACAAATTATTTTATTACTATGTATTCCACGATCAGCGCGTTTGCTAATGAAATAGGGTCGCAGACTTTGACCGAAACTGGTCGAGTCATTTGTTTTTGAATAAGAAACAAATTAAGCAACGAGGAAAAAGCCCGATCTCTTCATTTCCTATATAAAAATAATATGTATTTTAATATTATTATTCCTTCACTTTGAATGTGTCATTAGTGATATTACATATGATGTCTCTGTCATTGCATCGTAAAATATTTATTCTAATTTTTCAAACAAAGACGACGAAAGAAGGAAATGGAATTAATATTCTGTTGCAAAAAAATGTTCTTTGACACGCACGAGCATTTTTTTTTTTTTAATTCTATATGACAGATAATTTTTTTACATTATGTCCACGATGTACACGAAAGAAAAATATTTTTTTGAATCTGAATTTATAAAATTAATTAATAAAATCGTCTCGGGTAGTCCTTTCGGACTGTGCTATTCTTTTTTGATGCACCAGAATTCTACCCAATTATTCAAGTCAATATGAACAAATTATGTAAAAATTTAAAATTCTTATTTTCGGGTCGGAAAGAGCAAAAGAATGAACTGAACCGCAAAAATCTGTTTGCAAAATCGCTTCTCTCAGTCTATACGCTGCGGGTAGGTAATAGGCGCAACCAAATCTTTGGCGAGAGGGTGGTTGTTATTTGCTGAATTTTGGTTAATCAAGGGAGAGCGCCGGTAAACGAGGGTGGAGGGAAGAGTGCACGCTTGGGGGTGTATCGGTGGAAAATGATCCCATGCAGAGAGTTTCCCCGTTCAAGCCTTTATCGGCGGCCGGCGGAAAACTAAGTGGGCCGTGTTTTCCACTCGAGCTGCATCTCAGGTGGATGAGTCATTAGGCCTCGTCTTGTTCCATTAATCGTGAGCGCGCGTCCGCAAAAGGACGAGCGAATCTCTCTTGGGTCGGTTAGTGATGGATTTTGTTTCCCTTCGATAGAGGAGGGAATTCGTCTGCTCCACACAATATGGAGAGGGACCTGCTTGTCCGCGCTCGGTTTTGATTTCGTCGAAAATCGAAAATGCACTTAAGCTAAGGGGCTGAAACTACACCCTTGGCTGCTGGGGTGGATGCTGAGCTGTTTGTTACATGACGAGCGCCATTTTTATATAAGACGGGGGAACACTACATCAGGAGTTTCAGAAAATAACTGCAGATTTCTGGAAATTTAGTGTAATGAAAACTCATATAAAATTTTGTTATTGTTTTTAAATTAATTAATTAACTCTGAAATATTTTTGGTGCTAAAAATTTGAGATTCAAATTAAATCAAAAAGAAGAACGAGGCCATTTGGATTAATTATTTTATACAACGTAAAAATATCAGCTCATTATTATGCATAGTTAATGACATGATACATGACAAATTATTAAGTTGCAAATTAGGTTTATTGGTGTACCACAAGGCAATCTCTCCCTATATAACGAGATACATCATCCAGATATTCAAAATTATAAATGAAAACTACAAACAAAATTGGAGTTAGAAAAAAATACACATTTTCTAGAAAAAAAATTAATGCATATAAAATTTACTCTATTTTTAGAAAATAAAAAATTTGAAATCCAAATTTCATTACTTTATTTTGTGCATTGTTATTTACTAGGTGAACGGTCTTAAATTTTAATCTACAACAAGTTAAATTTATTCATAAAATATGGCATCATGCTGGGCGCTCAAAAAGCTCTCGACTCTGCGGCCACACCTAGCGCGGATGTTTGTGGCCTCCAGTGATGCAAGGGGTGTAATATTATTTAAGTGCGCACACCCGCCGCTGGCATTTTAGAGTCTATGTTTTCCCACGAGTAACGAGATAATTTAAAATTAAATAAATGAAATTTAGCTTTAAGTCAAATTTAATTTAAATCGACCAGAAAAAGAAAAAAAAATCATTTAAAAATAAATTTCATTTTTTGGAGAATTTTTTTACCCTTCTTGGCACTTATTGAGTTGAAAATAACTTTCAATAAATCATTTTATCTTCGGTGTTTGAGTGATAATTACGTGAAACTTTGTGTGGAATAAAGTAAGTAATCTTTCAAGTCAAAAAATTATATTTCTTTACAGCCAAATTTTTTATTTGCACTCACCAGTTTTTGTTAGGGATTTCTAATAAAATTCTTGCTTTCTATGTTGTTTGTTGGGGCGGTTTGTGTTGGCCCCTTTTTTTGCAGGTTCTAATTACATGGCAAAGCTGCTTTCGGTGCAACTAGCGAGTTGATAAAATACACTTTGTCAAAAAGAAGCGCAGAGCGAGAGAGAGAGACGCGGAGGCAGAAATTTCGCCTTGAGGTTTCGCCATTGTGGCGCAAAACGAGAAAGAAATAAGGGAGAGAGCAGTTGATTGAAAAGCTCGCTGGTGACAACCTAGCAGAGAAGCAGTTCTGTTAACAATCGTGGCCACTGAAAGCGAGCAATCTTTCTCTCTCTCATAAAAATCTCTCTCTCTCTCTTTTAATTTTTCCTTTTGGAAAGAGTGAGCGAGCGAGGACCATTTCTATAACATAATGAAGAGCGGCGGGAGGAAAGTAATAAAAATTTTGATGACTGATGCTTTGCTGGCGAGACTCCTTTGTTTCCGCGTTTAATTCAAACCCTTCTTTCTTCCCCCGGCCGCGAAATAAGCTGCTGTATGCGATTTTATTTAAACTTGTATAAAAGGAGGCATTTCTCCCCCATTATTTAAAATTTTTCAAAACAAAATGCGGAAAAGGACAGCCAGAACGAACAGCAGGTTTATTTTTAATTATCCTTCCTGTCACTGCTTATATTTTTATTATTATTGTGAATGTACTCCGCGGAGTAGAAATATTAAAAAAAAAAAATATATACACAGACATAACTTTTTTATACTTTTACACAATGTTCTTCCACCACAACTCGATGTCTCATCCGTGCAAAAAAAAAATTATATATATCGTTCCCATTTTCTCTCTGCATTGTGTGCTGCGACATTTCGAGGCTTTGTGCAAGATTTCGCGGAAAAGCGCCGCCGTTATTATTGAGTTTCCATGCATGCAAATGATAATAAAACAGGGAAGCTCATTCGTTATTGCGCCGTCGCACCGGATGTATCGGAGTTTTCCAGAGGAAAATCGCGCAGACCTAAGAGCAAAAACTGCCAGACGTGTTGACGTGTCACCCTCAAATTCTGCTATTCTTTCCCATTAGGCAAGCTATTATTGTCTTTTGTAGAGAATAAGAAAATATAAAAGCAGACGAGAATCAAAAGAATGGAAGTGGCATATATTTTAACATAAGAAATTAGCTAGTTAATTAAATAAATGGCTCTAGTTATTATTTATTGTTCTCGGATCGGTCAATACAAAAATTTTAAATTGGAAAAAAGAGAAGAGTAAATTTTTTCAATATATTTAACTTGTCTTGTCAGTGTTTTTTTTATGTATTGACTATTCACGTTAATCCTGTTGCGGTGAAGTTTGCATAACACAATAAACAATCAATAATTTCGCATGAAAAAATAAGCTTCTGGCTTCTGATACAATATGTATTATCTCTGCTATTTTTTCTGCCATTATAGGAATTAATTAATTGTTTTAGTATTTTCTTTTGGAATCGCTAATCAGTGCGGAATTTTCTTCCACCACGCTATTCAGATTTATGGCTTCCAAAAATGTTGTTCGATTCCTTGTGTTTCAAAAATAATTATAATATGACTTATATTTTTATTTTGCTTATTGGCTAGTTTAACTCCTACGACCTTAGCAAGTAGAAGAAACATTTTTCTTTTCAAATTGGGCCTGTGAAAAAAAATTTTCTACCAGTTTCAGTCACGGTTTGCGACACTATTTCATGAGCAAACGCGCTGCTCGGCTGACAATTTACAAGAATATATTTCATACATTAATTAAAATTGTATCGCAGAAGCTTTTCATTACCCCAAATTTCTCCTTTAATTTGAATGGAATTGCAAATAAAAAAACACGTGATTCTTGTACCGACTTTCATATTCCTAGAAAATTAGGCTTTCCGTTGGTCATACAAGTAGCATTGAAAGATAGCGGATTTTGCCATAATCCATTGACATAAGCAACTGCTTGACCTCTCTGACCAACGGTAATCCTATTGTGGCTATACGGGCACCTAAATTTTATTTTATTTTATTTTGCTTTTTCCTCATTCTAATTTGATGATGCAAGGATTCAAGAAGAAAACCATAACTGAATTGTGATTGTCCAAACCGCGAAGAAAAAAATTGAAAATTATAAGTTATGATTTTCGAATTTCCTACTTTTGAATAATGAAAAAAAGCTATTATTTAGTAGTAATAATTTGTTTAATTATTTTTATAAATTAATAAATTGTGATTTATAATACGGAATAAATATTATCTGAATCTGAACAAGAAAAATATTAATTTCTTTATTATATAATGAAGTAATTAAATTAATTTTATAATTCTTATTATTTATTCTTCTGTCCATACAAAAAATTTGAAAAAGAGAAGAAAAGGATTTACAACTAGCAGATGTCTGCTAAAACGCCCGACAAATTCAAATTGATTCAAACTCGAGGTGGATTTGGATTTCAAGAAAAATTTAAACCTTAACGACATATATACGTGTTATGGTCAAAATTTTAATAATTTCAATCGCATATCAAGAGTCACTTATCAATAAAAAAAAAATCCGCTCCCGCGGTATAATAGAGATTGCAGCGCATAATGTTGTGAAGCGTTTTTCGAGCAGTGATATCTATCGAGCGGCGCAAACGCGCCGGCTAAAAAAGCTTTTGCACGAAAGCCAGTCAGCCGCAGGCTTGTGATTTTTCATCTATACCAAAGCGAAAGGGTTTTATTTTTATATTTATCTTGCCGTTGTGAGCGTATTTAACAAAAGCCGCTTGCTGATATTCCAGCGCGATTTCTAGATTATTTTTAATTTTTAACCATCGGAAATATGATACATATGGATTTTGGCACGTAAAATATGCATGTGATAACTTTTGCAGAGATAAAATAGCAATAACATGTTCACCAAGGCACTAATCAAAATCCCCTTAGAAAAACAAATCACTTTTTGTTCTGATAAATGCACCCCTATGGCTTCCTAATTCCCAATTCACCTCCTTAATTTGAAATAAACAACAACGCAAAAGTCCATAAGTGCACTGGTGAGCTAAACTTTTGTGTTTTTTTTTTTCAATCAATATTTCATAGAAAACTTTGCAATATAAAAAACCAAACGAATGATAATAGATTGAACTTACTTTGAAATGATTCATGCGACCATATAGAAATTATTATTTCTAAACCTCCTGTCACAGATTTTAAAACGTTCTCAGAAATAATCAAATGAAATTTTGATCCAATATTTGATATTCTTCTTCTGCTCCAATTGGTAGTATTCATATTTAATTTAACAGAAACTAGAGGCGGCGCCTTTTCTTGTCCAAAAACATTTCCCTCCCAAAAATTGTTATCTCAATTTTTCTTTGTGATCTGTGCATATAACATGTATGTAATATTTGTCGGACAAGAATAAACAACAATAATAATAAAAACTCCGCGCTCGGACCAAATGCGCAAATAAAAAATCATCTCTGATTCGGATTATGATACAAGTTAGACAGAATTGAATAGGCAGAGCAATGTGATTGGCCGGATTATGAGAGAAATGCCGATATCCAATATCGACGACATGCAAATTTGTAATACGGTATATAATAGCAAGAGAATTTCCCTATTCGCGCACAACTTACAACGCCGAGTGACACCCGAGAGAAGCCGCGGGCGTTGCGGGGTTTCTGTTAAAAACGACACAAGCACACGAAATATAATTGGGGATGAGAAGCCCCAGAAGAGATTGACCTGCGAGAGCAATATCAACATTTTAGCTCTCCCTTGTCACGGCCGGTTAAGAAGTAAGCACGTCTAAGGCTTATTTTAAGTGTGCATGTTACACACTCGTCGCACCAATTTGTGCTGCACACTAAATGTACACCCCTTCCAACCAGGCGAGACAGTGTGGAAAAAACACAAGGATTTATTGCTGCTATAGCAATTTGAAATGCTTCTCTTAATGCCTGAAAAGCTGCCATTTAAATCGATCCAGCAATTCCAATCAGAATAACTCAAAGTTTTGGTTGTTGTTGAATTACTTTGATCAAAATTTTTGGTTTTAAAGAAATAAAGGTACACAAACCTGGAAAGCATTGCGGGGTCGGCGTGCAAATGGGCCGCAGGATGCGGCGAGAGGGGCAGCGGTGCCCTGAGGACCCCCGAGGCCAGGCCCTTGGGTTGCCCTTTGGAGTCAGCGCGGCTGAGGATGCTGGAGATGGAGAAAGAGGTGAACGCGGCCGCCGACGAGACGGGACACGACGACGTCTTGTCGGCGGGGCCGGTGTCGGCGCCGTCGGCGTCGCCCAGCTGCAGCACTTCCGCCTGAGAATCCATCGGCAGCAAACTACAAACTGATCGCCGCTGCATGCGTCTTCCATGCTGCGGAGAACCACCCTGTGCCGTTCAACCCCCTCCCCCCACCCGTCACCGCAGTACCGGTTTTTCTTTTTCCGAAACGGTGAAAGCGGTTTACACGCAGAGGCAGGTGACAGTGTCAATTATTTGCCAAGAGACGACCCGCGCCGGGGATTTTGCGCTTATAATGAGCGATTGTCCCACACGACACAGGAAAATTAAATCTACTACAGCAAAAACAAATAATAAATTTAATCTTAATTTCAAACAATATTTTTTTTATATAATCCACATTTATTCAATTCTAATTTCATTGAATAATTTTTCAAAAATTAATGTAACCTTAATTCAAACCGCTTTTTTATTATTGTTCTTTATGTACTTATACATAAAAATTTGTCAAATTAATTTTCCGTCAATTCTTTAATAGCGAAAAATTGCCAAAGAATTATTTAACATCATTAATGCGAGAAAATAATTGTTCTACATTTTCTCATTAATGGGCTGAGAAATTGAAAATAAAATCATTGCAAACATTGTTGAATACCATTCAATTTAGTAATTTTTTCTATCAATTTTGTCTATATTTTGAGAAATTCCAAAGATTATTAGCATATATTTTTGTAGCTTCTGAGCATTATATAATTTGCTCATTTTAATTTTTAACAAAATTGTTTATTCCATTCCTTTATATGATTATTATTCTTTGATCACTGGTCCTTTAGTCACAATTCAATCCACTCAACTTGGAGATATCAATTACCGGTTGAAGGATCAGTTCGCAGCACAAGGAAATAGGCAGCGTGCAATTTGGAGGACGTAATCGAGGAAACATTTCGTAATGTCATTATCGAGCAACAGTTACGACAGAGAGCCTTTTAAGCCGACAAAGTAATAGTCCCTATTAGAGCTCGATCCCGGTTCATTTCGCTGGAAAAAAAGAACCGGTTGTTCCGTTCGGTGGCTCTTACCCTCGGCGGACAGGGCGTCGCCCCTCGGTGCCACACGATTTTGGCCCTTGGCCAAAGGGGTCGGTAGGACGGGAAGGGCGCAACGCGATCGGGCCGCTGGTCGTTGATTGGCCGCGGGGAGCACCGGGGGTGGAGAGCGGCGGAACAACCCCAAATGTGCTTAAGAGTTTTCCATTATGATGGTTGGACGGGGGTGCAAAAAGCAATTTGGTCGCGCTTGTAAACGCGAGCGGCATATTTTCCCTGCGCTTCTTCTTTTAAACTATAACGCCGCTCTTAATGGGGCCCATCCTATCTCTCTCTCGCTCTCTCTCTCTGCGTGCAAACAATAATTACCTTCTACACAGCAGACTACGTCCCTGTGCTGCGTTTACATTATATAACACACACTCACCACTCCCAAACTCATTTTCATCCCCTTTTGTGTATTTTTTTTCTGCGCCCATGCCGCACGTTTAAGGCAAAGTTCTCCCCGGCGAGAGATAGCTTGCTGGAGGAAGTTCTTGCTACGGCTGATGGAAATAAATCCTCTGCCTGCCGCCTCCGAAATTGGGATTTATATCTAATCGGTCGTTTTTCACACAGAAACACTGCTTTTGCTACACTCACTGGAGGAGGAAAATTTCAGTTCCTTTTTATCACAGGGAAATTTTTTGGATTTCAAGAAATAATAGAGTAACTCAAATTGTGATTAGCACTCAATTAAGGTTTGAGGCTTATTTTGCTAAAAAAATTATTGGTGTAAAGATTTTTTTTTTTATTTAAAAAGATATATATTGTTTTGATAATAATAAGGACTGCTTAATATTTTTTTTTTTGTTCTGTGTCTTTGAGTTTTTTGATGTATTTACTCGCTCTTGTAAATTTATAATGTTCAATTTATGGATGATGTACTTGGGCAGAGAATTCCCGGTGATAAACGAAATTTGCAACTAAAATTAAGTAGATAACACAATTATTATTCAAAGGAATAAATAGCTACATCCTTCTTTGTATTTCGATCTTAAATTGCTAAAAATTGTTTTTCTCCAAACACAGCTACCACAATTACATTTCATTTGAATTTTTTGGCACATTAATAGTACAAAAGAGACCGGAAAATTTATCTCCCAATTTTTGGGAGGTTTTAAAAAGTGAAGATAAATATACTTGTAGGACCCATATTTTTTATATTATTAAATTGATATTAAACAAATTGACAAGGACGCTAGGCCCGCATTTCATTTCTTTATCGCTGTTTTCCACTTTTCTTTATTAGGATTTTGCCTTTTCATGAAAAATAAAATTGTGCAATTGCATTAAATTAAGTCTATCTAATTTCATGTAGAGGTGTCAATTATTTTAATAATATTTTTGAGGCTTAAACTAAAATCAAATGCATACATTTAAAATGAGAAATGGTGCAGAAAATATAGATAGATACATAAAACATTGTTTTTTAAGTTATTATTCGGCTCCACGATATGTATTGTACAAGTCCATTTTTGACGTGTCGCAAAATTTCAACTGATTGTATATTCAAATAAATTTTGATTCAATAGTTGATTGGACTGGAAATGCTTTGGACGTCAAACAACAAACGCCGCACACGTTCGATGGTTAAACCACAGAATCCGTTGCCCTCCCCATAAAACGCAATTGCCAAAAATAAATTGGAATTGATCGTCGACTCTTGCGCGCGACAATTGCGTCGCTCTCCTTGCCGGCAAAATATTATTGACCACAAAAGCGGAGCCACTCATCCGCAGTAGCAACACATGCGCGCGGGCCGCACAAAGCATTAATTATCGCTTGCACGCAGCCAGCCAACCAGCAACGCAGTATCGTTTAATTAAAAAAATCGTCCTGCGTATTTTCCGTGAGCGGTACCGAATCGGCAATAACCCTACAAGGGAGATGTAAAAAAATTTACAGTATGAAACCAGCTTTTAAAAAATGTTGAAAGAGCCAATTTTCGTTATTCAACTCAATTTATGACATTTTTAATGCGTTGACTTTATTTTATCCCGTGAAATTCTCACTGCAAATAAAAAAAACTGTAGTTTTGCAATTCGCATAAATTGCTGCGTTCAAGATAAAATTTCATTTATTATTTATCAATTAAATTTTTATATTATGGTTCCACAATTTTTCTTGATGTGTTGCACGTTGCATTTGTTTCTTAATATTTCAATACAGTGCTAATTAAATTTCTTTGATAAAGGAATTGCTAAAACAGATGAACCACCACTAGCCAAGATAAATAATAATATTCAAACTCCCGCGATCAAAAATACCGAAAAATACCTTATATATCCGCCGCAGTGAGTCGCAAGTAAGTTTATTGTTTATTCTTCTTAAATTAAGTCGTACATGAATCAAAGAAAATAAATAATAATATTTATCATTTCACAAATTAAGAATTATTTTATCCATTCAGTGTGTGCACAGATTTTAAATAAGCACATAAAATGATTTTTAGGTTGACCTTTTTAGGCACATTTTATCAAGGATTTTGCAGGGAATGAAAGTAATATTCAATATCTTTGTGTAGGAATAATAAAAATAAAATACAAAATTTTCTCTTTGAGTACGAGTGTGCTTACGATTGAAGATGAATCCGAAAGAAAGATCTATTTATACTTTTGGTTTGCACAAAAGGAGCAATAAAGCAATCAGATGGTATCTCTGCTGAGCGAGTTGACAAATCGCAGCGAGTTGCTCTTTTTGAACGAATTGATCAGTTACGATATCGGTCGGCACGCGTGATGTTTGCACCACGTTCAATTGGAGGAGAAGCATGTATTGAACTGTACAGAAAATTATTTTCGCGCTAGAGTGGCGCAGCTTGAAAAATATATGGCAAGAGATTCCAGCTTCAAGCTGGACGCAATGAAGCCTACCCAAACTGTTGCCGCTGATCCGATAAGGCCCGGTGCTGGAGAAGGGGAATTATTATTTATCCCCATCGGTCCAGCGATTAATCTGGGCCGACAACAACCATAGTGTGCCGCCGCACAAAGGCACTAATCCGTCTTGTCGTGCGGAAAAAAGATGAGAGGACACATGAGCACCTTCCTTTTTTCTGATAAAAGAAGCGGCCAGCTCCCTTGTGTCCGATTTCAAAATATATATATATTTATTGCGTGAATTTGTAGATTTTGGTCCTGCCGGCGCCGCCGGTCTGCTCATCACAATTGTGCGCGCGGAATAAGCGGCTCTTAACGGCGGCGGCCAACAAGAAAGAAGGAAAAAAGATTCTTCTATTCTCATCGGCGGTTGCATTTGTGCTCACGAAGAACAGATATACACTTACGAGCAGGTCCACTGCACTTTTCTTCTGTAGCATAATTTTCAATAGATTTGAAAATCGTCAAATATTTATTATTATAAATTAACAATATTTACAGTTACATGGCGGTATTGGAAAAACAAGAATTAGCATATTTAAATTAAATATATTTTGGTGTCCGCAGTGCTTATTTTTTTCAAGTTATAAAAATAACAAAAAAATGATATAATTATATAGAGCTCATAATAAAATAATAAAATCCATAATGGAAATGAAGATATCGGGGTTTTTCCATTATCATCTCCTCGAGTGTCAACTTTTTCAAACAAATATCCATAATATCCGTAAAAAAATTGAATTGAATTGACAAAATATCATAGCTACCCGCACAAAATTAAAGAGATTTGCAATAATGTTTCCATTTTTCTCTCTGATTTTCTTTGGAAATCAAGAAATATTTAACAGTTTTTTTTCCAACGAACTCTATTTTAGAATTGAAACAAGTTGTCAAGATAAAAAAAAGAAAAAACGTTACAAGCCAATTTCATGTCTATGAACGATACATGATAGCGTTCCTGCAGGAGTTAACAAATAATTTTTTTCCGTCCGCGGCACAAAACTCGTTCTGCCTGCCAAGAAATTGACTGAAATCTTTTGAACTAACTGCACTGCTGGGCGTCCAAAAGGCGAACAGCTTGCATTCAATTGACAGGAACAAATCGTACAATTTCCACGCGATACAATATTTCTTTCCACTGTGTTCGTGCACTCCGGGTGTTTGTGTTGGATTGAGATGCAAAGGAGGGCAGCGGGCGGTGAAACTCATACCCCTTTTTGCTTGTTTTTGTACCACCCAGCGCTGAATGGGCCTTTTATGGAGAAATGTGCAGCTTGATTTCCCATTATTCCAATACAAGCGCACAGTTGGATTCTTTTTATCCGGAGCACAATTGAAGCAAAGTGAAAGAAAAACGTCGTCAAGTTTAGTGATGGGAATTTTATTCTGCTCTGTATGTGCGAGTTTATTTTTTTATGTGAATGTTTTTGTGACAGAGGTGAAATTGAATTGAATCGAGAGGTTTGTCACATTAGGGCGGCTTGTCAACAAAAGGCGGCGGCGGCGGCTCCCATACAAGCAGCATCTCTACCACTATTAGGAAATAGATTTATTTGAGATGCGCTCTCTTGATGTTTTATTGTATTTATTGTCACAAGAGAAGTTTGTACATTCGCGGTTTCGTCTTGAAGCACTCGTTGTGACACACGAGATTCTTATTTATTTCTCCCTCTTCCGTTAGAGCGGTGTTACATAAAAGAACAATCACAGGAAGTTTTTGAAATTCAAGGCGATTACACAAATTGGCTAATAAAAATTGTCAAAGGAAACAATAAATCCAGAAAATCAATATTTATGAAATATAATTTAAAAAAATTTCATCTTAACCCGCCTCAAATTGTAGTCGGCTTTTTCATTAAAATCGTATCAATTAAGGCAAATTAGGACATTTAAAAATCAATATCAATTCAACGGAGCCTTCATTATGAGGAAAATTAGTTCAATCATAGCGGAGACAAGATAAATAATTAAAATCAAAAAATTTATTGAAAGTATGTGTGTTTATTTGTCGATTTTGAAAAGCATCTGCAAACAACATCATCAAAATATGGTCGATGGAATAAAAATTGCAAACAATTGGAAAAAAAACTAAGCGCGGCAGATCAAAATGCTGCAAATCGATGCGAGATAAATTTTCCCACAAACAAAGTTTCTTTTGTCGTCGTGGCTGCGCTGAGAGGAGTGCGTGCGCGCGCGTGCAACAATGTGCTTGGTGGAGTAGGTGATTAATGCGAGCGGAAAATCAATTGTTGCGCCACTTTTCGTGCAGTGTGTGTAAGCGAAATATTATGTTCCAAATAATAATTCATGGGAGCACTTTTTCTTCTCAGTCGGAAATTATTAGATCAAGAGCTAGGGGGCTCCGTTGCGTTGCAAATAAAATAATAAACGTGCTGGCCTTTTGAATGGGTAATGGGGGTTGATGTTTGCTACCCCCCAGCGAGAAAATCTCATCCCGGCGTTTTGTGTTACTCGATGCGCCTGAAAAGACGAGTAATTGATAATGATATGTGCTCTCCTATAAGCAGCCAGCTTTTCATTATTATTTGTGTGTATCAAAGTTAAGGGGCGCGTACGTTTTTCATTCTGGCGCACAAAAAGTAACCAGAGCGGCACAATACACAGGCTTTTTAATTTGTGTTTGTCGAGAGCGTGCGGATAATGAGATGAGAGCTCCGTTCGAGGGCTCTCCAATTTGCCGTCTAAACTTGCAACAAATATATATAAGTGAGTTTGTCGAAAAGCGAAACAGCATCATTATTATTTCCACAGCAAATATAAAGACCGCTAAAGGAAACAGGAAAGTTATATTTTAAATTAGAGAAATGCAGAGGTAATCAGGAACGAGAGAGAAATGTTTATTTTTCTTGTCCAATTTGACGTGAATGATAAATGATGCTGTGAAGTGTATGAAATATATGTATGATGAATGAGTGTCAATTTGAAAACAAATTTCTTTCAATGTTGGAAGAGATCAAGAAATAAACTTTGATTGTTTTATAGAGGTATACAATCATTTAAATATAATTTTGACACCTTATATTGGAGTGATCAGCAAACTTAAAGGCGTCTCCCATATGTTTACTAGGCTGAAATATAAAGTTTCGGACGATATTCTGTGCCTTCTCTGTACATTCTCGAGTGTATTAAATTTCTAGTGCAAAACCGCAGGCTTTTTCAAATAAAGTTATAACGAAGATATGAGGAGGGTAACTCGATACAATCAAGCAAATATCTGTGGCAACGATCTGATTAATTGTGAAGGAAATTAAGCTTAAGAAATCGGTTGAAAATCCCGAGTTTATGATACCAAGAAACTTAAATGCCTTATTACCTATATTATTGAAAATCCTCGAAAGTGACGAGGTCCTTGTAAAGGAGGTTAAATCTGTTGTACAATTTTATGACCTGAACGAGTTTTATCGTTTCAATAATGTTCTGTACTATGACTTATTTTAAAAAGTGTTTGATACTATAAGCAATGCTTAACAAATTTTAATACAATGAATACTTGTAATAAAAATAAATAAAAAGATTCGTAAAAATAAATTTTTAATTAAATTGGCTTATCTTGCCAAAAAGGTAGAGCTATGATTAAAAAATCAACCGAATTCGGTTAGAAACTTCCTTGCTAAAATTTTTCAGATGCATTTTTTGGACAAAACGGCCTATATTAATTTTGGTAAAGCAGATTCAAAATTAAAAAATAAAAGACTTTTCCAAAATTTATGACGAGTTATTATAACATTTTGCTCTCACAAAGAGCTGGGAGAGGAATTTATTGAACAAAGAGCACAACATATTTGGAGTGGATTTTGAATAGCCCTGAGGGGGCTTGAGCAGCAGGCGGGTAAGGCGGTACAGCTACGCGGCGCGCATGGCCGGGCAATCATAACACATGATAATTACATAATAGTCCGCTCATTACTCAAGCGCTGTAATCCAACTTTGCGGATTAATCACCTCTGAGCTCGGCAGCGGTGCCTCCCCTCTCGGCAGCACCCTCCTTTGCCGTAGCCGCCGATTATCATTGTTATTTGCTCGCTAATTGATGCGCCGCGCAAACGCTGCATCCGACTTGCCGACGTGCAATTTAATCCGCCGCGTGTAATTCGCCAGCAACAGAATAATCACCTCCTTTCCCACTATCTACCTGCGCACCAATTATAAGTATAGGAAATTAAAGGATGGATCGAAATTTACCTTAAAAAAAAAACTATCGCGATGAAATTTTTTATAATTGAATTAAGTTGGAACTCTCTTTGCAAGTTAAGAATATTTTAAGACAAGCGCTTGTACTATTTAAAAAATATTTCAAATATTATTTGACTGGAAGTGTGTCCGTCTCATTTTTTAATATAAACAAATTATGTTGCAAATAATGTTTATTGGTGTACACGAGATACATCATCCAAATATTCAAAATTATTATATTATTGTTTTTTTTTTATTATTATTATTTTTTTAGGGTCAGGCCATGACAAAGTCTTGTCGGCCTGTGCCCTTTATTGGTGGTACAGAAGGCACCACCCAATTAATTTTTATTTTTTTATTTTTGGGTTTTTATTGTGTCGCATTCACCGCGGCGGCCATATCTCTTTTGACGTGAGGCGTTTTAACAGATCTCCTCTAGTTGTGTCTGAGAAACAATTTTGGCTCAAGGTTCTATTTTTTGTATTATTTGTATTTTTTGTAATGAATTAAGTATAAAATAGAATAAACAATAATAATAATTTTATAGAAATTACACGGCAATGGATTTTGCTTTGAAATCGCTAAAGTTTGATTCAGCACATAAATATCTTGGCGGCAGCAAGTATAGCATAACTTTGTACTTGTGAAGTGCGCACAAAATAATTCAGACTCTTTCTAATAAATTTTAATTTATTTTTATTTTTAGAGTTATCTAAATCTCTTCTCTTGACTAAAAGAATGTTATCTTTTTTCCAATTTCACATTTGAATAAAACGAGATAATTGAACTGGAACTATATGTTGATTCATCCCCCTCTAGGTCTTCGTGTTATCTTGTCTCATTTAAAAGCAGGAGTGTTGATTAAATAAAAAGTAATGAAGGTGGAGTTTGCTGCAAATCCCTCGGCAATTAATGCACTCAAAGCTCCTCCTATCGTTCTTCTCTCTTTCAACTTTACGCTCACTTCTGTTTGTCGTTGGACGAGAGAAGCGCGGCGTGAAAAAATGATGGCCGTGTGGAAAGGGTCTTTTAAGATAAATGGAAAGAGAGTGGCGTGTCTGCTACTGGAAACACTGGAAAGAAATATTATTCAGAGCAGCAGAAGGTTTATCACCGTGTGATCTTCCTCCTTTTGCAAGGTAGCTCTGCTCTCTCTCTCTCTCGAATTCCTTTTGAGTCAGTCGGTCTCGTCATATATGCTGCTTTTTAATATGTTTGCGAGTAAGTGCTGTGCTCTTGCTCTCTCAGCGCTCTCTCTTGCACAAAAAGCATCTTCAAACATATCAAATCTAAAATGTAAGCCGTAGAGTGGAGAGAGAAAGAAAGATCCCCGCCGAGAATCTCTCTCGAGGCACCACCCAATCTTGTTAAATTGATGAAAAGAAGATGCGAGCTGCCCACTCGTTTCCTAGACATTTGCCACGTGGAACCACCTAGGGAGTGCAGTTTGGCATTGCATAAACTGGACCTTTCTAACAAAGATTTTTTTTTCTTTTCAAAAGTGCAAAGTCAATTCATTTTGCATGCTTCATTTTTTCCTCTAGATTAATATTTTTTCATTGTTATTTTTCTCTAAACAAACGTTATATTGCAATAATCAGGGCCTTTTCTTGTCCAAAATCATTTTTCCTCCCAAAAATTGTTTTTTCAATTTGCTTTTCGATATTGCCATAACATTTATGTAAAATCTTCGGACGAGAATAAGCAATAATAATAAAGGCTAATTCCAAACTTTAATTAATATCCAATAATTTGCGCCGTCCAAAATCATTTTCTGTTTCAAATAAATAAATAAATGAGGATGAGACTTAATTTAACAGCACAAAAAGCCCTCAAATAAGGATCTCGCAAATATTTAATCACCTCCCAGAGAGAGTGAGAACAATCAATGATATCAATGATAAGAATAATAATTATATCAAGCTGCTGAGAAAAGTTTTTTGACAATGTTTTATGGCATGCATGAGTTAATGCTGTGTAAACTTGAATATTATTATTATGTTAGGGTACTGACTTATTCTAATTAAAGATCGCTGTAAACATTTTGATCTAATGCGGATTAAATGTCTTGACTTGATATCAGAAAAATCGGTGCGTTTGAAACTCAAATTAGTTTAAGAGGAAATGGCTCACAAGTTTGAATCGTTTCATTAGTCATTTTTGTTTAATAATTAATCAATCATTTATAAAAATAATTATAATTTTATTTGTAAACGCTACTAAAAAAGTACATTTTTGTTTCAAATATCACAATAGCGAAAATCGTGAGCCGATGCTGCTGTGCATATTTTTGAATCGTTTCAAATTACACACGCATTAATTATTGTTGCTGGCTGATGAGGCAAGAGAACATTATCCGCTTCGCTGGAAATAAAACTTTGTTTCCCCGCTGCCGTGTTTTTGCTGTGCGGCCAGATGGAAAAATTCTGCGGCAATATTTTCAAATTTAACCATCATTTGCTCCCCCCACAGCATTTGATGGCGCCGGCCGAAAAGTATATATTTTATCTCCTTGGCAGTGGGAGGAGGTGTGGGGGACGAAGGAGAGTTTTAGCCCCGAGCTAGGAGCAAAAGAGAGAGTTTTGCCTCTTTTCTTAAAAGAGAGAGAGAGAGAGGTGGCTTGCTTTCAGCAGCAACGTCTTGGGTGTATCTTTAATTTGATGCAAGGCGGCTCAAAACATGATGCTCGTCAAAAAGTTAAACTTGTATTCCCGCACCACAAACCTGCTGCCGCCGCCGCCGCTTTTATGAAGAGAGAGAGAGAATTTTACTGGGGAGGAAGACGAGAGAGCGAGAGAGGATCGCCGCCTTTTAAAAAGTAACTCCTCTCTTGCAACTATTTGAAAAGCAGCAGTATTCAATGGCGGGCTGGCGAAGAGTAAAAGCAGCAGCTTCTTCAGCTTCTTCTTTGCAGCTAGATTTATACATTATAAATGGAGACGAGAAGAGAGAGGGAGCGGCAGAAAGGAGAGATTACTATAAGTAGTTTGTCGGCTAACGAAATCTTATCATATACCAGCCAGCGCCGACGTCACGGTTTAAAACGTCAAAAGCTGTTTTCTTTCCGCTAAAATGCATTCAAATTTTAATTTAAAAAAATTAGTAAAGACAAATCAAAGTTTTAAGCGAGTCTACTAGTTAAATTTCTTCTGTTTTAAATAAATATAAATGTTTTTGAAATTATTAGCACTTGTTGAGTTTACTTGATAGCCCAATCAATAATAATATATCTTCCAGGGATGCTGTATGATAAAACCAATTTCCACCTTATTCCGTTTAAAACTAAATATGTCGCGACCCTTTGAGTACAAAAGGAGTGCGTCGACCAGAAATAATCCGGATCTGGTCCTTTTCGCCTTTCCATACTCGGTGTGCGATTTTTATGGCAAAGATTATTTCCCCCAATGGTTGCAGCGATTTACTTTGTAAATTATAATAAAGAGAGCGAGAATGAAAAAGCTGCACCCCAGCTGCGAGCAGATTGGGGAGCAGCATGATTGAAAAAAGCGACCCCCGTGCTTTTATCAGCCAACCTAGATGATTCCTCTTTCTCTCTCGCTCTGAATACAGCATAGGGAGTGTCAAATGCCATGGGAGCTCTTTTAACTACTCTTGTAGGAAATGAATTTTCTGGATTAAAACTCACACAGCCAAATCACGGCGGGGTCTGCTGCTGGTAATAGTCATTTAGTTGGCTGCTTCTTTTCACTACAACACAGCTCTATTTTATAGCTTCGCGGCTAACACGGCTTTCGCATTAGCATCCATGCACCGCAAATGACTTTCCACCCGCTAAGTGCGATTCCGCATGAGACGATTCTCTAGCTCTTCTGAAAACGGAGATTTTCATTTTTCGAAAAACAGATGATAAATTTTGGTTAATTTGGACTCGGACTCTGAGAGCTTTTTAGTAATGGGAATTTATTAGAGAAGGCTCTTTGGATCTGTCGTTATCACGAAAATGGAAAATAGAGCTTTCATAAATAAGCAGAGCTCAATAAAACAGCTTTAGTCAAAAAGGTCAATTTTTCTAATTCAAGCTCGTCTTCCATGACTTTTTGCTATAATTACAGATAGTTTTCACTGGCAAAATTATCGACCTATGTTGCAATTCAGACAGCACTTTTAAAACGCCGTGTCCCCACGTAATATCAAGTCAAGTCATTTATTTAAATAAATATTAACTTTTGTCGACTTTCATTTGCAAATCCAATTCTATAATAATTAATTTTTTTTCAAGATTTCTGATTGCACACTTCATGTTGGAAACTTACAGCAGCTAATAGCTTTTTCTGTGAAAACTGCTGCCGCGGCGCTCGCACTTACCTATTTATTTATACACTTTAATTTGCGGCAGAGTTTAATGTTTTTTACGATTATTATACGCGGTGGCAGGCTGGAGGGTGAAAAATCCTTCCGCCTGCTGCTGCGAGAGAGCTGCACAGCACTTTCTCATTAAATGGCTTTTAGCACTGACTAACTACTATCTCTTGCCCTGTAATAGTTGTAAAACTGGCAACGGTCTCTCTCTCTCTCTCTCTCTCTCTCTCTCTCTCTCTCTCTCTCTCTCTCTCTCTCACACACACACACACACACACTCTCCAGAGACACACGAGCCATTAGCTTAACAAAAAGTGCCCTCACCCTCCCTCCTCCCGTGGATAGGATAACCGGCTGACCGCACGGCCATCTTCCAGCTATTGTCCCGGCCTAAGTGCAAATAATTATCCACCGTCCGGACTTATCAAGCTAATTATAATCACTTGCCCCTCTCTTCCTAATTGCCAGCGGGCCTAATCCCCACTTACAAAACATTAGTAGTACGGAGATTTCCCAAACAAACTTGGTTTATTGCAGGCTGAGGATCTACCCAATAAAAAGAAGGAGAGAGAAAAAGTGGTATAAGAAGTATAATTATTTTAATTTTCAATATGTCATGTTAATTAAATACTTTTTAATTGAACTGTAAAAGAAAAAAAAATAAGTGTCAAAAGTCAAAATCATTAAGCTATTTTATTGATTAATTTATTATTAGAAAACCTGGTTTTCAAAAATATTTATAGAGGAATATATATTTTTTTAGTGTTCTAAACAAGAATAATTCAAATAATATAAGTTTATGCGAACTATGCAACCCGCGTGTGGCTGAGAGAGCGCGGGTTGCCTACTTTGGACGTCTGCAGGCGCTGGGCCGATTGAGCACGGAGCAAACAAAGGCGCTCTCCGAATTAATCCGGCGGCGCGCAGTTTTCCAATTGTCTGTCTTCTCTCTGTCCGTGTGTGTGTATGTTTGTTGTGTGAGTGCTGCTGGTGGGTTGGAAGGGTGTATTACATCAGGTCAGGTGCTGATGTCAGAGATGGAAAAGCATTAAGCTGAGCAAGAGAGAGAAAGAGTCAGGTCACAAGGGATCATCTAATGGAGCGTACAAAAGCGATATCCCCTCTCTCGCGCCAAGCCAAAGCAAGAGAGCCCAAAAGTGAGATGAAGACAAAAAGCAGCAGTCTGTAGTCAGCAAATATAGCCGACAAGAGTTAGCAACGTCGCTAATGTCCTCGTAATCCTTTTCTATTGACTGCTTTCTGGTGGATTTTCTTTCAAAAAAGAGTGCAAGCAAAAGACACGCTGCTTGTATTTTGCTCACCAGGATTGCCTCTCGATAAAATGTAATTTTATCAAGATTTGTTTATTTCGTTCAGCATTGTATACCACATACAATTTATTTTCAACAAAAATTATATATTAAAAAAGATTCCGTTTATTTAGTTCCACTGATTCATTTCTCACATGTCGGATTATTTTCATTAAAAGAATACAAAAAATGTAATTTTGTTTTTAAGTTACCACTCAAAGTAGATTTAATGAAGAATTGAAACTGGGCATTAGCTATTTGAAAAGATAATTATGAAAGGACAGCTGACCTCAAAGGCGACCTGCTCCAGCCTGGAAGTACTTGAAAAACCTTCAGATTACTTGTATCCATGCTAAGTAAATATTAATAGGGAGGAAGTCGTTATATGAATTTCTCCAATTTTTGTATAAAAAATAAAAAATTTCATTAGTTTTGTTTTCATAAATAGCTCATCCTTAATATTTAGCCTGGACGCAGTAAGTACCAGCAGACAGCCTTATGGGTTCAGTTGTCATTTTATTATTTTTCTTCTATTTTAACCAGGTTACAATGTTTTTTTTTCTCAATATCAGAAAGAAGTGAACATTTATTTTCTGATTTACAAAGAGAAAATTTCGTTTTCCTGCTTCTCTTAATTATTGAGCACGCATATGTATGTGTGTTTTAGGCGAAACTCAAATTGATGGGTACATTAAATTTTTTCCATGCATGCTATTCACAAATAAAAAGGAGCGGCCAGCGAGCATTTTTAATAAACGCGCTTGTACTCTTTTTCTCTCTCTTGCTCGCTCGCCTGTTCGTTGGTTGAAAGTTTACACTGACTGCAACAAAATGTTGATGATGATAGTTCTCTCTCTCTCTCTCCCTCTCTCTTTTATTTTGCACTCAAAGCCGTGCCTTTGATCATGTGAATGGCGCTCGCTCAGCATCTTTTATTATTATTATTATTGTGTGCCGCAGAAAAAAGCAGCAGCCGAGCGAGAAAAAAAATATTTATGCCCTTACACAGAATGCACCACGTTAAAGGCGTGCGAGTGAGTTGAAAAGAGTGAAATGAAAAATGTTTTTCATGCAACGCAACTCGCTCGCTCCTCTTGATGATCAAATGAAAATGCCGCGCCCAAACAAAGGCAACACGCTCGTAAGTGTCAATGGCGAATCATCTCTGTCGTTGCTGCTTCCGATTCATTCCCGAGTCCTACGCAATTTAGTAAAGTAAATAATATTCTAAATTACAAAGTTTGATAAAAACGGCTGTATTCGTTTATCCTTCTTGAAAACTGGTTTTCATAAAAAAAAAAATAATAATTAATAATGGCTTTTCCAGTTTCGGTCACGGTCTGCGACCCTATTTGAGCAAACGCGCTGCTCGTCAACCAAAGCTGTTGAAGTACAAAATCACAAAATTTCGAAAGTTATATAGATTTTTATGATATATTCGATTTTGGTTAAATCACAATGTTTTTTTTTTATGTTTAGTTGTGGGTGTTTTTGATTCTGGTGACGTGGTCGTGTCTGACAATGAGGCGTAAAACCGCAGGGCAGACGTGTTTGATGTTGCAATTACCAGCAGCTCAGTCTCTCCGCGTGCTGGCGGAGTGAGAGCGGGCGGGGGTTGTTAGCTCCATTTGGCGGGGCACGTCCCTTGGGAGGCCGAGAGCTGCCGGCTGCGGAGGGATTGATGGATGCGAGATGACATTATCGTATCACGACGCTTGCATCACAAGCAGCCAGGTTGTGTTGCTTTTGGATTGTTTGCAACTCGGTAGCAAGTCAATTTGCCGGCTCGCTGCCTGCCAATATTGTCTCCCGCCGACTCCGGTTAATGCCTCATAAGACCCTCCTTTTTGCTTACACGCTCACAGCAGGTTGCCCACTGAAATCGTCTCACTCGCACCCTTAAATCTCGATGTCAGGCCAATTTTGCAGCTCGCTAACCTTATTTATAATATAAATCAAATAAATCCAAAATCCAGACACACATTTTGTAGCACTGAATGAACAACAAACAACAGACTCTAATAAGCACTGGCACAAATTAAAAGTAATTATTTAAAAATGGATTTTTTTAATTAGCTTCTTGAACTTCATCGCGAACCGCGAGTTGCCATATTCAAGAAAAAAATTAATCTGATTGTTAGAACCTTCAAACCTTGATTCTGGTTCTGTATCAAAATGAAATTTAGTTTAAAAAAAATGCAGATTTTTGCGGAAAACCTGAAACTTGCTGTTATGTTATTGTAAAATATTATGTTCACTGTTTCCGTTACATTACCTACTGGCCATTTTCTGCCTCTCATCCCCGACCATATTATTGAATCTGAATTGAAAAGATCTTATATAATCTCTTCTGGGTAAGAAGAAGAAAAATATATTGAATGTATTATGATGAAAATTTTTATAAGTTAATATTCCCAGTGCCCCTTTTGAGTTTCGCCTAGTCAAAAATATCTTTGCGATGCTAAGTGCCCCTTAATGGATGAGATGCTCGAGATTGTTTTTGCGCCCGCGGGATTAGCAAATTGTTGATGGTCTGCAGCTAGCAGAGTATAACAAGCGCAGCGGAGAGTAAGTAATACACCGTCGTCGGAGCGCGCGTGTGTGCATGAAATATTCCCGCGAGGCACGTGTTCGGTAAATGCCTAAGTAAGAGTCCCAGCTCTCTCAGAGAGAGAAGATATAATTAACGAGCAGCAACTCCGCAGTGCTGCTGTTTAAACGTGCGCCACTCCTTCTGCTCCACCGCACCAACAACTTGTGCGTCAAGAGTTAATTTGCTTCATTAAGATAATACCAGGCCGACAAATGTATGCGACTTTGCTAAGTTAGCTCCACCGCGATGCTTCGCGTCTGAGTACATAAACAACGAAACTAAAGAATTGTTTCGAAATAGAAATTCCTTTCCATCAGCGCGGACTTGGTTTTTTATATAGCTAAAAATAAATATTTTATATAAAAAGTTTCAAAACATTTCTTTAAAGTAAAAAAAAATTTAATAACAATATGTTTCCAGGTGATAAAATTTACTTTATATGCAATCATTTTTATTTTTGAACAGCAGATTTTATTATTCAGAAGTTTTAAATGAAAAAAATGAAACTATTCATCCTCTGTCACCGCACTCACAAAATCTTTTTTTTCATTTGTGTATGAATTAGAGTGTTTGACGGGACTCGGTCCCGACGGGTTTCCCGCAGGACCGGCACCGTTTTCTTAAAGAGCAGCGGGAACGGGACGGGACCGGGAAATTAAAGTTAGTTGCAAAGACAAACCAGTTTTCAATTCCCCGTTCTGTCAAATGAATTATAATTTTCAAGCCAAGTCGAAATTAAAAGTTTTTGAATAGCATTTTTACAATCGCAAAATCCTTTTCGCACTTTCTTTAAAAAAAATATAAATAATCATTTATAAATTAAGAAATCAAGACAATATTTAGAAAGATATAAAATAAGCAACCCGCAGTACATACGAGTAGTGCTATTTGCATACCACGAAAATTGGGTGATAAATAACTGATTGCAGGAATCGGGACTCGGGACGGGTCCGGGAATTTCGTTTTAGGTACTCCCGGGAACGGGACCAGCCGCGGGAAATTTTTTGAAGAAAATTCGGGAAAATTTTCAAAAATTGGTCCCGTCAAACACTCTAATGTGAATGATCTCAATTCGTTTATTCTCTCACAACAGAGGTCATTTGGAACTCAACAACAATTGAAGAAACTGGTATGAAAATTATCGAGCATAAATGTAACATTTATTTAAATGAGATGCAAAGGAAAGCAACTTAGGAAAGCATAGTAAATTTGATTTAAATGGAATGCTAACACTCGAGGTAGATTTCAATTAGATTTAATTCAATATTAGAGCTTGAGAATGAATTCAATATGTTTTTGCTCTGGAGCACGGAAAATCACACAGCAAGTTCGCTATATTTGGGAGTAAACGATCAGATGTTCTGATAATAATTTTTGGCTTTTTCGCTTTTTAACGTGTTTTCCTACAAAAGTAACTGGAGCTCACAGGTAGAATTATTTAGTGCATTTCTCCCTCATAGGGGCAGGCAGAGGGGACAAAAGAATTAACTTAATAATTCCCCCGGCTATGTATTCGTCGGCCAGCCGCAGTTCATACCGGGAAAGGAGCATCGGGCTGTAATGGCCGGCCGGTGATAAATTAAAAACCTTTTTTCCACTTTCCCTCCCCACAAAACCGAGCAAATACACATCACACGTCCGTGTAAATTTGACCAGCGACCGGTGGAGAGGAGGGGGAGGAGAGGGCGAGAAGCCGCAGCAGAGAGAGAGAGCGGCAGGTTTGGTCCCTAGGGCCCCAGAAGCATCAGCCAACTTTAAATGAAACAAAGGGAAAAGTTAAAATGGAATTGTGCTCGCCGAGCATCATCTTCGCGTGTTTGTAGTGGGTATTTTTTTTCCTCACTGTGAGCCACAGCCAAACGGCCGCCTCTTTCTCTGTGTGACGTGCTGGAACATAACGCCGCCCTTATTCTGCTGCAAATGTGACGCGCGCCGACCGTTTTTCTGGCCGTAAAACCTTGCAATTTATGGCGCTGCTTCTCTCCAAAATGCCGCTGCTTGCAATCCTCGGAAAAGCCATTCCGCCAAGACATCAAATAAACTAAACCTTAACCCTTCTCACCATATAAAAATCCAAATTCAAAACAATACGGGCCATCTTCAATACCATAAAAAATAAAATTCTGTGTGTCGATTGGAAAAAGTTTTTCTTTCCCGTTTGAGGGATTATTAGAGAACTCGGTTCAGGTATGCATTACTTGTTGGTGGGGTGGAGTTATGAAAGTAAATGAGGCTGCCGTGGATATCACAAATTCAAATGGTGCGCCAAGATTTCAATATAAAATGCGTTTTGAATTACAAATTTTCTTGGGTTCTGAGAATCCCTGTTGAAACAATAATATTTGAGCAGCTGAATATTTTAGCTTCGGGGCATTGTATTATAATAATAAACTTGTAAATCACCAGCACCAAAATATTGTACTTTACAACAATTTCTAACGTTGTGTTAAACCTCTTGAATTTAATTAAAAAACAGCCCAGAATAATCATGATAATTTTCATAATATGTGAAGTGATAAATGTGATGATACACACATAAACCTTATCAAAATCTAAATGAGAATTATCATTATTCAGGTGTGGACGATCACGGTGTAGACCTTTCTTATGGCGCCTATTAATTTTTTTCTTTAGCATAAAAATATGACTTGCTACATTTATTAAAATTAATTTTTATTTATAAAAAAAAATTATATTTATTAGTAAAGTAGGCTAAACCAACATCAAGCTAGTTTAAGAAATATAATTAGACGATTAAATTTAAACGCACCATTATTGAAGAGAAATTTATATTTAAGAAAACACCCTTTATCATGTAAGAATAAATACCCAATAATAAATGATTAATTAAAATCACCATTTCGGTTCAAATGGACTAATATTCTGACTCCTAACGAAATGGAAATTTGTTATAAACAAATAACTAAGAAATAAAAATGTCAGAAATTGAATCAAACTTTTTTAATGGGATTGTATATATCATAATTATTTGAATACAGTGCAAATAATCTTAAAATCTTATAGTTTATCAGCAAGGATGGACGCGATCTCAAATTTTTGCGATTGCGATCTTGAAAATTAAAAATTGTGCGATTGCGATTGCGATCGCGATCAAAAACGTTGCGATCATTTGCGATCAAATATATTTTTTAAAAATAAATTTCCGAACGTTTTTTTATCAATTCTGGTTTCAGAACGAGGAGTCCGAACAAAAATGAACTCCGTAAATGAAAAGCCTTAGTTTAAGAAATTTTTCTGTCAAATTACCTGAAATTGACATTTTTCTTCCAGATTTAGCATTAAATTTGCCCACATTAAGCATACAAATTTTTCTTTCCTCGATCGCAAAAAGATCGCAAATGATCGCCTGCGATCAACCACCTTTTGCGATTGCGATCGCGATCATCTTTTCAAAAATTGGTGCGATTGCGATCGCAATCAGATCGCGGATCGCAGATCGCTTTTGCGATTTTGTCCATCCTTGTTTATCAGAAAAAGTACAAATGAGTAAAATACAATAAATACATCCCTGATGCAGACTTAAATTGTGGGACATTTCCAGCACAAAAGGAAAACTTAAGTCCCTTGCGACTCGAGACAAAAGGGAATTGAGGCCAAGCTAAAGAGGTCGATGTGCAGTTAAAACAATTCGATATAAGAGACAAAATATTATGCAAAATTTCTGAAATGAATTAGAATTTTGTTTGTTAAAGGAGAACGTGGCAAAAAATATATATTATATATTATTAGTTGTTTAAACTTTATGTTTTAGCATGAAGACCGACGCAGCTCTGCAGACAGCTCTTCAATGCAAATAAGTACGCATGCAACACATACTAACCCGTGGTACGTGACATGATCAAGCAAATGTGCAATTAGTCAAAACACTAAATATTCATCTAGTCGCCAACAGACATCCCATTAGTTCTGCAGGTGTTAATTATGACCAATAAATTTTCGCATTTCCCCATATCCCTCTCTAGTTCCTGAATATACCTGCAGTATGTGTAAATGGATCTCATATAAATGGTTGATACATCTCTCATGTCTCTCTTATGATTTTAATAATTTATTTTGCATAAATATTATTATAATCAATTCCATAATTCATTTTGATTATTAACTTTATATTAATTATTTTCACGATTTGTGACGATTATATTTCAAAATATGCTGCATGATTTACCATGTCTTCATAAAATTGGAACCGAAATTTACGAGTTGTAGTTTCAATATATACCGCATTTCGTAAATGTCTCTAGCGTGCAGAGTCTGAACTGGCTGTAGTTTGGCAGCTGGTCAATTAACTCAAATATAAGTTGGAAGTCCGCACATTCACATAACTTTTGTAGCAATTTAGCTTCTCTAAATGATTTTAAAATTTCAAAATAATGAACAGTGTTAATAATAAAACTGGCGATACACAATTCCATCAAATCGTTCGTCAAGGCTTGGAGGAAACAAGGTTATATCACTTTAAATATCGTTATTATTTATATTGTGGAAATATTTTTCAAGCAAATGTTATTATTATTATTATGTAAAAGTAACAAGAAGAATTTAAGTTAATTATTTTGAATAATGTCAGAATGAAATTTACGCTCATTTGTTAATATTTTCTGACAATTTCAGAATATTTTGCGAAAGCTCTGAATTCACCAAATCAATTTTGGAAGTGAGCAACAATTTAAAACAGAGGCCACTGCACATTGCTGTGGCCTCACAGGACAATGCTCTTGTGCTTTATCTTCTCCAGAAAGGTTGTGTATATTTTTCATTTAATATATACATTTATAAAATGACCCTATATGAAGAGTCATTGCAGAAACTTTTTTACTTACAATCAGTTTTCATTAAGGAGCTGAAGTGGATTCCTTCAAAAAAGGAGACTGGACTTCCCTGATGGTCTCCTGTACCTTATCAGGCCCTAAAGCACACCTGACCACAAAAATCCTCCTTGATGCTGGCGCCAATGCCGAGCTCAAGAACAAAGATGGTTGGACAGCACTGCACCTGGCCAGCAAAACCGGACAGCCGGACACAGTCCAACTCCTAGTCAATCATTGTCCAAGTCTCGTCTTGATTGCTTCTAAAAACGGACGCCTTCCCCTCCATATAGCAGCTCTGAACTGCCACCTTGCTGTTGTTAGGGTGTTAATCAAGGCTGGTGGGACGGACACTGTCCTCTCGCATGACGTTTGCGGTACCACACCTGTCCTGGACGCAGCTACTGGAGGAAATACGGAGATGCTTAAATTTTTCTCAAGTCTCACAGACTTAAAGTGGCACAGAGACAAAAGAGGGTTTGATTGCCTGCACAAAGCAGCACAGACTGGAAATGTTGACATTTTAAAGTTTCTAGTCAGAGAAAATTTTGCTTTGGAAACCGAAACGCTTGATGGATTTTCTGCAATCATGCTTGCCGCTATGGAGAATAAAACAGGATTTGTGCGGGAAATAATTAAATATGGAGCAGCTCACAATACGTCTTCTCGAGACAGTAATACAGATTTGCTTAAAGCGATTAATTTTTCTAAAGGATGATTTATAATTTCCAGTTTTTTCTTTAAGAAGAGGACTTGGGAAAGAAGAACTTATAAGATTGTTTGCCGAGGTTAGGGGAGAATTGTTTTATGTGTAATTTGTCCTTCACAATTAAATTTGTTATCATATTTGCATTCCTTAATGATATTTTCAGATAATATACTGAGCCATACACATGATGAAGATCATTTTTCTGGGAAATTGCAGGTTTTTTCAGTTGTTACTTCGTCTGGCTGTTGCTCTCATTTGTTTTTCAATCTCAAAACGCCGATGATCAGCTCTCTCCAAAAAGTCTTGTCGTTCCAAATATCTACGGAAAAAGCATAATGAAATGCTATAATTCATAATTTTGTTAAAAACTTTTTTAACTTGGCTGGACTTGTACTATTTGAAGAGTAAAATAATAATAATTTGCAAATTGTACCCTTGCTTGCCGCGATTATGGGTTTGGATTTCCTCGGCCAGACCCTCCTTGCTCTTGAAGTTCTGCCAGTCAAGCTTCGATTTTTCCAAAGTGCTGAGTTTGGTGCCTTTGCCCTTTAATTGGGACATAAGTCCAGCCAAACCGCCTCCGCGGCTTCTATGTGCCCCAAAGGTTGGAGGTGCTTGACCACTTGACTGCTGCATTGGCTTCAGGGTAGATGTTCCAGTCAAACTAAATTTAAAAGTTGCATATTCCAGAAATAAAGTTCACATCTCCACTTACACATGCGTTTCTCCGGCAAACTCGTATATTTTTTGTTGCTCTTCTTTCTTGCTGCTATCACCGAGGGGCTTCTCTTCCATACTTTTGAAAGCTGCGTCTTTTTCTTCTTCAGGCTTTTTGACCTCATTGACA
Source organism: Neocloeon triangulifer (assembly GCF_031216515.1). Taxonomy (NCBI): domain Eukaryota; kingdom Metazoa; phylum Arthropoda; class Insecta; order Ephemeroptera; family Baetidae; genus Neocloeon; species Neocloeon triangulifer. Next base: position 6,719,872 of record NW_026775562.1, read on the forward strand.
CCATTACAGAATAATGCACCAGTGTCCTTCTTAAATGCAGCCCAAATATCATCAGCCTTTTTTTTCACCTCCTCTTCGCTCGCTACCTTCACAGCCTTATTCTCCCCAGGATCCTCAGCCACCGTTGTTTTTGCCCTTTTCCTTGACCTTCTAAAATATTTTAGCAAAATTTTTAACAGCCTAAAGAATTCAAGATTAAACTGACCTTGACTTGCTCTTTGATTTGCGCTTTACCCCTGCGTTTTCCTCGCAGTCTGAAAGTGCATTGCTTTCATCCTCATTTTCAGAGCCAGACTCTTCTTCTGAGAGCTCTTGATACTCTCCTGAAATCAACACATAACAATGTTGTGCGCAGGGTTAAAAAATCATGAATCTAACCCTCTGGAACATAATCCTCGTCGTTGCTGCTATCACTGTCCATCTCTTTGTTCTCCTCCGGATTCGACATTGTAGCGTTTCAACGAGACTGAAGGAAAATTCGCTAATTACATACAATTACATAATGTGCTTTGGACTCCAGACGAATTTATAAAAATGGGTAAAAATTACATACATACTTATCTCTTCTTAGATCAAAAAGTAGGTCTTCGAGCGAGCTCACGGGCAACCCTCAACTCTGTCTACGCTGGACACGCTGATCTACCTACGGCTGTCTGCTGTTCTTCTCTCTCTTTCCTCAACTTTTATTTACTTTATTTTGCCGGAAACGCAAAGAATCCTTACAGTGATATACGTGTAAATAGTCGTCTCTCGCTGTTCCATACAGCCAATCAACCCCATCTTCTGCCACTTTGGCCAAGCTCCTCTCTTGGCTGTTGTGTTTGCCACCGCTAGGTGGCCAGGTGATGTTATTTTTCTGGTGCTGTTTGAAGCAGTTTTGGACTTTGGACTGTTTGGAGTGTTGCTTGACTTGCTTGTTGCCTGTTCAGTACAGCAAAACAACGTTTCAGTCAAAATTTAATTAAACTCCAGTGTAAAGTGTATAAACAACGCTTGAAATATTTTTTCAAAATTTGATTGGGAAAGATTCAGAACGCAATTTAATTTTCCCGCTACATCTGATACCATTATTAGCGATTTAAAGTTTACATAACTCTTAGGTAAACAGTTGAAAGTTTGTTTTTAATCCGTAGCATAGACTCAATTTGTTGCTGTTACATATTCAGAGATGAGATCTCCCTCAAGAAAATCTTCCTCTTCATCGCACCATCACAAAAAAATTAAAAGGGAAAGAAGTCGCTCTGCATCATCGTCAGGTTCAGACACCAGAACAAAACACAACCGCAGAAGTGATAAGGACAGAGATGAATCCAGAAGAAGAGAACGAAACCGTGACGAATACAGATCCAGGTATTATCATAAACTGAAATTTCCCTCTGAAATTTTTAATGAAGCTTAAATTTCAGACCCGTCCGAGACGACAGAAGAGACAGGACTGAAGGTAGTGATTCTAGGAGGGGAAGGGGTCGCGGAGGCTTTCGAGGGGGTCGAGGTGGATTCCAAGGTCGTAAAAGGCATGGTGCCGAAGAAGATAATTTTGAATGGGGCAAGAGTGCTCACAGAGAGGAGAAGCCAAAAGAGCAGGTGGATAAAGAGCAGCCCAACTTCGGTCTGTCTGGCAAACTGACGGAAGCCACCAACATGGTCAACGGAGTTGTGGTCAAGTACTCTGAGCCCCCAGAGGCAAGAAAGTCGACCAGGCGGTGGCGATTTTATGTCTTCAAGGGTGACGAGACCCTGCCAACCCTTTACATTCACAGGCAAAGCGCCTATCTTATAGGTTTGTTTAAATTTCTTAAACTTTTATCACAAATAATTAAATTAGAGTTTGCCTTACTGAAAAGTAATTGTGAAATATGTTAAACTTACAAACTACTGAATTAAATCACAAAAAGATCAAATAGTTAATTAAAATTATTTCTAATCTGCATGAAATCCTTTTCATATTTTATAGGAAAGGACAGAAGAGTGGCGGATATCAGACTGGATCACCCCTCAATATCTGCCCAGCATGCAGCCCTGCAGTATCGTCTTGTGAGCATAAAATCAGAAGATGGTGTGAAATCCTTCAAGGCCATAAGACCATACATAATCGACCTTGAATCTTCAAACGGAACTTTTTTGAACAACAAGAAAATCGACCCAAAAAGGTATGTGGAACTGAAAGAAAAGGATGTGCTTAAGTTTGGGTTTAGTTCTCGAGAATATGTGGTGCTTCATGAGCACAGTCAGGGTGACGAAGAGAGCGGGGATGAAATTGTTGACGATGGGCCTAATGCTTAATTCAATTAATAAACTACATGTACCTTGTCTTTATCTAATTAAATTTTTATTTGATCTGAATAGAAAAAATTTCATAAAATGGCAGATGCAAAAAAAATCTGCCATTTTCGGACTAATAATATCTTGTTTATTTAAATTAATTCACAATACAGAAATATCAAAGTTAGACATTATGGACATGCATATTTTGACATAGTTTTCTAATAAATAATTAACTTTAAACATAATGTGCATAAGAATTTTCTTGAATAAAAATAACGTCTAAAGCTATAGAATTTTAAATCATAATCAACTTACCGAAATAATAATTATAATAATAAATAAAAAAATAAAATATATATAATTGCGCATGTCTTAACATCTCATAATTATACTCTCTACATTTTCTGTTAGAAATTCTTTTTGTACATTTGTCTTAAGATTGTTTGCTGCAATCAAGGCCGAGTTACATCACTGGGGTCAATGCAAACGTCACCGGGTCAATCGCTCTATTTTCACTTCCTCGATCCAATCTCTCGCAATCTGCAGCAGCATGCAGACTGTTAAGAACTCTCTGCTCCTTTTATCGTTATTCAACTTGTCTTGCTTGGCTCAGAAATGCCCATCAAATTGCACCTGTCCAGAGCATCCCGAGGACCTCTTCCTATTGGTCTGTCCGGGACTAAACGGACTCATTCTTCCCAACCACACCCTGCAGCTCGACTGTCTGCCAGACTTTGACCCTCAACGGGTACCTTCTCTTCTTCCGTCAGCGCCAGAAGTGTCCCTAACCAACTGTCCGCCTGACGTTTTTGTCTCATCCAACACCAAGAGTCTTTTCATCCGCAACATCTCCTTGCCTGTTTCAAGGGTCAGACTTGGAGAATGGACAAACTTGGAAAAGTTAGACATTTCCAACAACCATCTTGAAATTTTGCCATCTAGGCTCCTCAATGGGCTGAACGGTCTGCGACAACTGGACCTTTCAAGGTGCCATCTGTATTTTATCTACCCTTCCTGCTTCAAAGACTTTGCTCTGTTAAAGGTATTTTTATGGGTTTTTTTTCCACCTTCAAAAAATATACTGAGTTTGTGATTTTAATGCTGCAAATGATATATTTTTTTTACATTTTGCAAATATTTATTGAATAATGTAGAACTCATGAAGAAAATCTACTTTGTCCTTGTTGAAAAAAAAAATGATTTTTTAAACAAACAGCTCTATGCCTGTTTTGATCACGGATTGTGGCCCTATTTCATTCACATTCACACTTTTATAAGTCAGTGAACAGTGCGTTTGCTTATGATATAGGGTCGGTCGTACACCCCGTGACAAAATTAAAAGAGTCGTTTGTTTTAGAACATAGAAAATTCTTCACCCAGGCCAAAGCCTGTTTTCTTCACTCTATATTTCCAATTTCTTATTTTTCTCCAAATTCTTTTCAACCAGGAACTTTACCTGGAGGATAACAGTCTGACTGAAATTGAGGAAAACCAGTTCCAAGAACTTTCCGCCCTATGGCTACTTCACCTTTGGGGCAACCGTATTTCCAAACTCACCAACGCTTCTTTTTTCGGTTTGGGAGAGCTACGCCACCTCGACTTGTCCCACAACCGTATTCATGCCATCTCCTCAGACGTGTTGGCTCCTCTGATCAAACTGAAGCACCTGGATCTGTCCAACAACCGTTTCCAAGTGCTCCCTGGTGACCTTTTGCGGTACAACATTCATTTAGAGGTCTTCAAATTTGAAAGTAACTTCAAAGGATCTCTCTTCAATCCAGACGCAGAGTGGCTTCAGTCCATCGAGCTTCCTCAGGGACTGTTGTCAGATCTTCGAAAACTCAAAAGGGTGTCATTTGCAGACTCTGCTGTGGCTTTCGTCCCGCGATTTCTGCTCCGAGGATCGGAAAGCTTGACCCACTTAGACCTGAGGGGCAACAGACTATCTACCATTCCTAAGTTTTTCCTCCAAGACGTCCAAAACCTGAAATGGCTTGACCTTAGTCACAACAATTTGGAAAACTTGACGGACGACTTTCTGTCCAGAACATCCTCATCTTTGGAGTATCTTAACCTTAGCAGCAACAGTTTAGCAACAATGCCCAAAGGTTCATTTTATGAGTTTGTTTACCATTTGGACGTCCGGCACAACCAGCTAGACAGAATACCGTCAGAAATAGTTGAGCAGTTACGAAAAAATTTGAATTTAAGGGAGTTTTACTTTGTGACAAATAACTTATGGAACTGTGAATTCATTAATACGAAAGAGCTCTTTCGAATTATTACCCAGATTGTAGAGAAGGGTGTCGCGTCTGATTACAAAAATAGATGTCCAGAGTAAAACTGCGCAGTGCAAGCTGCCATTATGGAAAATTTTTAAGAGCCGTGACTGACAGTCTGTGAGATGCAGTTTAAATTAATTTAAAAACTTTCAAAGTGAAAAAGAACAAAATTTTTTAAGAACTATTATAGAAATTTTATTTTGATTAAAAAATTTTATGCAATCTCTTTTAAGAACAAAAAGTCAACACATTATTATATAAAATAATAAAAAATATATAATTGAAATATTTTTCCTTACATTTTATTGCTTTCTCAATTTTTTTCCAAAAAGCCTCTTAAGAAAGTGTATGTGATTCTTCTCTACAATTGCTGTAGTTTCATTTATAACTTTTTGATTATTTGTATTATGTATCTTGATTTGGGTAGACACTGCCTTAATTGTGGTGCACAAATCAACTTCATTTGCAACTATTAATTGATTCCTTTTGACATTAAGAAATAGGTTTGAGATTGCAATTCAATTCTCAATTGAAAATAGTAATGTATCTATTCAATATTTTTTCTCTTTATTGGATGTACATAAACCATGCAGGTGCAATTGTAATATCAAAATTCAAGTTTAATACAAAATTATCACTTTTGCTTGTAGCTTGTTTTGTGACCATTAGCCCAAAAGCCACCTGCGCGTTCGTTTCTCTTTCTTGCTTTGAGTTTTTTGCTAACCTCAGCGCTTCTGACGCTGACTAAATTCATCATGTGGTGGTTCATCAGTTTGGCCTCCACGTTAATTGCTTTCTCTCTTTTCGCAAGAGTGCCCGATTTTAAATTGTTTCCGGGAAAATTTTGCGTCTCGCTTCGCCTCACTGTGACAGGTGTTTTCTGTTTGTCTTTGTTTTGGAGTTTTTGCTGGTGATTGAAAAACAAGTTTTGCGGATTTGGTTTTTCCGCCTCAAGACTTGGGTCATCTTTGGTTTCACTGAATGTCGCTTTTTTCCACTTTTCTAAGGCGGCCGTATTTGCAGTCCTTTTATTAACGTCTAAATATGTCTTCAAAGTCTCAGCAATTTCGTCATCCTTCCCTTTCTTTTGCAACTCTCCAATTCTTGACAACAGCCACATTTCCAAGTGCTGTTTGCCGTGACCCTGGATGTCTAGTTTATTTTTCAGCGATCGCAAAACTTCTTTCAAGAGTGCATCCTTGGTCGCCGCTGTTGTGTCTTCTAGCTGATTCAACGAATTTTTCTCTTCTGCCAATGAGCAGTGGCTTTGCTTTACAAGCCAGAGGCCCGTTACTAAAATACTAGAAAATTGTTAAAATGAATGTTAAAGAAAAAAATTTAAAAAATGATCTCACCACAGCAGCCGCATTAACCTTAGCGATTTGGCTTTCAAATAATAAGTTTCGCAAGTTCAGCACTTCATTATATACAACACAAAACTGTATCTCGCTGAAAGGCAGTTGGCACAGAGTACAGAGTTTGCTTGATTCAACACGGATTGTTTAGGAATTTCCAGCTGCTTATTTTTGATTATTTATTACTGATAATAAAAAAAAGATTGAAGATATGCTAGAATCACAAATGATCCCAAATTATTTAAAGTTTAGAAAGAAAAAACATTATTTATAACATGATTAAATAAAAAAAAAATGATAAATTCCTTTATATTTTTTTGATTTGTTTATTGCATTAGTTCACACTAATTAATAGCCGTAAATATGTTAGAATTTATTTTATTAATAATTAATTGTTTGCAAATATACACAATTTCTAGATACAATGTACAATACTAATTTTGCTTAAATTGCGGTGAGGGTGACTCTCTGATTTTCTCAGCACAACTCCAAATGAATTGTCCACCTTTTGATTTGCCACTTTTTGACCCGTATCGCGCGCTCGATCAGGTCTTGTATTATTCTTTAAAACGACTTCCAGCTACGGTGGATAATTTTACGAATGTTAACTCTTGCCTTTTCTTCTTTGCTCTTCTTAATATTCGTTGGTGCGATTTTCTTGTCTGATGGAAATTGTCTAGGGCTGACTTGAGTTTTACCATGCCGCAGGAATTCCCTCCACTTCTGAAGCAAATTCCTTGTGTGCTCCAGGTCCTCCAGTTTGACAGTGACCTCCGCCTGGGGCATCGGATTTACGCTTAATTCAACTTGTTTTGACTCGTCATTTTTCTTGACCTCCGCAGATGTTTTATCTAAACGACTATTTTTATTTCTCAGCTCTTCGCCCTTTGAGCCTTTGCGTTTACCTCCCTTGAAAACGCTTTTCAAGCGATTTGTAAAAAGTTCTGAATTCTTTGGCGCTTTATCTTTGTTTGGGCGTCCTAATCGCTTATTTTCCTTGATTTTATCACTTTTATCCTCTCTATATTTCCTCCCTTTGAATTTTTTCTTTTTCGAGCCCTTTTCCTTCTTGTCCTCACGATTTCCCTTTTGGTTCCTTATTATTACCTCTTCTCGATTTCGCGATTTTGTGGGAGTTTCCATTTCCGATAAGTAATCTGGTCTTATGACCTTTTCATTTTGCCCCTTCCGCAGCACTTTCTTCCAATGTTGTACGCTATTTTTCCTGCCTTGATTAGGCAAAATCGCCATGGACGGCTTGACCTTTGTGAGAGCTTCTTCCTGTTCCCTCAAATTTTGACTTTCCATTTTCAACTCTTGGACCTCAACCGTCTTTGATTTGTTAGCCCTGGTTTCTCTTGAGTCAGAGGACCATTGGGCGTCCTTCTCATGAGACCTGTGACCACCCTTCAGGTGGTTCAAATACGCTTCAAGCTGCTTTTCCACCCAACTGTCCCAAGATTCAGAATTCTCCTGTGACAAAACTTTCATCAGCTCTTCTGAGTTGGAGCTCTCATCATTTTGGTCATCGTTCTTCAAATTGTTGGCCAAGGTCTTCATATCCCAATTTTCTGGGTCGTCATCCACATAATTGACCACCTTTGGGTCATCGTCGTCCCCGTCCTCCTCAGCGATAAAAAGCTCATCACCATCTTTGTCAATTATCCCTTTGGATTGGAGGTAACTCAGGTACTCGTTATTCAACCCATAATCCCATTCCTGCTCTTTTTCGAAGTTGTTGGCAGCGTTTTGTTTATGCTTGTTGATGTTTGACGCGCTAGAATCGTTTTCCGGAAGGAGACTGTCCGGAATCATTTGCACCACCAATGGCTCTGGAGCTGCTGGATTGAAGGGCTTTTCGGTGCTTGAAATATCTAGCACTTGGAAGGGTGGTTTTGTGTAAAACTTCTCATTCGTTTTCGAGCTTTTACTTTCAGAAGTAAAGCTGTTGTTATTCAGATGGGAAACTTCACGTATTTGGTGATCCTCTGAAGTTATTGAAAAGGTGTCCTGAAATTCTTGCAAAGTTGGAAATTCTTCATTTTGGGCGACTAACCCTTGCGCTAAGATCAGTGTTGCAATTAGTAATCTGAAATATAAAATTTATTTTAATTTGAGAGCTGATTAGAATATTTTAAATTAGAAATTTTCCTTTAGAAAAATAATTAATTAGATTACTTAGATTCGCGATTATAAATATATAAATTTTTAAAAATATAATACACTTTTCTATTTGAATTGAATTCAGCTTGTATTTCTCCAAACATGTCAAAAAATTTAATTATAAAAATTTCTTGGGAGAAAAATAGGCACAGTGCTAGTGAACAACTCACTGAAACTCATAATCAAGCATTTACCGGGAGGCGATAAATACCTGAATATTTGCCGCACTGCAGCCCAAACTACAAAAAGATATTTTGAAAATAAAATACTATAGTAGGTAATTAAAAAATATATAAATAATTTATCAAGTAAATCTTTTATAAAAATAGTTTGCTTTACTTACTCCAATTTGGTCATTTTAACTGCAGTCAGAACGACGCATCCACAACCACCATTCTACTGGAAGCTCAACGCAACTCGAATAACTTAATTTTCATTGAGTTTGTTTTTGGCGGAAGCTTACTTCTAGCTATCTTAATCTCCAAGATAAAAAAAGCTGAATAAGTAAATTATTTCTTAGATACACACTTGTGTTTGCTATTTGAAGGTTATCTTTTAGTTATTTAGTTTCACTTATAGTTAGCCATTTTTTATTCCAGTTGCAGGTGCTTGGGCTGCTTTCAGTATCACACCTTAAGTCTATAATGATTGATGAAAATAATAATTAGGATTGTATTAATAAAATTCTTTACTTTCACTTTTTATGACAAAAATTTATTTAAAATTTCTGCGGCGTCACAGTTGACTATAATAAGTAGAAAATAAAATTTAGAACAATGAATTTGTCTAATGATCAACAAGTTAAAATCAAGAAAAAGTAACAACAAAATGAGAAAATTAACTCTGTGTGCAGTCTTGTGTGATGCACCTGCCGATGCTACTCATTCCTCAAAAGACTATCAAGAGTGGGCAGTCTGGAAAATGCCTACTTTTTCTGCAAAATTTCCAAGAAATGAGCTGAGACTGATCCCTTCAGAAGGCAGAGGAGAAGTTGAGTGGTAAACATTGAAAAAGAGGCTCTGCACTGCTTTCAACTTTTCTTTCCTCCTAAAATGAACCAATTAATATTTAAAAAATTTAAATTATGATAAATCTAACGTCTGAGGAATTTCTCCGTAAGTTAAGCAGCTGTCATTCTCAATTACAGTAATGCTCGACTGTGTCATGTCTTCTGAAGCTTTGTAAGAAGTAGTAGTGCTAGAATTTATAATTTCATTGTTTTTAGATCCATTAGTAACATAAAAGAGACTTATTTAGTCACCTGTTTTTAAGATATAAGACCGAATCAGACACTCCACAGGAGTTTGAGCCTCGCATACTCCCTTGGTCAGATATGATTTGCCAGCTAAATTGAATAAAATGATAATTCAAAGAACGTTTGAAAAGTTTTGATAGGAACCTTCCAGCAAACGAGCCATTTGAGTCATGCCGATGTCTAAATCTGTCTTTTGGCACTGCAACGGGACTGGATTGGGCTTCTGAAACGCGTGGACTACTCCGCTGGTTGGGACTAGAGGACAATAATTCAGAGTTTTGATCTTCAAAATGTTTTGATTCCATCGACATCACAGCTGAAGCCCACATACTTTCACTTATTTGTCCAGAACCTCTGGGGAAATTTGAGAAATATTGAAAATTTAATTTTCTTACACTTAATTTTTTTTACGCTATCTGAGAATGTTCCATGTACCCAGGCAAACTGCTGTACAAAACTTGATGGTCCTCACTTTTATTAGAGCTCAAACTACTTGAAACCGATCCTTCTTGTGGGTACAAAATCTTTTCAACTTCTAATTCTTCAAAATCAGTAACTGAAGAAGATTCCGACTCATGTCTAGCAGAAATGCTCACCATTGGTGACCTCTTCCTTGGTCTTTAAATTTTTAAATTTAAACATTAAAATTTTCCATCATGAAAATTATTTAACCTGTGGAGACTGAATTCATTCTCGGCAAGGTGTGTGAGAAAGTGGAAGCAGAAAAATAGAATTTCCTCTCCTCGGCTCAGTCTGTCAGCTAAGTGGTGGCCAAAGAGCATCCAATCATATGCTAGGCTGAGGTAGAGGATGTCTGCTGCCGACAAAGACTGGTGCACAAGGTTGTCGGCCCACAACGACAGTCTAAGCAAACTGATGAACAGCGGCGTCCGGTCCCACCCACTGATGCAGTGCACCAACAGGCCACTTTTGGCCTCATGGATGTACGATAAAATCAGCAACATGTAGTTTTTTGTCAGCTCAGTCAAATCCCATTTCTGAAAATAGTAGATTAGATTAGATTAGATTAGATCAAAATTTATTGCATTAGACATATATAGTACATCTCCAATTTGCCTTTACAACAAGTCTGTATAATAATAATAATTAGGTTTTATCAATCAACTAAATACAACATCAAGTGAATGAGGGAGCTCGCACGCCATTAGTTATTCGGCGGGGGTGGGCAAGCCTTTTCAGACTTCAGTCTCATCCACTATGTTGTAACTTTGATGAATATATCAAGGATATCAAGAAATTTGAGGAAAATTTAGTTTTTTTGGTAATGATTTTTAGTCTCTTTCATGACAAAGTTAATTTTGGATTAAAATTTTAAACTCCAATATTATATTAACTATGACACATAAATTTTTATATGAATCTAACCTGATATTGACTCCAATCTATACGAAGATGAGATATTTGTTCGTCTTCAGGAATGTAGAGTCCAGTGTCCACCTGCGGGTGACTCCAATCATACAGAAGGCCATCACTAGAGTGATTGTTTTCCCGGAAGTCCTTGAAAAACTCACAACCAGGGTAAGGAAGTGCAAGAATTCTGAAGTCGTTATAGCGGTTCTCTTTGTCAACCTTCTCTGATGAAGTGACACTGTTGAAACATTGCCAGTGGTAATGAAAAAACAATCGAAAATTCTTCTGAGCCTTACTAAACTCCAAATTTGATTTTCTTCTTCTCAACCATGAAGTCAATGATGGTGCCGATGCTGAGCATTTTCAGCAGCTTAATGTCCTTGTTGCGAACCTTGTCAAACAACTGCCACTCACCCCCTCGGAGAGAGGCATCGATCTCCGACTCCTCATCCAAATCGTCATCCTCCAAATTCAGACTTTGCTGGGGGGGTGATGGAGGCGCCTGGTTGTTGCCCATGGAGGAGAACAAGAAGCTGAATCCTGACCGACCATAAAGCTCCGGACCTCCTGAAAGGGTTGCTGACCTGCACAATTTTTTTGTATTTAAAATTATATTTATTAACTTTTCAATCAAATACCTGCAAATGTGCTTTCCACGGTAAAGAATGACGGGCACTGGAAATCTAGACCTGCAACGAGCAAATCTGGCCTTGGAAATGACCTCCCTCATCTTTCCTGAGTCTAGGGTGCTTTCATAAATAGTGCATGGCTGATGATCGATGCCAGAGTTCTGCTTCTCACCCTCTAGGACAATCAGGTGGCTTGGATATCGGTTGCTCAGGTCACCAGAAGAGTTATCAATAGTCTTGAGGTGAGTTATTGGAATTATTATTATTTTATTTACAATTCAAAATTTAGGTATTTTTAAATGTAAACTGAGACTTTTACCAGTGGAAAAAATTAACTAATTTACTTACCGAATACTCATAATCCAGGGATATTAGCTGAAGACATTTTTTCATAGCATCGTTGGCCTATAAAAAAAATATAATATGTAATGTAATAGTAAATTTCAACCTTCTAATTTTCTTCCCTCCAAAAATAGATTATGTATGTATCAAAATTAGCAACACAAAATACTAAGTGTCCCATGAAGTTCAACTAAATATTTTTCTTTATTTCACAATAACAAGTCTTAAATAACTCACAGTTGGATGAGTTTCTTTGGCCTTATACGTGTAAGTGGAAAAATAGCGCAGCAGCTGCTGCAGATCTCTTAAAGAAGTCTTGCCGCTTTCCATTTTTAGCTCAGCTTTGACCGATCACGAGCAAAAGAATTACCGTCCAAGGCATTTTGTAAATTCCTAATGGACCGCAAGATCTATTGCGGAAACTCGAATTTCAAAGGAAAGTCGCAGATATATTTGTCGATGAGACCTTCTGTTGTGCCACACACTACTACTGCTGACGCTGACCAAAACAAAATAAAGGGAAGTTAAATATATACGGGATACGATAAATCGAACGTCAAGTTCGCCATGTTTGAAAAGTTAGAGCAGGCGTAGGCAATATTTTAAATTTGGCGGGAAAAACTTAAGAAAAATGGGCGTGCGTCTTATCCTTTGCTTCATTAAGAATTTGTTGTTGTTGCGCAGTTTAATTTCGAAATCATTTTTTAAAAAAAGGGTATTTTTAGCCTCATGAAATTACAAAAAATTATAGTACTTAGATTACACGTTGTTGAGCATTCAATGGAATTCAAAAAAAGAAGCGTTTTTGTGTCATTATAAAACGCACAAATATTTGCCTCAACATTTGTGCAAATAGCAACCGCTCCGGCCTCCGTAGTGATGCTGGAGATGCGATCTCCGTGTGCGGCGCAGCATCAGATCAACGACACCTCCTGGTAGAGAGGAAAGCGTGGGCAGATAGATTTGACAGCTGCTGTGGCATGGCAACGCAGCATTCATTGTGGGTAGAGATGATCGAGTCAAGTCTAAGAACTCATGGTTGTGATTTGATATAAAGACGTAGAACTCATCACACTCTGTACTTGGACTTGGATTGTTTGTGCCAAATTCATCTCGTCCTCTGTACCTTCACCGCCCACGCCGAGAACGGGTTCATTTGGTAAGGATTCGATGATTTCAACCGAGAATTCTCATTCATATTTTTGGTTGGTGTGTTTTTGTGAAAAACTAATTGCGTCACGGTTTCGCGTGCTTACTAACTTTTAATAATAATTGTATTTACAATTTATGATTATTATCTTCTTCCAATTAAAATTATCCATATTTTATACAAACTTAAATTTTAGCATCTTTGTGGAAAATTATGCATTAGGTATTTTTTTTTTTAGATTATGTATTTTAACAAAAGAAGTCGCGAGTAAAATTATATTTATGATATTTATATTAAAAATCGCACGGCAAGCCAAGATGAAGAACATCAAAAGTTAATATTCGTATTTAACTTCTGTTTCAATACACGGATTTACCGTGGTAGACGTGTTTCTTTTGTCACTTCTTTCTTGGAGTTTTTTAGCTGAATATCTGCGACATAAAATAAATATAAAAGTTGCAATTGCAATGAGAAATGTGCAACTCTTTAACAGCCTCTCTAATATATAAATCAATCCATTGTTTTTAACTCATTTAATTTTCCTTGACCTTGACGGTACGTGCGGGGTATCTTCATTGTAAAATAAAAAAATAAATGAAAAATTGTTTGGTGCCTTCTGCAGCACTGATAAAGGGCACAGGCCGACAAGACTTTGTTTTGGCCTACCCTATAAAAGTTAAATTTTTAGAAAAAAAAAACATCTCATATAAAAGTTTTATGTGAATTTACTTATTTTCCCCAACTTGGAAACATGAAAATTATTATTATTTGAAATATTTGGATGATTTTTTAAGTGAAAATTTTAAGAAGTAAAAAAACTTATTTTACAAAAATTTAAAATAACAGATTGACATTAATTGTTTGCTTTTATGATGCTCGTGAAATAAGAGCTACAACAACAAAGACAAATGAGTGTAAATATAATTATGTCATTTTCAACTTTTTGTATCAGTTGATTGCATTTGTTGTCAAATATCCTAATTATTATTATTCTTTCGCTTTTATTTTGTCAATTAGTGATGCCATATAATGTCTCCGTCGTTAGTCGTAACCCACTTATTTAGGTCAAATGAAATGAAGGATAGACAAGTTCTTAACTAGAAATCGCCAAATGTTCAAAAATTATAGTGACCCTGGTATAATTGATAACCGAAAAGTTACACAAAATAATCAAAATAATGTTAGTCGGGAAGACCTTGTTGAAGTCTCAAGTAGACTGGCAATATCTGCAGAGAGCCCTGCTGCAATGATACCGAGAATTTTCAATGCATTACCAAAAAATATCAAAATTTGTAATAATGATGATGATCTTGTAATGAAGGTGAAAATATATGTGCTGGAAAACCAGTTTTATGACATGGGCGAATTTTTTGCTCTAAATAATTATTCTTTTGACTTGTTTTGCAAAAGCTTTATACGGTAAAATGTATAAGTTAGCTTATATCAAAATTAAATAAACTTGAACTTGAGAATAAGATCAAAAGATATAAACATATTAATAAATACACATTATTATCAATCATAAAAAAATTCATTTTGATTAAGAAAAAAAAGAATCAATTTTTGGAAATATTTTGTAAGAATTTGTAATGTTTTTTTTTATACAGTCAAAGGAATTATACCAAAAAGTCAGGAAATTTAAATATGCAAATAAATTTTTAAAAATTTTTGTCTTAGGTTGCAAAAGTTAAAAAAAAATTGCTCTCATAATTTTACATTATTAGAAAACTTTTTCCATCTCCATATGGAGCAAAAAAAAATCTATGAAATTGCAAATTTTTTTCAATAGAGATTTCGCGCATCGAAGGACAGAGCGCATCCTCAGCCAGTCTCTTGATCTCTCGCTCCTCTCTCTCTCTGTGTCAGTTGGTTGTGGGCAGAAAGATCTGTTCTATTTTCTGCTTGTTCTAATTTTAAAAGCGCGTGTTTGTCTGTGTGTCGGTATAGGTGGGTCGTCGGGCCCATCCGCTTGCAAGTCAGCGGTGCTGCTGGTCTCGGTCGGCCGCAGGACTATGGACTGCCATGTCCGGTAGCGACTTGAGGTCAGTGTCGAGGTCGGTGCGCGAGAAGCCGGACCTGCCCGCCACTGCCGATGACCTGCTGCTTGGCGCCGCGGCGGCGCCGCTGCCCAGGCACGCGCGTCGCTCTAAGGGCGCGCGCCTCCGCCAATTAACGGACAGGCTGCGACACAACTCGGTCGAGGAGGTCGAACTGCCCCCACGACCCCTGCCGGACACCCTACTCGACACTTTGCTGCCACTGCCGCCTCTTGGATTCCTCCAGATTGCCAACGAGTCGCCTCCAAACAGCACTGCCGCCTCTGAATCTCTTGTAAGTTCTAAAATCATAAAATGTATAATGTCCAAAATTCTCAGTAACTAATTTTTAGAATAGTGAGCTTCGTTTATCAGATTCGGATCTAAAATGAGAAACAAAAGTAACCATTTTTGATATATTCATTCATATTTTTTACTTGTTTTGTACTATGTTGCAAATGGCCATAGGGTGCGTCGCAATGAGTAATTACATCGTGGTGACCCCTCATAAGTCAATAAAGATCAATAATAATAATTAATAACTGAGCGTGTAAATTATTTTTTGTGCAAAAAAAAAATTTTGTGTTCAAAATCTAGAGCGGTCTAGATTAAAGTCATTGCAGTTTTTATCTTGAAGACTTAACCTTTTTTTAAAAAAAGTTTAATTTTGTCCATATCTATTATCATTTAATTAATTATCTTGGTATTTAAAACCGTTGAAAACTATCAGACATCTAGTCTTCAAATCACAAAAAATTAAAATTTGAATCATATTTCTTATTTGCCAATTTTATTTTCATTATTAAATTCCAATTCAATTTTTTCATGTATGACTTGAGTAGAATAAACAAACATTATTATTATTATTATTCTTTATTGACTTATGAGACGGCGCCACGGTGTAGTTACGCAACGCGCCCCATTTGCAACATAGTACAGAAAAGAAAGAATAACTGAAGAGAAAAACAATATTACATTGAATCCATATACTCAAAAAACTCTTCTCTATCATAAAACTTATGCACATTGATGCATATAAACAAAACGCCTCAAGCAAGCTTAAAAAAATTTATGCCGAGGCTCCAAACGAATCGAAACAGGTAACTTGTTATACAAAGCAGACATGCAAGTCACAAGGTTTTGGTTTGAAATTAACAATACCTGGGCTGGATTATACAAATCGCTCTTAGCCCTTTTTTGATAATCGTGGACTTCGCTTGTCTTATTAAAGTAATGCAGATATTTGCGGACAAATTTTCAAGATTCAAAGAGATAAATGGAAAATACTGGCAGAAAATCAAATCGAGCGAAAAGCTCAAGTTTGGAGTAAAATGTATGTGCAGACACAAAATCCTTCTACAATCTCACAAACTGATCATACCTCAATCCGAATAGCAACCGGCAGTCGGTTATACAAACGGGACATGCCTTGAAATGTTTTCATAGAATGAACTCTGGATAACATAAGATTATAATGGAATGGAATAGAATATATTCTTTTATTTCATTATTAAACTATCAACGCATTGACAAATTTTGAAATTTTTCCCCCAAAATAATTTTTGACCTGTTGTGAGAGAATAAACAAATTGAATAAATGCGTCAAACTTAATCCTGTTAATTAACCATTCTTTTGGATAGACGGAGGAACTGCAGCCGCCAGTCCAGGCGCAGAATGCCGACTCACTTTCCGAGGGCGAGACCGACAGCAGCGTGTGCAGCAGCACCATCCCTGCCCAGCAGTTATCTCGGCGCTACAACAAGCGGCCCCTGCGCGGCCCCTACGGCCAAATCCTCGAGGCTGAGATGAAGAGGGCCTCTCCCGCCCCCAGCAAGGTGGACAGCGAGCTAGGCTTTCTGCAAAGTAGTCTTCCAGATGCGATGCGGCCCCCTACTAGTCTTGGTGCCAGCAGCACCTCTGTCGCCTCTTCGTCAGTGCTGAGCAACATTGAGGGCGGCCACGTCCACCAGCGCGCCGCCTCTAGTCCCTGTCAGATGGTCGGCCTGGAGGAACAGGTCAATATCAGGGTGAGTGAAAAACATAAAAAATATTTTATTATTCAATTTGTGCCCCCACTGGAATTAACGCTTTTCACTTGAATGATTTACTACATAATCAATTTATTTGTTTGTATATTTTGCAAGTTCTTGTCAAATAAAATTTTCATATTATAATTCGTTAACTAACAGTAGGATGGGTAGGACAGGTAAAATGGTTATTGTTAAGAGAGAGTGCCGTCTAGCACGACGCGTTTCTCAGCAAATGTGCCAGTCTGCTTGCTGTGGTGAGAAATGCAAAATGCGCATCTATGCACTTCCATCGATCGTATATAATTATCTGGAATTTTCTGTATATATTTGCTGAAATGAGTTTAAAATTGCTGAATTATATTCCAGGATACAAGAACACATGTTGTATACGAGTTATATGAAACTGAGAAATACTATGTTGAAGCTCTGAGAACCCTAATTATGGTAAAATTTGATTTTGAGACTTCTAAATTACACCAAAAACTTACCATTTTGTTTTCCCAGAACTATATGGTACCTTTGAAAGACTCGGAGAACCTAATTGAGCCTGGCCTTGTCGATGAAATTTTTTTCCAAATCCCTAGCATTTTGCATTACCACGAAATCTTCCTTGATGACCTGCAGAATAAATTGGACAACTGGGACTGGCGACAGAGAATTGGAGACATCTTTCTGGATGTAACATTTTCTTAAACTCTAGTTTTTAAATTTTAATAGTAAAATTTTAGTTTTCTCAAAAACAAGTTGTGGAGTGCTACACAGAATTCATAAATAACTGGCAAAGAGCCAAGTCCCTGGTTAAAAGCACCTCACAGACAAAACCAGCATTTGGTAATTTTCTGGAGGCTGTGTCCCGCGAGCACAAGGGCAAGTTGACCTTTGACGCGCTCCTGATTATGCCTGTCCAAAGAATCCCAAGATACGAGCTCCTCATCCAGGTATTTTTTTGGGTTTATATTTTGAGCTTGCTGGTTTTTATTTTTTATTTTGCACATCTCTTTCTCACTTGAAGGCCCTTTTGAAGCACACGAGTAGTTCGCACCCTGATTACTCCTACTTAGTTTCTGCACAAAGAGCCATCCATGCACTTGCCGTAACCATTAACTGCAAAGGGAGAGCATCTTGCAATGAGGATGAAAGTAGACTTAGCATAAAAGAAATAGAGAACTTTCTCGATGGATGTGATATTTTCCCTGCGCCTGATCGAACTTTTCTAAGGTCTGTTTTAAGAAACACTGGAAAGAAAAATATTGTTTTTTAATAATTTAATATTCAGGCATGATCTTGTCACTGTGAAAGTTGGAGACAGTGCAAAAGAAAGAATGGTGTTCCTATTTTCTGACCTCATGGTAGTGGCCGGTATTAAAAGACGAGGTGGTCCTGTGCGAAAAACATCCTCGTAAGGAAGAATTAACTTGTGAAGTTTTATTTTATGAACTTTTTATCAGGAATAGCTTGAGCAGCAACTCATCAAGCATTTTGGAGTGCAACAAGTTTAAAGTATTGATGAAAATTCCCCTTTCCGATGTTGATTTTGCTAGAGGTAGAGAAAAAAAGTATTAAAATTTTTATATATGCTAGTTATCTTTCTTTGACACACAGCGCATGATGAAGCTGCAAAATTAATTATGCACGAGATAACAGAAATTAAAGAGGACACTGAAACGGTGAATAGGATTATTGATCTTGCCAGTCGCCTTCACTGCAGCAACCCTCGGCTTGAGGAAATTTTGCATGAAATGCAAGTAAACCTTTCGAGGAAGTTGCTAGACAAGCAGCTTGAGGAGAACGGCTTTCACTGCCTTGCCTTGAATGTTTCCTCTCAGTACGAAACAGGTGCAACTTATATTACTTATAATTAAAATTTTGTTTTTAGGCTGGAAAGTATTATGTTAATGTTTGAAGCTCTTGAGCAGAAAGAAGCATGGGAGAACATCCTAAGTGAAGCTAAACAAAAAATGGGTCAGTTTTCCTATTATTTTTGATTTTCTTATTTTAAATTTGTACAAATTAAATTTTTTTAGATCAAAAATTCTCTCCACAATTTCTGTACCCAGTCACAATCAGGAAAACTAGGTCAGGTCTGCAGTTTACTTGTGCGTCCGCAACAGCTAATTCAGAGCGCAATTATCATGGAAGGTAATTTGTTAAACCCTATCGCTTTGCATAATTATTTTTTGTTTTAATTTAGGGATATGTGGATATGCAATAGTGATGGCTATGTAGGGCAAGTATGTGTCCTTCATTTGGCAGACGAGCCAAAAGTTTTGTCCACCAACGAGGTATGTGAATCAAGAATTTTGTGCATGGCTGCTGCTCCACCGTACTTATGCAGGTAAATTTTGTAATTTAGGGATTGTGATAACTGATAAAATATTATTTTATTTTTAAAATTTTTGTATTGATTGAAAAGAATATAAACAACAAAAATAATAAATGTTTAAAATTAGGTCTGCTTATATGGAGGATCATTTTGAAGAGTACCGAGAACCAAATAGTTACAGTGACTTGATCAACGATGCCAGTAATGAATCCACAATGTGGCTGGGAACGGAAGATGGAAACATCCTAGTGTATGGATGTAGAAACGTGTGGCAGTGCAAAATGAAAATGAATCTTGGATTTACTGTGTTCTCCATTATGTACAAAAATTAACTCTTAACCAAATATGTAAATTTGAACCAATTCAAATTTCAAGGTACCTGGACAACAGGGTTTATGCTTCTCTTGCCAATGGAAGTATTGTTATCTATACAAGAAATTCAAGTGATTTTTTATTCGATATGTAAGAAGCTTTTAACACAATTTAATGCTAGGTACTCGCTGGGATTGGGCAGACCCACTGTACTTGCCAGTGAGCAGTCCTGCTGTACCAGTAACAAAAATGGTCCAAGTTGGTAACGGGGCATTTATCTGGTGTGCTTGTAACAACATTGTGTACATTTTAAATACAAAGTCTCTGCAGGTTGAAGTATGGAATTATGAAATCTTGATTGGAAGTTTTTTTAATTCTGCTAATTTTCTTGCAGAGCAAGTTGTGCATGGGCTTCAGAAGCGAAAAGTCGATTAACTGCATTTCATGTGCTGCAAGTG
The DNA here is from genome assembly GCF_031216515.1 of Neocloeon triangulifer. NCBI lineage: Eukaryota > Metazoa > Arthropoda > Insecta > Ephemeroptera > Baetidae > Neocloeon > Neocloeon triangulifer. Next base: position 6,739,844 of record NW_026775562.1, read on the forward strand.
CAGTATGGATTTCACTGCAAAACTCCTCTATCGTAAGACTGTACAATGGACTGAGCATGGAGTTGCTTAGTGAAATCAACGTTGCCCAAAATGTCACAGCCATGCTGAAAAGTAAAATATGAGAACCAAAATTTATCAGACCAAATACAGTATATAATTTTAGCAGGTTGTGATGACATTATCAGGCAACACAAAGCAGCATGTCTACGGGTCACTGCCCTAGTAGCGCACCAGGACCTACTTTGGGTAGGAACCAGTGCTGGTGTCATCCTAAAAATCAAAACGCCCAGTGTTACTTCAACCACCAGCAAACTAGCAAAACCACCTCTTGTTAAAGGTATTTTTGTATTTAGTTTTTTTTATATGATATGTATATTGATGTCTATATTCCATTATAATTTTTGCTCCTTTATAGGAATTAGCAGGGGCCACACGGGGCATGTTCGATTTTTGACCACCGTCGAGGTAGATTACCCTTCAGAAAGTGCTAGTCAAGGCAAGAGAGCTATATTGGTGATATCGGGTGGTGATGGTTACGAAGACTTCAGGTGTTCTAATGTGTCTGAACTGTCTGGAAGAGAAGATTCGACAAACCACCTACTAGTGTGGAGACTCTGATTGTTTATACAAATTGGCTCTTTTTTTAAAAGGAAAATATTTTATGACTAGCTGAAATTTGTCATGGATAAAAATAATTATACTGTTTTTGTCCTGCTTGGTTCGATCTTTAGTCCTGTATAATATTTTTTTTTAACATTTTAACATGCTCGTTTTTTTGAAGAGCATTAAAAAGCACAGAAGTTTTGCTCTCTAAATTATTTATACAGCCTTTATATTGGTGTTATTTTCATAATAAGAAATAAAATTTATTTATTGACAGAATTACACTTTTGCAAAATATACTTTTGGGATATTGATTGTTTAATTTAGTTCTCCTTTCGTGAGCTATAACATAAACAATGAATGAAGAGACACAAAATTCACTTTCGTTAATTTAATATTTTAAAAAAGAACCTGAGAATTTAATTCATTAAATGCATCGGAGGTATTTAGAATCTTAAGATTATTACAAGCATAGTGGAGCATATAGTGGATTCAGATTCATTCAGCATGGTGGGTGCGTGAGGAAAGAAATATTTGCGCACATGCAGGCAAGTAGTGTCCAACGTGGGGCTTAAGAGTTAAATTATTTATAATAATGACGTATATTTCCTTTTTGCAATTTAATCTTTTATTAATTATAAATTAACTGTTATCAGCAACCGGTTCTGGTTTAAAATCACTACTTCTCTGTTCCGGCATATAGTCAATGATTCTCCTCAAGGAATGCCGTATGTAACACCGTTGCTTATAGTATATTCTCAGGGCACCTTTGACACCAACAAAAATTAGCCCACCCTGCAAGAAAGCCAATTGAAACTTCATTTTACAACAAATTTAAAATAAAATCCTTACCAAAATTGTCCGCTGGACATTGGAAGAGGTTGATTCAATAAGGAGTTTGCCACAGAGAGTAGCGGCTGTGGGTAGGATGAGGGCGCTACAAAGAATGCGAGTCGAAGACACGGGGTCGCTGAGCTGCGGCAGCTCGACACTCTGCCTCGTCTCCTCTGGTTGACAGTACCTGAAGGATGGAAGCAGATAGCCAAGGACCGGCAGGGAGTGTACCTGGCGCCGCACAAATTGCAGGAGGTATTCTTCCCAGTGGATCAGTTTTGAGAGGATTAGTACCAGCGGAATGGAGGGCAGACCCACCAGCAACGTCAAAGGGTCCGCCGTCTCCATGAAGAACACGCCCTCCTTTTTGCCCATCACCTGAAATTAACAAAAAATTATTTTAATGTTCAGAGCTAATTTAAAAAATTAAATTTTCTTTCCCTAATATTTTTTTAGCTACCTGCAGAACTGTGACAGCTCCATAAGATGCTGCTGTCCAATAAAGTGACCCAAGGACAATTCCGGCGGTGACAAACGGACTGACACGGATCATAACATTGTCAGCTGTGTTCATGAGCATTTCAATAAAACCTGCAGACAATAAAAAAGTTGCAAATTTTGCTTTTACAACCAACATCAATCAAAATTTCTTTGATTTAATAAAATGCAATGTAAAAATTTTATGCACCTTTTATATGTTTGAAAAACATAAATTTTTCATAACTTTTTAGTTGAGACCAGTTATAATTTAGGAATTATAAATTTTCAAAATAAATGATGAATGACCTGGTTCAGGAAAGACTATGTGATAAATAGTGCCACACTGAGGACAAGGCACTTTGCTGAAACAGTCCCCTTTCTGCTTTTCGTCAATCCACCTCTGGATGCACATCTGGTGCACCCACTTGGTAGTGCCTCTACATTTGCAAGGTTGCACCCAGGACGCCAAAAGGTCCTCCTCGTCCGACGCATAGCACACCCAACAGTAACGAGCTCTGAAAGTAAAAATGTCATATAATAGATCATGGTTGTATTGATTAAATGACTCTTTTTACTTGTCAATGTCTTTGTCTAAAGCACCATTCTCCGTGGGCTTAGTGAAATTTTCCTCAGAGGTGCTTGTCATCCCAATTTTGTCCAATGTGCACTAAAAACAATATTGATTGATTGGATTGTGATAATAAAAAGTTATAATTATTTCATAAATGCAATCCACTATGTAATATTTTATACGTAATATATGTATTTATAGTTATAAAGCTCAAAGAAAATTTATTATGTTACATATAATTATGTCTTCTGCCAACTGAAATCAATTGTTGACAGTTTTTGGGTCGAAGGTCCTTGAGGCAACTTCAAAATGATCGTGTCGTTCAGAACTCACCAATTCTCACTCAGATTGGTTTTACGTTAAAACTTGCCTTCAAATTCGTCTGCTTCAATTTTTTGACTTGCACCAAAAACGCTCTGAACTCAAATTCTCAAATTTTCAAACAGATCACGAGAGCCATTATTATATTTATGTTTCCATAAAAAATATCAAGGAGTAAGGCCTTGGAGTAAGGGTTAGGACGCAATACAATGATTCTTGATGATTCTGATTTCTGAAATTGTTTTCTTCTTGGTTTTCTTGCTGTTCGGTTGGCCATAATTCTGTGGCACTGCGCTTGGCACTGCGCATGTTTTTTGCAGTTGCGGTGATTATGTTATGTTGGTCCACTGTAAGAGGCCGGCCATGAGCGCATGCGCCATGATAATGTTATGGAAGTCGGAAGATGAAGATGGAAGCCGGTCCTGCAGGGCGACGCACGTTGCACGTTGTTTTGGCTTGACTAAACAACTATAATTGTGGAATTATAGTAATTTTAACGGATTTTAAATGATTCAGTCGAACTGATAAACTAATTACCTTAATTTTTTCAGATTAGGTGCTATATTTTGAGTGAAGAGTCGTAACTAATTCAGAAAGGACGAAAAGAGACAATTGTTTGGCCCCCATCATGGCAAACCGGCACCAACTGAGCAACATTTTTTTGACGTAATTCAAACGATTTCACTACCTCGTGAATGTAAAGGTTCGTTTGTGAAAATTACCATTTGTAATAGATTAAAATTAACTGAAATTTATCCACTGATTTAGCAGAGAGATGGATCTGGAACTCGACTTTGATTTCATGTCCTTCGACAATAGTTCGGCGTCTGCAGAGGAATTGCAGAATGACGCCCAAAATGAGATACTCATGGGCTACCCTTTGTATGTAACCCTTTTGAATAACTTAGGTTATATGAAGCAGTCACTACTGAAAAGGAAGTATGTCTTGATTTTCATACATGTTTGACCAGCGTAACTAATAAAGTTACTTGATTACAGCAAAGTTATTAGAAAGCTCCAATCTTCAAAACAAGTTGTTTCAAGTCAGTTGGAGAAGACTAAAGCAGATCTAATAGTGGCGCAATCAGATGTTGAACGCTTTGTTGATGTAATCAATCTTTGTCTTTTATTTTTGAAGTACATGCTAAATGTATTATTTTCTATTCCAGAATATGCAGTTGTTAATAGAGACTCACAATAACGAGGTAGAAAAGCTGAAAAACATGGTTGCAGACAGCGAATTTCAAAAGCAGCAACTTTCTTTTCGTCTGGAAGGTGATTGATTGAATTAAAATTTTTTAAACATTCTAAACATAAAAAATGGAAAAAGGCTTTTTTGTCCTTGTTAATTTTTTTTTTTTTTTTTTTTTTTTTGTAAATAATTGCAGCTTTACTGGTTAAAGTTTGTGATTCTATTTATGTAAAGATCTAAACTGCAACAGCTGTTTTTTTTTACAAATCATTTTTCAACAAAGGGAAACACTAATTGTAATTGTATAATTATAGAAATTGTAACTAAAGTCTACATTATTTATTATTACAGAAATTACCCAAGCAAACCGAAGTGAAGTGAAACCAAAACTCAAGGCTAACAACGTCTCAGTTAAACTTCCAAAGCTCAAAGCCGTCAAACAAAACTACGCTACAGTATCTTGTCAGACAGATTTGTGCAACTCCAAAACATCCAAGGATTTCAGTGTCCAGACAGACTTGTACAACTCCTCCGAAACATCCAAAGATGTCAGTGTCCAGACAGACCTTGAGCTGGAAGGGTGCCCACGGAGCGTTGCCAACTCTGAACTGGGCGACTACAGATTTTTACACCAACTTGAATCGCCCATTTCAATGGTGTCGGACAACGGGGATTTTGAGACTGTCTCCACCATTTGGAGTGAAGTTCCAGAAGTAGCATATTCGCATTCAACTGTGCAGACTCCAGCTCAGTGTCTTCCCTTTTCTGAGGTTACAGAAACTGGAAATAGTCCTGAAGATCTGGCTGAGGATAACCATCAAGCCATTGTAGAAGCTCAAACTGAAACAAGTCGGAAAGAACTCCAGAATAGCATGTTTGATGCTATTGAAGAAAATGAAAATTTGCAAGCTGCTTGTAGCGTGCCATTTATCGACCAATGTCTTACAACAGATATTTGTCGGAATTTAGCCTCTGAAACGCCATTGGAAAACCACCATATGTCTGAACTGAGAGTTAGTGATGAAAATGTTTTGGGAATACAAAGAAATCAGCGAATTCCTCAAGCAAGTAATGTACCTGATCAACGGGAAGCTCTGGAAATCCCAATCACCTTGCAAGCAATTTCTCCAGATATTTCAGATAAACCTTTAGAAGACCTTGAAAGATCCCTTTCTCCTCAACTAGACAAATGTGAAGCATGGCCTAGAACTTCAGAGAAGGGTGAAACAACTGCATTAGAGGGAAAATCTTTGGAGGAAAGCACAAGTTTAATATCATCCAAGAAAAAAGTGACTAAAATCGTCTCTCGTGCTCTTTCAAAAAAATCAATGCTGCTGGCAAGTTTGTTTGACACACCTGATGAGGAGGATTATCAAGCTGAAGAAAATATCCCTTCTATTGTAGAAGGGACAAGTCAAGATTATTGCAAGTCCTCGAGGCCTGCAGCACATTTAGCATCCTTATCAAGGACAATTGAGCCTTTCTATGATAAACCAAATGCCACTTTGGAGGAAGAGGAGAAGGAGATGGAACTTATCCTGAGTGAAATGAGCTCTCTGCCTCCGCTTATTCAACCTCTCTCGCCAGTAGTACACAAATTGAAAAGAAAGGCACTGTTGACTATGGATCACGGGGAAGAAAAAATTGCAAAATTTGAGGAAGATTTTCACTTAGAGCTGTTAGACGAAAAGTTGCAAAAAATTATTAGCAACCCCCTATCTCCTCTGCAGACGTTTGATTATACGGAAGGTGAAACTCAAGAGCCCAAAGATAATGGTTTTCAGGTAACTGAGTGCCAGGAGAGAATGAATGTTGAAAAATCAGAAGAAACAGAAGGAATTTTAAACTTCAGGAAATCTGTTCTTTCGGGATCTTATGGTTGGTATAATTGATGTTTTTTAGTCCACGAAGCTATATTTTATTTCATGCTTTAGATCTCGGTCATAAAATATACAAAGGCCACATTTCTTGCTTAAGTGTCAGCACGGAACATTTTTGCAAGGGAATGCTAGATGACTTATTTTACAATGCTAAAATCATGTCTGTGGAAGTGACACCGGAAATCCTCTCGAGGTAACATACTATGTCTTCTCTTTTTTAAATTGTCATTATAATCACTATTGTGTTCAACAAAATTAAAAATATCTTAATTACAACAATAAAATAATGGAGCAACCAATTGATAATTTCATTTTTCAGAGCTTTTATCATAGGGGTAGCAAAGGAGCGATGGACCCCTTTGATCAAGGACAAACCACCCTTCCCTCTGACTTTGTATGAGAGGAGATCCATTTTCGTCATTAAACACCTGGAGGATAGTCAAGAACGCTGGGCCAATTTGGGAGTAACCGTCATCAAAGAGGCTATCAAAGTGCTACTCTCCCTAAGAAGACCTAAAATTTTACGTGCGCAGAAAGATGAAAAGGTATGAACACATATATATTTTGAAAATTGAACTAAAGAATCTTATCTTAATTTACATGTGGCCATTAGTATATTAATCATTTTTAAACTCTGGCATCCTAATGAGCAGAACAAATAGAAAATATTCATGCCAGCTCGTTTAGTAGACTCTATTTCACCAAGTGGCACAAACGAGGAGCAATTAAATTCTTAGTTATAATTTTTTTTTTAAACTTTTCCCTCAAATATTTGATATTTCTTTTACAGATTCCATTAAATATTTTTTATTGTTTTGAATGTGTTAGCTAAAGTATGAAATGTATTATTTGTTTCAGTCACTTTTGTCATCGCTAACAAGACTGATCTCGGCTCTCTCAATGCTAGCCAAGGAGCCACACTATGCTAAGGGTCTTTTGCACTACAGCTGCCTCTACCTGCCCAACCAGTTTCCCACCATTTACAAAACTCTATTCACCACTTGGCCTAAACTGCTTAAAGCAGGACAAGACAAGCTCTTGATTGACTATCTATGGCACTGCAGCCCAAAGGAGTCTCGACTTGAACTGCAGGAACTCCTAAAGTCTTTGCTTGGCAAAAACTTTGTACCATCAGACCATTTTGATATCTCTAGTTTAAATGGTATTGTTTAGAAAACCAAGTAAATTAAAACCAAACTGTCACATTGTTGATTCTTACAGATTTGACGCTGTTGAAGCCAAGATGACCATCAGCAAAATGTTGCAAAGTCCTTCATTTTGATTAAAAATTTGCTATCTGAAAAGAAGATTAAAAAAGAAACAGTTTGATTTAAAAAGAAAACACCTATAGGTATTTATCGGGAGTTAGAGTTTAGGAGGAGATCAGGGAAAAAACTAATTTACATGGAATTATATTGGAATAGATTGATGCTGAAATGAAGACTGTGTTTGACTGCATTTGGACGTTTCAAAGGTAGATTTTGCACGCATTTTCTTATTGCATGCACCTCTAAACCATTTTATCATTATTATTTTAAATTTCATTATTTTTCAACCTGTTCTTGTTGGATTTGAAACAAAATGAATTTGTTAGGAAGCAAAACAGAATAGAGATTTTATACCTCGGTGCTTTTTGTCTGCTGCCTGTGAGCGCGCCGAATAAAATTCCTATTAACTTGATAATTTATGCGGCCCATTGAAGACAAAAGAGAGATTTTGCTCCCCCTTTCTATAGCAGTGCAGTGAATTTCCCTCTCTGGCTGGCGCGCGCCACTCTCATCCATCGATTTGTTTGTAGATTTATTTTATCTTAATAGGATTGCCCAAGTACTTCATTACCATCTGAATGGGGATTTCGTCATTTTCAATTAAAGTTGAATCATACAGCAGCACGGCTGCAGCTCTGGAAAGAGAGGCGCGAGAATTCCTTCCGCTTGTGCTCTCGCTTTTGTAGAGCCGAGCTGCTCCTCCTTCCCTTTTTTTAAACACCCAATTTATTTTCTCACACACGGCTGCCTTCGTATTATAACTACCATTCATTTGAATACATACATAATTGTGAATCTTAAAAATTACTGGATTCCTTTTTCAAGCTGGCGAACATTTCCGTTTGCGCATAGCATATCCATTACAAGCGTGAATTGTGTTCATCATTTGGGCGCTCGTGTACTAAATTGATGAAAGAATTTGAGCTAAACCTTTGATGGCAAATTTAGTGATCCAAAATCCGTCACAATTTTGAATTAAAAATCTGAAGAAAAAGCACAAACTAATTTCCGTGAAATTTAATTAATTTTCTCGTTTCTTAAGAAAATGACACAAAAGCAACTGCAAGCTCTGTTTTAGTGACGATTACTACAAGTAACCTTACTTTTTCAGTATACATGATCCACTCTCATATTTTCCTAGAATAAAATTGCAAATTACATCTTTGGCCATTTTTCTACATTTAACAGAATCATCCGGGATACAAGTTCTCTTTGAAAAGCGATACTTCCCGTACGTTCTTTGACTAATTTTCGCCGCACATTTTGGTATATTAAGTTCCTCACACACAAAGAGCTATTCCGCCGGTCGGAAGACTTTCGAGGGGTGCGCTTATTAAGCGGCGGCCGCTTTTCTCGATGATGCGAAACTGCCAGGGGGAAGAGCGGCAGCGGCGGCTGTGAGTCGTCGGTTGATTCAATATTAATAGAGAACGCGGTGCAACTTCAAAGGCGCCGCGGGCCTCAGCAGGTTAACTGCAAACAGAGCCGCCTCCTTATGCTCACAATCAACAACCGCGTCTGCCGCTAATTAACTAATAACTCCAATTATTTTTAATGAGCTTGAAATGGGCCCGATTCTCTCATCCGACTCCCGGCAGCAGGTACAAACAACATCCACCCGCCGCGCGCTTCCCACAGAAGGAAACACGTGTTTCTTTTTGCTGTTGGCGACCGACCGCTGCTCTCTTGCGTGTCAATTAGGCCGGCAAGAAATTAAAATGTGACACTTACAGGCCGATAGAAGGATGAGCATAAAGAAGCAGCAGAAATTTTTTTACACAGCAGGAAAGAAATGTTGAATTGTCAAAAAAATTAAATTCACAAGATATAATTATTTATTTTTCTAGTTTTATTCGTTTGTCTAATTACTAAAGTCAAGATATTTTTTAACAAATTAAAAGACCCTGACTAAAACTTGTAGAGCTGTCTTATTTTTGAATAAAAACAAAATAATTTTTACAATGAGCAAAAAGCCCGATCTCTACACTTCCTTGTTTGTTTGTAATGTTTGTATAGTAGGCTGACGTAAAATTTTTTAATTTTTTTCTTGTAGTCATGTGAAAATATGAGAGGCTTGTGGTTGATCGGATTTGAGGTTTTCATTTTTGCTGTTTAAATTTGCCAGGAAATTATGCGTTCAAGTTTATTTTCATTGGAGCTGTGCAGAGGTGAATTAGCATACATGGATGCGCTCAACAATTTTGCGCTCGCGATCAAATCGAAAGTCTTGCGCTCACGCTTCGCGCTCAAAAATATTGTTTCCTCAAGAATAACTAGAAAAATTGACTAATTAGACAATTTTTTTGGCCTGACCCAAAAAAATAAAAAAAATAAAAAAAAAAAATATTTATTTAGATGGGTTTTTTTTTATCAATTGAAAATGATAAACTTGAACTTAAATTTTCCAAAATTGGGATCAGTTTCAATGCTTTTTTTCGTATAAAAAAACTGTTTTTCGTTACAATTTTTGATGAAATTTTGGAATTTATACTTTTGGTTTGAGCGCAAAATGAGCGCTGCGCTCTGCGCTCACGATTTTGAAAATCGTGCAATCGCGCTCATAAGCGCAAATTGCTCTCTGCCCATGTATGTGGATTATTAACGTATTTTTAATGGTTTTTCTTGGTACATGACTGGGATTTTGAGCCCTTTGTGAAATTTAACAATAAAAATCGGTGCTAGAATTCCTGCTAATCACAAAGTGGAAAAGCAGCAAATCTGTATGTATTTTACGTTTTTATTCTCAAAGCCGCAAATCTAACATGGGTTATTGGGTTGATAGCGACAAAAGTTTCGCTTTCTAGTGCGGTAATGAGCTCAGTTTGGAGCAATTAATTACGAATTGCGTGCCCGAGTAGGTGCAAAAACATTTTGTTACGGCGCGCTAATTATAACGAGCAGGAGAGACGCGCGGCGGCGGGAATAATAAGCAACCAGGGTCATCGGCGCGTGTAATATCATCGCAGTGAGAAAGAGAGAACTAATTACGGCCGTACTTTGAATGGGCCTCATGATAAATTCAGCACATTGGTGCAGCTCTGCAAATTACCAGCCAGCGATCTTAGGGGCGCCAAGTGCAAAGGGTTATTTCAAAAGTTTGGCGCAATACATAGCAAAGTTCGTCACCAGCTTAGCAGCTTGTTAAGCTGCCTCTGTAAAAGGGTTGTAAAATTCACCCCTTACGTGCTGGAAAATGGGGCTAGGTGAGCAACTTTTGCCGCTTGTTTTCCTTTAGGGAAATTAAGGAAAGCGCTCTAGAAAGCTTCAATTTTAAGGAGAGTCATTAAAGAATAATAATTTTTGCAAATTTTGTTGAGGGCAGTTTCATTATGTAATTATTAATTGATTAATTAATATTAATCATTTGTTTGGAAATATAATGAAATAATTTTAATATGTATGGAATTTTTAGCTTATAAAAAAATTAAGAGATACACTTAAATTAAAAAAGGGCCTTAGAGGCTCCTTATTGGCATAGTCAAATCAAGTTTTGCAACAATGAAGGTCAAACATTTTGGATAATCGCAAAACTTGGCTCTGATTTGTGTAAAGACTTGATTTGACTATGTCAATAAGGAGTCCTTAAGGGAGTAAATGAATTTAATTACCTTATATTGCTATCTCAGGAAGAACAGTGAATTGAAAAGTTGGTGTATTGTTAAAAAAACTAATATTTTTTGGTTCAATTTTTATTCAAATTTTCTTCTTCTCATTTTCCAAAGAGTCCACTCAAAAGACCGCCACCAGACCCACCGGTGATCGCCGATGTGTCGGACGTGTACCCAGTGGGACAGGTTGATCCTAAAACGGTGATGGTTGATCCCAAGGAGGGCAAGTTGATGTTGAGTGGAGGCAAGGTTGGCAGGGTGGGAATGGTGGGGACCCCGCCGCCTAAGAGCGAGTCGGCCGCGTTGCCAATCGCCCCTAACAAACCCGTGTCCACAGGGGGCAGGGTCGGCAAGGTCGGGAGTGACAGGTCAAGGCCTGATGAGGACTTCGTGCACTTGGTCGTCGTTACATTCTGCTTGCGGCCATTAACGCAGCGATAAAAGCCGCAGCAATTTATAACAAATGCCCTGCGTGACCTGTGCTTCTCCTCATCTATCAAATGAAGATTTTAATATCATTAATGCTCTGATTAATAAAAGAAAAATGAAAAAGTGGTCCATTTTTAATCACAACTTATTACAGACCAAATTCATTTATGGATTAGAAATTTACAGTAGATTTTCTCAATTGTAATTGGCAATAATACATAAAATATTTCTTATCATTCCTAAAACAGCGGTTAATATTAAATTTGTATTTTGAATAATATGATAGATTTAATTTAATTAATTTTGGAAAATATACTTGGCTGAAAAAATGACACAGGAATGGCGCTGCCGATGAATCTTGTCGCAGTTTGGACCAAACCAACATTCCCGTTGTTTGATTTCACATTATTTGGCAGGCTGTTAGCCATTTTACCACTTGTAAAAAGTATCTGAAATTTTACTTCGTTATTTTTTCAAAATACATTTCCAACTTCTCACCACAAATGCGACCAATGAAGTTTTCACAAACGCCGACATTTCTATGCAGTGTACTGTTGGCGACTCGAATCAATTTTATCTATAACTCAATTCCACTTTCCAATAATAATAATCAATCAGTTCCAAAAAATTTGACTCGAGAATCAAAACTGAATTCGCAGGAATTGGCAATGAGTGCTCATTTTGTGAGCATCCGGTGGTGGAAATTGTGTTGCATGACCTTTCTATTTCCTGGCAGCCGGGCAGATCAATTTTTCCCGTCGCGCTCTTTTTTTTCGCTTGCAAATAACATGGCGAAGAGGTGTCGGAGAGCAGGCGTCAAGCACTTGTGCCGAAAGTGGCACTTTTAAGCCGGCTGCGAAGGTGCAGGCAACGTTTTAGGGAGCGCCGCCGCGGCCGGATTAAGAGTTTTGGCTTTGTGTGTACACATCTCTCGTATTGGGATCGATAGCGAGAGTATATGTGGAGATTTCACAGAGAAGCACTTAGCTGCTGGGAACTTGCATGCATGCATATTTGAGTCGCGCATCACAACACGCGACGTTCCCACCGCCTAAGCAGTGAGGGGGCGCGCGGAATTGCATGTTTGCGAGTGAATAAAAATGTCAAAATAAATATTTGCCTCTACACAGACTACCTAAAATCACATCACAGCCCATTCTTTTTTCTAAGAAAATTATTGAAAGAGCTAGCAAAATTATAAATCAAATACAGAACTTCAAAATCGTCCCAAGCAAAATTCAAGAGTATTATTTTTTCTGAAGTCAATAAAGAGCAATCAATAAAATTATTTATTTACTTAAATATAATAAATTTGATAACTTGAATGAGCACGTGCAAGTACAACTGGCCATTCGACGTAGAACATGTTCTTGAGGTGAAAAACGAGCTCACAGTTTCAAATATTACTTTATTGATATCTGCCCTAATATCTCATTCATATACATTAAAAATTTGATTACAACAAGAGCGAGAAAATTAGACCAGAGATTAATTAGTACAATTTTTCCATGAAATTAAATAATTTAAACATTTGATGTTTGTTTTTTCGACCGTGGGGAAATTTTCCCGTGAAAAATGCTAATTTGTGTGTAAAAAAGTTGAATTTTTTTTAATTGCATCAATCAGATTGGGAGGGAATTAATAAATAAAAGGAATTTTACCATTTCTCAACTTTCAGGCAAAATTAAGCCTGATTTTGGTATACTTGCATTAAAGTTAAAATGAAATGGAGTAAAAGGTAAGTTGGGGTAAGAAAGTGCCACCGCAGCGACTGTTTAAAGATTTTTGGTCTGTGGCTGAGGAGGCGGAAAGACGACTTGTGTAGGTTTGCAGGAAGTGTGAGCCTGGCAATTTTTCCAACCGCTCGACACTCGGTGTACGATCAATTTTCTCCTTGTTGCCGTAACCACCAAAAACTTGGAAAAGTAGCGGTTGTGGACGCAAAAGGGTCGCGCCTTCTATGCACTTACATAAATTCACAAGCGGCCTTACACAAAGGTCATGCAGTTTTTTCTCAGTGTGTATATAAAGAACAATAAATTCATATTTTGAAATATTTATTGTCTTGGTTTCAGTAGAAAAATAAAACATATTCTTGCCGCTTTTTGCTTGAAAGTAATAGTTTATTTGGTGGAGATAATTTTCTTCTCAAATAAATTAAAAATTAAAATTAAAGAAGAACTTAAAATTGGATATAACAACAATCGTTATAAATTTTCTTATATCATTTTTAATGAATTAGTATTTTTCCTTATATTCACTGTGCAGCCTACGCTCAGTAAATGTTTACACGCCAACAAGATTTTTGTTGTTAATATTTTGAAACAATGGAAACATATTTGTCATATTTGATGATGTGATTTGAATTAATAAATTACGCTCTGACCAGCAACAATTACGCTGAGTTTTCAAGCGACCGGTTTCTGTTTGATGCAGGGGTGCAGCAGGTCCCTTGGAGTTTCGGATGCCGTCGAAAATAAGGGACCGTAACGAGCGACCCCTTACACGCACTTTTACCATAGTCGCACATATGTTGGGCAATTTATGCTGATATGTGTGAGAGTAACAAGACGCGCGCATCAATTATTGCCGAGCAATTTATTTGCTCGTTTTATTGCACGTTGTGTTCACTTTTAGCTGTGGGGGAAGCAAGAGTGCTCGCAGCTCATTACGACTCGGCGGCTCTCGTAATTGCTTATTAATTTTGCACGCTTCCTTTATCACAAAGGAGTGTGCGGGCAGCGATTAATCATAACTCGCATCTCGCGAGAGCCGCGAATTAACGAGCAGAATTCATTGTCAGCGCAACAGAGAGATGCACCCTCTTGGGTATATGAAGAGAAGTGCTGGTGAAATTTGAAATTGAGCTCTCGGAGGAGTTGTCTTGCACGGTTACAAACATAAATCACAGTTTAACACAAATATTCATTATTTTTCTTGTCAGTTGGAACACTTCGGAGAGAATGAGTATGGAAAATAGAACAATATAATTTGCAAGTTGAAATGAAATTCAGTAATCTGGAAAATTTCTTCGTTCCGTTTAGATGAAATAACATTAACAATAATTTCTGTAATGCATTAATCAAGGTCTTCTAAAAAAAGCACTTGCAGATCTGAAAATTTTGCGGTTCTTCATTATTATTGATATTTATTGACTTATGAGGCGTCACCACGATGTATAATGACTCACTGCGACGCGCCCCATTTGAAACATATAGAACAAAATAAGTTTCATGAATAATTAATAGAAGATTAATTTAGAAGATTTTCCTTCTTTTACAAACTTTTCTCTCTCTATCTCTATCTCCCTATTCAGTGCTTATTTCAAAATCTAAACAACTGTGCCCAGCTTAATTTCAGAATCGCATTTGAATGAATTCCTTTTTGGACGCAAATCGCCTTTCCACGCGCGGTCCAAAACTCGGTCTCTTTCTACCAAACAATGCTTATATGGTGCGTTATTTGCGTGTGGGCGAATGGTGGACGGACGGATTGCTGCTGCAACAATGAAATGTGCGAAACACACGCCAGTTAAAATAACAAGATAAGTGAGTGGAGGGGACGAAAAATAGAGAGCATTGCCAATGCACCCCTAATCTGTCCTTAAGAGATAATACGCATAGAATACTCTCACACAGCTAGAGTGTGTCTCACTTGATGGCGAATGCAATAGGGCTATTCACAAGAGAGCTTGTTGTAAATGTTCTGTCAGAAGTGTCAGATCGCAGCGAAAGATGATTCAGACGTTAATTTCGGAGCCAACTCATAACTAGCTTCTTATGCTGCAAATTATCTAAACAGATTAAAATTTGGTTTATAACGCAACAGAAACAAGAAGGACCCAACCCAGAACTGAATTCCTCTCGAAACTCGGCTCCAGTTCAGCGAGTAGGTTTAAGTTGGAAACACTTTAATTGCTTTCAAATTAAGTTTATGAGTTTTAGTAAGTTGTTTACTAGAGCTGGCTGCCAATTCTCTCCCAATGTGATTTTTCAATTTTTGTTTGACTTGTTGCGAGAGAATAAATGAATTGAATTGAAAATTTAAATGGTGGCCGCCATCATTGAAGGAAAATCCTTTCTTCGCACAAAACAGTGCAAACTCTTCTTCAGAGGGGGCGCGGATAAAAATTTGTTCTTTTACAGCATCTTAAATTAAATTTCATTAAATCGATTTAGTTGCAAATTATTTATTTTTTATTTCTTCTGTATTTGGAAGTTTTCCTTGAGTTAGTAGCCCTAAAGCATCTTTTCGGAGACGCCAGCCGCTTTCAAGGGCCATTGCGACAGCGGAATAATCCTTTCGCCTCTGCTCTTTGCGAGACAATGTGTCCGTTGTGTTTCGGTATGAGGAGTATTTACGTTATGAGAGCCGGAGCGCGTGTGTGGTCACAGCAGAGCTTCATGCTAATTGCAAAACGCCGTTCGTCTCCGACTGCCACTCACCGCAGTTCTCACGACCACTTTAATCCGACACGCGTGACTTCTCTTTATATCATTGTATACTTTTTGCGTAGCCGAAATTTTGGCCGAAAGTCCAAAATGAAATATGAACGAGAGGTGCCACAGGATGATAATCATTTGACCGGCTGGTGCATGAAATAATAATCACACCGGCCACCCCTATGAGCTGATAATCTCCCCCTCCCTCTCATTTTCCGCAGCACCTCGCTGCTTATTTTATGAAAGAGAGACACGGTTGTCATGGCTACGCAACGAGCGTGTGGCGAATCTTAGCAAACCCGCCATGTTGGTTGCCTTGCTTGCTGCTTTTTACCGCCACCGCCACTTTCGTCCAGCCACTTTTTCCTTTTCATTTCCCTGCCTGCCGTGTCAGCTTAAAAAGTAATGAGAGCCCGATTTAATGGTGGTGTTCTCCAGGGGGATCAAATTTGTAAGTGCTGCAAAAATAGGCAATTTGAACGATATCCTTAAGCAATGAATTCTTCAATTGGATTCCGCTGTTAAAAAAGAAAATGAATTGTTGTTCACCAATGTGATACGCATTTAATCTGAGACCATATCAGATATCACGTTCCAACCCTATAATTTTAGTAATTTTATTAAAAAGGAGAAAAAAAAATTGTGGAGAGAGGGTTGACTTCAATCAATCATAAATATTTTTATAAAAATTTAAAGATGATAAGTATTCTTATTTTTTTTTTAATTTTGATTATCACATGTTTTATTATTGTTTATTCTATTCAAAGTCAATATGAACAGCAAATTAAACGATCAGAAATTGTAACTAGCAGAGGTCTGCTAAAACACCGGACATCAAAAGAGAACCCATAATTTTCATTTTTCATTTCACAAAAGTTAAAACAGAAATCAAAATTAACTTGTTAAATATATATTGTGCCACGATTATGGAATCACTTACCACTTGAATTGAGAAGTTTGCAAAGAAAATGTGAAGTTAAATACAAAATAAAAAGATTATACTTGTCGATGAACTGAATTACACACACACGCTTATATGTAATAGATTGTGCATAATATTTTGTTAAAAAACTGCCGAGCAAATGTGCTTGTCAGTTAACATGAGCCTATAAGCTTTTTAGCTTGGCTGGACTTGTACCATTCGAACAATAAATATCTCTTTCAAATAAAAAAATAATAATTATTATTATTATTATTTATTCTTCTCGGTCATAACAAGAAATTTTTAATTGGTAAAGAAGGGAAGAAAGGATTAACATTTAGTAGCACTGCTAAAACGCCCACACTATCGAAAAAAGAATGATAATAAAAATTAGAAAAATTATGTTTCAAAATTAAATTTCTCTTTTGATTATTGTGAATTCTAATGAATATTAAATATCGATGAAATATTTATCTCAATATTTTATTTTGAGTAAATAAATTCACCTCAGAGATCAATATTTGTGTTGAAATTCCAGTGATAATTTCTTTGATAATGTCATTTTTTTAACTACCACGGCGACCGCAATTTTCTGATTGATTGGTTTATTTTTTCTGCATTCAAAATTCGTCGAATTTCAGGCGTTTTAGCAAACCTCTGCTAAATCTGCTGAGCGTAGTTCCAACTTAATTACGGCGTGACAAAATCCAAACAAAAAATAATTTCATGGGTTTTTTTAATTATTAACGTTTTTTTGTTTTTTTTTCATGTTATTTAAATGAAAAGATGGCGTGATTGGCGGAAATGGGGAAAACTAACCAACAGCTTTGCGCTTTTTTTTCGTCATGCAAAATTCAAAGCAGCGATTTTCCAATTATGAGCGTGCGGGAAAACCTTTCATTTCCTTTCATTTCCCTCCAGAGGACAATTTTTCCGCGGGCAACGTTTGCATAGAACAAAACGGCGCCGCTCTGAAATATGCATGCGGCAAAACTGCACACGTCTTTTGGCCCGCGATTCCGAATCTGCAGCAGGGCAAGGGGGATTTTAGCAATTAAATGAAAAAAAGAGAGGGCTGCTTTTTCTCTATAGCAGCAGCAGGCGGGGCGTAAAAAAGCTGGCCGGCGCGTTTCTCAACAGCCACTAAATTATGCAACACGCTGTACATTGGTTCAATTACGTGGCTCCCCCCAAGGGCCGCCGCCGCTTGCCTGCGAACACCTCGCGCCAGCTGAATTCCACTCTCGAAACATTGCTTTTGCAACATTTATTAAACTCGCTCGCTCCTTTTTCATTCGCCAGATCGCTCTTTCCTCGCCTCGGCTGGCAATCTGGCAAATTAATGGCCAAACAGGAATCATTTTTGCCTCCAATCGCTCCAGGCCAAATTTCGGCTCTCCAGCAAATACACCTTTGCAAGTTTACCATTATAAGATTTGTATTTTGACCAAGCCCGGTGGCTCAGTGGTTAGAATGCTTGCATTTTAATCAGTGGGTTCCTTGGCCATCATGGGATCAATGATCAGCCTGAGGCTCTTTTCGGGAGAAAAAGTCTCTGGTATGCGAATCTTTGATAACATTTCGACTGACACGTCGGGAATTTGGGAGGTATGGCGCAAGCTGTACCGACTCGCACTCGGAGGTTTGCCACGTTTCCTCCGTGCCACAAGCTGGAAGAACTCAGCTTGTGTGACGAATGCCTGCGTTTCATTCCAAGTCCTTCGTGGCAAGGCCGGGTCAAGGGGTAAGGTCTCAAGGGGGGTGGGGGGCCCATGCGAGCACCACCAAATCTACTAGAAAGCCCCTGAACAAGGGTCAGGTTGGTTGGGAAGCACAAATGTGCTAAGGGTGCTCGACTTCGGCAAGAGACCGACCCAATAAGCTCACGGGTGCCATAAGCAAAAATAAAATATTTTGTTCCAACAATAATTTTAAATCACATATTATGCCCCTGACTGATTTTAAAGTTTATATTGTACACATGTCAATCAACAATCTAAGTGTATTAAACATTTTTGGAATCCAAATATTGACTAGAAAATACGGCGCCTGCACGTTTTGAAGGTAGGCAACCCGCCGGACGTGTATATTATACTAGTTGCATACTCAGTAAGTATGCTCAGAAATTTTAATGTGAGTATTACTCACATTAAAATTTCTGGCGTAATCCAGATCGAATTTCATCTATCTAACCTGAAACTTTTAAGAAATTAAGCTGGTGATAAGCACTGATAAGATTGAGTCAGATATTTTCTTATAAATTTTTTTTCTCCTGTCCGTTATTTTTTCCATTGTAGACGTAGACACGTTTAGATCAATTTTAAACGTTTCGCTAAATTCAAAAATATTGTGATGCAAGCTTCGCGCATCCGAAGTTTGAATCGGTAGAGGGGGAAATAACACCCAAAGTTAAAATTTCAAATTTTCTTCCAATAATGGTAATAATTTACTGCCATTGTTTCTGGAACTTGTTTTGAATATTTAAGATCAAAAGGGGAAAAAAATTTTAAATCACTATGATGTATGTCCATTTTTTTCTTCTCATATATAAAATCGCTTTTTTCCCTTAGCATTATTTTTTATTTTCTTCTTAAATTGCTTTTTTGTCCAACACATTCTGGCATAGCAACAATAAAATTTTTAAATATTAATTGATGACATGATATGATTAAAAAGTCAATAATTCAGCATCCAAGGTTTTAGAGCACAATCGTATTCTTTTGGTCGTTAGAATTAATTTGTTGACGGTGGATAAGGCGGCTCGGGAATCTCGCTTAACCCTCCTCAACCCTCGGCACTTTGCTCTGTGGCCTGGCTCTCCAAGGAGCGCCGAGGAAATAAGAGCTCGCGCGCGCACACACACAATCATTATTGTTGGTTTCTCATCAGTGTTTGTTGAAACAATCGCACTCTGGTGTAATAACTGCGTCATTTGGCGCCGCCTGATAAACATAATAGCCAGTGCGCCCTCCTTCCCGCTCTCGTTTTGGCCAAATTGCCTTTTTTGTTAGCGGAGATTTGCTAAAGCGTCTCTCCTTCTTTCTTTTCCTTTCTCCTCCTTATTCGTTTCCATGTCCCCGATTTATCTCCATCTCGGATTCCTCTAATAAATCGAATTCGCCTTTTATCTCTCGTCGGATCGGTCTCTCCATAAATACTTTTATAATAGAACTGCCACTTGCTCGTCCTGTTACTTATCCGACCAGCTTAAGAGCTCTTGCTTTAAATTGATTCTAAATTAAGCGAATTGGCTTTTGTGCGTCGGTTTGTTTTATCTATTGGAGGCATTACTTCCGCTCAAACTTGCACGTTATAATCAATTGTAATAAATTTTCAGTACAAATGCTACATATTATTAATATCATTTTCACAATAAAAACTAAAGTTATTAATATTATTGATCTTTATTGACATATATTTTATAACAAAGTTTAGTTTTTATGCTAAAAACATTGCTTTTTTTCTTTAAATCACTCCAATAATTGCAGTAATCTCTCAGCTTCCCATGTGATGTAATATTCATAATTATTTACTTGCAATAATTTACCACTCAAACAGTTCTTCCGCATTTTTTACAAGCATTAATTCTGTTTAAATCTATATTGCT